>NC_091822.1:107569107-108276607 GCF_038994185.2 Dermacentor albipictus | reverse complement strand
TATCATGGAAACTTATTATGATATTACCCTGCTATCTCTCACTGCATACGTCTTGACTTGTATGCGAAATTTCCTTCTCACTGTTTTTATATTGCATCCATTTTTTTACTGCTTCGTCTGTTTTTCTAACGTTATAATTTCGAATATCCTTCTACTTTCTCTTTGTTGATCAGTCAAATTGAAAAATTTTTAGTGGCCCGAAAGGGGCCAATAATCTGTATTTCTTTTGGGACGCGATTCCAAGCATATTAAGTTATTTTTTCTGCGAAGAAAGTCTGCATATTAGTTCCTTCCACGGATATCTGCAGAAAGCAGAAGGCCGGGATTTGAGCAGACCTGCGCTGTAGCCACTGAATCCGCCACAAAGAAGGTGCTAAATGAAATTTCTAAAAGTTTTTTTGAAGACACGCAACCCCAAAATAACCCCATAGCCAAAAGGAAATTTTTTATGCCAACTCGGACGAGAGGTAGCCCGACTGGGATATTAATTGCCCAATCTGGTGTACCTGCTAAAGCCTTATTGCTTTATTCTGCCACTTATGGCGAAAAAAGAGTTTTTTTTTTCTTGGAATATGCTTGCAGCCAATAAATAACTTGCGCATGCGCTGTGAGCCGGTGGTGCAATTAATCTCGTGAGGAAGATAAACGTAGCGTCGTATAACCTATTCGGAGATAGAAAAATGAATATACAAGTAAAAAAAAGAGATTGCGAATATGAAATGTCACTAGAAAAAAGAAAATAAACTTTTCAACGCCACGGCTTCTCGAAAGGATACAAAATAGTCCTTATTAATATCAATTAGACCCGAACAAATCCTTACCGTGAATACGGACAACAGCATATATGCCGTTTCCCAAGACCTTAATAAAGCAACAAGTATGATTTTTTGAGTCGTTATCTATAAAACACAAGCATGACATTTTTTTTTGTTCTTTCTTGTGGGTCTGATCTGGCCTGCGGTTGCGCGTGGACGCAAACGTCACTTCGTGCGGACGAGACCGAGTCTTCACACATCGCCTTGTCGCCGTTTTCAGCGGGTGGGCCTGCGTCTTAATAATCGATCTTGAATTATGGTCTCGGCTATGATATGTCCACATTACCCACATCATCATCACCTCCTTTACTATTAAATTGAAATGAAATGAATTGTGGCCTTTTACACACCGAAACAAGGAGGCAAGTCGTAGTGTACGACTCGAGATTAATTTTGACCGCTAAGGGATACTTAACGTGCCCCCATTGCACGGGGCATCGGTGTTCTCGCATTGCGCTCCCATCGAAATGTGGCCTCAGCAGCCGGGATTCGATGCCGCGACCTCTTGCTTAGCAGCGCAACACCATAGACGCCAAGCTACCGCGGCGGGTGTCGCCCTGGCTATGCCGCCAAGAGTAGAGCCTTCACTTCGATAGTGTTTTGAGTCAGCCTTCTCTTCTATTTTTGATCTCCTATGCCATCTATGGAACTGATTGATTAAGAAAAAACATATTTATTAATTGTCTGTTTGATCGGTAATAATAAAAAAAAATTATGGGGTTTTACGTGCCAAAACCACTTTCTGATTATGAGGCACGCCGTAGTGGAGGGCTCCGGAAATTTCGACCACCTGGGGTTCTTTAACGTGCACCTAATTCTAAGCACACGGGTGTTTTCGCATTTCGGCCCCATCGAAATGCGGCCGCCGTGGCAGGGATTCGATCCCGCGACCTCGTGCTCAGCCGCCCAACACCATAGCCACTGAGCAACCACGGCGGGTTCGGTTAATAATAAGTGCTTATCCATTATTAAAATTATCGATTAAAATGAAATTTGTAAACTACATCCTCTTCATAGGTTACTACTATACCAGGGGCGTAACCAGAGGAGGGGGGGGGGGCTTATGGGGCTTCAGCCCCCCATCCCCCTCCCTCACCCGAATTTTTTCGTGCTGCCATGTACCGCCGACGAAGAGAACCCACGGCGCCGGAAATCATCCTGGATTTCGTCTGGATTGTCTTTTTCACGCTGGAAAAGACATTTCGGCGCGAACATGTCAAACTCGGGCTGGATTTCATGGCAACAACGATGCACTTTGAGCAGGCACGTACCCAGGATCTTTTTTCGGGGGGTGGGGGGCCAACCCAAGGCAACATTTCTGTGCAAATGATGGGGTGGGGGGGGGGGGCACCATTGCTAGTGTAAATGGGAATAATGCCACTGTTCGCCATAAAAACGGGTACACTCGCACAAGAGAAATGAAATAAGGTATATTTCGCCGGTGCGCCTGTCAAATACATCTCTCCTTTGCTTGACAAAGAAGGAACTAGACCAAATAGACTCGCGCAGTAAAGAAGCGCAGAAAGAACACAGCCAAGAACAAGTAAACAAGCGGAAGTGTAACATAAAGATTTTTAGTAGCGTTTTAATTAGCTCTGTAGAAATACAGAGAAATATATATTTATCTAAAATATTATCTAAATAATCTAAAATCTAAATCTAAAACGTTATCTAAAATTTTACTGCGCTCTCACTAACTGCTTTAGTTTTCCGCTCATCTTCTGCCTAATTGAGGTGTGACTTCTGCAACGGGATTGGCGAAGTTCCTCATCAGGTCTTCGCTCAGACGCTTGGCAGCTGCCGGCCCGCTATTCCTTAATTCTACCCACCAGCACTCGCCTTGCCTGCTGCGACGCGCCAACATGTCTAACCGATGTATTGTTAGAACACCGTCCGAAAAATTCAAGCACAATGCTAAACCTTGTTACCGCTGTAAATGCTTCGTCCTTAGAGAAAAACCGCCAAACTGATTGAGCAGACAGAGTCCATGCAAGTTTATGGCTCACTTTGTTCATAAATAAAACAAAAAGTCATCGATATAGTATATTCAATATTTGGAGCTAATTTTTCTCGTATATTCATATTCGATTCGATTAGAAAGTTTCGCTATTGGAACAACCTCAGAAAGGGTGAATAGGTGTTATGGCCTTACGAGGCGACGAATAGGGTGGCATCCTGGCGCTGGTGTCGGCGAACGTCGCGGGTTCGAGCGTTGTGGCCGCGGTGGTCGCGCCCGTGGTCGCACCCGTGGTCACACCCAATGTGGTGCCAGCCGTGTCCCTTCCTTCGCTGGCTTCAAATGCGGCCGCGGTCTCGGTGGCGTTGGTGCTCGTTGCCGACACCTTTGGAGGTCCCAATCTCACATTCGGTGCTTTGGCTTCCTGGAACCTCACGGGCGGCGAGCTGGCTCTCGGAGGTGAACTACCGTCAGATATGAATGCTGTGCTGGCTCTGTGTACAAGCGAGCGCGAATATTTCGAAAGTTCATTTCGAG
Organism: Dermacentor albipictus; assembly: GCF_038994185.2. NCBI lineage: Eukaryota > Metazoa > Arthropoda > Arachnida > Ixodida > Ixodidae > Dermacentor > Dermacentor albipictus. The sequence continues at coordinate 108,273,298 of NC_091822.1, read as the reverse complement.
TCCTATTGTGTTGGTTCACATCTTACAGACACGACACGACTCGGGTATATACACATGGCAATATGGTTTTGTACACGCATTTCAACACCTGAACATCAAACTGAGTTTAGCTTTCCATACCACCGTGTTATCAGAAAGTTGCGTGTTAATCCTCTAATGACCAAACACAATTGCACATCATGAAAAGCCGGAACAGCTTGTTAATCTTTATTTCAGGCCACGGAGAGTACATTTCTACAAAGGAAACAACGAAATGTTATTTAAGTAAAACCTGTTGCGCTTCGTATTTAGTTTGCTGAAACATACACGTCTGAAAAATGGCATATCGAAAACGCTACTGAACCGATGCGCTAGATGTTCCGTGCTTCAGTCCGGACGAGCTACCAAATTGAGCGTAGAATATATCACAACACGCTGGTAACCACAGGGTCAAGAGCCACGGTCGGGTCACCCCTTTTGTAGGTAACCTGGTCCAGGTAGTGACCCACGTTAATTATCCAAACAACGCCAATCCATGACAGCGAAGTCCCTTGACGCCCTGTCTATAAGACAGGTCGGTTAGCAATAATCTTTGTGATCGTCTACTCCGCCCCTCCCAGAATTCGCGAGTAACAAATGCTACACAACTAGTCTTCACAATCTGCTCTACGATCGACAACACTTTTTGCGTTTTTGGAGCGCTTCGGCCGTGCATGACAGTGCCATAAAACTCACATACCCTTCTATTGTGATTTCGATTCAAGCTTTGCGCAAGTCACAACATGTACTATTAGTTTTTCATGCCGCGGCGACGTTGTGCCGTTACTTTACAGATTATTGTTTAAGAAAGCAGCTTGCGTGCCGAAACATGTCCTTTACGTCAGCATTCTTTCTTTAAAAACGATGTTTATTGAGGCCTCTGAAACCATTTTTTTATACAGACATTGCATTATATAATCGATTGTCGACCTGGTCACCTTCGTCTCAATAATCTCCCTCTCCATTTTGCCTATGTTAACCAAAGTGTGCTTAATTCTCCCGAATGAAATATCTCGGATCAAAGATAATTCTGTAGATTAAGCTTTCTGCGACCCAGGTAGCTGCCGTGACAGGCTCCCTGATAGCTTGACGTTTTCTTCACTGGAATTAGAGCAACGGATTAAACATCGATGATTTGTTTTTCACGTATTGCTTCGAAGTCGGTCTTAAGCTCACCCGGACGCTAAGATGATAGCCGCAATGGCTGCATCTCTGTTGGAGCTTGCAGGTCGTCCCGCAGTTCCAGGAGGCTTCACTGCCTTGCTAACGAGCTGACCGGGGCTATCCGACACAGGCGGTTGGGAGGGTGTCTTAGTTTTGGTCTTGACTGGAATGTCCGCTCTGCCTGGTGACCGCGCTCGTGGGCTGACCCTCAACGCCGCTCGGCTCGGACATCTAGACCCTGGACTGCCCGTTGAAGAAGCTGGGGTTCTGGCTTTGGAACTTTCAGCTGCAGATGCTGGTGTTTTAGTTCCGGGACTGCCCGTTGCGGCGGGTGGAGTTCTGGAGCCGGGAATATTCGGTGTAGCTCGTTGGCTGGGTGTCCTTACTCTGGGGTTGTCGGTTGCGGTAGCCAGCCTAACGGAAGTTCTAGTTCCGGGACTGCCGGTATTCCTTGCTCCTCCTCTGCTGGGCGTACCTGCTCCGTGTAACCTCTGTGCGGTTGGTGTTCTGGCTGTCATTCTCTCGGGGCTTCCGACAGCAGCTGGAGACGTTCTGCCGGGCATCGTAGTTCCAGGACTGCCCGGTGCAGTGGGACTGCACGATATCCTTGCAGCGGGGCTGCCAGATGCCTGAGCAGTGGCTCGAGTGGCCGCTGCAGCATTTGACGGATTTCGTGGAGGAGGCTGACGCCCCATTTTCCCAAACATGGCGATATTTCCGTGCTCCGAAGTAGACAGCAGAAAAATGGCGTCCGCACGGCTGCTCGTGGTTGTTTCTTCTTGATGATGACAATGAGCGCAAACAGTTGCTCGTAGCCACAACGCAGGGATGGCCGAAAAGTGGGTGCTTGATTTAAAAGAAACAAAGGGCAAATGTAGAAGCGACAAAGCAAAAGTAGGATATATATATATATATATATATATATATATATATATATATATATATATATATATATATATATACTGTGGGAATTTATAAGCTATTCTTTGTCATTTGCACACGATCATCATCATATGGGGTTCTTCTTCATCATCGCTTGTGGGGCTGGCTCTCGGGTGTGCTCCGTGCTGTGGGCGTGGTCGGTTCGCCTAATCTTTTGACGCGGAATAAAAGCCGCGACTACTGCTGCGTCACAAGTGGTGGAGTGTGCTCTTCGGTCCCCCGTCCTCTGACTCCCCGCTCAACCTCCTGGAGCTTCGATCGGGTCGCCGATTGTGCCAGCCGTCCGCCAACATGTCGCAGGACGAGCCAACAGGCACTTCTACTTCCACCATCTCGACCTCGACTACCCCAGCCTCTCCGTATTGGGTTGTCAGTGGGCACCAGCGTGATCCCCATCTGTTTGCTGGACTTCGCGGTGAAGACGTCGAGGATTGGCTGGACGACTATGACCGAGTGAGTTCGGCTAACCGTTGGGACGATGCGTCCAAGCTACGTCACGTCGCCTTTTATCTGACAGGCGTAGCGAAGACTTGGTTTTTCAACCATGAGGTTGATTTCACGAACTGGGGCGCTTTCAAACAGCAGCTCCGCCAAATCTTCGGCACACCGGCTGTTCGTTCTGCCCTCGCAAAAAAGACGCTCGACACTCGCTAGCAACAACCCGGTGAATCTTATACGTCGTACATCGAGGATGTGCTTGCTCTATGTCGACGCGTGAACACGGCCATGACCGAATCAGACAGGGTTCGCCACATCCTCAAAGGCATCGGAGCTATTGCTTTCAATGCTTTAGCCATCCAGAACCCCGCTACCGTCGCTGATATCGTCGCTACTTGCCAGCGCCTTGACGAACTCGAATCAGTACGGTTGCAGCCGGACACCACTGCAAACACTAGCGCCGACGACCTTACGTTACGAGCAATGATACGCGCAATAATTAGCGAAGAGCTCCAGTATCTTGGCTTACCAGCAGGACCTATGCCTTCTCATGCCTCCGATACCAATCTGCGAGATGTCATCAAGGAGGAATTGGCATCCATGGCTGGTGCAGCGTACACGGACCCTCTAACACCTAGGGCCCCATCGACGTACGCACAAGTAGCCGCAGCTACTCCAGTCATCGTCCCACTGATGCCTCCGAAACCAACACCGGCTCACATCGCTTCCATGACTACCAGCGCACCTACCCAAACCAGCTATCCGCAGTGGCATCCTCCTCGTCCCATCTGCTACTACTGCGGCTATCGTGGCCACATAGCGCGTTTTTGCCGTAAGCGCCAGCAAGACGAGCGTCGCGGATATGACGTATACGCACGAGATGACTTTTCGCCCGGAGCTACTTTCCAACGTCTAGGGAGCTTCCATGACCAACGCCGTCCTTATGGTCCACCGCGCGGACGCTCTCCATCGCCTACGGCAGCATCCGAGACGGCTTACCGTCCTGCGAGACGCCGCTCGCCGTCACCCCTTCGCCGCTCTACGTCCCCACTGAGACCTGCTTCTCAATTCGCCGAGCGTTGTCCGGAAAACTGAATTATGCAGCTTTTGGAGGAAAAGCTGCATCGAACGACAGGACAGAAATTCCTCCATGGCGTCCGTACAATGTGATATTGGTTGTAGTAGAAGGTGTACAAGTAGAAGCTTTAATAGACACTGGTGCTAGTGTTTCAGTCATTCACCGTGATTTGTGTTCGCGACTTCGGAAAGTTACGACCCCCTATGATGGACCTACGCTACTCGCTGCTCAAGGGGCCTCCATTCGACCTATCGCCATGTGCACAGCTCGTATTTCCATCGATGGACTTCTACATCACGTACAATTTGCAGTGCTAAGTTCGTGTGCCCAGCAGCTCATATTGGGATGGGATTTTCTTTCTACGGCCTCCGCCTCCATCTGCTGTAGACAACGCGTTCTCCACATGACCGACACGACCTATTCACTTCAGGCAGATGACACACCCCTTCACTTCCTTGCTGCAGAATATACCGCGTTACCTCCTCACCATCAAAGCATCGTTACTATCACGTCTGATGTGATTGACTGCGGCGACGTGCTCGTCTTACCATCTGCACGCTGTCTTGCAAGAGGGATAGCCTTTGCATCAGGGCTCGTTAGGTTTGATCGTGGCTCTGCACTTCTCTACGCTACAAACCCGACATCCGAAAAGATTCTCATCCCTAAAGGCACTACATTGGCTTGCGCCACTGCATCAGAGTCTATATCTGTTATTTCCTTTAAACCAGCTTCCTCTGAAGGTCCTTGTACCGGACGGGCCGCATCTCCTTCAGCTCTTGCAGCTGCCATCAGTTCCGACCTCACACCTTCGCAGTCACAACAATTGCTTGCTTTGCTCCAAAAACATGAAGCTTTCTTTGACGCGCATTCATCTTCGTTGGGAAAGACTTCGATTACGACACATCGGATAGAGACAGATGGTACATCCATGGTGCGCCGTAGACCATATCGCGTATCGCTAGCCGAGAGGAAAGTCATTGACGAGAACGTCACCGACATGCTCCAACGAAACATAATACGCCCCTCTGCTAACCCTTGGTCTTCCCCCGTTGTTGTGGTTCGCAAAAAAGACGGCTCTGTTCGATTTTGTGTCGACTACCGAGCACTTAACAAGATCACACGCAATGATGTATACCCTATGCCGCGAATAGACGATGCCTTGGATTCCCTGCAGGGTGCGGAGTACTTCTCCAGCATCGATCTGCGTTCCGGCTACTGGCAGATACCTATGCATGAGGACGATAAAGAGAAAACAGCGTTTTTAACACCAGATGGGCTCTACGAGTTTAATGTCATGCCATTCGGCCTTTGCAATGCGCCCGCAACGTTCGAGCGCATGATTGACACCGTTCTTCGTGGCCTAAAGTGGAAGACTTGCCTGTGCTATCTCGACGATATTGTTGTTTTCTCGTCAACCTTCTCTCAGCACCTGCAACGTCTGGATGAAGTTCTCACGTGCCTTGCCAACGCTGGACTTCAGCTAAACACCAAGAAATGCTATTTTGCGAGCAAGACGATCAAAGTTCTAGGTCACATTGTGAGCAAAGATGGCATTCGTCCTGATCCTGACAAGGTTTCCGCAGTTCAGCACTTTCCTCGTCCCGAAAAGACCAAAGATTTGCGTAGTTTCTTAGGCCTCGCTTCCTATTTTCGGCGATTCATACGGGGCTTCGCCTCAATAGCGTCACCTCTGCACAAATTACTGGGTTCTAATGTTTCCTTTGTGTGGTCTCCCGAATGTGAATCTGCGTTCACCCATCTGAAGCGCGCTCTCACATCTGAACCAGTACTACGCCATTTTGATGAAGCTGCTCCTACCCTCCTGCATACGGATGCTAGTGGTCACGGAATTGGTGGCATTCTCCTACAGCGAGACGACACTTTAGGTGAGAGGGTCGTCGCATACGCAAGTCGCGTTCTGACAAACGCCGAAAAGAATTACACCATCACGGAGCAGGAATGTCTAGCTATCATTTGGTCTGTGCAGAAGTTTCGACCTTATCTTCACGGCCGCCACTTTACGATCGTTACAGACCATCATGCATTATGCTGGCTATCGACGCTGAAGAACTTGTCTGGACGACTTGGTCGGTGGATTCTTCGTTTGCAAGAATACGACTTTACCATTACCTACAAGTGCGGGAAAAAACACCAAGATGCAGACGCGCTTTCTCGCTGTCCGCTTCCTACGACACCATGCAATGGAGCTCCAATTACCATCCGTGACAAGCTTTCGCTCGATCCCTCCTCAGATGATTTCTTGTTGGCCACTGTCGACGAGATGCCTACACACGACAACAAATCCTTCCAATTTCATCAACTTGCCGACTCTTACTGTCGGCGCATCATCGGCCACCTTCAAGGAGCTTCGCGCCCGCCTAACGCCCGCCTTCGTCGGCAGCTGACGCAATTTAACATTGACAACCGCGTCCTATACCGTCATGTCTATCACCCTGACGGTCAACGCTGGGTTCCTGTTCTGCCACGCTCTCTATGTGCTCATGTCCTGCGGGCTTCTCATGACGACATGACTGCTGGTCACCTTGGTTTCCAGAAAACCTATGACCGCATCAAAGGGCGCTTCTACTGGCCTGGATTGTCCGCCAGTGTAGCGAGGTATGTCGCTTCCTGCGCTCTATGTCAGCGTCGAAAGCTCCCTACATCAGCTCCAAGCGGACAACTGCAACCGGTTCCTTGTCCGTCGCAACCATTTGAGGCTGTTGGAGTTGACCTATATGGCCCACTTCCTGTGACTCTCACCGGTAAACGATGGATTGTGACAGCCGTTGATCACTTGACACGCTACGCCGAAACAACTTGTGTGAGTTCTGCCTCAGCCTCTGAAGTTGCTGCATTCATACTTCAATCCCTAATACTGCGTCACGGTGCTCCTCGCGTCCTCCTGAGCGACCGTGGAAAAGCATTCCTCTCGCAACTTCTAGACGAAGTACTCAGAGCCTCCGGAACCACCCACAAGACTACCTCCAGTTACCATCCGCAAAGCAACGGCCTCACAGAGCGATTTCATCGCACGCTGTCAGACATATTAGCCATGTACATTGACCCGGATCACAAAAACTGGGACGCAATTTTACCATTCGTGACCTTTGCACATAATACCGCCGTTCAACGCACGACCGGTTACTCGCCATTCTACCTTGTCTATGGTCGTTCGCCCTCATCCTGTCTTGACGTCTCTTTCTTCGCGCCGACTGTCCATCAATGTCCTTCCTCCTTCGAAGAATATGTGTTCCGTATTCTGCGTTGTCGCCAGCTCGCTCGCATCAACACCGAAGCACGGCAACAGGACCGCAAGCAGCATTACGACGCCTCTCATCGCGTCGTGTGCTTCCGCCCTGGCGAGGAAGTGCTACTCCGTACACCAGTTCGTACTCCTGGCTTGTGTGACAAGTTTCAGCTTCGGTTCATCGGCCCCTACAAAGTCTTGGAGCAGACTTCTCCAGTGAACTATCGCGTGGAACCAGTTATTGTTCCAAATGACCGCCGCTGCCACGCCGCTGAGATTGTCCACATTTCCCGTATGAAGCCTTTCACGAGACGTTCACCACCCCTTTGAATTGCGGCCAGGATGGCCGCTCTCGCGCGAGGGGACATTAGTGTGGGAATTTATAAGCTATTCTTTGTCATCTGTACACGATCATCATCATATGGGGTTCTTCTTCATCATCGCTTGTGGGGCTGGCTCTCGGGTGTGCTCCGTGCTGTGGGCGTGGTCGGTTCGCCTAATCTTTTGACGCGGAATAAAAGCCGCGATTACTGCTGGGTCACAATATATATATATATATATATATATATATATATATATATATATATATATATATATATGTGTGTGTGACGAGAAGATGTGAAAGAGGGTTTATTTACAATATTTACACAGTGACAGCGAGTGGCACTCCAACAAAGATCATGTCATCATCACGAGGGGCACTCCTCAGGGTGCCGTCATCTCCCCAACATTGTTTAACATCTGTATGATTGGTCTTTCCGAGAGGTTGGCGTGCGTCGAGGACGTCAAGCACACCATTTACGCCGATGACATCACCATATGGTGCTCCCGCGGCTGCGAGGGCAGAGTCGAAGAAGCCATGCAGGAAGCGATTGACGTGATCGAGGAGTATCTCCGCCCAACCGGACTTCGATGCTCCCCCGCCAAGTCGGAGCTGCTACTTTACAGAAAAGAGAAAGGAGGCAGACCCAAAGATTGGAAACCAGTCTCTGAAAGCAGCATCAGACTTCGCACTTGTGACGGGGGGGTGATACCCAGGGTCGACGTTATTCGGGTCCTGGGCATGTTTGTCGAATTCAACGGCGGAAACGGAACTGCTCTCCGCAAGATTATCGCAAAGACGGACAACGCTTTCCGTCTAGTTCGCAGAATCGCAAACCGGCATCGAGGCATGAAGGAAAACAATCTTCTCAGGCTGATCAATGCCTTCGTACTCTGCCACCTCACGTACACGATTTCTATGCACAACTGGCTCAGAGCGGAGCGAGACAAGCTCAACGTTCTCATCCGCAAAGTAGTCAAGAGGGCTCTCGGGATACCCATCAGGACCCATACCGAGGATCTCTTGAAGCTGGGGGTACATAACACCGCCGAGGAGATTGCCGAAGCCCAAGAACGCACGCAACTCAGTCGCCTGGCCACCACAGCGGCAGGTAAACGTATCCTCGAAGAGCTGGGTGACCACCCTGCGGAATTCTCGATGGACAGTACCCCGATCCCTAGGTGCATTCGAGTCAAGTTCGTACTGGCCCCTGTGCCCCGAAACGTCCATCCCGTCCACAACGAGGGCAGACGCAAGGCCAGAGCAGCAGCCATCCTCAAACAGATCAAGCGACACGACATTAGCGCAAGCTTCGTCGACGCTGCGGAGTACAGTGACGGGAAGACCTTTGCCGTCGTTGTGGTCGACTCGAGCGGAAACATTTCCAATAGCGCCTCGATTCGCACTCCAGACCCCGGAGTCGCCGAGCAAGTCGCCATCGCCCTCGCCCTGCTAGACGATCGTGGGTCCGAAATCTATAGTGATTCCAAAACGGCAGTTAGGGCTTTTCAAAAGGGTTGCGTCGCCAAGGAAGCTGTTCGTCTTCTTAGCGGCTCGAGTCCACATGCTCTCACAAACCATTCAATTCACTGGTTTCCCGCTCACGTAGGATCGGTCGACGGTGCTCCCCCGAACCTCAATGAGTCTGCCCACGAGGCTGCGCGTGACCTCACCGACCGCGCTTCCTCTATAAGGAGCACTGACGCCCCTCCTTTCTACGGTCACAGGGACGCTCCCGCTACTCACAACGAGATTATTAAATATTTCTACATGTCCAGAAGGGTCTTTCCACCCCCTCACCCCAAGTTCAATAGGGCGCAAGCCGTTTCGCTTAGGCTCCTACAGACCAGCACATATCCGTGTCTGTCCGCTCTCCACGAGGCTTACCCCGACGTGTATAGCGACGACGCCTGCCCGTCCTGCGGCCAGACGTCCACTCTGCCTCACATGCTCTGGGAGTGCGGGTCGACATACCCCAAGTTCATCAAGGAGGAGTGGGACTCGCTTTTGCGTAGCCCCGCTCTGGAAAAGCAAATCCTGGCCGTCCGGCGTGCCCGCGACTGGGCCGGTGGGCTAGACCTGCCGGTCCCGACGTGGGACTAGCCGGGTGCGCGACGAGTTCGCGTCCTCGCCGGACCTACAATAAAGTTTATTCACTCACTCACTCACTCACTCACTCATCATCACGAGGTATCTGAGTGAGTGAGTGAAGAAACTTTTATTGCAGGTCCTGCAAGGACGCGAACTGGTCGCGCGCCCGGCTAGTTCCACGTCGGGACCGGCAGGTCTAACCCACCGGCCCGGTCGCGGGCACGCCGGACAGCCAGGATTTGCTTTTCTAGAGCGGGGTTACACAGAAGTGAGTCCCTTCATCATCTGTACGTTCGCGTGAGAGCAGCGCGAGAGGGTCAAAAGAAGAAGATCCCCTTTTTCGGCAAGGCGAAAGGTTAGTGTCTTTTTCCATAATTTTTTTTCTATGCCTATTTACGTAATGCTTATAAGCCTAATGACGACCGAAGGCATTTATAAAGTGAGGACGAACGAAATCATTCCCAATTCTCAATTTGAGGTGCCTAATACAGTATGTTAACGGACAAAAGATACAGCATTTACTATAAGGGGTGTCAAGGGTTCGCAATCGACTCTTGACCTGCTGTTTTCCTACATGCACCGAGACTTTGATTCCCAGCCGCTTTTATTATTTCTCTACTTTTGTCTGCCAAACGAACTGAGAATGAATGAAGAGAGAGTACGAAGAAAGTACTTTTGTTTCATTCCTAAAATATTCTAAGCTGAACTGAAACAGACGTGTCAGAATTGTTGACGCACTGACAAAAGCTGTGCCGTGAAGCTGTCTGACTTACTGAACTGTTGCGTGGAGTACTGTTACAAAACATCCTTCACCAAAGGCAGCACTCACGTTTTAAAGCGAACGTTTCTTTGCCCCGTCCTTCGACATCTCCGCTGCTGCTGCTGCTGCTATTGCTGTTTGGCACATGCACGGCGTCGGGGGTGATTCAGAGTGTGTGTATACATTACAGAAGCGCGGCAGAGAAGAAAGGCGACGCGAGAATTTCGTTTGTACGTTCGCATCGCTATGAATGTGTACAATTCCCTCTGGGGTTCACTGGACGTCGCTACATTAACACCTCGACAGTTGTAATTATCCGTGAACCCTCGCAAGAGCGTTGCAGAAATGGCAGTGTTTACCTTTTTACTAAAGTGCAAGTCTACAGGAAATCTAGGTAGGATGGTAGAGAGGAGGCAGATAATCGGTAGAACCGACGAAATCGGGAAACGAGTGAATAACAACCTTGCCGCTCTTCGCTAGCAGTTCTCATACAAAGAAGGGGGTGGGGCAATAGGGAAAAAGCGACGTGAGGACACGACAGAAGTTGTGCGCGCAAACGGGACAAACTTAAGCTGATGGGAGGCTACAATACGTTCCTGCTATTTCTGAAAAAAATGAACACAGTGCAAATTTCTCAAGCGGGCAACTAACGCAGGGTGTGCAGATGCAGGTCCTCATTAGAGCGCACCGTAGGGTCTAGGCGACACTACGGAAGCGGTCACGCGTTGAATCAACACTTCTGCGTCCGCGGCAGTAGCCTTGCGACTGTGGCATTGCTCGAGGTTTTGGGTTGGATTGCGACCGCTGTAGCCTCTATTCGACGCGGTGAAATAAAAAAAATTACATTGACGTTTCACTTAGTGAACGCGGGTTACGCGTTCACTCCAGGCGCATTTCTGCCGTCGCCGTCGCCGTGAGGTTCCGTATAAAATCCAGTGGCGATAAGATTGTCGCGGCGCGTCGTATGTTCTATGTGCGAGTTAAAGCGTGCGATGGTGAGCCGGCAATTGCGGTTCAATCTCGGGTGCGCAAAAGAAGAAAGTGGAGAGGCAGCGCGCTGTTTTCCGTCACGTGCATGGTTCCGGAGGGTGAGAGGGGGAGGGCGGCGTCGTACTCCGCCAGAAAGTGCGTATTTTGCGGCCGCGCGCATTATTTTGAAAGCAATTTGCAAAGTGTAGGTGGAGCAATGGCGCCGACGGCTCATAGCTGCGTGGGTGCTGCGTTCTCACCGCCGAGTTTGCGTTGAAGCAATCGACAGCACAAATGTCACTTCGATCGCAGCTACTGCGGCGCTTCCTCGTATCAATGTTTTGACAGCGATTGTCCGCGGTCGTCGAGTGTGATGGGTTGATGTTTGCCCGTGCGTGCTGACCCCGTGTTTGTTAAAACTATGGTGATTTATGTGCCAAAACCACGATCTGATTATGAAGCACGCCGTAGTGGGGGACTTCGGAAATTTCGACCACCTGGGGTTCTTTAACGTGCACTTAAATCTAAGTACACGTGCGTCCCCATTGAAATGCGGCCGCCGTGGCCGGGATTCGATCGCGCGACCTCGTGCTCAGCAGCCCAACATCATAGCCACTGAGCTACCACGGTGGGTTACCTTGTTTGTTAATTTAGTTAGTTAACGAATGTTTGAAGTTTATACAGCCGCCATAACTAGTATCCTTACTTTGTGTAGTTGTGTACTAATTTGCTATATCGCAATCGATACATTCAGTTCGGTGCTGCGCTTCCGGGATTCGCGCACGACACTGCATGTGCCGGGCTTCCAAACGGGATTTACGCTATAGTGAACACTTTCTACGCTACGCCGCCTTGCCTGACAGACCCATACTGTTCCAAGCCGCCTAGCACGTTGACCCATACTGTTCCAAGCCGCCTAGCACGTTCCTCGGAAGTCTCTTGGGCACGAGAAGCCTGCGCTTCTTGCCGAACTTGTCAAGCTTGTGCCCGGCACTTGGCGAAGGCTTTGGGATCGGTTGACTCGCGGTCAGCCTGCCGGCGCTTGCGTTGCTGCTCCGTCCTTCTCGCTTGGCGTTCGGCAATTTGATCACACGACGAACCCGCCACCTGCATAGCAACTATCAAAGGAGGCCAACCCAGCGCGCCTCCGCCTAGCTTTCTCCTCCGTGACGCTTCGCCTCATCCTCATGCGCGTTCAACATTGCTTACACTTTCCTCTAGGTGGTGTTACTTTGCCGCGCGCTAAGCGTGCTCCTTCGTACTTTCCCCTGCATGCGATTCTCTTCACCTCCAGATGACTTGCTCCTTCACTTCCTTCGCAGCTTCAAACATATATTCGCCGATTTCACTAGCTGGCCACCGAAGCTTGTGCGTTAAAACGCTTGTGCACTTAGATTTGGCACACCTTAAAAAACACCACGATGTCAAAATTAACCCGGAGTCGGCCCCTACGGCGCGCATCCTAATCCAATTGTGGTTTTGCCAAGTGCAGCCCCATAATGGAAGTAAAGTTTAATACTTCTGCGACGATGCGATGTGCCACGTGAGGCAGTGAGTATGCTCTACCCTCTCAGAGGTTATGAAGTGTGGTGCACAACACCTCAAGTAAGCACTTCCCCCCGTGTGTTCTGTGTACTACGCAGGCAAACAGCAGTGGTGCATGCAAAGGTAACGTTGAACGTGAACTTACCCCTCTCGTGCTGGACTAAACATTGAACAACCTAAACATTCGCCGTCAACATTACCGCTAATTATCGTCAATCGTAGCAAACACAGAAAGCCTGGCTTACATCGATTCCCACAGCGCGTGGGATTCACATATTTTTTTCAATGGGCGTGAACATGGCGAGAACAAACTATGTTCTGGTAACTGTTTTACTTAGACGGAACGGGCAGCTTGTCCCATATTTAGCGCAATTCTGGATATGTCTCGTATGGCCCCAATGATCTGCACTCGCTCACTCTTGGGCGAAATCGCACTAAACTCAAGCCATTGACATGTGCTAAACAGAAACACTAATTCAAGTTAAACTACAAAGTGTCCTTTTAAAAATATATTATTTTCGCTTATACGTTGATCACTAGAAGAGCAAGACCAACGTTCTGTTTTGGAACATTTAGCGCCCGAAATCCAGCACCGGCGCGTAAGTGCGACGACTAAAGTTTCCAAATGCTGTCTCATAGCTGAGCCGAGGTGGCTCAGTAGAAGTTCTGGAAATGTGCAAGCTTCGTCTTTAAGACTTTGAGAATATTATTGTGTTTCGTATTTAGAGATAAAAAAATAACTAGGCAGGAACATAGACCGCCGAAATTTGTGACTTCGAGGTGAGCGGGTGCAGAAAATTTATTGATGGTGGCTTCATCGCCCGTGTTCTGTTCTTTCTTTTTGTACTGCCTGGCTCAGGAATGTTTTATTTTTTTTTTACTGTGGAAATGTAGTCTGCTAGTACTGCTCAGCTTAATTTTGTCTTTAGCATCGCTTTAAAAATACGTGGTTGGAAATGGGACAAACGGTCCGCATAACGGAGTTGTCGCGACTTGACTGGTTTCAGAACAGTGCCCGCCATATAGATGAATAATGGGTTGATGTTCTCTTATGCAGAATCACAAGAACTCCCGCACATACCATGACCGCACCTTCGGCGCGAACACGTAAGTCTAAAGCTGGCCATACTTGACAATTTGCTGCTAATGACCAGAGTATGGCTTACGCTATTGGAAACGCATGTGTGATGCATTGTACGGTACAACGGAGAAGGAAGGAAACACCTGGCAGTGTCGAGAAGCAGATACATGTTCAAATGGTAGGTTGTTAAATGGCTCGTTGAGTAAATTGATGGATGTCAAATGGCGTGTATCAACAAATCCGAAATTATAAATCCCGCAGCTACGTATTTTACACGTTGCGGAGATGCGCTGGAGAGACGTAAAATAGAACGCACCAAATATTGGTTTCGCCACTGCTACGTTAAGGAGAAATCAAGTTACAGGATTGCAACGGTACAACGCAAGCGTACTCACAGTTTCACCTGAGGTCTAGCCTTGGCAACTTCTGCAACAGATGGGCCTACCACCCTCCGCCTGCAGCATGACGGAATTTGGCAGCGCACTTCGGCACAAGGACGTAACACATTCAACAAACACGAGCGCTGTAAAACTATCGTTTTTTTGCTGGATAAGCATGCATAAATACGCGTTCCAACGCATGCGTGGAGCACTTGAGCGAAGAGAAATAAACAGATCTGACCACTCATACGAACGAACAGCCATCATGCTGCACTAAACCTCATATTTGACAAGCCTTCACACTGAGCAAGAAATAAAGAAAAAAAAGAGGCGTCAATTATTTTTCTCAACACGGTGGACGTTCGGCTGTGTCCACTGTCAGTATCAGACCAGCTCCTCCCTCCTCCCCTTCAATATTTTTAAACATGTGCAAGCGCCATCTGGCAGCAGTTTCGCCAAGATATTTTATTGGTAAGGGCAATAATCTAAAGCACGATAGACTTGACATTCTACAGTTCATAAAATAGCACAGTTCGCTGTAGAATACTAGTAGCGCCCTCCTCATCATTTCTGTAAGACTACGTTTCGAGACATAGAAACAGTTTTAAAACGGTAAAAGCTGCGCCTGTATTTCAAACAGATACGATGGACGACCCAGAGACAAGACAAACTTACTTGCGAGCCTGTATATTGGAGCGCAACCCTGACTCTCTAATTGCCCGCAGTTATGGCGTTCGTCGCGTGCAACACAACGGAGCAGTGCGAGGCCCTCGGGGAGAACGCGACGTGCGCCAAGCACGTGTGCCTCTGCCCGTCCTTCGATCCACTCGCCGAAGGGACACGGTGCAACTCTACCCGTGAGTCCATTTTTTAACGCGATAGCGTTGAGGAACTCGTGTCGCAGAAAAGCCGGTGTCGTCGGCGTCGGCCAAGTTGGCCATGAGCGAAAAATGGCGGAATGCAATTCATAAATAAAAACAACTTGCAAGATGGGCTGGGTGGGAATCCAACCAGGATCTCCGCAGTGTGAGACAGAGACGCTACCACTCAGTCATGAGTTCGACGGTTCAAAGCGGTAGAAAAGCGCCTCAAGTGAATGCGGTGTTGCCTTAAAAACGTGCCGTAGAAAGTTATACCACGGTGTATATCGGTAGTTATGAGAACGTAAATTACAGAAGGCGCAGTTAAACGAGGAGCAAAGTACGTTCCTTGTACATTTCTTCTGCGCTTGGCGCACACGCAGAGCCATCTTGCGGCAAACACAGAAGACTCCCTCCTCGCAATGTACGGCGCTGCCCGACAGGTGGCGTGCCACTCAGCCGCTTCTCCCCTTCGTCTCGTTTGAGCGCATTGGGGCCGTGCGGAGACCGGTGCGAGGATGCCCCAATACCCTTGCGTTTAATAAGTTTTCTCGCGCTCTCCCCTTCCAAATTCCAGCGTGCATCACTCGAACCCTCGTGTTTAGGCGACGCGGCTCCTCTTTCCGCTCACAGCGCGATTCCTAGGTGCAGCGTCTGATGCGGGATGGCTTTGACGTGATGGCTGCGCCGTAGCGCGCCTGGTGGGAAAGCGTCCCCTGCGATGTGTGCCATGCAGCTGGCGAGCAGTCGTTCGTCTGCGCGGTTCTCCCGAGCGAGATAGAGGACGATCCCATCGAGGCGTCAGCCACATGATCGCGTCCGCCGTCATGGCGCGTCGCGGCCCGGCAGTCCGTGCCAATCACGACGTTTGGCTCGCGTAGATTGTTTCTCCCTCCGGGACACCGAGCTTGCTCAGGCGCACGTTTTGTTGCCGCGCGGAAGGCTGCGTTGCTCGGCGCTCACCGCGTCTTTGGTGAATGAGTGGGCGGTGTGAACGGGGTGCGATAACGCTATCGCGTTCCACTCTTGCAGGCGAAGCTTAAGCATCCTCCAATTTCATATACATATATATATGCCAGATAGACAGGCGTCGAGTACAATGAAATGGCTGAACTTTATTCGCTGTAATTACCGTTCAAGTACATACCCCCCAGTGCACGTGTCCCGAGCACTGGCTTTGAAGTGCGTTTTCAGTGGAGACAGCTTGCTGTGCGACCATGCTGCTTCCTAGGCTGGCCTCCGTCGAGTTTGCTACTGTCTCAGATGTTGGTTCTTACGGTCCTCTGACGGCTCTTCTGTACATCGAGAGATCAGTCGTCGACCCCTATACTGAAGGCGTGTGACGCATTGGTCACCGAAGCGACAACCTGTTATGTTGAAGTAATAATCAAGAAGTCGCCCCAGGCAACCCAGGGTTACGAATAGCAACTTATGACGTACGACATAGCGTAAGGCATACTTAAGCTGAGGTGTCCTCCAAACAGCAGATAAACGTCGCAACTTCCACAAGCGTTTCGATGTTGTTGCACATATCGTGAACAAGAACCAGAGTAACCGTAGCCGTGATCTGCCCTGCAGGTTGTACGGCGATCGCTTTTTGGATTTCTTGCTTCTGCAGTCTGAGTAGACTTTCAGACGCCTGTTCCTGCTAACGTTAGCCAAGTTGTCCGACCATATAAAAGAATAAAAAATCACGATGCAAGATACGATGCAAGATACGATGCAGGTCGCGATAGGTCTTTGGTCGCTCAGGGCTGAACACCGGTCGCTTCGGAGCGAGTTGTGGTGAACTGAAGCCATTTCATTGGCGCGGCGAATATTGTTAGACGGTTGTTTGCTCTGTAGACGTGCGCCATCACAGTGTACCGAATGAGTTCTCCCCGGGCTAGGGCAAGCTTTCAAGTCGTGTGAGGTGTGCAAGGTTCATCGTGAGGCTGTATTACGGCCCATTCCATCTGCTCTACGATGGAGGCCATGCGTAGGCGATGCTATTTCTTGCAGGTATACGGCCATGCGTCGGCACACGCTGAAATCCTATTTTCTTTATTAAGTGTACTCCTCTTTTTTAGTGAAACACGAGTGACGGCACACATTTTTCCAACTATTTGGTGGCATGAACCACTGACATAGTAGCGGAAGGCTTTGCGCCAACGAAAAAAGGAAGTACTTCAGGTGCTTTTGAAATAAAGACATCACAAGTGGAACTTTCTCTAGCGTTCCAGAACGCCGCACTTAGTAAGGTATTGAATTTTTGGGGAGGTTGCTCATCAGCGACATTCGTGTGACTTGAAGTCGCGCTATGTAACATGCAAGCAGCAATTTCCTCACGTTGGATTGAGAGAGCCTGACAGAAATGAAACGCAAATAAGTGCACGATGAAATAGAATTGCAGTATATCAAGCAGTGCTAAGCAGTATTGAGAATCGATCGCAGGCAATCAGGCATTTTCTACACCGCGCGCAGTTCTTCAATCTCCTCCCCTTCGGCTCCACCGGGCAGCGTTACAATATGTAGTGGTCGCGCAGTAACTTCCTTAAAACCATCTTTTCCTACTCTACAGGGCCTTTCCTCCCTATGGCACTGGGAAAGAACTGCACCTCAAGCACGGATTGCTCGAGCACGGCAGCTTGTGTCGCAGGGCGGTGTCGCTGCCCTGACGGTTACCAGCCCTCCGGCGAGCTGGAATGCAGCGCCATCAGGCAAACTGGTTAGAGACCGTTAACAAAATTTCACTAAGTATCAAACATTCATGAACCGCCAGTTCGTAATGGACTTGAGTTACTACGTGAACTTTCGAAGTGGAATTAGCTCATTAGCTCAGTTCGATTATGTTGATAGTTTTCTACGGCGTGAGTTTGATTATTGAATTTGCACAGGACTTTCAGAAGCAGAAAATGAAAGTTTTACGTGCCGTTCTCTGTCGCATAGTTTTTTATTGGGCGTCTGAGCGAAATCCGCAAAGCTTCAAAAATGACATCAAGGCACAATTGCGTGTGGGGCTTGCAGCATTGTCTACCGGAGTTGAAATGAATCAAGTCGATGTGTGTTTCCTTCTGTTATCAGCGCCAGCCTGTCACTTATCGTATGCACCACAGTGCATTTACATATTCATAATGACAGTGCTGACATGGCTGCCTGAACGTCTGGGCCGTTTGCTTCATTTTACAATGGGCATGTGTCCTTTCTTCTTTGGAACCGCTCTTGACAGCGAACTGCAATCCAGGCGCGCAGGCACTCTTTGACGCCATTTTTGAAATATTTCAAGGGACTTCTTCAGGGTCTGTAAAAAAGAGTCACGTAAAAGGTAGCATCATCAAGCAACTTCCTTGGGTATTTCTGAGTATGCCTCTACAACTTTTACAGTCAGACAGATGCTTTAAAGCGAACATTTCAAATGTTTGTTAATTAACAAACTCAGGTAATTCGAAAGCTATTCAGGCCTATATATATCTATATATATATATATATATATATATATATATAATAAGCCTGAATAGCTTTCTTTGTTAAAAAAAGTTTGTTAAATAAATTATACTACGAACGCAGTTCACTTGATCGACTAAAGTGCAGAACTTCTAATGGTTGGTTCACGTTGTGTCAAACATGATATAAATGTAAAACATTTTGTTGACAGTACGATCAGTCTCAAAGAGCACTGAATAACGCTTCAGCGACTTGCGAAGGCTACCCGTAGTTCTTTTAGAGTGCCTAACAAGTTCATCTTCAACATCACATCCTATGCTATGAAAATCAGCGTCCCATTCTGATTTTCATAGCCATTATTGCAGCACGTTGCTTAATAGACGTTTATTCAGACGCGAATTTAGCGATACTAGAGTCACATGCAAAAAATGGTTCCAGGGCAGCGTTACACTAGCATGGGAAATAAGATTGGTCTGTGGATTTTAACTCAGCGTATCTATGAAAGATCGTCAGTCAAGTTTTGTTGGCTTTCAGAATACGTGACATCCTGGTTCGCTTTCATGACCTTGGCCTCAAGCATCCTCCTCATCCTCATGCTTGTTCTCTACTTGTGCGTCGTGGGATGTCGGTAGGAAATAGTTTTTCTTGGTTGATAATTTGCGACCAGAACTTGGGAAATCTTTTTGAGAATGAAGCGAATGGTGAAAAATCGGGTATATAAAAATTGTGTGATAATAGTTTTTAAGTAAACTACCGGTAGATAATAAGGATGGAAGATTTGAAGAGAAATTCAGACGAATTTTTCTCTGCTAATAATCTGCCTTTTAAGCCCCCCCCCCCCCAAGTTATTGGTGTTTTGACAGAAAAAAGAGTGGAAGAAAAAGAAGACAGCAGGTACAGCGACTATGTTGGAGGTGAAGCGGTTCATTAAATGCTGCACAGCTGTTCACCTTCTGCACAGCATATTGCGGCATAGCAATTACGTGCCGGCCCGTCAGGAAGTGGAGGCCCCCACCACGTGACCCACGCAACCACGGATTGCCTAATAGTATGTACAATTGTATTGTCTGTGCGATTTGCCCATTTTACAAGGCCAAAGAAGGCATAGAGAGCTACGCGTCATTATCGGAATTACGTGTGTGAGGGCGCGTACTTGTTGCCCTGCGGGTAGTTACGCACCGCTTCTGGTTTCGCTGTGTAATTCCATAAACAAGCAAAGCCGGCAGCCTGCCCATATTCTGGGTTAGTACAGACAGGACTACATATAAACTGACTGTACACCTTGAAGCCTTGATTTAACAGACGTTCATATAATAAGTGATCGGATATAACGAAGTATATATAAAATGTTTCTCAATGATATCGATCAGTAGCGAATATATGCTTATAACGAATACAGGATATAACAGGTGTCAGAACCGACTTCGTCATAACGAGGTTGAGCTTTATACAAGCGTTGACCCGAGTCAGAGCCGTCTGAGCTATGCTGCAAAACAGCGGCAGCGGCACACACGGCCTGTCGAGTGCAGGAAGGCTCGTGTGAAAGGTTCGCTGTGAAACAGCAGCGATTTCATGTTTCCCTTCACAGTGGTTATTCAGTAACGCTAAAGCATTCACAGGGACCACTGGTGCCTCGAAATGTTCGCCGCGCAGGGGTCGGCACTCGCAGTGGCCCATCTGGAGACCCACACACGCGGCGGCGTCGGCCACCACCCTCGTGGTGCCCGGTCAGGCGAGCTTCTGCGGTGACGACCCTACGACCAGCCCTTTCTTCGTGAGCGCCCTGACGGCCGAGTTGGTTGGCGGCGCCGTCGACACGTTCCGACTCAGCACGGGAGTCACCGGCACCCCACTCACCGCGCAGCATCAGGAAGGGCGCGAATCCTGGCAGGTGCGTAGGCGCATGCGCCCTTGAAAGCTTGGGCAGAATGAATTGAGCGCCTAGTTGATGTGTACGCGAAAAAAAACCTTAGCGCAAACAGGACGACGCTAGCAGAAGACAGAACAAGCTCGCTTCGGTAGCTCAGCGTCCACAGGCACCGAGTTTCCAATCTGCTGAAAGGGGGGAGGGGGCAATTCGTACCTGCTGTTTTTGTTCGTTCCCCCTTGCCCGCACATGCTCCATGACAAGATATATACAAAGGTGTAGAGGCAATATCTGTAAATATGGGTTTTATTTGTTTCTAAAGTCGAGCGAATATTCTAAAATATGACAGCATAGTTCTTGAGATACCAAAGAAGTAAATGAATAAAAGAAACTAAAAGAACAGGTAAACTCTCTGAAGAAATTCGTAACGCCCTTACTTAAAGTAAGAGAAAACACTGGGCAACATGAACATTTCCTCAATAAGATGACAATTAAACATTACAAACTCATTACAAACTCTTCGTTTGTAGGAACCACTATGGACAACACAAGCATTTCCAAAATATGCTGAGAATTTGAAAATTAAAAAGAGATTTTAAACTGTTCGTGTCTGAGAAACACAGGGCAGTACAGAAATTTTCATAATAAGCTACCAATATCAAAATTAAAGGCAGATCGTAAACTCTTCTCCTATCAAAAATGTAAAGGAACGAACAAACTGGATACAGAACAAAAAGACGAGAACACCTAAATGGAAGAGGTTGTAATAACGAAGTGACAAAATGCAAATTTTATGGGAGGGGATAAACTAAGGTCTCGGGCGGCGACAGTTTAAATAAAGCTGGCGCATTATAGTGTGACTTGTTCACAGTTGTTTTATACAAACGCTAACGCCCAATCGAGGATGTGTTTCTATGCGCAGTTCATTTCTGAGTAAACTCATCCGTAATGTCAATCAGATTTATTTTGCGGGCGAACTCTTTGATGCCATGGAGAACTGCTATGTGATTTAATCGCGCTTTTCCCATTGTTGACCTCAGGTAGGTTTTGACGCGACGAATGCATGATAACGATCTTTCAGCTGCGCGTGACGTGACTGGGAAAGTCAAAGCATTTTTGACAAGCTCAGTCATGGCGGTTGAGGGATCTCGCAGGCTGCTCACAATTATTGCCCGGAAGCATCTCTAGAACATCCTGAACCGTTTTCAAGGGTGTATTGCACTGCCTTGCTATATATATGAGCACAATAGGATGAACGTTGAGCCTTTAAGGCTCAGAAGCTTGCCTGTAGAATTTAATAATATACGTCCAATGCTAGGATTAAAACGGCAGAAGACGTTCTTTACAAGGGCAAAACGACTTGCCGCTCTGGTGCCCGCAGTGTTATAATATCCACAATATAGCTCGTGTGTCTCCAAGTTCTCTTGGGGAATAGGAAAGCAGATCGACACTTGCTCCTACACAGATGTGTCCGCTGTCTCATCCATGGTCACGGCATAGTGTCCTGCTTGACTAACCTCATATGTGAGTGACCGGAAAACACCATGAACCAAAATTTCCGCCATTTCGTTTAAGATGTCGTGGTGAAGCCACCCCTACTTGGTTCAAGAAAGTCATGATCGCAGTTTTCAAATGGCATTGGCCCGAAGTTCCAGAAGATGTCTTAGATTAATTTCTGCACCATCATGACCACGTACTGCCGTCTCCGGGCATACTAAGAACTACAATGAAGATAATGTAGCTATTATCAATTGCCTTGCGTCTTCCTTTCCTTTTCCCTTCCCAATTACACAAGAAGTTGCTGCATTTAGCCCCCTTTTCACAGCTGTGGTTCAGTTCATGGCTGCATGGTGTAGATAGAGGCCTCATGACTTATACATCTTAGAAGAGCTTTTTTCTAGTTGGAAAACCCCTTGTGCACCAACGTCTACCGAGAGTTCTTATCCATGGGAGCATTTCGAAGAAAAATGTTCATCTCACGAACAGCGCGACAGGTCTCACAAAATAACTTGGCCACTGACGCGTCCTACAGAAGCCATTTGTACACATGCTCCCAAGCTGGTTGATAATGTCGTCACTCTTGTACTTTAACCTTGGGCACTAGATCCTCACCGACAATTTGTACGTGTGCGGTGGCAGTGGTTACAGTTGCAGATGCCGAGCCTGTGACGCTAAGGCAAACCTCGGTAGGTTCAGAAGCAGGCCTTAAGGTCCCAGGTGGGGTGTATTGCGTGTCCTGTCATCAACCTCTATGGGAGATGTGTTCTTGTTGATGAGATATATGTCCATTGTGTTTCACGTTTTTCTGAAATACAATACCATGAAGGTAAGACCACCGAATAATGGAATGCCAAAAGCGTGTTCCGAGTTTAGGAGAACAAAAATTAGGGGCCAATCCACTCTGTTGAGGTAGAATACCAGTGTAGCTGTAAACGCCCTAATCCATGGTATTAACACGGTTGCATAAGAAAGTCAAATGAGTGCACGAAACAAAACACGATTGGCCGGGGCGCAGTCCAAAGGAGTGCACGAAACAAAAATGGCTGTGGCTTAGGTAAGGTTAAGCCCAGGATGCGAAGCATACTAGCCTTTATTTTAGTTGTTGAACCACTGTTTAGCCTGGTGAACTGCTGTTGCTTGGCTATATTTGGTTCGGCTAGACGAAGAAACAACTCATGCATTACTGCTTCGCCTTCAAGAGTGGAACGCGACAGCGTTCCCGTCGACCCGCCAAGGGGTGTAAGACAATGGGCTACAGGGCAGCGACTACGCGCCCCGCATTGGACGCGGTGAGCGTCGAGCAAAGCAGCGTTCGGCGCGGCAACGAAATGTGCGCCTGAGCAAGAGACGCACGCCTTAGAAACAGCTCGTTTCTAAGGCAACACCGCATTCACTAGAGGCGCTTTTGTACCGCTTTGAAGCATCGTACTCGTGGCTCAGTGGGTCTACTTCCGGTCACCGAGCGTGACGGACGTGCGATGACGGGCTCCGTCGGAGCGGCTACAGCGGCCATGCCTGGTCGCGGAACCAGGGCTATTGCATCGGACAACGAATACCAGGTCGTACTGCCTACTTTGCCTACAGGTCGTCTTGTCTTAAACACCGTTTTCCTGCACGGGGACATCAGTGCCCGCCCATACCGGGTGGAAGATTTTCGTGACGCGCTCGCTCCACTTTCGCTCCTGCCGGAAGTTATCGCCTTAGGCGCGTACCGCATGAGTCATGTGTGGGCGGTTACATTCAAGGATGCCGACGCCGCGAAGAAGATTGTCAACATCGGCGAGTTGAAAGTGAAAAATGCGAGATGTCTCGTGATCGACCCTGCAAACCGGGATGTTCGAATGAAGCTGCACTGGCTCCTTCACAGCGTACCAGACGAAGACGCGCGTCTTGCCTTCTCGCCATTTGGGAAGGTGACGGACATCTCAAGAGAGCTGTGGCGCGCTCACGGCGTGTCTGATAAGGGGTCAACTACGAGGATGGTGACCTTGAAGTTGAACGCTGGCGTGAAGCTCGACGACTTGGCGCACCAGGTGAACGTTGCTGGAGAGCTGGCGCTTGTTGTCGTACCGGGCCGGCCACCCCTGTGCCTTCGCTGCCGTGGCACGGGTCATATTCGGCGTGACTGTCAAATTCCACGGTGTGGTTCGTGCCGTCGCTTTGGACACGACGAGGGCCACTGCGCACGGACGTACGCCAGCGTCGCCGGGCCAGTGAGCAGCGATGAGACGTCAGCACTTCTCATGGATGAGGCTGACGCGGAGGAGGCATCGAAAGAAGCTAGCGGATCAGAGGTGCAGGAGACCACGTCGGCTGCTCCTAGGGCGCATCAGTTGGACGCGCCACCCAAGGCTCGCGCGTCCCCTGGACAGACGCCTCTACCTCCGGCACAGGACGCCGTGGCGGCGTCAAAGAATGCAGCGGAAACGCCTGACGCGTCTTCGGAGAACGCCACCCAACCGGTGGCGGAGCCCATGGACTTTTCCCCTGAAGGGTCCAGCAACATGGCCGGAAAGCGGTCGCACGATGAGGCCGTGAGCAAGGCGTCGCAACAGGATGAAATAGGCGATGATGAGCCTCCTTTTAAAGCAGCAGGTACGAGGCGAGCGTCCTGGAAACTGCGGCCGAACATTCCGGCCGATTCACGGCAGGCGGGGAAACCGCCTCCGTAGTTTCGTGCTGTAGATCCCGAAATGGGGTTTGGGGGCGTGCGATGTTGTCGTGAGGGTAGACACCATAAAATAGGGTTTCTTTTCTCTCGATATGGCGATCCACCTTCCTGAAGCACTACGTGTAGCGACTCTGAATGTACGAGGTCTTGGAGCAAGAAGGCGACAGTGTCAACTTAGTCGCCTTCTCTTAGAAAATAATCTACACGTGGTGGCAATCCAAGAAACCAAAATTGATAGCCAGGAAGCGACTGATCGAATGGTGTCCACTTTCCGTCAGCATTATGATGTTTGTGTGTGTCATTCTGTCGGTGCCTCTGGTGGTTGTGCCCTTTTCCTCCGCAATAGTGTCGGTATAACTGTGCAATCGCTCTTTTCGTGCCAAAGTGGACGCCTCCTGGTTGTCGATTTTTTCCAATATGGTCTGAATTTCCGTGTCATTTGTGCTTACGCTCCAAATGTCGAGGCGGAGAGAAAAGAGTTTTTTGAGCGTTTTCAGATGTATCTCGATTGTGAAAAAGTACTAGTTTTGTTGGGGGACTTCAATTCTGTTTGTCGTTCGGTAGACCGTGTAAAAGGTTTGCCAGTGCGAGATAAGAGTTCGGAGGTCTTGAATGTTGTAGTTCACGACCACAACTTAGAAGATATTGGAAGTGTTGTCACAAATGGTGCGCGTCCGCAATTCACACATTTTCAAGGCGATAGCCATGCACGATTGGACAGGCTGTATGTGTCGCTTGAACTTGTGCCACTATGCACATCGTACGAGGTTAAGCCAGTGTCTTTCAGTGACCATTGTCTAGTTATTGCAACCTTTGGTAAAAAAGAAAACAAGAAGTACTTCAAGTGGGAACTTTGGAAACTTAATGCGAAATTGATGGAGGATCAGGTTTTCGTTAAGGATGTAGATGAGAAGCTAAAGAAGCTACTCGCAGTGCAATCTTTAAGTATTGGTGTAGAGTGGGAGGAGTTTAAGCAATTAGTAAAAATGAAAGCCATCGAAAGAAGTAGCACATTGCGTTATGAAGACAAACGAAACGAAACACTGCTTCGTGAGCAACTTGAATTTCTTACGGGTATAGAATGCTCCCAACCAGGTACTTACACCAATGAAATAAGAAACATAAAAATTCAGTTAGAGAGAATCGATGCAGAAAAGTACAGAGCAGCGGTTATCCGTGCACGGGCCGAGAAGCTGTGGGCCGGTGAAACGCCCACAAAACGTGCGTTATCGGACGAAAAACAATACGCTTGCAATAAGGAAATACGGCAAATAAGAAACGGTAATGACGTTTCGGAGGACCGCAGTGTAATCAAACGCGTCGTCGCTGATCATTTCAAAGAATTGCTCGGTCAACCGCGCACCATTATAGGGGGCTTTAAAGCGGAATTTCTTTCGTTACTGCCAAAGCTGGAAGAAGAAGAAAGAGCGCGTTTGGAACAGCCAATTTCCATGCAAGAAATAGAGGATGCAATAGATGCACTACCTGTCGGCAAGGCACCTGGCCCTGATGGCCTAGGTGTAGCATTTTTAAAACATTCAAAACAATTATAGCCCAGATTCTACTCAAAGTTATCGCGGAATCGTATCAGGAAAAAAATATACCACTGTCCTTCACAACTTCGCACATCGTTCTCATCCCAAAAACTGAGGCACCTGAAAAACGTCAGTTGGTGGGGTCTTATCGCCCGATAAGCCTTACCAACGTCGACTACAAGATATTTATGAAGGTATTGGCCAAACGATTGCAGGGTGTGATAACGAGGCTGGTTGGCACGCATCAGACCTGTGGTATAAAGGGTAGAAGCATCGCCACGAACATACACGTAGCTCGAAGTGTGCTAGAATGTTGCGATGTATTTGGCGATCGAGTGGCAATGATGCAACTAGATCTCGCTAAAGCCTTCGACCGTGTTTCTCACGATGTTCTCTTCGCCATATTAGAGCATTGCAACGTGGGAAGCGTAATAACAGATGGTGTCAGGATGGCGTATGCTAACTGCTCAACTCGGGTCATTGTGAACGGGGACCTGACAGACAGCGTGCAAGTGCTGTCTTCTGTCAGGCAGGGATGTCCGCTGTCACTCCTGCTATTCGCGGCTTACCTTGAGCCTTTGTGC
The DNA here is from genome assembly GCF_038994185.2 of Dermacentor albipictus. Taxonomy (NCBI): domain Eukaryota; kingdom Metazoa; phylum Arthropoda; class Arachnida; order Ixodida; family Ixodidae; genus Dermacentor; species Dermacentor albipictus. The sequence goes on along the minus strand of NC_091822.1, from coordinate 108,246,823 downwards.
AAGGCCATCCAAAACAATGAACAGATAACTGGCTTCAGGTTACAGTCCACACAGGTGAAAATATTGGCGTATGCCGATGACATCGCCATATTCTGTTCAAATAGAAATAGTATTTGTGAGGCCGTGGCGGTAGTTGAATCCTTCTGCAAGTGCACCGGGGCGCAAATAAACTGGGAGAAGAGTTATGGGTTTTGGCATGGTGAATGGGAAGAAACGCCAGACTGCTTCGCTCGACTTCGGTGGTCAACCACTGCAACAACCTACCTAGGCGTGCCTCTAGACTCTTATCGCGACCCAGAGCCGTACTGGAATGAACAAGTGGCGAGAGCAAAGGAAAAGACTAACGCGTGGCAGGGGCGACAGCTGTCAGTGTTCTCGCGCGCCACGGTCTGTAACCTATTTCTTACGTCCAAGATATGGTATGTGATGAATGTGCTGTGTGCTTCGCGGATCAACATCCAAAAAATTCACCGTATCTTCGCCGTTTTCATATGGGCATCGACTTGGGAAAGGTCCAGCCTCACAAACTTGTTCTTGCCAGTAAAGAAAGGGGGCCTTGGGTTGGCACATTTATTTGTGCGACAAGTTGTGTCGCGCTTTATGTACCTTCGCGACCAGAATGATGTGTTCCTTCGCACAGTCATGCAAGTGCTTTTATGTCGTCACCTTCCAGGATTTGTTGTATGCTCGTGTGAAGCAATGCATGGTTCCGTTAAAGGTTACCTGCGAGAAGTCGTGCTTGCGTACAGAATGTTGCATGTGCGGTTTTCTGTGCAGTATCTCGCCAATATTACTAGGAAAAAACTGTATAAGGACCTAATTGACACTATGCTCCCTGTACCGATTTACCGTATGTCTAACCGTGGAGGCCCAGGAGACGTCCTCAAAAGGGTTAAAAGAATGCCAGTACACCCTTCGGTAAAAACCTTTTTCTTTAAACTACACACTAACACATTATCAGTTAAAACATGGATGCATAACAGGGGTATTTTTGTCCCGTGGTCCATTAACTGCTTCTTATGCAAAAAACCTGAAACGATAGAGCATGCGTTTCTAGATTGCTGGGATCCCATCTTTTTCTGGGATGTGCTACAAAGGACTTTAAAAAAAGAGTTACCTTTAGATCCACATGGAATAAGATTCTTACCGGTAGAAACGGAGGCTTTTCCGTATGACGCTATAATGCTCCTGGGCCTCCACAGTTTCTGGAAAGCTCGAGCGCAGTTCAACAATGCTGATGTCAATTCGCGACCTACACGTGATCACTTCATTGAATCTGTAGTACGGTTCAGGGATGTCCATCGGGCACTCCCTGAACAACCAACATGGATTGACATGCTAGATAAACTTGCAGCATTGAAAAAATTTTGATATGTCGTGCCAGCAAAATCCTTGTTGACATATTTTTTCCTTTTTCTGTATTGTTTGTGTGTGTCAAAGCCGGCAATAAAGAAAAAAAAAACTCGTGGCTCAGTGGTAGCGTCTCCGTCCCACACTCCGGAGACCCTGGTTCGATTCCCACCCAGCCCGTCTTGCAAGAGTTGAGCCAAAGCCACTTCTCCTCTGTCGTGACGTCACGGTGTCACGTGGTTTCATGGCGACACCGCCGCGCCTGAGGAGCTGGGTTGAGCTCTCGTAATATGCTTCGCATAAAACACGTTTGTAATTTGCGATTAAGTAAACTCCTTCGTTAATTAGCTTAATGAAACTTGGAAGCACTAGAGTTTTATTTAAGCAAACAAACATGAGGTAGTCCGTTTCCCTCCCGTAGAAGCACATGTATTGACAGGAGGCCGGAATTCTACAGCATTTAGAACTTCACTGTGAACTACGTAATTATGAAAAGTAAATGAAACTGGCGTAATGATAGAGTCGTCTTAGCGGACAATCGTCATATAATTTTTTGGGATAGCTTTGAGAAAACAAGTGCTACAGCAGTTTTCTGCAAAGCATTCGCCATAAAATTGGCTTTGCCGCAAGGCGTTTTACAGCGAAGCTGTCTACCTCTACCATCCAAGGAAATTTTCGTGTCGTTCGCTTGGTAACGAAAAAACTCCTCATGCGAGGCTCGATCCCGGAGATACCGTGTCGTTGGCGTGGTAACCAAAAAACTCACCATAAGTGGCCCGATCCCGGAGATAGTGCAAAGCCGGGCCGACCCGCGGTGGAGGTGAATTAGGCGTTAAGCACTCCCCATGCGTGGGCCGATCCCGAAGTTAGCGCAATACCGGTCCTACCTGCGGCGGAGGTGACGCAGGCGTTAAGCACTCCCCATACGTGGGCCGCTCCCGAAGCTGTGCAATGCCGGGCCGACCCGCGGCGGAGGTGAAGCAGGCGTTATGCACTCCCTATACGTGGGCCGACCACGAAGATTATGAAATGCCTGGCCAACCCGCGGTGGAGATGAAGCATACGTTAAGCACTCCCCATACGTGGGCCGATCCCGAAGATAATGCAATGCTGGGTCGACCCGTGGCGGAGGTGCTGTTCTCCATTAAGGGGCCCACATACACAGATTCGCTGCTCATCCGTCTTCACAGAGTGGAAGGGCACTGAGTTTATTTGTTCACTACGCGAACGTTAGCCCGTCCAGATACCCCGCTCCCCCCTACGAGAGTACACGCGCGTTCCATTCATGCGGGGGTTTGAGGCAAACAGAGGTAAAACAAAAACAAGTGCCAATCGTTTGTTATTGATAACAGTGTTGTAATCTGTACGTACAAAGAAAAAGTAGGTTGAGCGGAAGTTCACGGTTCTTGTTTCTCCACTTTGGTACCTACCTCGAGGTGCACACTGATTTGGCGTGTAACGTGTCGCAGACAGACTTGCAGACGATGGACGGACGACGCACGGAGAATCACAAGAACTTCATTTATATAACAATAGAATAATACACTCAGAAGTGTCAAAAGTTTCCCACTCAGCGACCAAAGCTGACTAAACACCTAATGCTGAGCTGCCAAATCTGACACAACGGTCAACACTTGAACTCAACGCTTACACTTCATCACTTCCCATATGCTGGGATTGTCTACTTCGCTGCTCGAAGCCTGACCTGAAAAACCAAATAACATAAAGCACGCTGAACGCTCACTTACCTAATATGGCCCGAAAAATACTAGCAACGGGAGGTGGCGTTGAGAAAGGAAGTAGGAGCCGCAGGGCGCACAAATTTGCTTCTTCCCCCTAGTCTGCTTCAAAAAGCTCGAGCCTTCTCGAGCCGTCCGCCCGCACGGTCACTTCGTCTTCAAGGCCGCCGGCAGAGGAGCTCCTGGGCGGTGCTATAGGAGCGCGCTCGCGGGAGCGTGGACCTTCGAGTTTGTTCGAGAATGAATGAATGAATGAATGAATTTATCTGAAAGGAATAAAACCCTACAGGACCTGCGGGGGCGGGAAGCAACAGACACATCTACTCGCAGTAGAGCTCCATCACCTCCACGGCTCAGCACAGGACGTCGTCCTGCAGGCCAGGCTCGGAGCTGCCTAGGGCAGCACCCCACAGCTCCACACTCATGGGGCCAGGGGCAGGAGTGGTGGTCGAGGCATTGTCGAAGCATGTGGTTATAGTTAGCATAAAGGCTCGTTTATAGTCCGACGTTATCGGCGCGTGGGCGAGCGTCGTTCGCGGTCAGTCACGCTACGTCGGTTGCGCTGCGCCAGCCGAGATGCCATCCCCTCTATACTTCAACGCGCGCGCCGTAGGCTGCTATCTTCGGAGCATGCGCAGAAGGTTCGCCAAGTCGCGCGCCGTCCGCAAAAGCCGTCTGCGGAGTTGTGTTGGCGCCTTTTTCTTCGCGCGCAATGCATTGTGGTGCCAGAGTTCCGCCGACTTCGACGTGCGAATGGCTCCGGAGCCAAATCGGCGCCGGGCCCGCCGGGGCGCGTTGGAAGCCGCCGGTTACGTTAGCTGCGCCGGTGCGCCCGACTATAGAGGTGTCGTTTTCGCCGACGTGACGTAGCATGCGCGCGCGTGCGTTGCGTCGGACTATAAACGGCCCTTAAGGGGCTGGGCAACGACAACTGCCGGGATCGAGAAATCGGTTGGAGTATAGTTTATTCAGGAATTCCCATTTTCCTATGTCTCCGGCGGCCGCGCCGAAGACGTGCCATAACGGCCTTACAGGTCCCTTCCATCGACAACGTTGGTGTACCTTCCCGTGAGGAGAGCAGGAGTGACGTCGATCATTCGCGGAATATGAAGCTGTCGCTTGCTGAGTCCGCAGTCCTAATGGCCACGTCGATTTCGGATGACGATGGCGCTCACGATTTTTTGACCCGTGGTGGTTATGATTCCGATAGTTGGGGGCAGGTCTCTATTCAATTTCGATTACTTTGGTTGACATATATTTTCGAAATCCGAAACGGAAGAAGAATAAGCGCCGGAACTGCTGGGTAACAGGCTGTCACGTCACAGTAGCGATGGAAACCCAAGCGAGCAATGATGGCTTCCCGTAGAGACCGTGGGAAAAGCCGGATTGTATCGATGCTATGCCGTCCGAACACTCTTCACAGATCGGTCCGTACGCCTCTCTTAAGAGGTGGCTTTGGGTTAAGTGTGCGTGGCCAATTCCCCGACGGCACAGGACGACCTCGAAGAACCGTTCCCTGTGTCTGGCACTCCGCCATTCACTCAAGATGGGCTTAGGGCTGTGGAGTTTATTATGGAGCTCTGAAACCCATTTTTTTGTTATAAACATTTTATTTATATTCGCAATGACGAGGTATAGTCTCTGCCGAGCTTTATATTAAAGGTAAGTTCATAGTTGATGTCTTGAGTAAACAATTGATTTAGGTGTCTGGGGAAGTGTTCGAAGTCTTCGAAGCGAGTTTGCACGAAAGAGACACCTGCACTTATCAAGTGGTCGTTTATTGGATCCCGCACAGAGACTTCGAAGAGTAGACGTTCGGAGAGCTGTAGTTTCTAGTCGGAATCCCTGACGTGAACTGGATCTGAACCTCTTGGTGTCACCCGCCGTGGTTGCTCAGTGGCTATGGTGTTGGGCTGCTGAGCACGAGGTCGCGGGATCGAATCCCGGCCACGGCGGCCGCATTTCGATGGGGGCGAAATGCGAAAACATCCGTGTGCTTAGATTTAGGTGCACGTTAAAGAACCCCAGGTGGTCAAAATTTCCGGAGTCCTCCACTACGGCGTGCCTCATAATCAGAAAGTGGTTTTGGCACGTAAAACCCCAAATATTATTATTATTAACCTCTTGGTGTTGTTACGCTTCCCCTTTGTTGGTGTGACGCAAATCTGCGTAGACATGGCAATTTAAGGCAGCGCTATTACGTATTCCAACGGTTACCCAACTGTAGTTCTTCAGCACATTTCTCGCAAACCGTACAGGAGAAGACATGATGCCTCCTTACCCTATCGCTAATGTACAGCGGTGGGGGGGGGGGGTGCAATGTAGCCCTCCAGCCTCCCCCCCTTTCTCGTAATCGGCACCTATGTCAGTGCCTGTGAGGTTGTGTGGTTCAGCCCGAGGTGTTTTGGGTCATGACCTGTTGTGTGACGCAGGCTTCCATGATGGAGATCAGCACCCAAGCCGGCGCTGCCAGCATGAGCGAACTTCGAGGCCTGGGCGGCTCGTCGATCGAACCCTTCGTGCGCCCCGTGCTCAGCAATGAGAAGGTGCACGCCAGGTACCCGCACCTTGCCAGAATTTTCATGCCCGCGTCCCAGCGATCGGGGCAGGTCTCCGGCCCTAGCGAGCCCCCAGTCTCCGAGAACGCCTCCGACGAGGTACGGAACAGTGAGTTTATGTACTACCTGCTCCAAAAAAAAAAAAAGGAAACGGAATTTGCTCAATGGGCATAGAGTCTATAGCACCATAACGATAAAGATACAAGGAGAAGCGAAACACAGACGCTAGCGCTAACCTTCAACAGTGAAGTTATATTTCGCGATCGGTTGTACTTATACCGCGTGCGCAAATTTCTTATACCTCCCCTGCGGTGTCGAGATTCCTTGTGTTCGCATACTGATGCATCGCGCCCCGTCGCCTCCTCTAATGGCGGTTGCCGTGCATGCTAGTCAAAACGAGTCACACACAAGATGTACTCATGACATCACTGGTGATGTGTCCAGTAGAAAGGAAGAAGGTTATGCCAACAAGCCAACCTTTCCCAAGACACATGATCGTGGTTTGTTAGGTCAGTCATACCTGATTATACCTTTCTCGCTCCTTAACTCTACCTTCAATATAACATCACTGATTGTCCTGTGGGAGCGTAGTAGAGACCGTGCCTGCTCTCCGAGAGCAGTATCTTCGCTCGTGCCAGGCTTTTCCTATGTTGCTCTCCATGACTTTCAAAAGCATTTTTACATGTCTCCCCCCCCCCCCCCTCCCGCCCCCGAGTAAATTAAACGTCCTTCTGCAACATGTGCAAGAATCGCAAGGTGGGAGCATACAAAAAGCCTGGCACGGGCGAAAATACTGCTCCTGGAGGGCAGGCCCGTTCTACACTACGGGCCCTATATACTGCTCCTCCGGGAAAATCAGCTATATGTTATTTTCAAGGTAGAGCTCCGCAAGGCGCGAGAAAGGCAAGTGCGGCATTTGTGACTCAGCACGAACGCCGCAGGCGCGAGTAAGTTTGTCCCACGTATGCCTTTATACACAGAGTTAAAATTATCCGATTCGTCGTCAATCTCACATGTTCAGTGATCCCCTCGCGGCTATCACATGATGAGTTCCCATGTTACCGTAGTCACAAAAAACGCAACAAACACCAGAAGCATTCAAGGAGCACGACATCCACACACACACGACTTCACACCACAGTGCCGGCACGCCTAGGGACAAACGCATACAAAACGATCAAAGAAACCATTCCGTCGTAGCACCTAGGTGAAGTGATATCATGAGGAGTTAACAAACAAAGGTGCCAAGGCGAACATAGGAGAAATTACTTGTACTTACTAATTGAATTAACGAAATGATAAATTATTGGCCATGAAAGTGGATAAAAAACAACTTGGCGCAGGTCGGGAACGATCCCACGTCTTTGAATTACGCGTGCGTAGACGCGTGATCATTGCACGCGTCTTGGCTTCTCGTCATATGATTAATAAATATCGGGCCCCTCGATTAACCCCCTTTCTTCTAGGCGAAGTGAAATATTCATAGAGCAGAAGACGCCAGATTTTCTCGCTCGTACCCACTTGTACTCGCGCCTGCGCACAAATGTTGAGCGATTCGTGAAATGACCTCCTCGTGCGCAAGACTGGCTTTGGAGCGTCGACGGTTACGATATGGCGCCAGAATACCGCCCGTCGCGTCGTCTATAGGGAAAGCAAGCGCTGCATGAGCGGAGTTCTGTCTGCGGCGGCTGCTGTGTACCGCGCCAACCGCGTCACCCACGCGCAGCCTCTCGCGATCTCCCGATTAACGAGGCAGTCGCGTTAGACTTGGCTCCGTTCGCAATGTGCCACACGAGAGAGATTATCCACGCCAGTTACTCTACTCACAGCGTTCTCCTCCTATATAAACCGTCTACCTATATAATCATAGTGCAAAATATTGACATGCGACATAAAAATACGTACAGATCGTATGCGTCGGTGAAGTATTTTCGCGTGTGTTCTTCCTTTCAAATGCTTAATTATTTTTTGTTATCACGAGACACTTCAAGTACGCCCATGCCAAATACTCCCGGAAGCGCGTTCATGCGGGTCGCATCATTAATTTACAAATATGGGAATGAATAATAGTCTTGGTAATGTATGTGGACAAACCAAACCGTGAACATAAGCTGTAGGCTAACTAACGGGAACTTAGTCACATCATCACAAGTATTTCATCTGCATATAAAGGACTAGTGACCTTCATGAGGCATGAACCGAGCGGCACCGCTTTTATTTCACTCAGGTTGCCCAGAAACTAAGTCCCCGAAGAACACGGTTGAAGTGATGCAAAGCCAAAGCGTGCTTACAAAATTCGTAAAACGCTTGTGCTTACGTGCCATCGTTAGCTAATACAAAAATACTTGGGCGAACTGGAAATTCTGGTATTCGAACACCACAGCTCGTAACATATGATGCGTCTTTTTATCCATGTTCTCCGCGTTTTCCGTTCCTTGAGGCCTATCAAGGTCCTCTATCATATCTTCTCTATTTTCATGCTTAACTCGACAACCGAAGCAGGTAACCGGGTGAGAGCCGGCATGCGTCATCAATGAGCACGCAATGAGGTTGAGCGAAGGCAGGGGCGACGTAAGTATGCGTCAGCCACTTGACAACTTGGGCCTGAATTGAGTTTCGCAAAAAACAACAAGCGAGAAATTCATCAGCGAAAAGAAGTGTGCTTTTCCTTCCACTCAACCTCCTCCATTCATATATACTAGTGGTTGTCAAAAAAGTGCCATCAAGCATGTCTACTTAGATTCATCCCACCAAAGTTAGGATGCCCAGCAACAGCTACGGCCGTGCAAGCTTTTTGAAAGTGAAACTAGCGATCTCCTTCCGGGTGTTGCTTCAAAGCACATACGACCACGTGAAGAGAGATTTGAGTGCCGCTATACTATATGTGTAGCATGGCACCCACTTCTAGAAGACACTGCCGTTGAAGGCAGAAGTAAATGTGAAACAGTAAGATTAATCATACAAAATAGAAACCGAGTGCAGCATCTCTGCCGCTGACCGATGCATCAGGAACCTTCATTGGGATAGTTCGCTAAAGAACTGGATCGTTTGCGGTGTTTGCAGTACACAAAGCATGGCCTCCGAGATTGGCTTCTGCTACTAGAGGGTGCCGTTTTCAGAGGTCCTAATAATGAAACATAGGACACTTTGGGGCCACACTAAATATGAGTTGGTGTATTGCATGTGGAAAGAAGTCATGGTGACAGCAGTAACGTTCGCAAATGCCATGCTGTGCCTAAAATGGGATACATTGTAGGGGGTTGGAACTTGTTAACCAAAGATCGGTGGGCCGGTTGCGTTTGGGAGCCCACGGCAAAAGCACAAATCACGCAGTGCTTGGGGACAATTGATGAGCCTCGTTCGGAGTCATAGAAGCTCAGAGTAAAATTAGTTTTTGAAGAAAGACCGCACGACCATGGATCATAATAAATGGGCGACTAAAGTGCACAAGTACCTGTGCCTAAAGAATAGCGGAACGCCCAGTGGCAATCGATGTTATGCGAAGCAGTGTGTGGGGAGCCTACCAAGTTAACGAAACCACCATGAGAACACCGAGACAGGCGGCTGTTTCACAACCTTCATGACACAAATGTCACGAGATTCACGTACTAGACTATCATTAATGTTCGTCATACACTCTTGCCATAACACGCCAATTTCGGTACCCACCAAGTTAACGAAGCGACCATGAGAGTACCAAGACCTAGGCGACTATTTCATGACCTACATGACAAACATGTCATGGTATTCATTCATGACCCATCATTTATGTTCATCATACAGTCTTGTCAGACTATCCCAACTTTTGTAGATACCTAGTTAACGAAAGGACCATGAGAGCACCAAGACGTAGGCGGCTAGATAGATATTGTAAAAGTGGCAAATGTTCGCCAAGAAATGCTTCACATTTAAAAGTGTGGACAGAAAGAGAAAGAGGTCAATAAAGTTGGTAACGCAGGAGAAGGAATTTAAGGTGTAGATAGGCAACCAGGAGTAATCAAAAAGAAAGTGAGGAAGAGAGAGACAGGGCATTGTGTGCAAAGAATGGGAGCAAGAAAGACATGGAGATTTACACGAATGAGAAAAAAGAAATAGAGGAAAAATCCGCAGTTAGATGAAGCATGTTTATGCCGCAATGGAACGTTCAGGGATTCACTCAGGGAGCCTCTTGCATAACGTACAACTTGCAAAAAGAGATGTTTTTTGCCGCAATTGAACACTCACAAAAGGAAGACACATAAAGACAACACGGGCGGCACTGCCAACTGATTTATCTTGGGCTGTCACCCAAGAATATATATATATATATATATATATATATATATATATATATATATATATATATATATATATATATATAATTCAATTGAGGCAAAACAACATGTCCTTTAGCAAGCACCAACTAGGCCAACAAGCAGTTCTGTTGTACAACTTGCAGAAGCGCTTGGAATTAAAGTAGACGGCAGTATCAACCCGTCAGCCGTCGAGAAAGCAAGATACGTTTAGAGTACTGGTGAAAAATAAGGAGGGAGATGCTGAGTTTGCCGGATCTATTACAGCCGTAGGCAGCTGTACAAAGTCGGTAAGATTAAATAGATGTATACAAGAATTCTAGAAAGAAAAGCGTTGATAGCATACCTTAGTAACTCAAGCAGGCTAGGTGACGATTTTTCCCCGTCCTGTTCCAAAGGGGATGCTAATAAATCATCATCATGACCCAATGCGCCTTCTTATTTTCCTGTGCTGCCCTCTGCCGCACGCCGCTAGAAACGTTTTGCAAGGGTGCCGGGGCTTTCATCGGTTTTGTGTACCTCTGCCCATGTGGAGTGTGCATCGGTTCTGCTTTTCGTCGATCGCGATTAGTTATTAATGAGTCCTCCGCGGCCACATATCGTTCCTGAAGGTCATGTAGCACTCATCGACTAATGGGTGAGCAGGCCGGAGTGAGCTGTTGTGCTGACAGTGCGGCCGATAAAGGCCCTCTGTGTTCAGTCTGCCGACGCGGCTGCCTTGGAGTTGGCTGTCGCTTATGTCTGCACGTGTACCTGGCTTTCACAGCGAAGCTGTATATGGCTAGCACATTCGTCCGTCTATCGGTCGTCTGTACGCCGGAAACTCCTCCTGCGTAACCCCATGCGCATGCGCTTATTGCGGTGACGATGGCTACTAGGTGACGCCAGAGTAGCGCGCGTCGTCTTGGAGGTCTGTCGGCGGCGGCGGCGTTGAATCGCGCCCTCGCGTCACTCAAGTGCTGGCACTCGCGTTCTGAAGATTAGCGACGCGGTCGCGCCACACTTCGCCCCATTTGCAACGTGCCGCACAAGACAAATTGAGCGCCCGAGCCGATATATCGTGAAATGAAAACACGCATAGAGCTGAGCTCAAATATCGAATTATGGAGTATCGTAATCGTCGCTGAATTTTCCAATTTTTCACCGCCTCCTAATCTCTGTCTTCGCAAGACGAGATCATGTTAGGGTTGTCCAAGCTTTTGGTTGATGTATGTTAGTACGTGGCTTGCGCGACGTACTAGCACGTAATATTTTGCAGATATAATCATGGTAGGATCTAGGCGCCGGGTTTTCTAGTTTGCAACGTTTTCATCTGGCAACGGGCCCTTTCTTAAGATAGCACGCTGGAGATATTATTTTCTTGTTTTGTTAGCTTTGCAGAGATAAATAAAATGGTTTTATCCTGCTTACGAACAGAACAGTATCGTAATAGCGCCAGACCAGCACTGCGTAAACACAAATGAATGAAAGAAAAGGGTACGCGGCAGGGTAGCGTAGTGATGATTACTTGAAATATTCGTAAGCGATTTGTCAGATGCTTAAAACAGATGCCTAAAGCGAATGCCTAAAATTCGGAGTTTCCTAATAGGACGGAGTTAATGATGCCTGTCGGGTGTTTCGGTCTTCCCGCGCAGAAGACCAAGAAGGACGAGAGCTTCATGTCCTCCACAAATGAGCGCAGCAGCAAGCTCCGTCGAGCACGCAGAGCTTCGGGCTCGGTCGAGCACGTGGTCGTGTCTCCGAAGAAGGACGACCGCAAGGGGCCTCAGGCTGCGGATGCTGCACCATGTGAGGACGGCTGTCCTCGCGATGACAGTGGCACCAGCAGGCAGCAGCCTTGTGACTTCAGCTTGTCGTGGAGTAGCGTGGGCAGTTCATTGGACGCGCTCCGGTCCGTGCCTGTCCTCGCCAGGGTGCGCGACAGTTCCTCGAGCGGGACGGAGACCTCGCTGAAGGCGGAAAAGGAGCGGCACCTACCCGTCGACAAATTTCAGCCCTAAGCCGCTTCGAGGCTTAGCGGTACGACGAGGGATGAAATACACTGGAGGTTTAGTGCGGTTTCTCAAGTACGACGTGGACTGCGCATACGGTTTAGAGTCTGCTCCTGCGTGAAGACTTCCCACCGCTCTGCGCCATGTTTCATGTTCTCTGTGTTATAGCATTTGGACTCTTATGTGACGGCATATACAGGCGCAAACATGTTTAGAAATTTCAATTCATCGAAGGGCCTTGCATCGCGTTCAATGAATGCCACGCGTTCAATGAATTATTTTGCAGCAATACATCTAATCATGCTCGCACTCCTCGAGGATCATTTCAACATTGCTAACAATCTTTTTATATTTTTTCTACAGGGCAGATGGAAGCCTTAGCCTTAATAAGTAATATTAAAGTATCCACTGCAGGTGTTGATGAGATTCATTCCGCAAATGTAAAAAATGATAGCGCACTTTTTACCTTGTTCTTTTTGGGATGTCATTAATCTCATGCTGAGGACGGTAACATTTCAAGAGCAAAAAAAAAAGGCAAAAGTAATCCCGATACATAAAAAAAGGGGGACAGAACCAGTCCTAACTATCGACAAAATTTTATACCGCCCTTTTTCAGAAAGGTGATATAAAAATGCATAGAAACATGGTTAAATAAATATTTATATATGTAATTCACTAGATTGTCGCCCAAACAATTCGTGTTTAGAGCCGGTTTGTCCAGTAAGCTTGCACTCGCATCTTTTACTGGTAAAACTACGCAGACCATCGATAAAGGCGACTATGCTAAGGCTGTATATATCGATCTAACCAAAGCGTTTGACACCATAGCTCGGTACATTTTTTCTGATAAACTTAAGTGTATCGGTATTGTTGGTCCCGCACTAAGGCTCTTTAAAAGCTGTTTATGTAACAGGCAGCAAGCTGTTTATATTAATCCAACACTGTGAAATTACTTAGCCATTCATCTTACTTATCCATCCCCAGGGATTGATTTTCGGGATGCTTCTAATTCTCATCTATATTAATGATCTACCTAAACCATTCTTTTATGCATATGACCCTACCATAATTGCTGCTGAACAGTATCTTGGTTCCCTTACAACTAGAATAAATATTGATCTAAATAACACGCTTGAATAGTGCCGGTGTAACTCCCTCGAAATTAACCTGTCCAAAACCACGTTCACGATTTTCCATTCCACCCAGGAAAGTCTCTCATATACACCGGCAGTAACCACTAAATCTCACTTCATTTGCGCAGTTAATCGATGTTCATTACTCGGCGACACTGTAGACTCTCATTTAAATTACACAGCTCACGTCGCTTATGTGCTGCGCAACACAGCTAATGGAACAAGAATAATGCTAAACACGCGACATTTTTTGCTACCCCAACGTTGATAACGCCTTATGTTGCTTTTATTCACAGTCATTTCACCTACTGTATTGTGACATGGAATGGTACATATCCTACGCATACACTGTATAACCCATTAGAACACATTCAAAATCAAGCAATCAGGATTCTCACCTTCAGTCCATTTAGTTGCAGCGCCTCGGAACTACTTCACAATTACCGGGTACTAACAATTGCCCAATTGTACAAATTTCATCTTGTACTCATTTTGAATCGGTATCCGTATAACCTTTTGCCATGTAACATACGAAGTGGTTTCAAACTCGCTAACGACAATAAAAATAGATTTGCTTTCAATCATAATTTGCCTTTACCTTTAATTCGAACTAACTACGGCAGACAAACTATCCGCTTTTATAGAGTATCATTTTGGAATCACCTCCCGACTCACATCAAACAAACCACTTCGTTATCTCATTTTAAAAAGCTTTCTTTATTTTTTAATAGATGGTTTTCTTTCTTCTCACCTTTGTCACACAAACGCTTACGCGTCAAATTCTGAGTTATGCTTGTATAATACAGTAGATTTTATTGATTATTATGTATGTCTTTTTCAATTCTTGAAATATCCTTTGGGAATAGTCTATATAATTTATATTTTATTGTATCGTTATCTACAAGAAATATTCTTTTTTTGCGTTTTTTTCTATGTTCTGCTTTTACTACTGTGTTCATCTCATTAGTGTTACCCTGCTGTCAATATAGATATTCGCTTTGTGCACTAGCTAACAGGAGTTCCCTCCCCTTACAGCTTCGTGCTGTGGGACCTCCTTGTGTATCTTCATTTATGTAACACCCTTTGTAACTGAAATAAAATGTTCTGATTCTGATGACCGGGTGCTCCTGTGCCTACATGGAATGCGAAGCACGTAGCGCTACGTGCAGAGGTTTTCCGGCGCAGGTTACTGTGGCGCCAGCTGCCACGGCGGCTTGACTGTAGCATACGAAGCAGGGATTGACGTAGCTGCATTTTGTGCGTAAAAGAAGAACCCGCCTAGCAAGAGACTTGTGGCGTGACAGTGCTATGCGAAGGCTAGCACTGCCACTGGCACTTGATGAGCACGTACGCGCGCGTACGAGGCGCGGCGAATTTGTTTTATGCGAAGCATATTACGAGAGCTCAACCCAGCTCCTCAGGCGCGGCGATGTCGCCTTCAATACCACGTGACACCGTGACGTCACGACAGAGGAGAAACGGAGCTCCAACTCGCGCCGTTGCTCGGGGCGTCGCGGCGGTATATAAGCAGCTGCGCTTGCCTCTGCTAGACACTCACGAGGTGAGATGCCTCCTGGAGACAGAGCTACTCGTTGGAATGAGAAGCGAAGGTTGCGGCGTGCTACAGAGACTGTTTCTAGGTGGCTTTGCTACGGCGCAGCGACTACGCGCCCCGCATCGGACGCGGTGAGCGTCGAGCAACGCAGCGTTCGGCGCGACAACGAAATGTGCGCCTGAGCAAGCGCCGCACGCCTGAGCCGACGCCGACGACACCGGCTTTTCTGCGGCACGAGCTCGTTAACGCTGTCGCGTTAAAATAAAGGCTAGTATGCTTCGCATCCTGGGCTTAACCTTAGCTAAGCCACAGCCATTTTTTTCTCTGGCCTACTCTTCGTAGGTGCACGAAGTAGCGGAGCAAGCCAATTAAGTCGCAGGCCATCGAAACGTTTTAGGCTCATTGGTTAGGCAAAGCACACGTATATGAGTGGTCTGTGAGTGGTGGTGAGGCTAATGCAGTGATCTGGGCTTGTTTGTAAGACATCGTAAGGCTTATAGCGCGTGAAAAAGACAAGGACGAAAGGAAGACGTGACACGCACAGGCGCTAACTTGCGTGCTTTTGCGCGTTCATCATACATGCACGCGGAAAAGCGTGCAGGTTAGCGCCTGTGTGTTTTACGTCTTCCTTTCGTCCTTGTCTTTTTCACGCGCTATAAGCCTTACGGTGAGGCTAACACTCCCAGGGTTCTACTAGGAAACATAAATACCCAAGAAAGTGGATGGGTGTGATGTGTGGTGCGCGACATGGTGCGGTGATCGGCACGGTCAGGAGCGGACGACAAGGAGTGCGCGCGCCGAGGCAAATTCCGTGCTGGAAGGAGAAAAGCGACAACGCCGAAGAGCGTCCGGCACGTGAACGCGCGGCGCAAGAAAAACAACTAAAAGAAGAAAAGCCAACCAATTAGGTAAGACCACGGGGTGTCAGGCAGCCAATCGGAGAATGCCTAATCGGCCAGGGAGAAGAAAAAATTACCGACGATTACGTTACTTCCTAATGCGAAATTTGAGCGCAGCAAATAAGCTGTTTCACCTTTTCGATAGATTGAGGCAAAGAAATCGAGCAACACATGTATGCGCTATCACAGAATTTTTTTTTTATTTTTCACACGTATTCCTTTAACAAAGACTCCACTAACAGTTCTTGACAGTCATGAAGGAAGCTTTGTGGTCGGAGAAATAGACTGATATATGTTCGACTTGGTACACCAATGCTTGATTCTCAAAGACGAGATCTATACAAGTGCCTCGCGAGGTTGTCACAGCCGTGGGACGCGTTACGAGCGAGAGGAACGGGATGTTCTCCCGCATAAGTGTTAGGAAATTGCTGTTTGTCTTTATGTTAACATTAAAGTCCCCCACTACTAACATCGGTGTGGATCGATGGACGGTTAATGCGAGTTGCAGGAAGTGCACGACGTCTTTCGTGAGTGCGGTAGGGGCGAAGTAGGCAGCTACTACCAGCAAGCCGTTGGGCAACTTTGCGGCGCGCAGTTCGCCAACTTCAAAGTTCGAGCCGGCGCTTTGACAACCGGAGACTCGCAGGAAGGGGTGGGAGGGGGGCGGCGTGTACACCCAGCGGCAAACGATGGAGGCAGAAGCGCGTGCAGCAAGCGGACAACACGATAAAGGGAGGAGGGAAGAGATAGCAGCGACTGACTGATGCCGCTGACGCCGATAGTGAGTCAACCCCAGCTGCGGAGTTGGTTTCAGGGACAACGCCGCCGATGCCGACACAAACAATATGATACCCTCGCTTCCGCAGCGCTAAGAACCAGGGGGGGGGGGGACCCTTTCCTCCTCTTTCTGCATGGCGGCGACGGTGTTCTATGCAGTCACGTTATCTTGACTCTCTAGCGGCGTCAGCGGCATCCAGCGGTATCAGTCGGTCGCTGCTAGCGCTGGGGGGATGAAAGAGGGGCGGAGCTGGTTACGAGGCCGACGACAACGCCGACGCGAAACCCAGGAACGGACGCCAAAGAGCTGCGCTCTAAAAGCGTAGTGTGCTGGCAGGAGGAGACGCCGGGAGAGTTCCACGAAGCGACGCCAGGAGGAGGTCAACCACCGGGAGTTGAAGGCGGGCCGTCGGGTTCCGGACCCGAGCCACCAAGACTTCACCCGACCGGGGCTTCCTGCCAGCCCGTTCCTGTGCGTCGCCCGTCTACTCCAGCGTGCCGTCAGCTCCTCAAGGCCGGTGAGCTTCTGCGCCGGTGGGCAGGACGAGAACAGTCGGGCTACGGGCCCGAGTTCTACGCCAGCTGCCCGGCCAGGACGCCGCCCCCGTCTGTCGTGCCGCCTGCTGCCCGAGGCCGGCGTTCGAGCTTCTGTGCCCGTGGGCAGGACAAGAGCAGTCGGGCTACGGGCCTGAGCTCTACTCCCAGCTGCCCGGCCAGAACGCCGTCGCCGTCTGCTCGTGCCACCAAGCCGCCTGCTTTACCTCTCCAAGCCAGAGCTGGCACGCTCCGGTCACCCGGTCAGTCAACTTACACCACGACCTTTGGTGAGACCGGCGCAACTCCTTGCGCCAACTTGTCGCCGCGTCTCCGCATCGAGACTGTTATGCGTCCCTGCCGTCGTGGCAAGCCCGGACTCACGCACTAGTTAGCTTCACACTAGCCCCAAAGGTGTCTTACCGCCGTGATGTCCATTTGAGTGCTTATTTTATTCTTCCTATTTTTTCTATCATTTATTTTAAGCCTTTTTTAGTTCCATTAAAAGTTTGTGTGTGTGTTCGAAACCAACGGCTTTGTCCTGAATTGGGTTCTCGGAGGCTCCGCCTAAGAAAACCGTTAAAACCTTTGAGTACATGAACCGTTGTCCCCATATTTGTCCCCATACCTTGAACGATGAGAAAACATAATTATTTAGCACAGAAAATTGGTAGTAACACACGGCTAACACAATTCCAATGAGCCAAATAGATGGTCACCTGCACTTGCAATATCCTGTACCCCAGAGATGGTCATAAAGGATGGGAAAAGGTTTCAATGACTGGACAGCCAGATTGGTGAGACCGTGAAAAACGCAAATAAATTCGTATACAAAAAACCAATGACCTCAATTGCGCAGGTAAAATGTTATTAAAATGCTACCAGAATTTTATTGCATAAAAACACATAAAAGTTGCAAAAAAATTGGGACAAAGCAGTAGCAAAGACGGAGGGAGATACAACACCCATGTTGAAAAGAGGTTACAAGTGATATACATGCATATTTAAGCTCAAGACAATTTTTTCTCCAATATTTACAAAAAAGAGCCCATGCACTGACGGCATAAAAGAATGTTCCTGCGCCTGGAGAATGCAGCACAGTACAAAGCAGCGCCATGAGAACCGAAAACTAGAGCTTAGTATGTTTAAAACGTAGGAATACTTGCATACCTACAGGATTGTGACATGTCATGCCTTGAATGGATAAAATTCATAAATCTCACACAAATGAAGTTACCATCACTCTTATTGGCTTCCTCAGAGGACTCCCTGAAGTTGAACTAGAAAAATGTACATCAGTGCTAAAAACAGAGAAGATAAGACCCTATAGCGTTCTTCCTGAAATAAACAGCGCAAATATTTCATGTATCAATTCTATGTACACTTCGCCAATTCGGTGTACATTTATATTTGACAACCACCCAAACAGAGACGAGAAGGATGAATTAAGGTAGGAACACACATGAACGCTGACTCAACTAGAAGTTTATTCATGAAGACAAAAGATTTTAAACACATTGGCCAACTTCACAAAGAAAAAGCCATGGATGCGCAGCACAATAAAAAAGGACCGAAAGACGTCCTGTAGAATAAACATGTTCGTCAAAAACTAACAAAAACATGAAAACTGAAAGGTTTGTCCTGTAAGTGATATTAACGTGAAATACTGCAGCAACTCTTTGCCACTAAGGGTCACAGAAAATTTTGCTTATGAATTTTTTCTTCGTGATCAATAAATCATTCTTCCACAAGTCCTCTTGTGTTCTGGTCTTTGTGATGAAGCAACCGTTCTTTCTGCTCTATACCTCAACACCAGAGGAGTTCCAGAAGCAATATTTATTGATCACAAACGAAACAAATGCATAACCAAGATATCTGTTGCCTTTTGTGGGAAAGACTTGCGGTTCTCAAGAGTATTTCTCGTTGGGTAGTATCACTCATCGGACAAATATTTCGCTTTTTCAAAAGATTTGTCCGATAGTTCTCGTTTTTCAGGCACGTTTATTCTACATGACATGTTTTTTTTATATTTTTTTTCTTGTCGCTCGTGGCTGTTTCTGCCACGCATGCACGGCTCTTTACCTTTGTCAAGTTGACCAGCGTCTTTAATACCCCTGTCTTCAAAAATAAACTTAGCTGAACTTGCACTCGTGCGTGCTCCTACCTATTTCGTCGTCCGTCGTCCGCCTCTGTTCGCATTGCTGTTTCCAGTACGCACGCATCACTTGGTTAGGCTGGTAAACATTCTCGCAAGCAAGGGGAAATACCTCCCTCAAAAGGTAGCCCGTCCTTCACTACTAAAAGCCAGAGCAAATCGAAAGTAAGCCTTCACAGCGTCCATGCGGCAGCTAGTACACCACAGAGCAGCACAAAAAATAGTTAAAAATCCCACTTTATGGAGAGTGGCAACAGAGATGCGAGATTGCTAGTGAATCAGCCACATATCAACGGATGTTTCTTGCACGACGTCAAGCTGCTCTTGACGTAGAACACTTTAGCATCTGGGCATTTGCTGCATGTGTAACCTGCGAGAAGGGAATGCGGACAGAAAATGAGATTGAGCGGATTCAGAATCTGCCACACACTGCACATAACTACGTACAAAATAGAAGTACACACTATACTGGCAAGTAAAAATTTGCGACTCTTTACGAGTGCTGTCTAGAAAAGGAAGAAATGGGTCACTACGGTAAATGTTAGCACGCACACGCACAGTGATGTTTCACAGCGGGGAGAAATATTCCCGGCTCTCGCGCAGAACCAAAGATCACGCGACAGTGCATAGCCAACACCAAGCAGATATCGAATCTTTGGGTAGAAGTCCAGCAGCAGGAATGACCTAAAGATACGCCGAGAGCGATGCGAGCGTGAGCGTGCCTGTACGAGTGAGAACATGCACTGCTTCTTTGAAGCTAGCCGCTCCGGCGTGTCTCCGATCATCCCACGCGATTTGTGTGCAGAACGTCGCGTTCACGCCCTTGCGCGTTTTGCGCGGTAGCGTCTGCGCAGCGAGCTAGCTTCAGGCACGCGTCATTGTTCATCGCGCAAACGGTGCTCGAGGAGACAACGTGCCGAGTGGCGCTCCTTTCGCTTCTGCAAGCAACGCACATTCGGATCGGCCCAGCTCAAAGAGGCGGCAGAGAATGGTGGCATGTTTCGGTTATCGCCAATTAAAATTGTACAGTACGCCTTCAACAGAAACGCGCCGCGCTAGATAAAGATGCTTACTGCGGTAGTTTTGGCAGTGATAGGCGATAAGGCGAGCCCGTCGGCGGCTGTGTTCTTTGCCGACGTCGTCACCACACCTCAGTTCATTTGCGCTGTGTATCCGTGAACAGTCACCGCACGGAAGCTACGACTTATCGGTTGGCCGTTCTCCGCAAATCCCAAAGAGGCGAAATATATTTCGCGGTGCGCCGCACCATTAGGCGCAACCTAATACGAGGCCCGCTTAACCGCTACGGCACAAAAGGTGATCACACTAACCGTATGGTATACGATGAGCCACTACGGATTTAAAAAATCATTAGGATGTCTTACGTGCGAAACTAACGCTCTGATTATGAGGCAGGTCGTAGTTGGGGACTCCGTATTAATTTTGACTTCGTGGAAATTTTTACGTGCATACAATGCACAATGCACGAGCGTTTTTGCATTCCGCTCCTTTGGAATCCGGCCACTGCAGGGATCGTATCCACAACCTCGAGCCCCAAATTGCCACGGCGGCCGCCATAGTTACGAAATGCGTAAGCGTGACGAGCAGCACCGCCTTCCGGTATGAGTGTGGCACAAGCGTAGCACAGCTGCACACCTGCAGCACAATTATTTGTCGCGGTTCTCCTAAGCTCGTAGTGCCTGCCTAAATACCTTGAAAGGCAGCGCGCCTCTCACGTATCGGAACGCGATAACAAGCGCTTAGACGGCCCACGTGAGCCCCTATTAAAAATGGCGTGGCCACTGTACAATATTATCACTGCTCAGAGAAGCTGATCCTTATGTTCCAATTGTGTTCTCTCATGCAAATTAAGGAAAGGTCATTAGGCAGGAACAAATGAAACAATGCAATTTTGCGCACCTGCATGGGGCGCCGCTGCCTCTTCGCCTACTATTGTTTCAAACGAAGTGACGGCGGCAGCGAGCGTTAGTATCGCGCGCTTTCGCTCCGGGGCATACGGTTTGCCTGAAGAAAGTGAACGGTGTGCTTAACATCTCACACATGTCAATGTCAAAATAGAAAAAAGGCTACGTGCCCAAGAAAACGAGATTACTTACCTATCTGCAGAAGCTCGGCTGCGACTCTTTCGGGGTGCCTTCTCTCCAACAGGCATCATGACCTCTGTCGCGCAACTCATCAAAACAGACGGGCTCGCACATCAGTCGAAGACTAGTAGCTGGCTGAGCCAACGACTTCAACGGATAAACGTGCCACGTATCGTCGTTAAGGCATTTCACTAAAGTGTGCGTCATGATGTCCGAAAAGAACAACGTTCATCGAAAAGCACGAAACGTGAACCACCACACAAGGCAACCAACTAACTGCGTCCGAAAGCCGTTCACAGCTTCACTATCGTATGGACTTATAAGAACATTTCAAACGCAAAATAACCGCATGGAAAAACAACTAATTAATTAGTAATATATTTTAATCCACTAACCTTCATAAAGTTTCAAGAACAACCTAATTTGTAGCGTAAACAACAAACACAACGACCAAAATATGCGGCTACGAAACTAGCGGTAACGATGTGTACTGTTGCAAAAGTGTGCTCAAAACGAAGCTACAACGGTTGCAACCGCGTGCGCACACGCACACACCCGAACGCTGCCTTGACGTTGGTGGCGCTACCTAAAAATAGAAATTACTACTAATTTTGTTATTTTTACAAAAGTAACGCTACTGGAATAGTTTAGCACCTTTGCAGATGACGAGGTGACAAGTAAGGTGTGATAAGAGTCCGTTAACTGTATTTCTTTCATTTCCCTTTGGTGTTCTTCTATTTGACTGAACATACGGGACCTATCCTGCAGGCTTGGGAGAGGACGACAGTTCGGCGAGGCTCAAATAAATGGCATGCTTCTCGCAAGGCAAGAGTCGGGAGCAGCCGCAGATGCAACGATTAGCTGCGAAACTGTTGCGGCTGTTTCTGAATCAGAAGCTCTTTGAAGTTATTGGCTACAGCGGCTGCGTGCTGCGATCTCAAAGCGTGTTTGTTGTTTTATCTCTAGTACCACGGCCGTTGGATAAAAATAGCTATATTTACTTTCCGGACAGAGGGTGCGTCGCAGGAAATTCGAAGATCTCTCACGTGTATGTTTGCAGCATGTGCGCCGCTTGCATCCTACGCTTCCCACAGCGCGTCGGATGCTCTAAGGTAGCGTCGTCGCGTGTCGTCGCCTGTCTCATCGCCGGCCACGCTACCACCGTGTCTACTTTTGGGGAACTCCACATGCCCGTAGTCTCCGTGTTTGCGAGTGAACTTCGCATTCTTCTGCTCCCCGAAACGTGCTCATTTTGGATCGTACCTATTGCTATGTCATCTAGTGTATGTTCAAACGACGATGGCATTTGTACACCGGCGAATAAATAAATCGTTATGAATTTGGGCGGTCATGAAGCTAGTCTAACGCTGCAGTTTTTAGAGAGAGAAAACGGCTACGAAAGTAGGGCGGTCCCGGAGATAGGAGCTTGAAAGCACCAGCTTTAGCGACAGCACGAGGAAGTGGCACCCTGCGCACGCGCCAAGCATTTCAGAACTTACTGGCTGTCGAACGAGAGGGGCATGCGCGCGTTCGTGGCCTAATGGTTAGAGCACCGGGCTCAACAGCCGACGTTCAATGCCACCCCATCGGTCACACATTATTTTCTTTTTATGAAAATGAGGCGAAAGAAGAACCTACCTGCCGCAAAGCGACAGCAATGAGGTTGGAACGCTTCGCATTAAATTTTTGGAATGTCTTCATATGCGAGTCCTAATTATTGATACTAGACTCAACTGCTACACAACAAAAAACACAACTAGAAAAATCAACACAAATTACCCAATAAATTGTTGATTGAGAACACTCAACCGTAATATTGTTGTGCAAGTGTGAAGCGAACTCAATTGATTTTGAAAATTTGTTGAAGTCCGTTGTTTCAACAATTCCCCAACAATATATCAATGGTTAATCAACAGTCATTTTTGTACGGGATATATATATTGCGCTGGGCGACGAATATGATGATGTTGCGTTTCTGCTCTTTCGGAAGGCCCTGGTAGGCATCTTCGACCGTGACCTGGGGGAAGCCCATCTCTGTTAGGAGTCGTCTGCCTGCCCTGGTGTCGGAGAGTAAAACACGAAGAGAAAAAAACACCAAGTGAAAAAAAAAAACCCTGCGTGCAGCAGATTTGGCTGTGTTTTCATAGGGGTGACTTAATTGCGAGTACGTGCGATTCTTGACCTGGCGGTTGTTTTTTTTTTCCTTTATGCTTGTTTTTAAAGATCGATACTTTCCGCTAAGTATTAATTTCGCTAGTCGTATAGAGAGAGTCACAAAGTCCTTGAACACGGGAGACATTATGGCAAGCGTGCGCAAGATTTCTTTCTCGCAAATACCAAAGGCTCCTGTGAGCCAAATACGTGTCCAGGCGATTTGATCGTGCGCAGTTGTCTTTTTCAAGGAAAAACTGCTCCTCGCCTCTCCCTGGAGCGCACTTGTTCAATGACTATGTTCACTGTGCCCCCAAAGAGAAGCTGGCAAGGTACTGTGCCACAGTCGTCCTGAATACTTTTTTTAGTTAAACTGAAGCGATCTCTGCTAACGTTCAGTGCAGCGGCGTCCCATAGTATTGTATATTAGTTTCAGGCATACAGAGAAACATGCTTTTCTGTCCCGGAGCGCCGAAGACATATTGACAGGCTAGGCTGTCTACGTGGGGTGCCTGATCCAGTTCGAGCATCTATCAAATCAGTGTTGCATCCTGCCATGCTTTACCGGCTGTTTTCCGAAACTCGCTTCCGGCAGGCGTCAGTCGAGGGACTTACGCTCGCGGTGCTGTTGCTGTTAGCGTCAACGTGGTTGGCACAAGCTTCGTTAGCACTGCATGAAACAGCGAATGCTTCGAGCGCCGACAGATTGGAGACCACGATGCTGACGTCGACAACTGCTTTTCCGGAGGATCAGGGTAGGACTGACTACGCGCAAGTTATGCGCGACTTGATGGCCCGAGCTTTCGCCAGCATACCGACGTCCCTTCGGAGGAAGTTGTTGGAAGCCGACGTCCGGCCGGAGTGCACAGCGGGACTCTTGCGGACTCTGCGTGGCTTCCAGAACTTCGACTCTTGGGCGCTGAAATGTGAGTGCTTGAAAAACTACAGCGCTCTTCAATATGAAAGGAAACAGCGATATTCTAAAAAACATCGAATAATCGTGATGCATGGCCTCAAATATAGCAACCGCATACATAACAAGATTTTAGTCTTGAAAATTTGCTCTCATTGAACACTTTCGCGGGGAGACATGTGCGATAAGCGTCAATGGGCGCTTCAAAAAAAAATATTGTTTCCTTACATGTTGGTGATGGCTGTAAGTGCGCCTCCAACATCAGTGCCTGCAACAGGCATCTGGGACTTCTTTAAGTGCGAGGCAAGAAATGGAATCTTTTCGCAGTTTTCCCGCTCCCTTCTCCACTACGTGCACGCTTGCTCTATTGCGCATGAATTTAAATGATTTCGCAGGACCCTTTTGCGCAAGCTGGTCATTTCAACGATGACATTGGCTGTGCTTGTCTGGCTTCGTTCTTATTAAGCAGCAGTGTCGTTTATCTGAATATAGGAACTAGCCCCAAAAGGAGACCACTCCCGGCAGTCACAATACGGAATGAAATTTATTAAGATGCTTATTGCATTCGCCAGGCAGAACGTGGCGATTGGAAAAAAAATCAACGTAGACGGATTTACTATATAAATCTAGAACGGAGTGTACAACTGCTCTTGCTGTGCGGTTCTGTCCCTCTCGCTTTCTATTGCGCTGTTTGTTTTCTACGACGTTAACCTGTCAAGTGGCCCACGGCACCGTTCTAGTAGAAGGATGAAAGACGGCATTATCCTAAACAGCAGAAATTCATAAAAGAAAGAAAGATGATGAGTCTTCCAATGCAGATCATGAGGGATGCATAAGCGGTCCGCAACAAAACTAGTATGTTTGGAACAAAACCAGAGCGCCTGCAGGCAGTATACCTCAAAGTTGACACGTGTTACAATTATAGTAACCAGTCTAAAATATGTCGATAGAGTCGCAAACCTGTCCTTAGACATATTCACTGGGCCAACGTAAAGCTTTATTTGTATTTCTGATGTCCTGAAAGAGTTACTTGTGACTTTTGCGCAGTACTGGTATTTGGACAAGGACGACAGGCGATATAGTCTCCTCGCAGATCCATTCGGCGTGAATCAGACAGAATGCGGAACTGCTATTTCGTAAAAGGATAACTTCTAGGCCTAGCCGGAATTTCCAAATATTTCCCTAATTCATTGCTTCTTTTCTTTGTATGAGTGCAGGAATTTCTCGGGGTTATTTTCGGCGATTCCCCCGCCGTGGTTGCTTAGTTGTTTTGTCGAGCAGCTTTGACTCTAGTACTGTTCGTGCACGTCTCTATACCCCTTCTCTGTTACCCTTTCCGTTCTCTCAGCGTAGGGTAGCCAACCGGACCCTTGATTGGTTAACATCGTGGCCTTCAATTTGTCTCTCTCTCTCTTTCTTGGAGTTACGCTGCTAAGCACGAGGTCGCGGGACGAAATCCCGCCCGTGGCGGCTGCGTTTAGATGTGGGCAAAATGCAAGCATGCTCACGTACCGTGTATTGGATGCACGTTAAAGAACGCCAGATGGTCAAGGTTAATTCTCAGTCCCCCACTACCACCTACCTCATAACCATGCCATGGTTTGGGGACGTAAAACCCAGGAATTTATTTTAATGTTTGGTGATTCCTCTATTGATTGATTAATTGAGTGATTGATAGATTTGTGGGTGTTGTCACCGGATCTTTTAGCCGCAAGCTCATTTCCACGCTGTAGCATACATTGATTGCTGCTGTAAATCTAGCACTGGAAATCCGAATCCCTAGGTAGGGTGCAGCTCGGGAAAGGACGGGAAAAGGCTATGCGCATTCACGAATGTTCACAACATTCGTATTGCTCATGGCTTCTGTATGGTGTCGTAGTAGCACTGTTTCTGACTTCCCAATTTCATTTGCGCCATTCAATCGTGCTTAGGCTTGCAAATAGAATGATCTGATTCCAGCGTTAGGAAATTCGATGCACTGCAAAAGGCACATTGTTCAAGCTATTTCCAATGTGTTCTCATCCTTAAAAAATCTTTCTGCGGTTGGAAGTGCTAAAAGCGCGATCTTGCATGCGAGGGATACCGAATTACAAGTGACGACCTATTTTTTTTTTTTATTGTGCGCCTAAATCTAAATGGCACATGTTTATTTTTTAATTTTTTTTGCATTACGCCCGCATTGAAATGCTGCCGCCGCTTTAGGGATCGAACCGGCAACATTGAGCTTACCAGCGCAATGCCATGGCCAGTCGGCATATCGTGGCGGGTGTGCTCTCGTGCTACCGTGTGGTTGAAATATTTAATGTAACGAGGTCGAAGGAGGCGAGAACTGTTGCTCAAGTGGCGGCCAGTGCCATGTCGATTGCGCTTAGATAAAGCAGCGGACCTACTCTCGCTCGCCGCTGACGACTCCGCGTCAATGTCTCGCGCATAATCTGCGGCACTGTACATGAATCGACCACCAGACTGTGCTCGATCAGATTTTCACTCCACCTCTCCTGATCTATAAACCTGTCTCCTCGACAGGTACTGCCAGTTAAGCAGGCTGCTAAAATTACCCGTGTTGTGCCCCCGATGCTGTGACACACTGGTAGTATCTTTTTCTTCTTTGTTGTTAAGAAAGTTTACAAATGCTACTTTATTTCTTTTTGTCGAGGATAGAGAAAGAAAGACATGGCAGGACAGGCGCTACTCGAGCAATGTTTATTGAAATGCGAAAACACCAGTGCGCTTACGTTTATTGCACGGTAAAGAACCCCAACTGACCCAAATTTCCGGAGTCCCCCACTACGGCGTGCCTTATAATCAAATTGTACTCGCGCCACGTAAAACCCCCTAAATCATCTTTAACTATGTTTATTGAAACGCAGGTTTGTAAAGCATTCGTGCCTGCAGGAAAAACAAAACACACACAATGAAAACCGCAGATTATTGCGAGCAGAATGCATATTATCACCCTTTGTTTAATAATCCGAATCCACTGGCACTCAGGAATACTGAAGGGGTGTTTACGCATGTGTTGCCTGTCTGCGTGATACAAAAGAAAGGATTCCGATAGCTCGGATTGTAATCTGTCCTTACTTCTGGTTGGAATTTTATTTCCCTCGAGTCGTGGCTTCCAGTTCTGATCGTTAAATCTTTGCAAGAGGGGCGGGCGCATTTTGGGACGAGGGCGTGAGGTCCACTGATGATATTTATTGTTTCTGGCGCGGCCGTTGAAACAGTTCCCAGTTTAACCGGCATGAAATTTGCCGCATTGAAGCGGGATATCCTAGCCCACATCCGACGCACACCGTACCTACGGCCTTGCGTGTTTCCTTCCACAGCCTGAAGTAGTAAAGGCAAGGCGCAGAAGACCAGGACTTAGGGAGAAGAACACAAACGACAGGACCGGTGCCTGATGAAAGAAAGGGCCCAATGTAGAAGAAATACGCTCATGTAAAGC
Organism: Dermacentor albipictus; assembly: GCF_038994185.2. Lineage (NCBI taxonomy): Eukaryota > Metazoa > Arthropoda > Arachnida > Ixodida > Ixodidae > Dermacentor > Dermacentor albipictus. Next base: position 108,219,226 of record NC_091822.1, on the reverse strand, counting down.
TCTTGCTTGGGCTAGTTGGTTCATGCTTGAAGTAGTAAAGGCAAGGCGCAGAAGACCAGGACTTAGGGAGAAGAACACAAACGACAGGACCGGCGCCAGGACCAGTGTCGTTTGTGTTCTTCTCCCTAAGTCCTGGTCTTCTGCGCCTTGTCTTTACTACTTCAAGCATGAACCAACTAGCCCAAGCAAGAGTTCCACAGCCGAACGTCGGTGGGCCGCCATTGCGACTTGCAGAGAGGCGGCGCGTCCGACAGCACCACTTCGGTCTCTCTTAGTGCCAGTGAATTCAGAATATTAGACAAATGGTGAGAACACTCAGTCCGCTCACCTTAATCTACGGTTTTATTCGTGCGTATTGGACATATCCTGCAGGTGATAGGTATATCCTATTGTATATCCGTATTGGGTAAATCCTCTCTCCCCCTTGCTTTCTTACTTGCCCAAACAATGACGCAAGCGATTCTTGCAGACAGCTCTGTGATCGCACTGTCAATATAATTGTTCAATGCGCAGTGTTCGACGCGTCCGGCAAGTACCCCACGGGCCTGTTCGAGGGCAGCCGCGTGGATATGGGAGCATTCGACGAGTGCCTCAGCATTGTACTACGCGACGGCTATGGGAACATGCTGTCGCGAGGGCAGTATTGCAACCTGATGACATACGTCACGAACGGCTCTGCCGTGGAGGAGAAGGTTCGCTCATTGTCTGATGTGTTGCACCCTAGGGTAAGTGTGATTGAGTTTTATTTTTAGTATAGTCCGCAGGACGACGTTATGTGCAGTAAGAGGTTTCTTTTTTTTTTTCGAGTTCGATGCAATTGTTTGTCTAGTCGGAGCAAAGGTCACATGCAATCAGGCGGCAATATTTTCTCCGAAAAATGCTGGCCGATCCAGGAAATAGGGCAGCTTGATATGCCAGCGGGCATAGCAAACTGGACATAAAGTGCGACTGAGGGCGACGCGTGGCGGCAGGTGATGCACATGAGCGCATACGTGAGATCCATGAGCAGCATGTCCTCGTCGCAACATGTCCACGTTCATTGGCTGCATTACATTGTGATGCTACGTTCGTTGTCATGTCGTTGTCATATTTCCAATATTTTACGCAGTACATGAAAGTGTCTTCGGCACGTTAGAGGCAATAGGGTTTGACGACAATATTTATTTCTGGATTAGTAGAGAGAAAGAGGGGGCTCTTCAGTAGAAAAACAGAAAATTTCGCCGGCGCGTATATAACCGCTGGCATGCTACTCTGTATGGGGATGGGGAATGGGATTAAAGGATTCAAGAAAAGAGTGGGAGAAAAAAAGGATAAAAATAAATATGAAATGTCCGAGTGGACCTGATACTAATATTTACAGGACACATGGCGGGTAAATTTAGGCTTTTGTATAGCTGCCTACAAACGAGATTCGTTTCCATACTTACCGAGGATGGCCCAACCTCTCAGCATCACAGCATCGTGTGGTCCCTCAGCGCAGAGTACTGAGCGCGACGCTCTTCAGTCCCTAACACTTACTGTACTCCCCGACATCCTACCACGCATTATTAGGCCCTCCAACTACGCCGACGAAATCGGTATAGGGACATCGGTATTGACGCGACTTTATGTACGCGCGCGGATTGAGAAAGCATCCGCTTAAACATCATCCTACCTTCTCAAACAAAGACTTCAATATCATGAAAAAAGTGCGCAGCGGTAGCATTTACCTGGAAACCATTGCGTAAATGCGTGATATCCATGGACGCACAGCTGATCTCGTACAACACAAGCCACAAATTTTTTGAGGTGGTTATTGACAGAAATCTTTCCTCCACCCATCATGTGAATGTAAAGAAAACCCAACGGCAATTTGCTAAATGCTTAAGTTCCTGACAGGAGAACCCCCTGGAATGTCAATACGGTCTATCCTGCAAATGTAGAGGGTACTTGTATGGGGACTGACCTTGGCAGCCACCATCGTGGAAATCGGCATACCTGAACACAACGACACCAGCATGGATAGACTGAGATGCCATCCCAGACGCCAGAACAGAGACGGTGACGACGAGGTCGAAGACATCGACTCGTGGACGTCCGAAATCACCAAGAGCGTATGCGACGTGACCAATGGCATTTGAAACGGGCGCGCACAGCGACAAAGTAGACAGCCGGCTTACACATCTCATCGAGGCCAAACAGTCGACATTCAATCGCTGGAAGAAACAATGGCTTAACCGCAGATTCAGGACGAAGGCGGCGGAGCTCAACCGAGCGATCCAGGAGCACTACCACGCGCAGTGAACGCAACAGTGGAGCGACATCTGCAACCCGGCAGACGGGCAGATGCACAACGGGAAGACGTGGAACCTGATGCGGCATGTGCTCGATGAAACCAAGACCAAGTCGCACCGAAGGGACAGACTCACCAGGCTTACAAGTTGGGCGGTCTCGGTGCACAGCGCCGACGGAGTAACCAGGCGCCTCAAAAAGTGTCGGGTCGTCATCAAAAAGTCACCGTCATGCTGTCGTGGTTGTTAAATCGTCGTCATTTTGTCGTATCGATTGCCATGTCGTCAGCCCATTGTGGTCATGCTTTTATTTTGACATCGTCGTCGTGATTAAACCTTTGTCATCTCTTAGTCTTCATGCTATCTTCGACGAATCGTCGTCGTTGTACAGTCGTGACGATAATATGCTCGCCATGCCGTCGCCGTTGTACCTTTGTAATCATTCTAACGTCGTCATCCTTTCGGCATTGCTCTTGCGTCGGTATCGTGTTGTCATCCCATCATCGTCGTGACTCGAGCGTGTACATCTCATGGTTGTCATAAATTCGTTGTCACAACATTGTAATCATACCTTAGTGGTCACGCCGCCATCATCACATCATCATCATCATACCATCGTCGTCCCTCCAGTGTGATTATTAAATTGGTCGTCACGTACTTGTAGTCCCAGCATCGTCGTTTACCATTATCTCCCTTCTTTGCACACGATTGCGTCGCCACTACGTTTAAGAAATGCTTGACATGACATAGATAATTCCCGATTAAGATTATTGCATAAGTTTCTTTAGCTGGACAAGTCTGATCAAATAGCTGCAGTTTATCTAATATTTCCGCACACAAAGGTAACCATGTAAAGAAAGATAATTTGTTTTGTCAGCTCGGTTGGCTGCTTCTTCAAAATGCTTCTTTTTTGTTATATAATTACGCGTAATATTGCACCGAAGACACAAGTGAAAGTTTCTGCTAAGCAAGCTACGCTCAAGTACACGTCCTCACCCCCCCCTCCGCTCCTGAGCGGCCACTTGGTTCGGTTTCACCCGCCGTGGTTGCTCAGTGGCCATGGTGTTGGGCTTCTGAGCACGAGGTCGCGGGATCGAATCCCGGCCACGGCGGCCGTATTTCGATGGGGGCGAAATGCGGAAACACCCGTGAACTTAGATTTAGGCGCACGTTAAAGAACCCCAGGTGGTTGAAATTTCCGGAGTCCTCCACTACGGCGTGGCTCATAATCAGAAAGTGGTTTTGGCACGTAAAACCCCATAATTTTTTTTGGTTCGGTTTACAGAACCGCATTCTAAAGCATTAAAAAACAACGTTAAACAGAGAGTAGGAGATGTAGTTGAGATAACATCTCATAAAAGGTCTCGTGAGGGCAACATCAAAAACAAAAGCATGGAATAACAACGTCAGCAGGATCTTTACAGATGACAAGTCAGATATCCAGAAGACGTGCCACAATGCTTAATCGATAAGCTGTGGAAGAGACGGTAGCATCAGTGAAAATGTTGTGCTACGTGATCGAGCTAAGTCCAATAAAAAATATTGTCGGAGCTAGCTTTTAGTTAAGAATAATAGATTAGCATAAGTAGCTAATCTAAAACAAACATTTTTTCTTCATCTGTTACCGTTGCTTCGGAGGTGGTCGTTGATTTATAAGGGTATTTACTTCGTTCTGCTATGTAAAATGGAAGTGTGCATCCATGCCGCACCAAGGTCCTGCCTTCATGTATGAGGTCTTGTTTCACATAATGGTTTTCTACATTTTTTCAGCTACAATATTTCAGGAAGTACTTTTCCTACACAAAGCTTCCTGTGGGTCGCCTGGCAGTGTGCTCTCTAAACGACTGCAACCAACAAGACATGCAAGGCTCAGTGACCATTGGTGCGTACAATACGTAGTCCTCTACGCGTCGAATAGACATGAGTTGCCAAAACTGTTGTGTTTAAGGTTAGCATTTCTTTTATTGCCAATAGCAACTGCTTCAGCGCGTCTTAGGCATGGTTGAAGGAAGCCACAAAGTAATGTTTTATTGCATACAGGATTAAATTGAGTCTACGTTATCTAACAGTTCTAGATTCAGTGATTTCAATGATTGTACACTTGCCAGAGCAAAAAATTCATATGTACTCTACGTTTTTGTGTTTCTTTAAACAGTGCACTGCACTGTACATAGGCCTTGTACTGACAACAGCGTTCGCAGAATTCACTTTCAAGTTGTGCAACTACATGAAACAAAAAGAAAGCGCTAAGATAAAATCACTGCCGAATTTCAAAGGCTATATATTATATGTGCCTATTATTGAGACCTGAGCAGCCAAGACCCCCTTTGGCAAGTTCTTCAAGGTCAAGGTTTGTTATTACGAGCGTAGAGGGTCTGCTGTTCTCTAGCCAATGGCAACGGTAGGTTGATGATAGTGAGCTGGCACAGATCTTCAACCTTGGAAACTTCATAAACGTTACAATTTCTTTTACCATGCACAAAATCTCTGACATAGCAAACAAATGTTTACAAACATAAAGAGAACGAAAGCTAGACTAAAAGCAAGAATAAGAAGCACACGGGCCGCTTGCGCGAAGCGTTTTCCTCATGGGTATAATTAGCGATCAGTAAAAGGTAAATGTACTCAGTGCCCCTGTAAATTGGCACAACGCTGTCTCGAAACACGCCCGAGGGTAGCAAGCGTCGAGCACTACACGTGACCTTGTACTGCTCGCTTGCTCATTCGCCTGTTGAGAGAAAAAAAGTGAAAAACATCCACGCGTCCCCAGTGGGCGAAAATCTCCCGGAAGGGGCATTGTGTAGCTGTGCGCATCCACTTGATTCTGCAACGACAGCGGGTCTTTAGATACCGTACCCAATCGTTGTACATTTTCGGTTACTAAGAACTGTGAAGCCTGTTTCGCTTCGAGGGTGACGGCATTGCTTTCATCGCCTAGCTACTGCTAGAGCAGCACAAGCCGCATATAAGGTAACCGTGCGAGAACTCCATTAAGGAATTTTTTTCTCTTTCGAAGCCGGGCGTGTAAGGAAGAACACGAGCACGCGTCTGCATCCCGAATACGAGAGCTGCATCCCGAATACTTTGTGCGCCCTTCTAGTCACTGGTGCATTTTTTTGAGGTGGTTCATCACGCTGCCATCGTCGTCCCAACTAGTAGCGTCGTTGCCATATCGCGCCGTTAATAAACCTCGTAACAATTGGTGCAGGCGCCTTACCCAACGCTCTGAGCTTCACCTATCATACAAGCTACAAACTCCTTCGATGTTTCCCGGTGTCATCTGAGCCGCACGTCCGCACTGACACCGGTTTACACCTGACACTGCGTCGAAGACAGTGGCACAACGCCGCCGCCGAGCACTCCATCATTGACGACCGAGTGGAGGACACGCCCCTTTTGTTGCGGCGTTATTCAACCATTTCACAGTTCCTGAGCACCTCCTGCTTGTAGTAGTTGTTCGCAAGGAAGACGGGTCTACTCGATTTAACATCAACTACACTTGTTCAAATTATGTAACCTTCAAGGACGTCTATTCTTTGCAGCGCGTTGAAGACTCCCTTGAAAATTTCAAGAAGCACAATTCTCGTCGCCTTTAGATTTGCGTTCTGAATACTGTCAGGCCTCAATGTCTGAGGGAGATAGCTAGAAAACTGTATTTATTGCACTGTACAGCCTATGCCGGGTGACCGTGTGTAAAGTTTTGGGAATTTTGAAGTATTGGCTGTGGCTGATAGCACAATTTTCCTGCTCGAGGTTGAATATTCGAAGAGGCGGACATTACTAGCAATAGAAATAGAAACACCTATGCAACTAATTGACAAAATACGCTAATCCACTTCTTAAATAATTCCTTTCCGGCACAAGTTATAATTTGCGAATTGTAGCCTGTGAGTTTCCAAGACGTATCAACTATAAATGAATACACACTGTGTGACCACATGTGCCGGCGTGGACGTCACCTCACCCCCGTGCAGCCTCTTACGCCCTGCCATGACCCTCTACATTCTTTTACATGGTAAGCCGCAAGGATGGCTGTATTTTTGCGTTGCATTTGTAAGTAAACGCAGAATGCACATACAAACACGGAATGTCTTGTCTTCGAGCATTTCAGGAATGTTTGCTCCGTCATTATCGAAACAGGGATGTTTCTTTCACGACGACACGCATGGAATATGTATAAATGCTGGAAGCGAGATTATCTTCGTTTGTTTCTTTACTATCGGTAAATATTAGAGCAAGAAGAGTACGACGTGGACTAGCGCGCTAACGCGTGTGGCGCGCTCGTGTGTCGCGATTCGTGTCCGATTCCAGCAGTCGCTATATGGACGTATTTTCGCTGTTCTCTAGGTAATAAACTCCCTTTCCCTGCCTTTTATCGCGAAGGCTTTGTTTCACAACTATCCTCACTTAGCAGTTGAGTGCAGCTGCATCAACCCAATGCAAGTGTAGGCAGACATACTTCATATACGCAGGGCGACTAGCCTTAGCTTTGAAGAAACAAGTAGACCTGCTTGGTGGATCAGTCAATACCACTCCGAGCATGGCTATGTATACTTGTAGAGTTGACTCTTGGTATGTATCTGGAAGCGCCGTGTCTTCTTCGATTCTCATGCAATCCCCATTTAGAGCGGCTATCCGTAATTGCATGATCTGTTTCAACCGCATTTGTGCCAACCACGAACTGTCGAAACAGAGAAGTGCCTACTGCGCATGACTCCTTTGAGATTACGGAATGAGCCAGTATGCTTGAGTGCGGGTGCTACGTGATATTATTAGCCTTTTCCATTTTACGAAGTGTCTGTTTTCATAAGCTCTAGGTTTTATAATTACGGAGAAATATGACAGTGTTACCTGCGTGTTCCTCCCTAAGAAGGGGATTTTTTACACTTTAACTTTTCAGTGACGCCCCCTTGCGTACGCCTCGAAGTGTCTGATTGTGTAACAGGGGAACCGGAACCGTGGAGCAGAGGAGAAATGGGAATTTGGTAAGTCCACTTTGACTAAACTTTACTACATGTGATGCCAACGTGTTTATAGCACACGTAATAGGAACTTGATTGGTCGCCAGCAGCCCTGAATTTTGACGCAAGTCAAAGAAAAAGCAGTAAAGTACCTCGTCAATAAGATAACGCCCGTATAACTACCATATCATTTTAAGGATCCTTTGTGTCGGTACTCCGATCACTGGCAGCCTGCCATAGAGCAAGTAGTGGCTTTGAGTGTGTCACGAAGTGCGTGTGCCCCTCGGCATCACCGCACCGCCGCCAAGAGATCCCGCCGCGGTGAACGTGGCTGTGGGGCGTGCATTGCTTAGATCCCGCGGGCCCCAAGACCGGTTCTTCACGTGGTAGCCGGGACGGCGAGGAAGAGAAAGAGAGTGTGCTATCTGGTGGACCGCGGAAAGCGGGCAGAGGTTGCTGAACCGGCGAGGCGAGCGGCACATGTTTCGGGTGTCAGCAAGGCCTGTCGCGGACGCCAGTTGTCAAAGAATGGTGGTTAACTTACCGCACTATCCGTCACGTAGGGGACGGGCACCCCGCGAGCTTTCCATGGGTGGTTCGACTAGCTTACCTGCGATAATGCGCATGCCTGATGGACCGGTCACCTCTCGTCTCGAGCCTCGGGTTCACGGTTTATCAGGCGTGGACGTTATCGCCGGTCAGCCAGTGGAACCAACCGTAAACGCACGCCGCAAGGTGGGTTTGTTGTCACCCCGTCACCTCCGGAACGGAGGGTACGGTAGGTTAACCACCAGTCTTTGACACACCGACAACTTAAAGAAAAAAACGCGCCTCTATTCCAATCAGTGAAAGTGAATGTATAGCGAAGCCGTTGACGACGTTAGACGACGTTTGACGAGAACTACCACAACAAGCGACGTACGCCACGCGCGCAGCGTACATCCTCATTATACTGGGCGATCCGCCAAGCGCAAGCGCCTTATTGAGCGAATTGAATGTTTCAAACTAAATTGAATCAGAAAATTCGCGAAGTACGACTTACACACAAGCTGGAAACATTGTAATTGTAATTGGAGTGTAGTTGGAATACATGATAACAGATATTTCTATTACGTGGTAACGCAAAAGCAAGACTCTTTTCAGCTTCCTTTTGATGTCTGTCAGATTGGCCGTGGCCGGTAAGTGGCGATAGTGTTTTTTGGGTGCGCGCAGAACGAGCACATGAAAAATCACGACCAAGTAGAGGCGAACAGATTCGCTGTCAAAAATCAGCGTCACCATGAAAGAAATACATCGGAGGAGAAATGCGAATCGCCATCTCTGATTGACACCTGGTGGCACAATTCTCGAATAAAGATGTACCGGCACATTTTTCTGAAAAATGAAAGCATGAAAAGTGTTCTGGGAGGAAGGTTTTGATTGCGCAAAGTACCTTACATCAGCAAACGCGAGCACTGTGCTACATCAGAGAGCAGTGAGATACTTACGTGTTTTTTTTTTTTTAGCCCAGGGGCCCCAGCTCTGTCATTGGCGAGCCCGTATCTATTACTTCAAAATGGAAAAAATTGAGATTGTGCCGTGGCTGCTTAAATAACAACACCATTTGTGATACTTCTATTTCTTTTCATGTCTTTTTTCTTTTCTTTATTACTCTTGCCTTAGCAGTGTATGTGGGATCTTGGAACAGCTGTTCCTAAAGTGGCCTACGTTTCCGTTATTCTACATCTAGGAAAATACCAATAATATTGCCAGCGTTAAAACAACACTGTGCGCAAACACATTTTTCATCGGCTTTGATGGTCTTCTTGAACAAGTGAACGCTTTTTGTCACTCGTTGAACATTTTGTCAGATTTATCTTTCCCGAAGTGAATAGCGAGCGACCATGGCTTGCAAAAATGTACGATCCTCTACTCAGCACAAGCCTTACTTCGAGATAAAAACGTAGGAAGGTAAATTAATTTCATTCGGAAAGCGAAATGCAGCTACACACATGAGCTCGATGCAAGAGGTGCGTTTCTTATAACGGCGGGTATGAAGAACGCGCACCCACTTGTAATTTGGGGAAACAAATACTTTTGGATTCTTGGCAAATTCCCGTTCCGAATGCGTGCGAATGGTAGATTTCTGGAGTTGCAAACACATTGCTACCATTGTTTTATCCCCGTCTTTGGAGAATAGCTAATTCCCAGTGGTGTCAGAAGTATTGCCACTTTTAAGACACTTATATAGCTTAATGAGGAGGGCACCCCTCCTATTTTTTTATACGCGGCGTGTACTTTGACGTTGAGATAAGGGAAAGGTAAATGGACTTACGTTCTTGAGGTTCTATCGAGCGGTACAGTTTGCCAAGAACAAGTTTTGTATTTAATAGTGTAGTGCAGAGGCTGCGAAAGTGTCCGTGTGCCTTTGCTTTCACAGTTGGAGAAGCTAATGGGTTTGCCTCAAATCAGTCTGTATAGGGAATGAGTGCCGGGTAATGTGATTACGTTGGTTTTTCTTCTATGAATAAATACATTTTCAGATCTCCATCGTTCAAGGATCGTGTTTTACCACTCAAACGTTCAAGCCATGTCGCATAGTACATGCTGCAACCGATTACAGTTTTTAATTGACATGAAATACACATACGTGCTGGCCATTGAGGCAAGAAAAAAAAGAAATGTGCACTCGCCGAGCATTAAAAAAATAAGGATCACGATGTTTCGGCCTCGTACGCGTCACAAGGAATCACCCATGGTTATCTTCCTTGATCACAAGGAAGATATAACCATGGGTACGCGACTATTTATGGGTGAGGCGGTGCAGCGTGTGGGAGTATATCTCGGGAAGATTACCCCGCGTCCTGTTTAACGTGGGTCTAGTAGATTGAATGTAGTATGACTGTAAAAGCAAACGGGCAGATAAGTTTTTCTATTTTGCGATGATGACGGCCGCATTGCAGTCAATGCTGCGTCCGGTAACTCCGCTATGCTCCACCACGGCGTTCGTGGCTGTGTGCCCCTTGGCGACGTCTTTCATGTGTTGTTTCAAACGCCGTTTAGTATTTCCACTCACGTCGACGTACGACACGTCACACTCCTTGCATGATATCTTGCAGATCCCTCCCAGGTAGTCCATGTGCCTCAAGTGGTCTTTTGCGAGAACCAGCTGTTGGCCAAGTTTACGGGAAGACACGTGAGCAATTTGTGCACCGTAGCCCTTAAAAATTCTTGCAATGGCTTCGCTTATTCCCACGCGCTTCACTGTTTCTTTCGACTTTTCACGGTGACGCTTCGCTGATTTTCGCTCCTGCGTTCTGAGCAGTTATAGAGAGTAACCATTGCTTAAAGGGCCGTTTTTCACAACCTCCAGGTCTTGCCTACGTGTCGTTAGGCTGCAGCACACGCGGAATGCCCGGGAAAAGAGAGCTGCTGCGACAGATCGCTTTTGCTCAATCGGGTGCGCCCAGTCGAAGTTCGGTACTTTCCCGTGTGCACACTAGTCCTAACCCCTCTTGAAGTCCTCTCTACGAAGACATCCATGAATGAAATGCCCCCATTGGTTTCCTCTTCAGCTGTGAACTGGCTTGAAGGAGTTTTGGTGCTCGAGGTAACGTGTTGCGTGCCGCAGGCGGATAATGCAGAAGCAGTCGTCCATGTATCTTAGAGCTTTGGTCGCGCCCCGAACGAAGAAAAGGAGACACCTTCCAGATCCTACAGAGCAGTGTTGGCGCAAACGACGGACACAGAAGCCCTGATGGCTGTGCCGAATACCTGCTTGTAATACTCGTTAAATACGAAGTACGTATTCTCAAGGCAACATTTAAGAAGGCTGCAAACGTCGTAGGTTTCTATTGGCGTGCGTTCGGGCAAAGAAGACTCAGCCTCGAAAAGCTTCCTGCAGCATTCGGCCGCATAGCCAATAGGCACGCATCTAAACATTGACTATACATCAAAGGAGATCATGACTTCGTCGTCGTCAATGCAGGCGCCTTCGCTCAATGAAATGAACGGAATCTTCGATGAAAGTGGGCGTGAGTCCTGCAAGCGGCTTAAGAAGTAATGTGTTGCAGGCAGCCGGACAGCTCGTACAGTGGCGAGCGTATGTAGAGAGAGAGAGAGAGAGAGAGAGAGAGAGAGAGAGAAAACAAGGATAGGAAAGCCAGGGAGGTCAACCAGAAGAGCATCTGGTTTGCTACCCTACACTGGGGGTGGGGGAAAGGGGAATAGAAAGAGGAAAAAGGGAGAGAGTAAGCACTGAGTGCGTGTGGGAGGGACACTATAAACGGTCTCTTGAGCCGGTGCACTTGAAGTACTGCACTAGTGCACGAATTGCTTTTCGAGCCAGTGATGGGTGTGGCCACGGTCCGAGTATCTTTGACTCGGTGAATGGTCTCGAGTCCAGTCGGCGTAAAATCGCCCGCAGAGAGAGGCGTTGGACATCGTAGCGAGGGCAGGTACACAATATGTGCTCAATGGTCTCCTCGCAGCCACAGGAGTCGCACATCAGGCTCTCGGCCATTCCCATACGGTAGGAGTATGCGTTCGTGAATGCCACTCCCAGCCACAAGCGACACAACAAGGTTGTTTCGCCGCGGGAAAGGCTAGATGGCAGTTGTAGCCGTAGCGTGGGGTACAGTTTACGTAATCTGCAATTGAAGGCAGTTGAAATCAAGAGATCTTGCGACTTCTTGCGTGCAAGTAGGCGAAGTTCTCTGGCAGCGTCCGACCTCGCCAAAGGTGTTGGACGCGTCTCGGTATCTTCGTGGGCACACCGGGCAGCCTTGTCAGCTAGGTTGTTGCCGACGATGCCACAGTGAACAGGGATCCATTGAAATATAATGTGGTGTCCTCTTTCCAAAGCATGGTGGTGCACTTCGCTGATGTCAGATATCATCTGTTCGTAATTTCTATGACGTAATGCAGACTTGATGCTGTGAAGGGCTGCCTTAGAGTCACAAAATACGACCCGTTTCTCTGCTGGCTTTTCGGTGATGTACATCATAGCGGCATGGAGAGATGCAAGTTCTGCCGATGTAGATGTAGTCGTGTGCGACAATTTGAATTTAACTGTAACGTTCTTGGCTGGAACGACGAATGCGGCAGTTGAGCTAGTAGGTGAGGTCGAACCATCGGTATATATATGAACGTGGTCATGATAGGTCTGGTGCAGTAATAGGAGCGTAAGTTGCTTCAGAGCCGGCGTTGGATGATTGGACTTTTTTGTAATTCCAGGAATAGCAAAATTCACTTGAGGCTGTTGCAGGCACCACAGGTGAGAGGAAGGCTGTGCCGCCGGGGTAAAAGATGCCGGTATGCACTCTTGATGAGCGCTAATCACTTGTGAAAAGGTCGCTTGAGGTCTCTCGGTTGGTAGGGAGGCCAAATGATGGTCGCGGATCCTTGACAGCTGGCGAATGTGCGCTCTGAGGGAGTCGACAGCTACATGTGTCTGGATTATATGATCTCCCGCGATGGCGATTGTTACTGCTGTTGAGGTGCACCGAGGCAGCCCTAAACACGTGCGTAGGGCTTGACCTTGTATGCACTCCAAGGCGCGAAAGTTCGTCTTGCATGCATTTCACAACACTGGTAGGCTGTAACGTAGGAGTCCGAGACACAAAACCCTGTACAGCTGCAACACAGGATGGACTGGTGTACCCAAGTTTTTCCCGCAGAGAAATTTGAAGACCTGAGCAATGGCGACAAACTTCTTCTTCAGATAGACGCAGTGAGGGCTTCACGAGAGGTTGCGATCAATGATGACGCCCAGAAAGCGATACGTCTTAACATAGGATACAGCTTCACCATTGATGGTAACAGGATACGATGATATTTGTTTGCGCGTAAAACCAAGTAATGCGCACTTTTCAGTAGACACACTGAGGCCTTCTTCTGGGAGATAAGACACCGTCATGGTTGCCACCCGCTGAAGCCTGGCTCTTAGCTGAGGGAGAGTCACCGCAGAGGCCCAGATGCAAATGTTGTCGCCGTATATTGAGACATGAACTGTCTGCAGTAGGTAATTCGCTATCCTACCAGGACGAGGTTGAACAAAATAAGGCTCAACACTCCACCCTGCCGCACGCCACGGCAGATGTAATGGTCTGAAGTTAGGCCGTCTTCAGTCTGTAGGAAAAAACGCGTCTCAGTCAAATAGTCCCGAATCCATTTATAAATCCTGCCACCAACTCCAACAGCCTCAAGTGAGTTCAGTATGGCCTCATGGGCGACGTTGTCGTATGCTCCTTTTATATCTAGAAAAAGTGCCGCAGATAAGCGCTTGAGGGTTTTTGATTTTGGATCCATGTTACGATGTCAGTGACGTTGTCGATGGACCTGCGACCTCGACGAAAGCCTGTCGTGGCGTCCGGATAGATGTTGAATCATTCTAGGTACCATTCCAAGCGAGCAAGAATCATTCTTTCTATCGCTTTGCCGACGCAGATCGAAAGCGCAATCGGACGATATGATGAGAGCTGAAGCGGAGACTTTCCAGGTTTCAGAATGGGGATCAAGTGGCTCGATTTCCATTGTTTAGGAACGATGCCGTTCTGCCAAGACTCATTGTAGTAGTTGAGCAGCTCATCGCGTGCGTCATGTCCAAGGTGGCATAGGGAAGCATACGTGATGCCATCCGGTCCTGGTGACGAAGAACGCCTGCAGGTCGCCAACGCAGCATCGAGCTCTACGAGTGAAATTAGCACGTTCATTTCTGGTACACATTCCTCAGGGATTTCATCCAATGCTGCGTCAGTAATGATGGCCACGGACCGAGCAGCCCGTGCACAGAACTCTTCAGCCACTTGAAGTTCCGAGCGACGTTGGTAGAGGGCCAGAGCAGCGAAGAGCTTTCTTTGATGCGAAGATGAGCGAAGACCCTTAACCATTCTCCATATGTGCGAGAGCGATTTTAGGGACTGACAGAAACTTTTCCATCGCTTATCTTCCCAATTTATCCATGCGACGCTGGACTTTCTTTTGCATGCGTCTTGAAGTACTCAGATCCAAGACGGACTTCGTGCGCCGATACCTCCTCTCCGCCTGTCAGCGTGCCACATGCAGCCTCTCCAGTTCCATGTCCAAGTCTGTTCGCCTTGCTGACCTTGTAAGCGAGCAGATAGATGTTTTCAATGCCTCTGCGATTGCTTCACCATTGGTCCACCATTGGTCGTACCAGTATGTCGGGCTTGTGAATTTTCGGCAATCCGGAGGGAGCGTGAGCCGATCCGTTGTGGCTGAGCAACCTGTGGTAGAGATTCTTCCTTCGGGGGGAAGGGCGGACAAACATAAAAACTGCAGCAAGCAGCTTCTGGAGCTCCACTTGCATCTTCTTCGTTGGATCCCTAGCCAGTTTGACATAGGTCGCTGTGTCCTGGAGCAGCCCATTTAACTTAGCCCACATGGTCCAAAACCACAGTAGCATTTCCCTTGTCCGCGGGAAGGATGACTATGTCCTCGTTTTCTTTCAGCCGTTTCAACGCGCTTCTTTCTGCTGCCTGCAGTGTCGTAGTATTTGCCCTCGCAACCTTCGAGACGACCCCAATTGCACGCTAGCGAGCTTCTTCCCGTATATAGGCTGGGTTCAACAAGTAGTACCGCTTTGACAAATGGAAAGTGCTATGGACTGCCGAAAATTGACAATCACGACATCTCGGTGCTACCAGTTGTTGACATCACACGCTCGCCGCTGTGCAAGCTGTCCGGCTACCTGCACCATATTCTTAAGCCGCTTGCAGGACTCACGCCCTCTTTCGTCAAAGATTCAGCTCATTTCGTTGAGCAAATAACAGACGCCTGCATTGACGACGACGTAGTCATGATCTCCCTTGATGTAATGTAAATGGTTACATATGTGCCAAATGACCATGCGGTGTAGTGCTGCAGGAAACTTCTCCAAGCTAATTCTTCTTTGCCAGAGCGCACGCCATCCGAAACCCACGATGTCTGCCACCTTCTAAAATTTTGCTTTGAGAATGAGTACTTCATTTTTAAAAAAGAGGATTACAAGCAGGTATTCGGCCCAGCCATGGGAGCTTCTGTGTCTGTCGTTAACGCCAACACTGCTCTGGGGGATCTGGAAAGTGCCGCCCTGTCTTCGTTCGGGGCGCGACCAAAGCTCTTTCTAAGGTACATGGAAGACTGCTTCTGCATTATCCGCCTGCGGCACGCAACACGTTACCTCGAGCACCAAAACTCCTTCAAGCCAGTTCACAGCTGAAGAGGAAACCAATGGCGGCATTTCATTCATGGATGTCTTCGTAGAGAGGACGTCAAGAGGCTTTAGGACTAGTGCATGTGCACACGGGAAAGTACGAGAGCTTCGACTGGGCGCACCCGATTGAGCAAAAGCGATCTGTCGCAGCAGCTCTCTTTTCCCGGGCATTCCGCGTGTGCTCCAGCCGAACGACACGTAGGCAAGAGCTAGAGGTTGTGAAAAAGGACCCCTTAAACAATGGTTACCCCCTACAACTGCTCAGAACGCAGGAGCGAAAATCAGCGAAGCCTCGCCGTGAAACGGCGAAAGGAATAGTGAAGCGCGGGGCGTATACCTTACACAGTAGGAACAAGCGAAGCCCTTGCAAGATTTTTTAAGGGCTACGGTGTGCAAATCACCCATGTGGTTTGCCGAAAACTTGGCCAACAGCTGGTTCGCGCAAACAAAACGCCCTTTGAAGCACACGCGGAATACCTGGGAGAGATCTACAATATACCATGTAAGGAGTGTGTCGTGTCGTACATCGGCGAGAGCCGAAAATTTTAAGGCGTCTTGAACCAACACATGAATGACGCCGCCAAGTGCCACACAGCCGCGAACGCGCTGGCGCAACATCGCTAACTAACCGGACGCAGCATTGATTGCAACGCGGCAGTCATCATCGCAAAATAGAAACACTTATCTGCCCGTTTGCTTTTACAGTCATACTACATAAACATTTTACAGTCATACTACGGTAAACAGGACGCGGGGTAACCTTCCCGAGATATACACCCGTACGCTGCGCCACCTCACCCGTAAATAGCCGCGCGCCCATGCTCATATCTTCATTGTGATTAAGGGACCCGGACGGGGCCCGAAACGTCATGTTTCTTATTTTTTATTTTATTCTTCGCGAGTGCACGTTTTTTCGGCACCAGTATGTTTCCTCGCCAGACAAGTTTTCGTCGAACACTTGACTATGCTGGCCATTGTTTCAAACCCATCTGACTCAACTAATTATTGCTTTCTATTGAAGTGGTTATAACGTTATTGGATTTAGTTCCTTTTTTGGAACTATATTACATTATCACAACTTGAAGGCTTCACTTTTGTTGACAACATCATGCTTCAAGAATCAAGGTGTCGCTTTTGAAGCATTTTTCTAAATATAGGGTGCTTCTATTTACAGGGTGCTTTTATGTATCCTACTCATCGCCGTCGCAGCTGGTACCTATGTCGACTGCTTCATGAAGAGAGAGCCGAAGAGGAAGAAATACCGCAGTACGTGAAATCTATTTTTGCATATTTCACGATACCGTAGCTGGCGTGCAGTTAAAAACACATTTACAGAACGATGTTGCTCGACCTGGTGCTCTGTACTTGCGAACTGTTTCCTCTGCTGGATAGAAGGTTATTATAGTACCGCACTATTCGAAGCCGGTTCATATCAATGCAACGATCCAACGTGCTTGGCTTTGTCGAACTGTAGGCCATGCCTTTGAACGGAGAGGCGTACTAATAGAAATACGTCAAGGTTGCCCCTTTCAGAGTAGGTTCTTTGCCATACGTCGGGGTTTTTTTTCTTTCTCGGATACTATACAACAAACACAACTGTTTGTATTTGCTTGTGCAGAAATTAAAAAGAAAATGATATAGAGATTCGCAAGTGCTTCTTTTGTCTTGTCCACACATTGTTTTCTGACAAAAGGGATGTCGAAAGGAATATCGCAGGACCGAAACGCAGAAGAGTGCCGGTACGTCAGTGACGCTGCAAGGGTTAGTCAATCTAACAGACAGGATAGATCTATAGGAGCTCCGAGTAAATGCATTCGTCCATCCGTTCATATTTTTTTGTTCAGTCTTCCCTGTAGTAGTAAGCGGTGTGAACACGACAGGGATTATTTCATGAACGAGCATCATGTATAGAATCATTGTTGCCGAATCGCAATTCGTTGCCGCTTGTGGCGCGATTCTGCAAACTCCTCTGTTCACTCAGGCTCCTTTGCAGAGCTGACTTAGAATCTGAAAATGCTGTCCACCGCCGTGGTGCGTCAATACAGGTGAGTCGGAGCGCCTTAGGGATATCTGTAATTTCCGATCATGTTGCGGATGTTTTGTGAGCTATCTTCAAGGCATCGGCTTACGGAGAATTCATTGGTCACACTGCGGGAAAGGGCGTGGCCCGTTCGCTGATGGCATGGGTGAGTGGCACGCAGTACCTGAAATAACTAGATCTTGGTTACGCCTTAACATACTACGCTCTTGTTGTTTTTAGAAAAAAAGAATGGAGAACGTTAGTTCCAGTGACATTTCTTGTTGCATTTGATCACCTCAAGCCTCCATCTTGTGAACTGTTGTCTTTTTGAAGTATTTAATCGTTGTATATTTTTTTTTCAGCGCTGCCAATGATACGACACGTAACAAGGCTTCACCATGCTATATTTCGCTAAATCGTAAAATAACACTTCACCGACGTTTCATAGCTTAATTTTCAGGCCATGACGTTAGGAATTACGTTGGTTAGTAGTGCAGGAAAACGTATTTACGAAGTACGTTGACCATATATATTTTTACAAATTAGGGCTTCGTCTTTCATCGCTTTCATTACATTCTCAGATTATGTGCACTAACACTGAATAAGGAACAAGATCTCCTGTTTTCGTTCTCTAAGACAGCGCAAATCGGAACAGCGGACGCGCGCAACTTCCATTATATACATCCACTTCTTTTTTTCTAAAAACAACAAGAGCGTAGTATGTTAAGGTGTAACCAAGATCTAATTATTTCAGGTACTACGCGCCACTCACCCATGCCATCAGCGAACGGGTCACGCCCTTTCTCGCAGTGTGACCAATGAATTCTCCGTAAGCCAATGCCTTGAAGATATGCTCACAGAACATCCCCAACATGATCGGAAATTACAGCTATCCCTGAGGCACTCTGACTCACCTGTATTGACGCACCAAGGCGGTAGACAGCATTTTCAGATTCTAAGTCAGCTCTGCAAAGGAGTCGGATATCCATTGAAAAGAGTAAGGAACGAGCAACTCATCGTACTGGCATATAGACGTAGCTCTATTGTACGTGGAAGCACATGAGAAGAGTCACTTCATAATGCTCCGACGGATACCCAGCAATGGCAAATACTTTGGGAATGAGTCAGCACACAGAGAAACAAAGCTCACGCATACCGACGCCAACTCAGTAACCGTCGAGCCATCCAGACATGACATGACGGCACTATACTCTCCTCTGCAGTGGGCTAATTCCAACTCGCACCAAGATCTCCCTTTCACGCTAGACCCAGACATCGGGATTCCACCCAAAGCAAATCAAGGTTATACAACTCTGCCACACAGACTCAGGCTTGGGGTGGCGTTCACGCTACATTATCTTCGCAATGAAGGTCGTGAAAATGACCCAAACTGCCAGGCATCGGATACTCCAGAGCAGGCACGTACCCAGGATTTTCGGGGGGGGGGGCACCACCTCCATCATCATCATCATCATCATCATCATCATCATCATCATCATCATCATACTGTTTTATGTCCACTGCAGGACGAAGGCCTCTCCCTGCGATCTCCATTTACCCCTGTCCTGCGCCAACCGATTCCAACTAGCGCCCGCGAATTTCCTAATTTCATCGCTCCACTTAGTGTTTTGTCGTCCTCGATTGCGTTTTCCTACTCGTGGTACCCATTCTGTAACCCTAATGGTCCAACGGTTATCTAACCGGCGCATTACATGGCCTGCCCAGCTACATTTTGTCCTCTTGATGTCAATTAGGATATCGTCTATACCCGTTCGCTCTCTGATCCAAACCGCTCTCTTTCTCTCTCGTAACGTTATGCCTAGCAATCTTCGTTCGATCGCTCTTTGCGCGGTCCTTAACTCGTTCTCAAGTCTCTGCCCCATATGTCAGCACTGGCAAAATGCACTGATTGCACACCTTACTTTTCAATAATAATGGTAAGCTTCCAGTCAGGAACTGGCAATGTCTGCCGTATGCGATCCAACCTATTTTTATTCTTCTGTGAATTTCCTTCTCATGATCAGGGTTCCCTGTGATTAATTGACCTAGGTAAACGTACTCCTTCACAGTCTCTAGTGGCTGACTGGCGATCCTGATCTCTTGTTCCTTTGCCCGGCTATTCATCATTATCTTCATCTTCTGCATAATAATATTCAACCCCACTCTTACACTCTCTCTGTTAAGGTCTCCAATCATTTGTTGTAACTCGTCTGCATTGTTGTTGAATAGAACAATATCATCGGCAAACCGAAGGTTGCTGAGATATTTGCCGTCGATCTTTACTCCTAAGCTTTCCTAGTTTAATAGCTTGAATTCTTCTAAGCACGCAGTGAATAGCTTTGGAGAAATTGTGTCTCCCTCTCTGACCCATTTTCCTATAGGTATCTCCATGCTTTTCTTGTGTAGAATTAAGGTAGCTGTAGAACCTCTGTATATATTCTTACGCGAAGGACGAGCCAGTAAGACGAGAAACTATTTACAGATTATATTTGCAACAACGGTTGCAGCGCTGACCGGTTAGATTCACAGCGCGAGCCCAGTTCGTTCTTCCTCCTCTTTTCTGGAGTGATGGCGCCCACGCACCTCGTTCAAACAAACAAATACCACACGCATGTAGCAATATTTTTCAAGCTTTTTACGTAAGCGTACTGTAGTCCTTGATTACGTAGTGCCTCTAGACTGCTGGTATCTCTACTGAATCAAATGCATTTTCGTAATCTATATAAGCCACATAGAGAGGCTTATTGTACTCTGCAGATTTCGCGATAACCTGATTGATGACATGGATGTGATCCATTGTAAGGTATCTCTTCCTGAAGCCAGCCTGTTCCCTTGGTTGACAAAATCCAGTGTTGCCCTTATTCTATTGGAGATTATTTTGGTAAATATCTTATATAATACTGGGAGCAAGCTAATGGTCCTATAATTTTTCAATTCTTTAACGTCTCCTTTTTTGTGGATTAGTATAATGTCTGCATTCTTCCAGTTTTCTGGGACCCTTGCAGTCGATATACACTTCGCATAAAGAGCCGCCAGTTTTCCAAGCATTATGTCTCCTCCATCTTTGATTAAATGGACTTATTCCACCTTCTCCTCCCGCTCTTCATCCTTTCATGTCTTGCAGCGCCCTTCAGACCTCATCGCTAGTTATAGGATAGTTTCTGCATCCTGTTCATTACTGTTTCTAATTGAGGTATCGTGACTCCTCTGGGTACTGTATACAGGTCAGCTTAGAATTTTTCCGCTGCTTTTACTGTATCTTCGAGATTGCTTATGATATTATCCCTCTTATCGTTTAGTGCATACATCATGGTTTGTCCTAAGCCAGGTTTCTTTTTTACTGATTTCAGGCTGGGTTCATTTTTTTACGGCTTCTTCAGTCTTTCACATGTTATAGTTTCGAATATCAGTTATTTTCGCCTTGTGGATCAGTTTTGACAGTTCCGCGAATTGCGTAACGCTGTGCGGCCGCCAGTCCCATACAACCGCGTAGAGCGCAGGACTCTGCGATTCTAGACGTACTGCGCTCACCGAGAAAGGTTAGAAAAACACCCACATGAGTGCAGCAGAGAAGTGGCTACGTGAGGCGGTTCGACCGATAACTGTAGAAGCGTCATTCAAAGCAAGTAATTATTCTCCACTTCCGGCGGCGTTTTCTCTACTTCCTTTTTAAATAAAGAGATGTTGATCCATAAATATTCTCATAAACAACGGCTAACATTTTATTATTCGCTTTTGATTGCAGTTTGGTTGTTGCGTTGGCTCTCTCCCTTAGTAGATCGCTTAATTTCTCAACTCCTTGTGATTTTTGTTTCCGGTTTCCAATTTTGCACAAAAAATGCTATACAATTAGGGAAAACAGACGAGGTAACGGGCGACAGTCATTTTGCTTGTGGGTTTAAGGGTTATTGCAGGGCTTTATGATGGACGTTCTTTAACATTATTTTATTTCCCACCTTATCTAACCTATATCACGTGTATATGGTTCCGGGCATCTTCCAGCGTCGCGGCGAGCCGTAACTCAAGGAAATAATGAAGCAAAGGGAAAAGTTAAACGCAATTGGTGTTTTTTCCGGCCGCAACTTGTTCCATGAGAGTACAGACCAGCTGAGTAACAGCCGCATCCCTCTCCTGGTCCCAGGATCAGCCTAAACAAAGAAGGTTGAACTAACAAAAGCAACAGCTATGCGCGTGACCGTTGAATAGATGGTGACAACTGAGCGCATCTCGAGTTAATCGCGCGGGTGCGGAATCTATGAGAAAACTGTCCTTCACATTACAAGAGATGCCGATAACTACCGCCATATAAAAGGAGTGAAAAAGGCAGCATAAGGCTGACCGATGAACAGCTGCCAAGTCTCAACATTAATCTGGCAGCGCTTTAGGAATGTGTGAAGAGTGGTGGCGTGGGTGGAGAGGGGGCGGGGGGGGGGGGTATGCCATTTGATTTCGGGGGGGGGGCCGGGCCCCCCCGCCCCCCCCCCCCCCCTGGGTACGTGCCTGCTCCAGAGACCATCTCACCCATCTTTTGCGACAGCCCTCGTTACCGCACAAAACGCCAGACGTTTATTAAAGCCACATTGTATAGTTTGGACGACAGACGACTAGTTCGTAGCGGAAGGTACTAGGGCCATAGAACAACGGTCAAAGTGCACTGCGAGCAACAAGAGCGAGCTTGCAATTTTTAACGGACAGCGGCCCCACATCCAGGCTCTAGAACTACATGACAGATGCCTGAATATTGGGACGTGGATGATTTGCGTCCTCAGAACATGTATGCATGTCGCACACGTACATTGTTCACTGTGCATTATCATCGTCAATCACACTCCCTCACTCTACTTTCCCCTTCTTCCTTTCCTCTACTTAGAGTAGCAGGTCAGAGACAAAGTTCCTTCGGCCGATCTCTTTGGTCTTAAATATTAAAATTATCTCTCTCTCTTCTCTCTCTCTCTGTCGCACGTGCCTCTGCTGTCCCTCAACTGCGTTTGCAAGTATAGTATAAAGGGTGAAACAGACTCTCGCTTTGCCTCATCTCGACTAGACCAGGGAATTTTAGCGAACAAGTGGCTCCGTATTTGTTGTTGCAACTCGAATTTGCAACTGGCATTATTCCTCGTGATTATGGCGTACAGCTACATGTAACGCCGGTGTAAGCGAGTGACGGCCACATCTATATCGAGGAATTTGCGGATCCTTATGAGAAAACACTGGTACAGACACAAGAAGACCACAACGTGCGCATGAATACACTTCAACGACTACGCGAACGTAAGAGACGGATCGCGGAAGAGGGCAACAATCACACTAGCGCTGACATATGTTGCACAACGGCTCGCACGCCATCAACTATTGTCAGCAAACACAACCACCACGTGAGCCAAAGAAAGAAAAAGTATCAAGTTAAGAAACAAAGCCAAACAAGAAGCGCGTGGTGGGTCGGCTCCAAGATGAAACTCGCTGGCATGGGATGGAGTCGGCGCACGCAAGACAGCACAAGCTGGGATAAACTATGGGGTGATCGAGGTTGCGAGGCCTTCGTTCTTCAGTGGGCACAAGCTAACCTAGTGATGATGAGTCAACTCCGCGCAGAGTCTACAACTTGGCGTGCCAGTTGGCAGCGTAGAGTTCCCGTACACTCTCTCTGTACGCCTGTATTCTCTTCCTCCAGTCGACTGCATTTAGAGTGGGTGGGCTAATTCGAGTTTGGACTGGCGCCACCTAAACTACCCAGAGTTCTTGTATGAGCAAGCAAGGATGCGCATGTATGGATAGATCTTATGGAGCTCGCGGCGAAAGGTCAAAAGGCTCCCGCCGTCGTATGTCAGCCGGGAGAGAATGCGAGCAGACGACAGGGAGAGCAGCATCCTAGTGCGCACGCCAACTAACGCCGCTGCGATTCTTGGCAGAACTGCTGCCTGTAAATAAATAAATGAAAAACAAATGGCAAAACTCTCCCTGTCTCTCTCTCTCTCTCTCTCTCTCTCTCTCTGTTTTTCTACTACTACTCGGCATCACTTCACTTCGCATAGTGGGGCTATAGCAGTGTGAAAGCTGCGCACGCCAACTGGGCCATTTTCCCGACAGCCCGTATCACGGTCTTGCGCCTCGTGCCGCACACTCGGTGTGCACACACGCACGCGCACACACCCACTCGATCGTGCCTTTGTGACGACAAGCCAAGGAAAAGGGACGTCGTAGGACAATAAGTCGACGAGGGAGGGAGTGGGAATAGCAGCGACCTGCTGCATCTGAGCGAGGAAAGGTGCGGAGCTGAACGGGAGAGCAGTGGAGGGTGGGAAGGAGCGTGTGGGACGAGGGCATGCAGTCGCCTATAGCTGTCCTTCGAGGCGAAGACTTTCCAGAGCTCGATCAAGACCGCGCGCGCGACTAGTTAGCGCGCAGAGCCGCTGTGAGATGTGCCGCCGTGGTCCCCCATTCCAATTGCCATTCTCTTCCCCAAAACACTTCTCCAACCCATCGACTTGGCGACGCATCGGTGGCGGTATCCCTCATAGCTGCGGTGCCTCGCGTACCCCCCTCCCCCTCCCTTTCTTTTTCCTATACACGGCTGTGTCCACAGTGAAGAGACAGGGAGCAGCGGGCAGAAGGGGGAGAGGGAGACGATGATGAAAGTGGGCACCGCTGCATTTATAGTTTATCGCGTCTTTTTTTCTCTCCCGAACCCACCCTTTCCCTTTACCATAGCATCTTCTGTGCCCACGCTGTTGGCCTCTGCCCCTTTCCGAACCACTCTCCGCAACGCAGCATCGTTCCACAAGACCGAGACGCCCAAGTCCACCGCGAGCACCATGGCCGTAGGGGACCCCCTTCTTTTTTTCTTCCAGAACCCCCCCTTCTCTTCACTATACAGGCGCTCCTTTTCCCTCTTCCATTTGCACTCACTCCGAAGGGGGGCCCGTCCGTCCCTCGTCGTCCAATAGCGGGCCCCGGAGGGCCCTTCGAATGCGCCCCGGGCTCCGCCCGCCTTTTATAGAGCGCTGTACACTGCGCGCTCTGTTTTCGGTCGCTCATCTTGCGAATGTTTTGCAGCTTTGACGAACGCTTGCCTTCACACTTCCTTTCCCTTTCAATGCGAGTGTCGAGGCGAAGGAGAGGAATGCCCTCGACTTGCGCGAGAGGAAGAAAAAGGCGCAAGAGCGTATTGGAAATAATAAAGAAATAAGCAAGGAGGTTTCGAAAAAGGAGGAGGGTGGCGGAATACGAAGGAGGAAGTGCGTTCGGAGCGACCTGCTGCTGTGGTCCTAACTCTCTTAATTTCTCGCGTGCCCGCGCCGCCAGAGACCGGAACCCTACATCGCGGCCGCGGTGGCGTCGTCGTCTCACCCGGGGGGACTTGCGGCAGCTTCTTCGGCAGCGGTAAGCGAGTGCCTCCTCAACGTGCCGACATATAGCAGCTGTGCGTGTACGACACGGCGCGGCGCTTCCAATTGTTTTCGACAGCTGTTTGAACCTGTCGGCACAGATGTCGTGCTCGTGATGTCAAGGAGAAAGAAAAAACTAAATGGGAAGCGAACGCGGATATAGACGGGCTCTGATCCGTCTAGTCCGTTCGGGCTTTTGACTCGCTTCGTGACATCTAAAAAAAAAAAAAAATATGCGTGGCCCCAAAATTGACAGCAAACGAGCCTCCCAACTTGTGCGCGCTAAATAAATGAAAAAGGACAGATCAGAAACAAGACAGCAATAAAAAGAAATATGTTTCGCTGTCTATGGCTAAGCAGTCATTCTTTGGTGGTGGCGATGGTGCATTCTGTATTGTGGATGAGTATGAGCACGGCAGGGAATAGACCTCTGTATTCAAGTGAAGCTCCCTTATGCAGGCAAGTCTAAAGCGTACCTGAAGTATTTAAACAATTAAGGAACAAATTGTAAAAAATAAACCGATATCGCTGGTCTTTCGCGCGTTTTCGTCAGATCTCAGGAGCTTCGCACCGCAGTACTGGCGTTTTTTGCGAAAGAGAACCTCTACTTCAGGCAGCAGAATAATTCAAGAGTGAGGCGGCCGTGATGTCAAGAGCAGGACGCCGCGACTTCCAGCACTTCACGCTTCCCAGCCTACGCGGTGTCAGTGGATTGCGGACGCGCAGGCCACAGCATTCCCTATTCTTGATGCGTTCAAGTGCGGGGCCGCCAGAACGCTCGACAACGCAGAGTGTACTGTCTTGTGTAGAGTCACCGACAGTCTTTTGTGTCAAGAAGCACTGTCTAGGGGCCCGCGAAACTGCCATTGAATGAGCTTATACGTGCGGGAAACCTCATATTTCAATTTCTTTATTTTTCGCAGTCTAAAGATGGCATCAGTGGGGCATTCGAATTCGTTGATACGTGGGCCTATATGGTTTAAATGTGAACCCGAAATGCAAACGCTTATTGCAACTTTTCTTTTAACGGCCAGCATACTGGTCTTTGCCGGTGAATTGAGCTTACAGCCAAGGAAACACTTGAAGCTGCTCTGACTGCATTCGTCGGCGGATGCTGAGTTTGAAAGGCTTCGCTTAACGTGTTGAAAAGCTGACAGACGTGCGCACTCCAATGATTGCTCCAGATATGCGGGTCGTTAGACCTGTGTATGTGCACAGTAGGATCAATCCTCCCGTCGCATTGGCGCTCTAGGGCCGCATATCTGGCTCTTGCGCATATAAAGCCCGCTAATCGTCAAGGTCCACCTTGACTAGCTGGCCAGGATGCAGTGGCAATGATTCTTCTCAAGGCCACGACATAAAGAGGCAGTCGCACAGCTTGAAGCGTAGTAAATGCTGGAAACCTAACAAGCCAGCAGGCATAACTAATTCCTCTGAGCACATTCGCTCTGTTCAACACAGGCGACTTGGAAGTCGTATAGCTCCTGTGTTCTACAATATCACCTAATTCGCAGCTGCATCGCGCCGCAACCACTTCATAGTGGGCGCAAGCCTGCTGCACCGAACGGTTATAAAGTAGTCTCAATGCGCGGCAGGCCAGCTGTTCTTCAGGTATCTGGCTAGACGACCTTGCTGCACACCGATGTAGCTCGATTAAAGGGCTTTGAGGGTGCGCAAAGAATAAGATCCGCTCACACTATGCGTCTAATACTCAGCTAGCAATTCTAGCTTGCCATCCACAGCAGAAAGCTCGAGCAGGGGAGACTGCCATCGCCACGGTAAGTACCGCACGTGACTGTGACGAGGGGCCCCGAACTATTATCTACGGCGAGCTGAGACCAGGCCGTTGACTAATGTTAAAAAATCAGAAAACAAAACTTGGCATGTTGAAACCTGTATGGATTTCTCATTCACAATAGGCATGTAATTACAATTTTCGTGTGCATACAACTGAGCATTCGTCCTGTGGCGGCACGACTATCGCCTCCAAAGCATCCGAAGAAGAAGATGGGCTCCCGTGCAGCTAGCACGAGAATAGAACACGCTATAGCGCGCTCGATTTGAGCGGCCCGCTGCCACTCCCGAAATCCCACGGCACCATGACTGGCCGGCCTATATAAACCGTGGCCACAGTTTCACCATACCATACCATACGGCGGCTACCTCTTATCGCCGTCTCCCACAAATTGGTGACACGGATGGCGGAGCCCACCCATACTAGCGTCAGCGCACCGACTCTACCAAGGCGAGTGACATGGTCTCACGTAGTCCGGCAGGCGGCCCGCGGTTGTAGGAGGTCCGGGGATTCTACACCGGCATGTCGGACATCTGGCCTCATCCAGCTGGACCGTCACTTCCTTCTGAACAAGGTTCCAGGCTCCGGTTGCGAGCCCCCGTCCCCGACTTCTAGCTACGACAACTTGCGGGCAGCCGTCCGTGCTTACTATGTCACCTCGAGGCTCAGTCACAACCGCTTTCGAAATTTGAACCATCGCGTCATTCCGCGTCTCGTCGTCCCACATCGCCTGCGTCCACACGTACCGATCGACCGCAGTGGGCCGGCCCCAGCGTCAGCCTTCTACTCGGTTTGTGAGCCTCCTTCCCAGCTCAAGGGCAGCTGCGCGACGACTCTTTACATGGAATTCACTGGGCCGAAAGTGAGCGCTTTCGGCTATTCTTTCCTTGGACTTTCCCGCAAGCTGTCTGCTTTCAGTTCGGGGGCACTTCACTCACCACCGATGCAGAGGCTCTCCCACCGGCTCCACTAGGAGACAATTTCACTCTCGTAGGCACGGCGACACCACAAGCACAACCTTCGCGATGCATTCAGCGACCACCGCAACTCTGACGATGTCGGAATTCAAAGTTTCATCGCAAGCAGCAGAAATGACCCTTCCAATGTTCTGTGCTCACACCTTCCGCGAATGCATGGCCCACCGAAGTTTCGCAGGAACAGCTCTGCCATTTGGTTTCTTCAGCTCGAGAATCACTTCTACGCCAACAACATGAGTGACCAACACTTGCACTATGTCTACGTAAGTCCTGAGCAGCCAGACGGTATACTTTTGGAGCTCCGGCTTCTACAGGCCCGGGCATCAACGAGAACCTGCGGCAGGTCGCCATTTCGTACTATGATATCACCTTGGCTGCGCGTCGCTCACAACCTGCGCTGCCGGTGCTGCCTGGTTCGTCTCTCCCGGATTGCGTGAATCCGACGCTAGCAATGACGACACCGTCTGCGCATTTACATGGACTTTACTATTGGGCTTTATTTCAATGGCGCTTCGCAATAGGAGCGGGACCCTGCAGCGGCGCGACTATCGCCTCCAAAGCAGGCGAAAAAGAAGATGGGCTCAAGTGTAGGTGCAGGCAGGTAGCGCGAGAATAGAACACGCTAGCGTGCTCGAGCTGAACGGCGGCGGTATCAGTCGCTCCCGAGATCCCGCGGCACCATGGCTGGCCGGCCTAAATAAACCGTGGCCAGGGCGGCTACCTCTCCGCACCGCGTCCCACAAATTGGTGACACCGGACGACCAAGCCCACTCAGCCTTCCCCATGCACGTTGTCCATATCGCCTTGTGTTCCGTCAAGCTTGTTTCCTGCGGTTTGAACAGCCAGCGATTCCAGACGTAGTCTTGCTGATACATTCATTTCCGTGGTAATGGCATTTTCCTCATCCAAGTCTATTACGTGGCGCGTGCTTTGAACGTGTTCAGCGATGGCGTTTGATGCCACATGGTTCTTGGAAATCGAAGATGGTGGCGATTGTATCCAGGACACTAAGGTCCCTGCAGCTGTGACCTAATGTCTTTCTTGGACGCCTGCTTGACTGTTCTTGCATTTTGAAAAGGTAGGACGTGAAACGTTTTTTTTTTTTTGCGCATCTGAGCAGCATGGTGCCTTCCAGCAAGTTCACCACAAGCGAAGAAGCCGACGGAAGGATTCCTTCCTTGGACGTTGATTACGCTCTCAGATGCTGGCCTACAGTTTAGCGTCTGTAGAAAACTGGCTCATTCTTGTAGGCAGGTAAACTCCCAGCGTCTATGTACCCGTCTGCGCAAAAGCGTTCAATTGCTACGGCACTAGCCAACAGAGCAAGAAACACTTACTACACGACAACAGATCTAACAGAGCTAGAAGCAGCCAAGAACGACTCGAAGCTGAATGGTAACCCGACGCACTTCATTGAGATGATGCGGCAACTCATTATCCACCAGCGTCTAAGACAACAGGCAGAATGCGCTTCAGCAGCTTGAAACTAGAAGGCGCATGCGATACCTATATTCAATAAATTAGCGAACCGCTCTCTACAATACCCAGCCACGCGCATATTGCGCATATGCACGTCGGCATACGCGCAATCTAATTAAAGGTAATTAATGACTTTGCCAATGTACAAAGACCCCTTGGCCTCGCTCAAGGTATCCGGGAGTGATTTACAGGATTTATTGAGCAGATTGTCTACATCGGAAAAACGGGAAACTTTCAAAGGCAACGAAAACAACATAAACACGATGCTGCCAAGAACCATGTGGCTTCATATGTCATATCTGGGCGCGTTCAAAACGCGCGTTGGGTTATGAACTGGGACGGGGCAAATGCCATTATCACGGAAAGAAACATATCGGCAAAAATACATTCGCAATCACTAAAAACCGCTAGGTAAGTTTCTGAAGCTCATCAATGTCCAGAAAAAGACAACGCGCCATAGCAAGACGCAAGGCAATCTGGACAGCGTGTATTTTCGAACCCTGAGACGAATGAACAAGCGTATAATAAACGAATTGAACGACAATCGGCTCATTCTGAGCAAGTGATCTGTACAGGCACCGAAATGTCATTTTTTTTATTTTTTCACATTGTTCCGTGACTTCTTCTATTGTAGTGATGCTTTCCCCTGACAAAACGTGCTCCGTCGAACTCTTAATTGCTCAAGTAAAACTCTTGCTTGGGCTAGTTGGTTCATGCTTGAATGAGTAAAGGCAAGGCGCAAAAGACCAAAACGACAGGACGAATTGCAACAGTGAGCTTTCGTGGGGCTTTAGCGCGGAGAACACAACCTTCAGTTGTGCGCTGGCTTACTTCACAGGTACAGTGCCCCGCGTATAGGCCCGACGAGCACCAAGGAAGATGGTCGTGCCAGCTATAGTTGAATGAACCAGCACCGTGGCACGCGGCGGATGGCGTGCCTGTGCGTGCGGCTTTCCTGCGTGTCCCGACTTAGCACTAAGATTAGTCATTGAGGAGGTTGTGAATGGCTCTGATCTCAACGCGGGCGAATATATGCCCATGGGCACGACTGATCCGGCTGCTGTCATTATTTTGTACGTGTGCCATCGCTGGCCTGAAAGGCACGCCAATCCTGGGAAGTCGCTCGAGGCACAAACGGTTTCCATGCTGACCCCATGCCGAGCCCGGGTGTACTTTCTCGCCGCACACTTGAGAGGCAAGGTTGACGATTACACAGCGAAGGCTTGTCTCGTGGCGCCTCGCTGACAGGCTCGGTGACGGGTGGCCAGTGTTTTACAGCGAAGCTGTTAGCCTCTAGCAGGTAGGAATTTCTCATGGCGTGCTCACCAAAAAAAAGAAAAAAACCTGGAAAAGGGGGCTTGTGTTTGAGTTTCTGCATAACAGAATTATGTTTTCTCGTATATTCAAATTACAATCCGATGCTATCATGCCTGCAGCTTGTGCGTAAGTCGTACTGTGCGCATTTTCTGACGCAATTTACTTTTAAGCATTAATTTAGTTCGATGAGGCACTTGCGCTTCGCTGACGGCCTGCCACAATGAGGATGCATGCTGCACTTCGACACACGTGCGTACGCGTGTGACGTGCGTCGCTTGTGGTGGCGGTGCTTGTGTAACATCATCTAACGTCAGTGTGGGTGGTGGTGTTTGTCTAACGCACGCACGAGCTTCGCTGTACATAAACTATCACAGGGTGTAATGGAGACGGATCTTTTTTTTTTGCGGTACCGAGCATTTCCTTTCTAGGGATATTGTAATCTTGAGCACTATTTTGGGGAGAACACCTGCCATAATTTTGTATCCTCTTTCGTCCACACTTTGCATGTGAATTTTAACTTATCAGCTTTGCTTTCGTGCTTTTTTCTCGGAAATGGCTATAAAATATGACAATTGTGGCTGTTTCCGGCGTTGTAGTTTTTATAGTGCAGTTGTGGTGAGCTTTCGACACTGAAAACAGCGTTTAAAATAAAGCGTGGCCTTAGACGAAGCTTAATGATTGTTTACCTCTCGGTTCAGACGCGCAACGAACACATAACAAACTGATTGCATGATTGGAGAACTGATGGCTCATTCTCACAGCGAATCACCAGGGATCGCAATGAAACGTTTAGGCTGGGGCATGGACGAGCTACAAATTGCGGTTCCCGGGGTGCCGACTTCTAGGCAAGACCTGAGGTGCTAGGCAGCGTCAGCTTTACCAAGATGTGGTTGATCTATGTTATATGCAGATCCGATTTGTAACTTCGTAACGCATATATGGAAAGTCGATAAAAATTATGAGGATCCCACGCACTGGCGAATCAGTGCATGAACGAGAAGCTTACTGATATAGGTGCTTCAGTTCATACTAGATGCATTGATTATATGTGATGCTACACTAATGTAGACACAACGTTACGATATATAAAGGCTACATTGATGCCATTTGATGAATGCATGGGATGGCATTTGTTATGTTGAAGCAAAACATGATAGTGAATTAAGAACGAAGTGAACGGTTGTCCCTGCTTCACATCTGAGTATGTCCATACTAGCGGCGGCTGCCATGCCATTCTACATACTGAGGCACTGTTGGTCTCGACATTCAGGGGAGATCGCATGTAGGGGTGCATGAACTTAGCAGTACTAATCGTAACGGTCGACTTCCAACGCGTCTACAGCCCTTGCAAGAACATAGTTAATTACGTCTCCCAAATGAGGCTTTGGTAAATATAAAGGTCTGTACGTGAAAAAGAGGAACCGAGGGGAGCTAGCTTTTGTTAGCCAGAATCATATGAAGCCAAGGATTGAGAGCATAGGGAAATAATTTGTATCTGTTTTTAAGTGCAGAAATGCTAAACGAACGATAAATGAAAGAGGACGAAAAAACAACTTGCCACCGGTACGTAGGAGCCCTACCCACATATAAACCACACATAAACCCCACATGTAAACCAGAGCTACTACGCAAGTGCTTCCTTTTCGTACTTCTCCACAGTAACGTCACAGCTTTTCGTGCAAACACGTTCGTGACGGTGGATACATTATTATCGAAAGCGGGCCAGCCAATAGCAAACAGCACTGCACTTTCCATATGAGAAAAAAAAAGGAATGGCAGAGGGTGATAAATGAAGAGGCAGAGGGTTTCGCCGACAGTAAGCTTAAATGGCAGGCAAAATTGGTCTTACCAACTTACTGTAATAAGTTATTTACGCCAGAGCTGCTATATATATTTGGCCCGGCTGACAGGATTGTCGGACCCCGAAGTGAGCCTCGTCGAGACGCTTAGTGAAGTCAAAAACAGTGTAAAACAAATAAGAAGACATCTACAGGTAAAGCTTAAATAAAAACTTCGACGAGATGCGTAGCAACGACATGCCAGACATGCAGGTTTAACGCCGCGTCCCAATCGGGAAAGTAAATGAAACTGTCAAAGCGAAGTTTGACCAAGTGTTCGTTTTCGCGAGCCATTTCTTCTAATTAAAACATCCCCTCAGCATGGCGCATTGAAAACTCTTTGGTACTATGTAGTCCGGGGAACCTCCTACCAAAGTGCACAAGGAGGTGCAAACAAGAGACGCCCGACATGACGAAGCAGACCTACTGCAACTGGCACATGTAGGAAGAGCAAGACGAGTCGGGAAAAAGAAAGAAAGAAAGGAATCAGTAGAGGAAAACAAAAAAATATTCATGGAGAATATGGCGGACCGTCGGAAAGTGCGGTGGTTCCCTATTCGCCCCAAGAATAGCCATGTTGTAGCCCTTTTTCCCTAGACTGCGTTGCATGGGGACATAAAGTGCAGTCGGGTGAAGCATGACGCCTCGCGTTGCCGAGAACTCGCATTGGGCTCCGGCCTGTGACGTCGGGTGGTTTGCGCCACGCGGCCCTTTCATTTTACGGGCGCACGCAGTGTATATGCCCGTATATCCCTCGGTGGGGCGCTCTGCGGCTCCCGCGATCGATTATGGAATGCCGGCTTTCGCGCCCTACTTCTGCGCATCCAAACTCCCCGTCAGACGCAATTACTCTCAATGCTGTTCGCCCCTTCCCTTGCTTCTTCCCATTCTTTTTTATTTTCTTCTTTTGTCAAAGGGAAAAACAAATATACACAGAAAAGGAAGAACTTAGGTATTGTCGCTCAGGCCTTTAGGACCCTCGGTGGGTTTTTCCAGCTCTTTTCACGGGTGGTCTCCCCCCCCCCCCCTTTTTTTCCCCGGTCATGTATGAGGACACGTGTGAACATCGGCTGAGATGCTTGTAAATTTATGGAAGATACAGTGCGCTGAAGTTTCCTTGTGACGCCGCTTACCTGAACGGGGTATTATGCAAGGTTCATCCTTTTTGTTCTTTGCTTTTTTGTCGACATCCTCACTTGACATTACTTGACATTTTGTGACCAGATTCTAACCGAAAATCAACTCTTGCGCAGGATAATATCAGGCAGAAATGCAAATAATGAGCATGTTGTAAAATAATTTTCTCCCGAACTCAGCTGCTCCAAAAGGTACGAAACCTCATATCCTACAAGAGCCACAGACAGCGGACAAGCATAGTCTGAAAGAGGTTGGTGTTCACATCACATGAACAAAAGCTGCTGTGTTGCGATCCCATGGCGTGGTAAAGAAAATGAACTGAATTATGGGACAGAAAGCATGACTAATCGTGAACGAAGGTGAACATTTAGCTTCTAAACTTTTAAGAGTCAGAAGTAATAAAAATTCAAGGGCCACTTAATTATCCCTACTTTGATGAATGCGAAAGCAATGCGACCACCGCGCGATGCTTGGACATTAAGCCACAACACAAGGTCGTGGGCTCGACTGCCACCAAAGGTAGTGGGTTCGAGTGCATTAATTAACCATATCACAATTAATTATAAATTATATAGCTTGGACTTAATTTGCACCAAAGTTCGGGGGCTCGACTCGCAGCAAAGGTCGACGGTTCGCAGCCTTTTTGTACCATCGTGTGGTCACGCCGCCAATGCCGGATTTTCCGCCTCATGAGCCATTTGATGCTTTCGCAATAAAACGCGTGCGTCCCACAAAGGCCTGTTTACTAGACTTCCTGTGTGGGTTAGACTGACCATCTCTGACAACACCATGTTTAATCACTTGACAATTAAGTGAAGTTGGTACAAAGTAGCTAATGTGCATTCAGGAACGTTAGCAGGTGCCAAAAATGTGGATCTGATAGCAGCGATATGACGTGACCCTCTTGGGAAGAGCTGGGACGAATGCCATAGAACCGGAAGGCGTTCACGATGAAAAGATATATACTTTCTTTTGTTTCATATAAAAAGTGTGATAAAAGTCGTCTCGTATACCGTCTGGGCCAAATATCGAAGCAGTAGCCGTATGCCTCGTATCGTCGTGTAAAGGTCCTCGACTGAGGATGGCACACACAACAAGCAATGAAATTATTCAGGCAACATTCGATCGGTGAGCACTGCGCCACTAGTAGGTGCACATGCAGAGGAGAGTAAAGCAAGATATTTGCCCCACGAACTCGGAGAAAGATGTCACCAGCCCTCGCACTTCTCGTGCTAATGGAAATCGTCGCGTATGGCACTGTCTCACAGCCGGCTGCTTCCGAGCGATCAGCACGCACATGCCTAGGAGTCGAACGGTAGACAAATGGTAGGCCTCGAGCTGTAGCACGGCTCGATCTTCGCACGAGGCGACTGCCTCAAGAATCGAAGATACCGAGCACTAAATTGGTTCTCGTAAAACTGCATGACAAAGGAACGCGTGGTATTACACTACATTTCGCAATAAGAACACGTGAGAACGTGTCACTCAAGCGGTTTAGGAGGCGAGTCATAGGCATACGCTCCCCCCTTGCACCAGAAGGTCGCGCCACCTGTGCAGCTGTGCAGCTCTCACTTTGCTGGTGCTTTAGTGGCAAGTGCCGGCTGAAGCTATGTCAATGCACTGCACAGGTATGAAGAAAAGTGCCAGCAGTGTCAACTACAAGTAATCTGCTGCAAAGCAGGGCGATTATAAGCTTCCCAGAGGAAAAATAATTCGGACGTGCTTAAAACTCATGTGCAAACCCTTTTACAGCGGGCCGCACTGCACATTATACGACACCGGTGTTGAACTACAACGCAGAAAACGAATGAAAAAGGCTCAAGCGAGGAGCAGTTGCATGTCAAAATGGCCCAACGGTTGTGCATTCACACGCCCCATATCCCACCGCGTTATTCTCCGGTCAAAATACATTTGGGCAGAGATCAGATCAGGCGGAAACCTCTGTTATATTAAACGTTTCGAAGTTTCAGCCAGCAGGAATGTAGAAGCGGTCAATACTACTATTCCAAACCCGGCACACCTACGTAGCAGTAAGCACGTTACTACTTAACTGAATCCATGTGTAGCCGGGTCTGTTCATTTCTCAATGCAGGTGGACCAGTCTAAGGACACTATTTGTGACATGAAGTAACAACAACAACAACAACAGAAGGAGGTGGAGTAGGGGGGAAAGAAGGAAGGTTAGGTAGGAAGGTCAACCAGACGCACGTCCGGTTTGCTACCCTAAACGGGGGAAGTGTTTAAGGGAAGAAAAGAAAGGAGAAGGAGGGAAGAAGGTACCATCAGCGTGAATACGTGCGGTTGTCCACAACTTCGTGCCTATAATGGGTCACTGAGGCCAGTCGATTTCATGAAACGTAGCAGTGCCCGCGTCGCCTTGTGAGGCTGCGACGCGTGGGGCCATGGTCCCAGGATCTTAGTCTTTGAAAGTGGTCTGTTATCTAATAGGTTTAATACCTTCCGAAGAATATCACGTTCGATCTCATAGGGATTACAAAAACGCAACACGTGCTCGATCATCTCTTCACATTTGCACGAGCCACAAACCGGTGTGTCGGTCATTCCAATAAGGAATTAGTAGGCTTTCGTAAAAGCCACCCACAACCAGAGGCGACACAGTAAAGTTGCATCACGGCGGGAGAAGTTCGATAGAATCTGCAGCTTCAGTGTAGGATCCAGCCGGTGGAGCTAGCAGTTCGTGGTGTTCCACAAAGTTTCAGTCTTGGTTTGAGCAAGTAAACGACCCCTAGCAGCGTCTGTCCTTGATAAGAATATCGGAAGTGTGAGGGTTTCTTTATGGACTGCGGCACCATCGGCAAGGTCATTTCCGACGATGCCACAGTGCCCCGGAAACCATTGGAAGATTACGTCATGTCCGTTTATGAGGGCTTGATGGAGAACCTCTCTGGTCTCAAACACCAGTTGTTCATGGGTTATGCGTCGTAAGGCTGATGCAGACTCTGAAGGGCTGCCTTGGAGTCACAAAAAACGACCCATTTCATAGGTTTGGCTTGTGCTATGTAAGTAACAGTGGCACGTAGAGTGGCAAGTTCTGTTGCCATAGAGGGCGTTATACTGGACACTTTGAACGTAAATGTGACTTGTAAGGCCGGGATGATAACAGCGCCTGTGGAGCTAGTGGGTGAGACAGATCCATCGGTGTAACTGTGCGTTCTTTGCTCATATGCCTCGTTCAGTAATGACAGTGTGAACGACGGGTCTTCTTCGTAATTCCCGGAATCGTGGGGCGTACTTGTGGCTGTCGTAGGCACCAGAGGGGTAACAGCGGGCTTGCTGCTTGATAAAGCCCGACAGAAGGTAGCTTTGATGTGTCGCAGCAAGTTTCGAAAATGTGGCTTGAGGTCTTTGCACTGGCAAAGCAGCCAGTATAGTGACTGGGTAATGTGTGCTCTAATGTTGCCAATCATTATATGTTGGAACCAAGTAGTCTCTAGCAATCATGATTGTTGCCTGAGTTCAGGTGCATTGTGATAGTCCAAGACATGACCGTAGAGCCTGGCCTTTCAAACTTTCGAGGATCCGAATGTTTCTTTTACATGTGTTCGCCAAAACCAACAAGGTGTACCATAAAAAAACCCAAATTAGTGATCTGTACAGCTGCATGCAGCATGGACCGTACCGACGTGCCCCAGGTTTTGCCGAACAGGAACCTCATTATATGGACAATCGAAATTAGTCTCCGCTTCAAATGGATGCAGTGGGGGCTCCATGAAAGGTCCCTGTCAATAATCCCGTATAAGAAGCGGTGACACTTCTGGTGTTTGATACCATGGCCATTGAGAGAAGCAGCTGTACGGTGCCATGAGTTTCGCGCAAACGCGATTAACGTGCATTTTTTGGTGGGCACACTAAGGCCTTGTTTGCGGAGATACGAACAAGATCGGGTGGCTGCCCGCTGAATTCTTGCGTGCACTTGAAGGCGAGTCACCGCAGAAGACCAACGACAAATACCATCAGCATACATTGATAGGTGAATTGTCTTCGGTAATATTTCAGCAAGGCCAACCATAATTAGGTTAAAGAGAATAAGGCTCGATACCCCGCCCTGTGGGGCGCCACGGTGACAACAAAAAACAAAATGACAAAAAGATGGCTAGCTATGACTATGAGACAGTGTTTTTATTCAACACCACGAAACTGTAGAAAACAAATACAAACGATACAAAATTGATAAATTGAACACTGTGTACGTACCGACCACACGCAAACCATGGTGGGACATGAGTGCACCGCACGTTCCGATACGATTTACGCCCAGTGAAGCCAGCGGAAAGAGGGAGTGGGGTTCTTCAGACATATATGACACCCCCCCCCCCCTGCCACCTGGCACCTGGCACCTGGGGCGCACGGCCCCTCGGTACCCCCCGCCCCCGTTACTACGCCACTGAGAGGAAGTGTGCTCCGCCGGAGCACACTTCCATTTCCACAGCCTTAACACGTCTCTTTTTGAAGCAAAATCAACCGCTAACACGTGGACTTCTTTTCTAAAAGGTCAATGTGCTTTTCGCCGATAAGCTTATATAATAAAAGACAACGTTCCTTCTCAGCATAAAAGAAAGCAATTAAATTGCAAACAGAAAACCTATCACAGCAAATTTGAGCGTCGTGAACTGCAAGACAATTGCGTCCCCCCTTCATTCCTGCAAGGAAACGTCAATTTGAGCACAAGCATATTATAGGTATTCATAGGTACTCAAGCATAGGTACTCATAGGTACTCAAGCATATTGTATGGCGGTATTCCAAAAATGTTAAACGTCGAGAGAAAGAAAACATGGTATGGCGAAATGAGAAAATGATGAGAGGACATCCCGTTAGAGAATAAGTACTTGGCCCTGAGGAGGCACACGCAGCTTTTTGACAGAAAGACTATTACTGTGATCTGAAAATTCGCCATCTCAGATGAGACGAAAGATATGTTTTGCCGTTGACCGGGCCTATTATGTATAAACGTCTGCACTTACCCGAAGACCAATCAGAAGCGCAGCTTGGCTGATTGAGTTGACCAGTCTAGTATCGCACTGCTAGGTGGTGCTCCAGTCGATTGTCGATCAGTCTGATCAACTCTTTTTTCTATTATCCAAGCTTCTTGTGCCAGCGTACCCTTTTGAAAGATGTGTCACGTTGATCACATGCTGCATATCTTGTCAGACTGATCATGTCATACGGCTCATCCGACTGTTTCCGAAGAACAACATGGACGCCCTCAAAATCGTCGCTAGCCCTTCAGTTGAATGGACCTTATGATGAGCTTGGCAATGCCGCAAAGTCTTCAGACGACGACCCTGCCACGGCCGCATGCAGTCGTTGGGTGGTCTTCCTTCGCTGACGCGAGAGGCGTGTTCGAATGATGATTAAGAGTATCCCAGCTCATTCGAAGCAAACTCTGTCACTAGACTCTTCAACACGAGCTGTGTTACAGCCCCTGGACGCGACGCCACAACCACCGCTACGCACGAGCGCGTCCTGAGACAGTCCACATTTGCACTGTCATGGCCCCAGCCTATACAGCGAGCTTAAAATGCGTCCATTAATTAGCCGAGTAGGCTGGAACAGTCGAACCGGGGCGTCTGGCCGTCCTTGAAGGCAACGCGGCTCTCTAAACTGCACCGGAAACACAAAACGCCACACATGAAGTGGGGCATCTGCTTTGACATTTCGATGCGAGTTACCACCACCCTGTTTCTTATATGAGAGCTGTTCTGATAGAGACTCCCAAATCAACAGCACCTTCCTGATAAAAGGAAATTGCTACACACAGCACTGCCTCCCACGATCAGTGAAGCACGGAAGCTCAGCGCCGCGGGAACCGTCGGACTTTCAAGCTGGACAACAAAGACTTGCTCACCATTGCCAAGAATGACTTCTCGAGAAGCAACGTTTTCAGCTGTGCTATAGATGTCCGAATGACCGCGATAGGCTTCGTACAACCCTGGTGCTGAAAGCTCGGGAATCCACGACGTCCTCGACGGCATCAATGACATCGTCGGCAGTAGCCTCTTCACGCACAATGAACAGGAAACATTGCTGCTTGATTGGTGTGGCTCGATCGTCGGTTCTTGAAAAGGCGAAATCTCCATCCACTGCTATCACACCGCGACATCCTTGGGCTGCCGAGCAAGGATTTACGAGCCTTCTTGGCGAGTGGTTCAGTATAAGACGTCGCCAAACTGAAAGCAACACGAGTAGATGTAGATGTAGAAGCTAGACGTTAGTGGCACATACCCACTCTGGAGGATTGGCCAAGAACCGGGTATAGTTCAATATAAATCAAGATAAAGGAAAAAAATGAAACAAAGCTGGTCGCATCAACTTTGTCTTCCACAAAACCATAATGTACCATTTTGAATACTTAAATTGAATTCATTACACTTACAACGGTGAAATTCGCTGTAAAATTTTGATCAGGCTATTTTTAAAAGGGCCCCACCATGTTGTTCAGGTCGTCATAAACGGGAAGTACTCGTGGAAGACACCCTCAATGTATTAGGCTGAGTAGGTGTTCTAGTTGGGTGAGGGAGTGCATCTTTTACATTTAACGTTTAATGTGCATGACGCCAACGAATACACCACAAATACATAACGCCTGACTTCCACAGATGACCCACTGCAAGCAGGTAGCGAGTCGGGAAGATGCATCGATGATTTTCCCGGCGCACAAGACGCTCTTGAAGCGGTGCAGTACCATCTAGCGCCATGAGTAGCAGCCCTAGAAAGGCTGCGAAATTAAGTATAGGAGGCCACAGGTTAAATGCTCGGTTGATGTAACATGCAAATTGGTTGGAACCTGTGGCAACAATTTACGTTGCACAGGTGGGGCAAGTGCATGCGGGAACATGAGCTTAGTGCAGGTGTCACTGCTTGCGAATGCGAGCCACGACTTGACGGCTTGCAGATTTTAGGCAGCAACAGAAGAAGAGAGAGAGATTGTGAAGAGGAAGAGGCGCTATTTTTTGCAACTACAGCACATGGAGTTTTAGAAGGCAATTTTCTTAAACATAAAGGGAACACGCGCGTTAGTGACATATCATTTTCATTATACGGGGTGATCATATTTAAGTCTTGCAGAATTTTTGAGAAATCGCCTGACAGATAGCAGAATCCTATTCCTTGAGCTTGTTTATTCAAAGAAACGCACATATTACTGGTGCTAAAAATTGAAACACACGTTCAACTAATTAACAAGATATCACTAATCAAAATCCTAATTAATTAATGACACATATTGCAATTTAGAAATTGTAGCCGGTGAGTTTGCAAGGCGTAACCACTTAGAATCAATTTTCAGGACGACGCCAGCTTCGAGATTTTCATCGCCGAAATGTATGACTAAACACATGGGTGTTTCAGTTACTTTTGTGCTTCAATGCATAAAAATGAATTTCATTAAGCAAGTGTGTGGAACAATGCATTTTCACCGCGAGTTCGATAGCGCATATCTCGGAACACATGCCATCCTCAAAATCTGTTCCAAGTACATGTGCCTTGCGAACTCACCAGTTATAATTCGTAGGCTGCAAAACGTGCCGTAAATTATTTACCAGGAAGTTAATTAGTACACTTTTGTCAATTGGTTGATTATATGTTTTGATTTCTTGTACAAGTAATCCAACTCAATACTCCAACTCAAGGACGAGAATTATGCTGTCTGTCACAGGCAATTTTAGAGCGAAGTTGGATGCCTTTACACCCCAATGCATTTGTTGTGTCCGTGGACAAAAATATGGGTCGATCCCGGAGGTAGACAAATAAGGGCCCGACCCGTGGCAGACGTGAAACAGGCTTCAAGTACTTAGCAAATAATAATAATAATAATAATAATAATAATAATAATACCTGAGGATGTAGCGTGTAGTCGGGTGAGGCATGGCGCGTGCATTGCCAAGAACCTTCATTGGGCTCCAGCCTACGACATCAGCTGGTTTGCGCCACACCTTTCATTCATGGGCGCTATGCTTCGAGCATAGCTTTCACCGCCAGCGTTTCTAGGTAAACATTAGGGTTTCATAAGCTGCAGTTGCTGGGAACTCTTAAAGGCGAAGCTTAAGCATCCTCCAAATTTTTCGGATGAGTGGCGTTTGCTGCGAAATACAGATGTTGCGTCGTGGTGTTATAAATCAGTCTATAGAAAACAAACGATTTGTCATATTACAAAGTTCAAAACTTCTTAACTCCTTCGGTTAACCTTTGTCATTGTTTCTGTGGCCTTTCATCTTGTCTTTGCATTCCTCATTCCTTCTTTCTATCTTCAATTTCTATCCCCTCCTTCCTAAAAAGTAGGCAGGCATGCCCATTTGGATGGCAGTTTCCAGCCTGCTTCTTCCTTTATATTCCTCTCTCTCCATTGTATTTGTTTTCAAATCGATTAACAATAATTCGTCTTTATAAATGACTGTGGACACACATATGGAAAAAAATAGTGCTGGGTTCTTCATTGACGCTGCAGCTCCCCTTCCCGGTATTAAAAGTCGTACTGACAAGCCGCTGAGGTCAGCCCCCAACATTGAATCCGTGCAGCTGTCATTTGAGTAATTGGTCTGTCTGGACGTAACAAATCAGACAGAGGCATGTGATCGATCATCAGAGTGGTTCTGTTGCCGCACAGATAATCCCAAAACGTTGTGACGCCGAAAACTAGCGCCAATGCCTCCTCCTATAGTTGCGAATAATTGCGTTCTTGTGGCGTCAGCGTTCTTGAGCGATTAGTTATGGCATGACCTACTCCGCTGATGTGGCGAAGCAGAAATGCGCCTAGTCCCTTTGCAGACGCGCCGCACTCTAGACACAAGCGTTTCTGGGGTCGTAATGGGCGAAAACGTTGGCCAAGCACAGGGGGCGCTTTGTTTTCTCAAATTCCGTCCCCTGTGC
This sequence comes from Dermacentor albipictus, assembly GCF_038994185.2. Taxonomy (NCBI): domain Eukaryota; kingdom Metazoa; phylum Arthropoda; class Arachnida; order Ixodida; family Ixodidae; genus Dermacentor; species Dermacentor albipictus. The sequence continues at coordinate 108,176,965 of NC_091822.1, read as the reverse complement.
GGAACCACAAGCCCCATAACGCTCCTTAGACGGCAGAAGGTGCAGTGGAGCCAAAGTCGAGAACACGTTCGGCAGAAATTTTGAGTAATACGTGACCGCTCCTAAGGATGATTTCAGCTGGCTTACCGGTGTCGATGCTGCTAGCACTTCCTCCAAATTATTGCAGTTGTTGCCTCAAAGCACGGCTCGTACACACGATGGGCGTTGGCCACACTAGACGGATTGAAAAGCACACCCAACAAAATACCATAAGGAGTAAGAGGCAAACATTCGAAACAAAGCCACTAGAGGATAAAACAAACTTTGAGGCGGCCTATTCATAAACTTAGAAAAATCCTGAAGAGGGTGAAGACCTCTTGTTCTTGTCTCCAAACACTGGCTCAAACCCACCACGTGGGGGGCGCCAAGAAGCAGGCCTCTCGCATCAATTCGGTGTCTCCCCAAAAATGACGCTTCTTTTTCATGGAACCGGCACTTCTCCCGGTATTGCTTGAGACCATTGTGCCATAGTGGGTCGAACACTTGCCGCTGGTCCATGGTGTAGTGCAATTTTTATGCTACTATAATATCGTCCCGGTACGCTTTCATCCCTAGGCCTTGAAGCACAGCCTCCACACGATTCTGCAACAGCACTGGGGCCGAATTAATGCCGAACGCTAAATGGTTGTAGCAAAGGAGGCGCTTGCGCGTGTTCAGCGCAGCTATATTGTAGGATTCTTCATCAAGGGGAAGCTGGTTGTATGCGTTGCGCAAGTCGAGCGAGCTAAACACTTCGCCTATGGACAGTGCTCCAGATATGTCCTCGATTTTTGGTAGAGGCTACAACTTTACTTGTGTCGTTGGATTAACAGTTAGTTTAAAATCCCCACAAAACCATATGTCCCCGTTCTTCTTGGCTACCGGCACTGTTGGCGTTGCCCATTCAGCCAGGCTGACAGGTGACAGCGCTCCATCGCCTACGAGTCGGTCGATTTCGGTGGACACTTGTGCTCTCATGGCATACGGTACTGTTCGAGCCTTACAAAATCGGGGCTGAACTTCTTACTTAAGGCATCGTTTCAGTGGTAGCCCCTCGCAGAACCCGAGCTTCTCCAAAGGTCCGGATATTTATCGTGCAATGCGTCTACCTGGATATCCTCGTGGAATACATTTACGGACGAAGACGGTCTTCCCACCAAAAGGGACATGCCTGCTTTGTGAAATACCCCCCGTGATGGCTTATATAGCGGTTATGGCGTTGCCTTCCTATATAAGCATGAGGTCTTGGAATCAAATCCTGGCTGCTACGGCCGCATTTTGATGGGGCGAAATGCAAAAACGTCCGTGCCCCATGCACTTGGGGCCCGTGAAAGAGTCCCAGGTGGTCAAAATTAATCCGGCGTCCTCTACTACGGCCCGCCTTATGACCACGTCTTGGTTTTTGCACGTAAAACGTCAGAATTCAATTCAATTGCATTGTGAAATGCCTCTATCGTATTTCTTCCGCCAAGCAGAGGCCCTTGACAGTCTACCACCTACCAACGACCGTCTCACTATCGCTGATTCAAAGTACACTTTCATACTAGTTCGCCAAAGAGCGGCAACGACCACTGGAAGCAGGAAAAATGTAGTGGGTTTTCCTGTAAAGTAGGCTACTGCCTTTGGTACTGCTTGTACAGCCTCTTGGGAATTACACTAATCGGTAATCCTGTATCGACAATCATTTGCACCTCGTGATTCAATTAGCTGCACCGTGTCCCTGTTGGCAGAGCTGTGCGAGACGAGGGCGTACAACATTTATTCTCTGCTTTCGCATTCCGTTTGCCTTGGCAGCAAAAGCTGCCGCCACTCTGGAGTGGCCTCCGTTGCAAGCTCTGGCAATAAATGCCCTCTTTTGCCACATTGGTGGCAGATGGAATTGCGACGTCCATACGATGTCATTTCGTGAGTGTCATTGTGTCTGTTGTACAGAAGACAGGTTGGGCGGGTCGTAGCTCTTCCTTAAAGGTCTCCCTTGCTGCTGTACAGCGTTGATGCCACCGCGCTCGGTCAGTGCGTAAGACCCGCGCATGCTACGAGCGTCTTCATTCACTCAGAAGCTAGGGCGAACTCTTCGGCTTCTTCCCGGGTCAACTTCTTACGGGCCAGTAAACAATCGCGAGTTTCTTCGTTCCAGATTCCGCAAACGATGCTGTCCAGCGTCGTTCATAAGCTGCAATATTCGGCAAGCCTTCTGAGGTCAGTGATATAGTCCCCATGCTTCCTTGGTCTGCGTATAAAAAATTCACCACCGGTTACAATATTCCCTAACGTGAAATTTGAGCGTAGCTGTATACTTGTTTTCATTTCGCGAGATATTAGCTGGTGCGGACAATCTGTCTCATGCGGGACGTTGCAAACGGTGCGATGTGTGGCGCGACTGCCTCGCTAATCGGGAGATCGCGAGAGGCGGCGCGTGGGTGACGCGTGGGCGCTATTAACAGCAGCCACCGCAGACAGACCTCCGCTCATGCAGCTCTTTTGATTCCATACAGACGACGCGCACTACTCTGGTGCCACCTCGTAACCATCGTCGCCGCCAAGTCCGTCTTGCGCGGCACTACGTTTTTACAGTGGAGCTGTTAGAACCTCGCTGGGTTTTTCTTGACGTCCGCAGCTTCGCCGAGCTGTGGGGAGAGAGAACCCAAAGAGAGTGAAAGCAGAGTATAAAAATAGCACCGTGCAGCATAGCGACGCGGGGAGCTAGGGCGGAGCCTAGCGGGGGAGAAGGAGCGGCGCGGCGGGGACGCAGGCGGTATGAGGTCGTTGCTCTCCGATAAAAACCCGCCCGCTCGCTTCGGCGGTCCTCTTTCTCGCAGCGGAAGAAATTGGAACTACTTTACTGGCCTTCCCCCAGCTCCGCCGGTCTCTACTGTTTGCGATAGCAAAGCCACACATAACTTTTTTCCCGCGCTTTCACTATACCCTCCTCTTCCGCTTTGCGCCGCATGATTCCACTCCACCCTCCTCCTGCGCTTTCCGCGTCGCGCTCTCTTCGCTATCGACATCTTTCATTTGCCGCTGCGGTCCGCATTCGCTTTAATGTTTCGTTGTCTCCGTTCGCTCGGTTACTAAGGGCAACACCGACGCTCGCCGCAGGAACGGGCGCCTAAGCGCTTCGCTGTAAATACAAATAGATCGCTGCTATTTCGTTGGTCTGAGGGTTGTAGTGCTCCTCCAGGCATTTCACAACGTTGTTATCCGTCAGAGTGTTGATGGGGACTGCCGGTTGGGGCCGTGTGACACTGTCGCTCAAGGAAAAAACCAGCAGGGCACGATGTTTTCCCCTGTCTGTAAACTGGTTGCCTTCAAGATACGCTTATAGCCGAACTCGATACGTGCTCCTGGTGCTCACGGCGTCGTCAAAGGCATAGATTCGAGATACCATCTTTCCGGTCTCAAAATTGAACTGCGCCCAACCGGAATCCCGTCCTCATCGGCACTGTAGCAGCTCAAAGATGCGTGCACAGTAGAACACTCGATTATCGGGAACAAGAAAGAACGTTTATTGGAATACTGTCTTGACATCTTACATACGCTGGCCATGAGGGCGGCGCATGCCCCGTTATGAAGCTTGCAGCCACGTGACATAGTTTTAGTGTTCACCGCGCGTGCATCTGCCGATCTGCGATACAGCACCCATCATGAAAAGTGCTTGTGGCGCCAAATGGTTGAAATGTGGCGTACGGTACTTCTGTGGCTCTGCAGATGCACAGGTACCACTTGTCTCCAGAGCTAACTTAAAACCATGAACCTTGACAGACACTTCTGCATACCTTTATTGGGTGGAGAAGGACGTGCATGATTGACAGAGGGAGCCCGTGAGATAATGAAGGTGACTCCCTCACATATGGTGCGTGCCCACGAGGGCGACTGAACACACATGCAAAAATGAAATTAATAGCAACAATAATATAGTAATAGAATAACTGATCTTTTCTGCCTTCTCCTTGGGCTAGTAGCAATTAGCGATCGTCTCGTGAAATTTTTCGTCCCAAAGTTGTATACCCTAGAAGGGGAAGGGGGAAGTGGAGGGTATTCTTTAAGTACGAAACTAGTGGACTGTCCACTTCCGCTGCTGCCGATGTGCTAAATGGATGGATGTATGGATGCTATGAGTGTCCCCTTTGGAACGGGGTGGTGGGTGGCGGCACCAAGCTCTTGTTAATTTATCGCCTAATGTCCTATCTATGTTAAAAAAGAAAAAGAAACGAAAAAATAGCCCACGAAGAATTTCCATAACCAAACTTTCTGAACCACTATTGGGAACTCTGTTTTTGGACGCTTCCGTTCTTTGTCGTTTCCCTACCTTTAAAAGGCAGGCGCCCCCAGCCTGCCTCCTCTTCACTGGTACAGCTCCAGCCAATCAGCGGCGGCCGTAATGGACTACAATTGGTGTGCACTTACAAAATGCATGCTGCGTTGTGTGCTAGCAAGTCGCACCCGCGTATTCTTAGTATGCCGCCAGAGGAGTTCGGATGCAACACTAAACTTTGCAATCACTGTCAGTGGCAAATGCCATTTTCTTTCTTTCTTTCTTCCTTTCTTTCTCTCTTTCTTTCTTTCTTTCTTTCTTTCTTTCTTTCTTTCTTTCTTTCTTTTTCGTACTTCGCTTCATCGGAATGCAGCCGTTGTATTGATGAACTGATCTCGCGGCTTCAAGATCGATAGGAGAACACACTAACCGCTGAGCCACCCAGGCTTTTGTGTTGGGAGCTCTCAATTTATTTCACTTGCCTACGAGGAATACTTGACTACTAAGACTTCAGACAGCCTGTATGGGTTGAGCCCTCGTTTGGAAGGTAGCGCGTAGTCGTAAATGAATGAATGAATGAATGAATGAATGAATGAACCCAGTTGAAAAACACAACAGGAAATTTTAAGAGTCTGTCGTATTTTGGGACGTTGTTTCTGTAGTTCTGTTGCCTGTAGTTCTGTTGCCTGTAGTTCTGTTGCCTGTAGTTCTGTTGCCTGTAGTTCTGTTGCCTGTAGTTCTGTTGCCTGTAGTTCTGTTGTCTGTAGTTCTGTTGTCTGTAGTGTGACGTCCTGTAGTAGAAAGTTGTGTAGTTCTTGATAAATATTTAATTAAAAATTGACAGAGACGTCCGTAAGGTTATGTAAATTTGTTAGTACAAAAAAGAAAAACATAAAAGTAAAAAAATTTTTTAAAAAAACGTCTTCGCCTAGGATTCGAACATGCGACCTCACGATTCCGAGCCCGGCATCTTACCACTGCACCACCTTTTTTTTTTCTCTGAGCCTTTTTTTTATTTCTTTTTTTTTCCATAGCAGGTACCATGCACGGAAGCGTTCTTTCTTCACAGCTTTTCTAATACACACACACACACACATACACTGCGAATTGCACATCTATATGAGTATTCATCTTTGCTGCAGGCGCTTCTGCCACACCTGCCATCGCTTGCTAAACTCATCTTCGCCGCCCAGCAGCGAACTTGTATACGCAAAAGCATCACAAAAGTGCGTCCACGCAGGTTTTGCGTTTTCTAGTGCTAGGACGTAATCAGTTCGGGATCTCCAAATTGCATACAAACCTAGCAATAACAGGGTTTCAGCACTGTTATTTTTGTCATCTTCCAGTGTCAGATATTTAACGTTATCCCAATTTGGGTATATCTGCACGTCAAACACAATTCGTATGTTGTGCGAAAATAGTACTGCATTTGTACAAAACAAAAATACGTGCTGCAACGATTCTGGATAGGGACAGAGAGGGCCGTCCGTTGACCACGGCACGAAGAAACCCTTGTTACGTAGCCATGTTTTTACAGGTAGAACTTCGACATGTAACCTAACAAAGAAATCCTTAATCGCTGTTTTTACAGGATATTTTGGCAGACGCTTGAAAACGTCAGACTCCAGCTGGCTTCCAACTCGAGACCGATATAGGGGTGGTGGGAATAGCATATCTATAGTGTTCCAGTACAGACTCTTCCGTTTTACATTTTTTAGATACTCTTGAGAAAAACGCTGCTCGAAGAAGCGAGCTGCCTGCTCCACCTCCCTGTAGAATTTTAGGGTGCGGGCTCGTGGGACTCCTTGGGCACCTTCGATCCACTCGCTTAAGTACCCCCCTCCTAATTGTTTGAAAGAATGACGTATAATATGATGAGTTTGGTTTTTGAAAAAAAGGTACCTGTGAACTTTGAGTTTTATCTCTACGTTTACCAGCCCTAGGCCTCCTTTTGCCTTACTTAAGAATAAGTTACTGCGCCTCATGCGCTCAAACCGCGACTCCCAAATATATGTTGCGCAAAATCTATGCACTCGATTCACCTGAGCCGGCAAACAGGGCATCACCTGCGCTGAGTACCATATAGCTGGAAAGAACACAGTGTTACACACAAAAGCTCTGTTCATAAGCGGGACCGTTCTCCCATGCCACTGTTGCACTTTTGCCGCGAGGGTACCACTTCGAATTGCATTTTGTCCATTCTGTAGGTTGGCAGTATTAAAACACACACCGAGGTAGCTGATGATTTCAGACGTCCACTTCACCTCTAGGAAGGTGGTTGGTTTTAAGTCCCAGGCACCTAGCCATGCACCCGCGCACTTTTCTCGATTCACTTTAGCACCAGAAACTTTACAAAAGTCCATGACATGCTGCACACCTTGGCGGATTTCCTCTCTGGAGGCACCCACAAGCGTAAGGTCGTCGGCGTAGGCGAGGACTTTCAGAGAAGTATCTGCGAAACTGAAGCCTGTTATGTTGCTGTCGTTCAGAATTGTTCGGCACAAGGGTTCTAAGTACAGAGCAAAAAGAACTGGTGACATGGGGCATCCTTGCCTAACGGATCTGTTGAGCTGTATGGTGGGAGTTGTTTGTCCGTTGATTACCAGTCGCGTCGTCACTTGTCTGTCATGCTTTTCGAGTGTACGTTTTGGCCATGTGAACAGTACGACGTGCCGATGCGCTGATGTTTCCATTTGCATTTTGAGAGCCAAGATCCGCTATCACTCCACCGCGTCAAGTGCCGCATCTCTAGGAGAGCAAGAGTGTTCGTACCATCGACAGGTACATCTTGCAGTGCTAGAACATCGATTTTGATGTACGATATCCTTATTAAATAAGAAATTCAGAAATAGACAACGTTGACTTTTAGGGTTATTACTGCTAGTTTCGACAGTTGTCTCTCGTTCTTTACACTTTTGAGCGCGCATATAATTCGTGTGTTCAATGCAAAATAGCTACATGAACATTCGTGGATGAGAGTTCTTTCTGACAGCATACTGGCTTCTCACGGCAGCACTGTACCAGATTAATGAGACCCGAGCGAGACAGCTTTTAGACAACCCAAATCTTCTTTTCCGCTTCGCATAAGCTTGTGAAATATTCCTGGGAATTTAACTAATGTGTCAGTGTAACAGCACATGTAAGTCCACAGGCCTGTGTGCCACATCTTACCAAAAAAAAAACGGATACGCAGCCATTCCCGCAGATGGTATGATTTTGATCAGCGGCCGATTTTCAGGAGGCCGGTAGGGCGTTGCTGGTGCCGCGTCGTTACGGCACAATTATAACTATTCGCCACGTCGACTTTATTACCGGTGTCGGTGCCATCAGCATTGCCGGCTTCAGAGAAGCGCAATTGAATACCCGCGCAAGAGAAAAGTACAGTGTACACCACCGATGAGCAAACATACAATTTTAAAGGACCGCGACGGAAATCGCTTCTGTTGCGACTTCGGAACTCTTGGCCGTCGCGACCGAATGTTTCTGCTGCGACGTCAGAATTGGTGTCGTAACGTCGGAGTCGCTGTCAGAATATAAAGCTGTTGTTCCGACTTCAGAACTCTTGTTGTCGCGACAGAATGCTTCTGTTGCGAAATCAGAATTTCTGTCGTAATGTCAGAAATGTCTCCCAATTAAGAAATGTCAACAACTTCTGTCGTACAACAGAATTTCTGTAGTTGCGACAGGAAGTCCTTTTGTCTTTTTCAACCGGGCACTACAGAAGCTTGTCGCATCACACAATTTCAGTGCACTTCTGTTGTCATCATTGGGTACATGTTGCGGCGATAGGTTTCCGTTGTGGAACAGTTCTCTGTAGTACAACAGAAGTTTGTCCATTACTTCAGGAACACTTCTGTTATGACAACTGGGGGCCTGTTGCAATGATAGGCTTCTGTCGTACAACAACATTTTTCTGTAGTACAACAGAAGTTGGTCGCATTACTTCAGGAACACTTCTGTTGTGACAATTGGGGGCCTGTTGCCACAATAGGTTTCTGTAGTATTTCAACAGCTCTCTGTAGTACTACAGAAGTTTTTCGGGTTACTTCAGGAACATTTCTGTTGGGACAACAGGGTGCCTGTAGTGATGACAATTTTTTTCTGTAGTACTACAAAAATCTGTTGTAGAGCTTCAGCTTTCTGTTGTAACAACAGACATACGACAGACTGTACTTCTGTAGTAGCAACAACAAATGTCTGTTGTACATCAGAAAAGTCTGTCGCTCCATCAGGAATCTGTAGTTACTACAGAAAAATCCTGTTGTACAACAGAAATTTCTGTAGTACTACAAAAATCTGTTGTAAAGCTTCAGCTTTCTGTTGTAACAACAGACATACGACAGACTGTACTTCTGTAGTAGCAACAACAAATGTCTGTTGTACATCAGAAAAGTCTGTCGCTCCATCAGGAATCTGTAGTTACTACAGAAAAATCCTGTTGTACAACAGAAATTTTTGTAGTACTGAACACAACCTCTGTTGTCATTTTCAACTGGGAATGAATGAATTTTCCATTCAAGGGTGCCGACAATGCCGAGCAAAGAAGAGAAACTGATGTAGTCAATTTCATTAATCTTCGTTCACGTTGTGTGAACGCATTACAGGCATGTGTAACAGGCTGCGCAATTGTTAAGCATGCAACAAAAATATGAAATGCATTGCATCACTGTTTGTTCCTGGGCTATAATGTATCGCCAGGTATAGTTGACTCATACTTATCACCGTATGTTAGGACGCGAACCAAAGAATTATACGGCAAAGATGCGTCAAGGAAAACACGAAAGGACAAGCACACATCCACAAAACATGAATACTAAATAAGTGAGAAGTAATACTAAAGTGAGACGTAAATAATAAGTGAGACGCAATAATAAGGCCCGTCAACACGGAGGAAAAAAGAGAAATCAGCATGAGCTGCAGAGCTATAGAAGGAATAGATAAACAATACCGAAATAGCCGTACTTTTGGTACCCGTATACGTCATGGCTCACCAAACACGTAAGTCGACGTATTCAGCGATTTCCGTTAGCTGTAGATTCCGATTAAGAAAGGCTATGTTAAGAGAAGTAAGGTAAACAGAGCAGAAGAACATAGATCGCGCACAACAGGCAGAAATCACCTGCAGTTGTCACAGACTATCTTTTACCCACGTCCATTGGGCATTTCCTAATTAGTGTAGACGTCCATTAGGCGAAACCAAGAACGCGAAACGCCGCGCGCCGTTGCATTCAAGCATTGTTTTGACATCTGTGGAAGTATGGAACGCCGGCGCACGAGGCCTGTAGGTCGAATTTTTTTCGACGAAACAGACAGCGCGCTATAACACAGCTGTCACGGTGCTGGCGCGACTGCCTGTACGCTGAATGACGAATGACCGTCAAAAACGTTGACTCGGCGCAGCAGCGGCGTTGTAACGTGGTACCGGGATGCGTAACATTGATATTCACTCGTATTGCGACCCAAAACTCTCAGTGAACACTACGTGGTTCTCAGGCTTAAGCGGCTGTGGCGCGTATATGGAACCACTGGGCGACTTCAGTCTCGGAAACAATGGTGACCGGATTTTCTTATCCCAACTATGTGACTCGTAGTCCCGAACCTGTGCCGAGCAGGAATCCCTCCTAGGCCGACCCTTGGATCCGGGTGAGTGCGTGGTATCCGTGTGTTGTTCATAACCCTCTCCTCCCCACCTTCCCTTTCCTTATCGCGTTTGGAATCGGGGTTGTATTGTAGAAATTATTTTTTTTTGTCGCAATGAGGAGAAAGGCTGAGGCTGAAGAAAGCACTGCCGGCTTATGTCTCGCCTAGGAAGGATTTGCCGTGACGTGCGAAGCGACTAAGTGCGTCGGACAACGTTGGAATGTCGGTCACACGTCGCGGTTCAACGACGACCTTTTGTGCGTTGAAATTTCTCAGCGAACGGCTATAGTGCTTCTCCGACATCTATTTTAAAAGCGAAGCTGTCTTTGCCTATAACCTCGCCCCCCCCCCCCCCCCCTCCCACAGGGTTCGACGTCACTTCTGCTGGATTGGTCGATTCCTCGCTGGACATATTTGCGGATATATATATGTAAACGTTATGTATGCGCCCCAGACGCTCGCTCCAGCAAACGGGCTTCTATGGTCCCTGTATGCTGACTGAGAGTGTATTATAGCCAGTGAGGGCTGCTTCAATTCTGCGCAATCAAACAATAAATCACCGCATAAAACTTCTATACGTACAAAGTCGGCTAACGTGTTTCAGACGATGTAATAGCGATCGCTTGTTAAAACGAAGCTTTGCCAACTCTCCCTGACCATGGCAGCTACGCTGCCGAAGGGCTCACAACTTGTGTGGTGGTCAGTGGTCGAACGGGCATAGCATCGGGCTGCACTGCTGAGAAAATGGGGTTCGAAACCAAATGTCGGACTAATTTGGGTTACTGGGGATGTAAGTGGTCCCCGCCGGCAGCAGGCTGACGCCCGCTACCTAACGTAAAATTTAAAAAAAATTGAATTGCTTTCCCGATGCAGGACTGGAAACTCGGTCCCTCAGCGTAGCAGCACATTTCTCCATTATTTCCATCACGTTTACACACACACACGCACTCGCACACACGCACACGCACTCGCGCGTACACGAAAAGACACATTATTTACATCACGTTTAGACGCGCACACAAAAGAAAAACGCACACGTGCTACACAGTCCAATGAAAGTTCAAAAATCAAGCAAACACAAGTGTCCAGATGGCAAAGCCAATCAGGAACGCGACTAAAAATAATTTCATTTCGCTCTTCATTGCGATGTTGTTAGCTGGACACAAGAAAGTAGCCACTTCCAAACGAAATAAAAACAACTTGATGATTTTAACTGCTCAAATTTTAAATTTGCTGCATCGCTTTTGTGCGGGTAACCGTGCAAGGGCGATAAAGATAAGCTCGTCTGAAGCAACCTGACCATTCTAGTAACGCACTGTCACTCACAGTTGCTAGCTTGGTTTATTGAACTGATTAACTGTTTGCATTTTCCAGCGAAGAAATAAAAGATGGCTGTGGCTTAGCTAAGGTTAAGCCCAGGATGCGAAGCATACTAGCCTTTAACAAGCAACCTTGGACCTGGTCATGACCTGGGAGTACTTCTACTCGCTCGGAGCGGCGAAATGCAACCAAACTGGCCTCGATGAGAGCGCGCCGCTCTTTTATACAGCTGTTATGACGCCAGTGCCCTAGCGGGAGGAACGGGAGTTAGGCCGCAGCACCGGCTGTGCGACCGCAGGCGAGCGCAAGAGTTGAGCCCGGCTTGCAGCTGTTGTGACGTCAGTGCCCTAGCGGGAGGAGCGGGAGTTAGGCCGCAGTACCATCTGTGCGACCGCAGGCGAGCGCACGAGCTGAGACCCGGCTATGTAGCTACGCGGCCGCAAGCGAGCGCACCAGTTGAGCCTCCGCTTTTGCAGCTGTTATGACGTCATATGGTAGCTACGCGGCTCTACTGAGAGACTCCTAACAATGGGAATTTACAATAATTGGCAAGAGACAGCCGAAGCAGTTAAAACCGCCCAACAGGAAAGACTCAGCCAAACATATACAGGCAGAGGTATCCTGAACATGGTGGGGCTGCAGACAGATAGAGGCATGCAAAAGAAACGTGACATCCCAAGAGAAATCAGAGAACAGCTAAGGATAGACCCACTTCCCAAAAACATGCACCCCACCTTCAACAAAGAAAGGAGAGAAAAGAGAGCCGAAGCACTGGTCAGACGCTTCAGCGAAATAGATAGGGAGATAGTGGCGTACACGGGTGCGGCCAGCGGCAAACTGGGTGCGGCAGTAGCCTCAGTGGTAGATGGCCAAGGCGAAGCAGTCTCAGCAGCAACAATACGCAGCCGCAATCCGGAAGCAGCGGAAGAAGTAGCAATCGCGCTTGCCTGTGTCGGGACCAAGGCGAGCTACATAATAAGCGACAGCAAAACAGCCATCCACAATTACGGAAAAGGCAGAATCGCACCAGAAGCGATACGAATACTAACAGGAAAGAAAATTGACAGAAAAATCAGCCTCGTATGGGCACCAGCTCACACGTCGGTCCCAGGCAACGAGGCGGCACACTTCCTAGCCCGAGATCTCTACTTCCGGGTAGGAACAGAGCCGCCCGCTTGCAAGGAACTAGACGAGAGACTACAGACCTACACAGAAATAATTGAAAACTATAAGCTTCAGCGTAGAACTGTCCCCCCTCCGGACAAGGAGCTCGGAAATAGAGAGGCGAGAGCCTGGCGCAGACTGCAAGCAGGAAACTACATAAATCCAGTATGGGCGTCACACGTACTGAAAGACGAAGATATAGATAAATGTAAGAGATGCGGGGAGAGGGGGACCCTCGACCATATAATCTGGCAATGCGTAGACTCCCCAGGTGTCAAGGAAGGAATAAATAGTAGAGAAGCCTGGGACACCCTTCTGCAAAGCGCGGACCCCGCCATGCAGAGGAGAGCCATCCATCTGGCGGCAGAGGCCGCGAAGAGTCAACAACTCTTTGCCTGCATCTAGTCGCGAAGACCCCCACCCCTGTCCCTAGGCCTGCGCGCCAGGGACAGGGAGTAGGGGGTCTCCTTCTCTGGTGGAAATAAAAGTTTTTGGAACGGAACGGAACGCGGCTGCGCGCGGCGCAGAAAGGAAGAGCGTGGTTGTGCGGCTAGTATGCTTCGCATAATAAAGAAAAAAACGGAGATGTATGCGTAAATTTAGTGATATAGAGTGCTCATTAACTTGCTTCAAGTTCGTTGTACAGGAATATAGAACTTTTCTAAACTACTGCGAGATTCGCAGACAATGCTGCAGTAAAAAAATTACACACAGAATCTCCTGTGGAAGTTACCTAAACGATGCGTATGCATTTGGTACTAATCACCTGCTGTTTCATCATCGCATGCTGCTGTGTCTAGCATAATTGCAAGAAACACCGCGAAATGGTCGTGAAACCGAGAAGCGTGGTTGCAACACCGAAATGTTAACCAAGACAAGCTTGAGACGATGAAGAGGCGAGTAGTAGCAATATTTTTAGGCAATAACAACAACAATCACAATGTTAATTCACTGATGCCATATGATGGCGCCTATGAATGATGCCGCTGCTTCGCGGAAAATGAGCACTGGCCGACGCGTGTTTTAGCACGTGACGTAATTGAACAGACTCACGTTTGGCAGACCTCGTCCGTAGACATGGTCGATGACGCCGCATCCTCTCGATGCGAATCATTATCTACTATGATCAACCGTACTCCGGCGGCAGATGCGCATGGCGCGGTCGCGCGGTCCCTACCTTGAAGATGATCTGCGATGGGGACGGTGTGCGCTGAGTGATGATAGCTTCGTGTGCGCTGTGTTCTCGGCACTTGGTTCGCGTTGGAGCGAGAAGCCGCACTAAGGTCAATTCGCTCGCTGTTGGAGGCCCTATCTTGAATGTGATCGTTTTACGTGCCGGACGGAGAGGTTTCCTCGTTGGGTGGGCGGAACGCGCAACTGAAGCGCACACAAAAAGCCCTAAGAAAGTGATGAAACAGAGACCGTGGGGCTGTGTACCCCACCCCCCCCCCCCCGTCATATGGCAGTTCGCGCTTCTTCCAAGTAGAAAGATTCTGCGCATTTCGTGCAAAATATGTTGCGTGGGAGTGCGAAGACTTGCTCCCCCATTGAAACGTTACATGTGCTCCGACAGCAGGTGCGTCTCGTAACACCTATTCCGCGGCGATTATGAGGCGAACTTTTGCTTCTCAGCCGCCACTGCTGCCGCACACTGAACCAAAACAACGGAAACACAACCAAAGTGACTTCCTTAGGACTCCACTTGTAGCGCGGGAGCAGCTCGAACTGCTCTCGACTGCTCTCGACTGCTCAAGCGGCGAGGTCAAGTGCTCCTGTTTCCTCGTTGGGATGGAGCTAAGAGCACGTTCGGCACGCTTTTCAGTGCTCCTGTTCACCCAACGGAATGCGTCATCGAATGAAGAGAACATTTATTCGCAGGATAAGCTTAAGTAGGGAAGGGGAGGGCAACACATAAAGAGCAGGAGCAAACAAATAATAATAACAATAATAATAAACATCATAGCGAAAAGGAGGGAAGTATAAAAATATGTAAAGATGGCGGGATGGGAAAGAGGAGGGGAACCGGCCGTGCAGTATCAAATCATACACATTATTCCAGTCTCTTTTGTGAAACCGTAGAGCGCTAGGAGACGTTCGCAGGTCTCTAATGGCAGAGTTGTCGATTCAGCCACCTTCGGTATCCTGCCCGCGTACTTTTCGAGGTTGTATGAAATGCAGAACATTTGGCTCGATGCTTGTCAGACGAAAACCAGTAAGTACTATTAAAAATGTACCGTAGAAACGATTTACTATGATGATCCGAGCCCGGTTGGGCCTTAAAAGAAAAGCAAGAGAAAAAAACAACATCGAAGTTTCGCCAGAAAGGCGGAAGCATCGATTGCGATAGCAAAATAGCAGACAGTTATACGAAGTAAGGATAGTAGTTTTATCGACTGGCCGTATGAACTTGGAAACATTCGTTTATTAACTGGCCTAACCAGCACGGTTTCAGCGCGCACAGGCAAACATGAATACCTCCCACTCGATGACCGCGGACACTCGCTGTCAATACGCTAGCGTGAGCAAGCGCGGCAGCAGCCGCGAGCGAAGTGACCTTCGTGCTGAGCGTAGTTTCAACGCAAGCAGCGGCGAGAAAGCAGCACGCACAAAGGTATGAGCCGTCTACACATCGCTTTCAAGATATGGCGCGCCGCCGCGCAATGGACGCATTGCTTTGCTCGGACAAGTTTCTGTGGCTATGAAGGGAAAGCAACTGCGGCAAAGCGCGCATGCACAAGTGAGAGCGCTTGTGAAAATAGTCCCGCGTTTTAATCCACGGCGGCGTAGGCTGGGTACAGGCTGGCTGCCAGTACATAGACCGAACACACCACTGAGTGTAAAAGTTCACTTACATTTTGCAGCATTTCCCTTCCGCGTTTGGGGAAACGCGAAACCGTCGCAGGTGGAAGCTGTGTCGATTCAGCGTCTGCTCCGAGCAACCAAAAGCACAGGCAAAGGCTGCCCGGCTACTTGGCATGGTAACACATGTGCAGCACCCACGCGCCCTGTTAGATATGGGGCTGTTTTCTGCGCCTACTTCGAGTTCCCCAGACCACATCGAATCGCAGCACAACTAATTGAGAAGCGCAGAAACGCGGAAAGCACATTCCAAAGGAGCGCTCGAGCAAACAAGTTGAAGGCCACAAGTTCACGTGCAAACAAGTTCGTACGCCGCCGGTAGCTATTCACTGCTTGACTCTTCCAGAAAGCGAGGAGATAGCCCGGCACTGTTGGAAGTAAAGTGGGTCCCAAACCAAGACGGCGGTATTGTGCCGGGATGGCCTGACGGCGGTAATGCGCCGTGACAGCCGGACGGCTGTGATGCACCGGGAAGGCCTGGCAGCGTCGCACCGGTCGCCTTCGAAGAAGGCATTCGCCACCACAGCGGGGCCGTACCGCCGGGAGTAGGTGGGCCCTAGGACAATGGAGCCCAAGCGTCCCCCTTCTTCGCCTTTGAAGAAGGCATTTGCCACCACAGCGGGGCCGTACCGCCGGGAGTAGGTGGGCCCTCGGATAATGGAGCCCAAGCGTCCCCCTTCTTCGCCTTTGAAGAAGGCATTTGCCACCACAGCGGGGCCGTACCGCCGGGAGTAGGTGGGCCCTCGGACAATGGAGCCCAAGCGTCCCCCTTCTTCGCCTTTGAAGAAGGCATTTGCCACCACAGCGGGGCCGTACCGCCGGGAGTAGGTGGGCCCTAGGACAATGGAGCCCAAGCGTCCCCCTTCTTCGCCTTTGAAGAAGGCATTTGCCACCACAGCGGGGCCGTACCGCCGGGAGTAGGTGGGCCCTCGGACAATGGAGCCCAAGCGTCCCCCTTCTCCGCCTTTGAAGAACGCATTGCAAGTCAGCAAGGCAAGACCGCAGAGAGCCGCCAGGTGTGACACGGCCGCACGGGAGCCTACCATTGGCCGAAAATGGCGTCAGCTGAGCGGGCTCTCCCCTTGGCCGAACATGACGCGACTTCCAGTCCTCGAAGGGTTTAAAAGAAACATTCCAGAGATACCAGAGCATTCCCTGATTGACCTCTCTTGAACTTCTTGCCGCGGGCCGCAGCGTCCGAGTTGCTGCCGGCCCGTAATGACTGTACGACTGTTACTTGACTCTCACCTCTCTGTATATAATGTAAAATAAATCCTCCAAGTTTGTTTTCATCCCGAAGTCCGTCCTCAACCCCTACAGCCCGTAGCTATCCCTTCATAGCCACAGAAAGTTGTCCGCGAGTGTAGGGGAGTATAATGTCTGTATATCCGCGAGTATAACAATCTACAACGAAGCAAACGAAGGCATATATGCGAAAAGATATAGATTTGGCTGAAAGTATGAGAAAAAGGAATAGCTACCGCTCTCCGGAACGTCCGATGCAATCACTTACGCTTGGCGCTGGCGCCGGCCACAATCGATCGGCTCCTGCTATCACTCGCCGTGAATTTTTGGTATACAACCTGCACTTTCTTGTCATGGTGCACCAGTGGTCACCTCCAGCTAGCTGCTAGGTCCGCAGGTTTTCGCACAGGACAAATGAAAACTGAGTGACAACCACATGTTCCGCTGTTTCAGTTTACAGTAAACATACGCTCGACACTCCACGATGTTATTAAATAGACGCTTTCAAATGTCAAGCAGCGACATCACGTCACAGCAAGGTATCGCCGCGACAGACTTACTGTCCAATTTTACAAACTTAGCGATTTTGACACTCGATTTAGCGACTTCTTGGTATGTTCAGTGACATTTTTTTTTTCTCTCTAGCGACCAGCGACTCGTTTTCAGCGACGTAAATGTACACTTGCGACATTTTAGCAACATTGAAGATAAAGATTTGCTTCAGAAGTAACTATCACAAGTATTGTAAAGCTAAATGATAAAGCTTCATATTGTACTTACAAAATGCTCGATTTTTTTTTGCATTCTCTAGGAAACCCGTTAGAAAGTCTCTTGACGCTGCGGGTGCTGCACTTTCAGCTTCACTAAGTGAGTTAGATTAGTGGTGTAAGAATTGGGGTCAGGCATGTCAAAAATGGTAGCATGCCGTCGTCCGATTCATTCAAGTTAAAGACCTTGTTGAAGAGTGGAACATCTTCTAATCGAGAACCGAGGAGGACTGGGTTTACTTACAGTATCTACAGGAGGAGCGGAGAACGTTACGTCACATCAGTCTAGTATGAGTGAACTGAAGCACCCTGAGGAGCCAAAAAAGTCTGCTTATATTCCCTCTGCCCTCCCTAGATCCCTAGGCCAGGGAAAACTGCCGCCCCACCTGCCGCCCAATCGGAGCGTCAAAAGTCGTCGAAGGACCCGCGTTGGAGGCCGACGGTTCACCAAATCACTCCCGCACCTTTGTTCGCTGAACACGCAGAAAGGAGGGGAGCTTCGTAGGCGGGGATTGCCACGCTTGATTCAAGCTGGCACGTCTTGGTTCCTGGCATGACCCCACAATTAGTTGGAGCGTCTGTCAAACGACCGA
The DNA here is from genome assembly GCF_038994185.2 of Dermacentor albipictus. Taxonomy (NCBI): domain Eukaryota; kingdom Metazoa; phylum Arthropoda; class Arachnida; order Ixodida; family Ixodidae; genus Dermacentor; species Dermacentor albipictus. Next base: position 108,159,104 of record NC_091822.1, on the reverse strand, counting down.
GGCGGTTACCAGAGTCCGTGAGGGAAGGCCTTAGAACACCCTTTTCCAAAAGGTTTCTTGCTCCCATTGGTCCGGCAAGGCGACAGTGAACCAACATACAATACTCAGTCCGCCAAACGTGTCTCACCTCGCTGGCGCCGCAGGCCTGTCCGAGTCGGGACGCATTGTTAACTTCACGAAGCGATTCGTCGCAGTGGGATGGGAGAGGCTAGAAGATTACTGTCCCCGCTGGCTGGTCGTAACAACATACGTATTGATTCGTAAACGTTATGGGCATGGTGTACGTTCGCACACACACACATATTGAGGCGAAAACAAAGACAAAAAATGTAGTGAAGCAGAATATATTGTCCTACGTTTCAAACAAGAGAACCTGGCCTGATCTTCCTACAATTTTTCATGGTAACAACCGCTTTTTGATACTGTTTAAGAGCGACGAAATGCTCGAGGATTAGCTCCCAGGAGCTGCTCTGGGCGCGCCCGCTTACATGCGCAAAAACACGCACGCATGAACAACTTAATGAAAACCACATGCCAAGTGAAACGTGGGATCCTTCCTCTGCGTGGAGCAAACAGTCGTTATTTGTGCTTTCGTGGTGTATCCAACATCCTCTGTCAGCCATGACAGGTTGTGGGAGCCACTGACACATGGAAAACATTCGCAACAAGTGTCAACCGGCTCTCCATGGCAGACAGCTTGGCTCATATACTGAGGCATTGTCAATTTTACAGCGAAACCATTAGTACAGCATTCAAGCGCTCGGCAACGTTACACGCGTGCTTTCAATATGTCCAGGACAAACTAGACTTATTACGGAGTTCCTATTCCAGGAAATTGCTGATGTGTATTCGTAGTCTATTGCGCGTGGATAAATTACGGTTTTTTGTCAAGAAAATAAAATTTTTTAGAGAAAGCTTTAGCTCTGGAGCTCTCTGAATGCTTGAAAATGGAAAAATGATTTTTCTCGGCAGACACTGCGCCGAATTTGACAAGGTTTGTTGCATTTAGAATAAAAAGAAAGTAAAATCTAGTAGGTCTATAGGAAGGATATCTTGTTATGCGGCCCGTCACCTTTTACAAGAATTCTTGATAATTGAAAAAATTGAAAAAGAAAACTTGTATATCATGTTTTCAGCTATGTAACTATGTAATAAATGATGATACTACATTTTTGTAAACTCCACCTGTAAGAGACATCTAAAAGCGGATAAAATGTACGTAATATGCACTGTCCTGCAGTTTAGCACTTATTTCCGAGTAGGATGTTCACAATATACTTGTAAGCGTTATAATAATTTCACGTAAGCTGTAAATCCATATGTCAGATTTGTCCGCTCGAGATGCTCTAACAGGTGCAGTATATCGTTTTGCGATATATATTTATTTTGGGGTGTTATGGTTCATCCCGCAGTTTTTCTTGCTTGCTTTCTAACGCACCGACTTCTTTCGTGAATTTTCGTAAAATATACAAGGTCCTGATCAAAATATTGCTTCCTATAGTTGTTAGGACATTACTTTTTTCTATCAAATGCAACAAATTGTTGTTTCATGAAAGCGTTTCTATGTTTTTTGTGGATGTGAATATGGATATTGGGGTTGGCTCCGAGATAAAGGAAGCTATACTTATTTGAATAACATTTCTTGCATTTGAGATAGAAAAAGAGAATACGGCCATTTTCCGTTTTGTTTTCCAGTTCTCTGAAACAAAAACACTGCTTCATACCAAGTTTATATTTAGGGAAAATGGAGGGGGGATGTTAAGTGTATAATGTGTGGTGAAAATTTAACGTTGTTGGAATAATTATAGGCTTGGAAAATAATGAGGGAATACTCGTTCTCTCCCTATGTTCATACGATAGACGAGGTGCGCACAGTGTCCTTTGTGAACTAAGTAACACCTTGTTTATATATCGTGAAAATAGGCGAAAGGTACGACTGATGTGTAAGCAGAGCTCAAAGAGTTTGGAATAATTGAAGCGTTTGCAGGGAATTACTTGCCCAAGCGCTCCCGGGTGTTGTAAATGTTTTACGAATCGCGTGAAATTTAGTCCGCGGCCCTTAGTTAGAGCTATAACAGCCACTGAAACCAAATTTGTTGAGTGGTGGGAAAACATTATCGCTGATGCGCGCACATGTGAAGCTAAACGCCTGTTGGTGAATGTCCAATGAACTTTCATTTGTTAGTACGCCTCATGATCGTCTTGGTCTCTAGCAGAAAGGTGTTCATTCTTTTTACAGTGAAGCTGCATATGCCTAGGCAAAACACTCATTCATTCATTTATTCATTCATTCATAAACCTTTATTAGAGTCCTGAAGCCCGGTCTTTTCAGACCGAGGCGGGCCACGTCCACGTCGGCACCGCCAGGCCGAGCCTTATGGCGCCATCGTGGACCCTGTGGACAGCCCGTATTTGATCTTGATATGAAGAGCTTGATATCATCTTGTGCCAGTAAAGCCATTTTTCTTCGGGGTCGGCGAGAGTCACGGGACAGCCCGCCAGCATGTGTCTGATGTCAATGATGCCATCGCACAGGTTACATTCTTTCCTAATTTCTCTTTCGGAGTGAATTTTATTTATGGAATACGGAGTGGGGGTGCGTCCCGGATTGCAGTAAACGTAGCATGACTGCCTGAGCCCTGTTCAATATTACGTGTGGTAGTGGGAATTACCTACGCCCGAAGTAGTAGTATTTATTGATCTCGTTGTAAGTTAGTAAATGATATTTATGCTCCCCGGAATGGTAGTGGGCGTCGGTTCGGTTCTGACCGGCACGGCAAGCAAGTCCTCGTGCCAGGTCGTTCGTCACCTCGTTGAGGTTGGGCCGAGTCTCGTCTACTTGCCCCATATGTGCAGGAAACCATCGGATTTCAGTTTTGATAGTTTCGACCTTGTCGATAAATTTAGCCGCAGCCCCAGTGACATAGCATTTGTCAAAGCTCTTAATTGCTGCTTTGGAATCGCCATAGATGAAAAAAACATTTACGGTTCCTGATGGCTAGAGCAATCGCGGCTTGCTCCGCCTCCGTGGAATCCTTAGTGAAGATGGTCACGGCGTCCCGTACCTCGCCCCGGCTGTCGACCACCACGGCCTCCTAGGTCTCTTTGCCTTTGACCCAGGCAGCGTCTACAAGGGCCGCCTGTTGTCCTAGCTGTTCAATTTCTTTCAACGGAGCTTTCGCTCTCGCTTTTCTCCTGCTAACATTGTGTTCCGGGTGCATATTTCTCGGGAGGGGGGTGTTCTGATCGCGTCTCTAAAGTCCGCGCGCAATTCTACCTCGGATTCATTCGGTTTCATCGATCTATTGGGGTCTATCCCTATCGCTTTGAGTATAAGCCCGCCCGCTCGCGTTTTCGTCAGTCTTTCCTGCTGCGCCATCTGTTGCGCTTCCGCCATCTCTTCTATCGTATTGTGCACGCCTAGGTTCACGAGCTTCACGTTCGAGGTGCTGGTGGGTATACATGGTGGTGGGTGGGTATGCCTTGATTAACTTTCTGATCATAGTGTTGAGCTTGTTCAGCTCGGCCTGCGATCATTTAAATAGACCTGCCACGTAGGTGAAGTGACAGAGAGCGAAGGCGTGCATAGCCTTGGAGCGCTGTCCTCACCCAGGCATCTGTGTTTGTTGCTGATTCTCCTTAGTACCCTGATGACTTGGTCCGTCTTGTTTGAAATGTGTTGAATGGCATTGAGGTTGGTACCTCCCGCTTCTATGTGGAAGCCTAAAACTCATCTTTTCCACCTGCTTGATCGCGGATCCGTCGTGACAGCGTAAGGCAATCTTGGTTTCCTCCCCGGGGACGTAGCCCATGGGTCTTCGACCCCTGCGCCGATGTTTCAGGACCAAAAGCTCCGACTTTGCTACCGAACAGTTGAGTCCCATCTCGCCTAGCGTGCTTTCCACGGCGTGTATGCTCTCCTGCAGTCTGGTCTCCTTTTGGCCTACGTTACCGTTGGCAATCCATATGGTTATGTCACCGGCGTATATTACAAAGTGTATACCTTCTATACTCTCCAGTTCGCTCGCGACTGTGGTCATTGCTAGATTAAGTAACATGGGCGAAAGTACGGCCCCTTGCGGGGGTGCCCCTATTTCCCAGGTTCAACACCTTTGATTTTAGTTCTCCTAGCGTGAGGATCGCTTGCCTACCACCCAGAAACGCCTTGACTACGCTGAATAGCCTCTCGCCCAACCCCAGCTCGGACAGGACCTTGAGGATGGCCATGCGCTATATGCGATCAAAAGCTTTTTCGACGTCTAGTCCCAGAATCGCTCTCGCGTGCACCGGGCTAACGTGTATGAGCTGGTGTTTGATCAGAAGCATGACGTTCTGAGTCGATAGTCCGGGGCGGAAACCGATCACGTTATGCGGGAGTATATCATTTTGCTCGACGTATCTAGATAGTCTGTTGAGAACAACGTGTTCCATAGGTTTACCTATGCACGATGTAAGCGAGGTTGGACGTATGTTATCCAGATGGAGTGGTTTACCCGGTTTTGGTATGAGGATGGTGTTGGCCATCTTCCATTCCTCCGGATAGTCTCCCTTTCTCCACAACTCGGTGAAATGATCCGTCAAGAAAGTGATCGACTCATCGTCTAGATTCATTAGGAGTTTATTGGTAATACCGTCGGGTCCGGCTGCCGATCTACTATAGAGACCATGGAGGGCGGCCCGTACCTCACCCTCGGTGAAATCACCGTCCATTTCCTCGCAAGGTCCTCCCATGTACTCCACGCGTTCGTCGCTATCGCCCGGTTGTTTGAGCGGGAGATATTTGTCCGCGAGCTGTCTCATGACTACCTCCTGAGTCGTGTACTGGCTGACTTGATGTACTAAAGCATAACTGCGAGTTAGAAAGCATAACTGTTGATGTACTAGTTTTGTAATTGCCGTTATCTTGTTTGACTTAGTGTCGCTCTCGTTCAATAGACACTCATGGTCAGATCACAAAAACCCTAGTGTAGGTGTATGAGCCATTGTTTAGGGGTGTGTGACCCATTGCATTCGTCTTGCATGATGGACGGAGAAATTTTTTGTTGGGTAGACATAGAAATGCTTACGCATTTAGAACATGTACATTTATCAACGTATTATTGCAGGGAAGGGACACAGAGGGGGACGGGGTTAAGACGAGATCATGATATCATAATTATCTCGCAGCAAAGTGTGGTTGGCCATTGGCTAGACCGATAGTGGCGTCGTTCCCCTCGTGCAGCAGTCTTTCTCCGACTTCCCAATAGGTTCACAAATGTGTCCCTGTATTTATTTAATTAAATGTGCAGCCCCAGTATGTCACTTGGTAACTACAGTGCATAACCAAGTCATACATACTATGATTAACGCATTACAAAACACAAATGCGTAACATAATTCATAAACACTTTCATGAACCCGCTGGATTAACACAATGAACCACTCATTGCACTTTACATGATGGTGATCTTGCAAAGCGCGATGTGTGGCATTTCAAATAAACAATGTGATAAACCCTAGCCAAACGTATGCTTAACCTCATTAAGAAACACAGACATAACCAATAACACAGAAAGACTTGAATAAACAATCGGAATTAACCCAGTGATAAACACTGGGACCGCACTTTTCAGCTTCGCTGATTTACAATCTGTACAGGGTGCATGGGCAGTAATTTTTTCTGTTATTGTTTCTTAAGTATTGTATAATGTTGTGCCAGTAAAACACGTTGGGCTAGATGGTGCATTGTATTGGTACTGCTTTTTTGCTGTTTTGCTTTCTTAATGTTGTGCCTTTCTTCCTTTTGTAACTACTTCTTTATTCCCCCTCGCATAATACTCCAACCTTGCAGCCTGCGAGATATATAAATAAATAAGTATATAAGCACATGTCATTCACTCATCTGCATACACCTCGCACCATTCCTAGCTCAACAACCGTCACTGTGTTGATGTCTCGCAGTGTGCATCTACATTAACCGCCGTTTACATTTCGGTATAGATGTGAATAGTGTAGTGCATAAAGATTACATGCCATTAAAGTTGTGACCTATGTGTTGCATAAGCAAACCTTGCATAAGATGGCATGTTGGATTGTCGAAAATAAGACAAATTGTATATATCGCAGTTACTGTAACAGCAGTTAATTGACCACTTGACAAAAACCTCACTTCGCATAGATTCCAACACGCACACTGAATTTGTAGTTTTTTCTTGCTTAATAATGTGGCCGTTACTGCATGGCCACATTGTACATTTGAAAACAAAGTTCAATAAATTTATTTGTAGCAATATAAACATTTGCGTAGACCACTGCGATTGCAACACCAGAACTTGATACAAGCATGCACACTATAGGATGCAAACAAATGCTCAGGACAAACTCCAGAATGTTTGCATCCTGATACTTATAAAAGTGGACGGTTTCATTCCATGGCTGTAAATGAGAGGGAGAAAGAAAACCTAATTGTGTTCGTGGAACAAAAACCCATTGATCAGCTTAGAGATATAGTCATTGCTTAACACTTTCGCAATGAATAATTATGGCTTGCTATCGACATTGGAGCAGCCTTTCGACAGCAAGACAAGGAATCAGTTTTTACAGCTCTGAACATTAAATTGCAATTAATTAAACTAAATGCAAGCAGGCATAAAATTCTGCCAATCTGTTTAGGAATACCAAATTGGAATAAACATCGAGACTTTCATTTGTACTTTCTCTGGCTGAGCAATCTAGTTTGAAATGACTCCCATAAGCATGGCGTAACAATGTCGATCTGATACAGGTTAAATGCATCAGTAGCTTAAGAAATATAGATGATTGTTATAAATTACAGTGAAGAAACTGTAATATCTAATAACATTAATAATATAATAATATTTATTTCCACAAAATAGGCTAGACGTGAGCGGCGTGCGAGGTTGAGCAGAAAGCTCAAAAACCCTATGGCAAGCGCGCCTGCCGTGGGCCTGCGATCCTGCATTATGCATAGCGCGTATTGATATGGTCCTCTTGTTAGAAGTTCCGAGTATACTACCAGGACAGGACAACAAAGTGGTTGAGAAGCGTGTCTTTTAGAATACTATGTGACAACGTTCAGGTTTCTACAAAAGTGACGGTAAATGTTCAAAACATTTGAATATATATATATATATATATATATATATATATATATATATATATATATATATATATATATATATATATATATATATATATATATATTCATAGCACACGCATGGCGATGGAGGGCTAGCGCTAAGGTTAAATTTCACAACACAATTTTCATTCCACGTCAAGTAATTACACAGATCATTTGCGGCCTCGTTCAGGGGCACACGCGGGTTTTCGGGTTGGTGCTTGTTGTTGCGCTTGGCGCAAGAATGTGGCTAGGACCAGGCCCAGCATATGCGCAATCACGAGCAATATACACACATCATTTCTCCAGAAGCTGACGCCGAGCACGGGTAGCGCGAGGATCTTGTTGGGCTGTCACGACGACTTCGTGGCAGCCGAATTCCGAATACTGCATATGCGGTAAGGGTAGCTATATCAACTTGTCGATAGGTCATCTTGTAAATTGTTGTAGCGCAGGCAGAACAAAAGGGTCATAAAGGGCGACAACACACAGCGCTGAACCACCTGCTAACAGCTGTTTACGTGCGCCATCCGTCATGTCGCACTGAACTTCAGAAACCGCCGCTGCACACTCCAAAACAAATCTTCACTTCAACACGTTTTAGAATCATAAAACACGCATATTACTTGCTCCTTATAAAGAAAAGTTCACAATATTATGATGTAAACGTCTTATTCATTACAATAAAAGAATTATGCAGCGTGTGCCACGAAACCTGGCAGTAAGCAACCCTGGGCGTTGCACCAGTCGCATTGTTGAAATCGCAATCATGTGAAATGGGCCCTCTAAAAACCGCATTGCGAAGCGTGTGACTACACCTATTTTCGTCGTTCCACTCGCAGCATGTGAAACAGCCTTCACGCTTCTTTCTGGACCTCTCCCGGCCTAGGTCACGACGAGTAGGTCACATGACCATCCGGTACACGCGAAAGTGTGTGGTGGGAAAAGAACGCCGCACACGCGTTGGCACGCGCTGACAGCCTTTCGTTGTATACCATAGATATTGTCGCTTTTATTGTTTTATTGCGTGTTCTGTGCGCGTCCGTCGGGCCTCTTCATCGTGTCGGCGAGTTTTTGCGTGGTCGGATGCGCGAATCACACGATGAAAGGCCGTGGGTTCGGCTTTTTTTTTTTTTGTCTCCCAAGACGTGAGAAGCGCCCGACACACCTACGTGGGCGGTGGCAATGCGGCGCGCAACAAATGGCAGCCGCTCATTTTAGAAAACTCCGACTAAGTGGCTGCTGCTTTGGTAGTGTCCTGCTGCTTTCACGCTGGATGATGCTAATATAGAGCGCGAACACAGGAGGCAACCACCGGAACAAATGCGGCCATGTTCGCGTTTACGTACGTGGCGGTCGCCACGTTCACACTAACCTGTATTAGGTTAGTGTGAACTACGTGAACAGTCGTTTGCTGCCGTAGCGAACAAGCATCTAAATCTTGTGGGGATTTGGGAGACCCCACAATCTTCTGTTGCATCGATTGATGCGCCTGCCACACGGCCATCGCTGCCGAGCCAGATCTGGATTGAATGCTGCTAGAGGGACATTTCCGATCGCAACTTTGCTCGATCCGAATCCATTCAATCATGATCGAGCTTCTCGATCGCGATTGCAGATATGTCAATCGTCGGCACGCGCAATGCCCAGTAAACTCGACCAAATGTCCGCACATGTCCTTCCATGACAAAGCCGTGCGACTGAAGCGAGCGGCACGATTTCATTGCTCCCGTGTGTGGTCCAGATGTGTTCATAGGGTAAACGTACATGTAGCCGAATCGCCCGTCCGGTCAGCACTTCGGATCGCTTTTGCTGTCATCTCTAAGGAAAAAACCAGTGTGCTGCTCCCCACAGGCGAGCAGCTTTCCGACGTAGTGCTGACGGACAACTTCTGGCAATGAACTCCCGTACTCAAATTAATTGCGGCAGATGTCATGGGCAGCAATGACGCGAAGGAAACGCTTTGCCCACCAGCTCCTTGCACACGCCTCGCACTTCGCTTTGCGCGCGGCCCATGACATCACGCTACCTACCAAAGGGCGATTCATTTGTGAGGAGATGATAGGAAGCTGAAAGGCTGTTCCAGCGTCACGTCTGCCCCCAGTTTGACATAAGATAAGGCTAGAAGGGGGAATTAAGTGTCGCTTGGCTGGCGTCGGCCAATGAAACGGGATAAAGCCTCTACTGCACAGAAAGAATAACCCGCTTACTCCAGTCATGGCCTCAAAATATTCTATTTGCTTCTGTCTCGGTTACTACTGAAGGCTTTTGATAACTTCTTGCGCTATAACGCTCCCTGGACGGTACTTTGTAATTTCCACTCTACAGCCAAAATTTCTGGCTGGACCTGGTGAAGGGCCCTTTAATTTAAACACTCTGGAATATCCCGTCCCAGAATGCCCGCATCGTCACACTTGCTTTATTATTGGCATGGTAAAAAAGGAGATGGCGCACGAATGCGGCTTGCGCTGCTCCTTGTCTCATGAAGAGCCCAATTAAGGGCGGTTCGGGCCAGTAGTTATTCCATGACGTTGTCATGAATTAGCGCAACTCAGGATGAGTGAAAGAAACAAGTTTCTTTCTTATGAGTCTTGTTTGTTGTTGTTGTTTTTCACTCATCTGAGTTGCGCTAGTAAAAAAAAACCTCGAAGAGTTATGTTTTGTACATATGGTGCTATACATTCTGTACTGAAGGCACTGGGCAGCGGGCTCCATGGTGTAAAATCAGGTTTTGAAGGATAAAACTGGCGATGTCTACTGCAGTGGCACATGCTAGCCAGGGCCGAATTTCAGCGTACCGCGTGAGGTTGTCAATAGCAACAATAATCCAGCGGTTGCCGCTTGGAATGTTGGGAAGCGGACCGTACAGGTCAATGCCGACGTGTTCGAGCGCTCGCGCGGGACATGGTTGCAAGGGGCCCGCGGCATGTTGAGGCGGCGTCTTGCGTTGTTGGCATATATGGCATTACCGGACATACTAGCGAACGAAACAGTGTACATACCGCGCCAATTCTTATAATCTTGTACATGTACATGGTATACTGCGCATACTTTAAATTGATAGCGCACCTATGTACTGTGTACGTTCATGACTTGTATTCCTCTATTATTACTATTATACACACTTCGGGTCTGTGTGCGGTGAAGGGTACAGTGACGGAGTAAGTGAGCTTTGCAATTACCCTTCCCTGGATTAAAGAGTATCGGTCTCAGAGGAATTTGTCTTTAAGAGCATCGAACACTTAGAACCGTCTTTTTCGTGTGGTCCAGATGACATTCCAACTGCTTCGATTAAGACGTATGGGCCCTTGCTTGTTACAGTGCTTACTTGTATTTTTAATTCTGCTTTCAAGGCGAACACATTCCCAAATGCTTAGAAAACAGCGAGGGTCGTTGCCGTCTTTAAGTCATGGGTAATAGGCCTTTACAGGCCTATTTCTCTTCTATGCGCAGCATCTAAATTGTTCGAGTCAACTCTGCACTCAGTATTTTTATCCTTTGTTGAAAATACTATCATTCCTCCGCAGCATGGATTCATATCGGGAGACTCCACAACTACTAACCTGGTTGGCGTCATGATGCATGCCTCTAAAGCAGTGTATAAGAAAGGACAGCTGGATGTCACTTATTTTGACCTCAGTAAGGCGTTTGATGTCATATGCCACAGAATACTCCTTCAAAAGTTGACACAACTTGACCTGCACCACTCTGTCACAGCGCTGATAAGTAGCTACCTACGCGACCGGTACTACTACGTTAGCGTAAATGGTCAGTCGTCAGAACTTTATGCCGCTACAAGTGGAGTTCCTCAAGAGCCTGTCCTGGGCCCCCTTCTTTTTTAGCTGTTTATTAATGAAATTTCGGCAGTCATTCGCAACTCTTCAATTTTATTATATGCTGATGACACGAAACTTTCAAAGCGGTAAAAAAGTTAATGATTGTGCCGCTCTTCAGAAGGACATTGCAAATTTTGCATCATGGTGCACTGAAAACAAGCTGGTCATAAATGCATCAAAAACGAATGTTGTAAGCTTCACGCGGAAGACTAACAGGAATAACTTCCCTACAGCGTTAAAGACGTTCTCCTGCAAAGAGCTCTGGAATTGAAGGACCTTGACGTGTACTTCGATAGCTCTATGAGTTTCTCACCCCACGCTCAACAGACAAGGCAGCGTGCACTTCGAACGCTCGGCACAGTATGTCGGGTGACGAGAGACTTCAAACAGCCTGGACCACTTGTAACTTTAGATAAGAGCGTATGCCTTCCAGTTCTTGAGTATGCCTTCGTGGCTTGGGGCTGCACTTGCTGGTCAAATTGTGAACTTCCCGAAAAGGTGCAAAAAAAAGTTCACATCTACATTTAAAAATCGGTTCTGTCAAAAGCCTTCCATCTGCGCAGAGCTAATACAGACACTCACATTACCTACTCTCACCTGTAGACACAACAAATCGGATGTTTTCTTTGTCCACAAATTAATGCATGAAAAAATCTGCTACTGGCACTTGCTTTCTGATGTGCGCTTTTACATTTCACAGGAAGGCACTAGGAAACAGCGCGCCTTTCAGCCTTCCCATTTTTGTGACCCTCTATCCAGAGTGCAGGCGACATATAACGCCCATTCAGAGGGTCTGGATATCTTCATGCCTGTTTTAATATTTGCCTGAAAGGAACTGCAGGGGAATTTTATTAACTGAACAATAACTCTCATATCTGTTGTGTTTTCCGCCATTCTATAATCCTTTTCTATGTTTCTCCACTTTTGCTCTGTGTTCTCTTCATGCACACATTTTATGCTTTGTTAAAATCTGTATTATTAACTTTTTTGTGTGTGCGCGCGTGTGTATGTGCGTATGTGTGTGTGAGTTTGCACTGTTCTCCCTGTGCATTGTTTTGCCGAGTGCGCCAGTACCAAGGTCCACCAGGTTGTTCCAGGGCACTTTAATAAACACATTTGACTGATTTATTTCATTATTATTATTATTATTATTATTATTATTATTATTATTATTATTATTATTATTATTATTATTATTGCTGCTGTTGCTGTTGTTGTTGTTGTTGTTGTTGTTGTTGCTGTTGTTGTTGTTGTTGTTTGATATTATTAGTTGTATCGTGTTTCGTACTCCGCAAGATTATGAGAAAATATAGACCTTTCGATGTTTCTGCCTGTCGTCACCAACACTCAACCATCCACAGGATAGCCTTATCTATATATAAACGCTTATTTTCATGATCTTGACATATTTCGTAACTCGCTGTCAGTGTTCTTTTCCGAACTTTGCGTTGTTGTTTCATAGTTTGGCATATTTTTAAATTGTCTTTCTCCTCCCTTTTGTATTCTCCTTTGTGCTTGTTGCATGTGCACTATTATTTTCATTTTGTCCTTTTCCTTCGTTTTCCTTTTTTCCTTATATTCCCCTGCCGTCTTTCTTTATGTATGCGTGCGCCGGCATTTATACCTCACGGTTGTTCCAGGGCACATTAAACAAATGATTGATTATTATTGATGTTATATATATATCAGAATGATTATATATAAGAATGAATTTCTATGCTCTGTCAGATATTACCTTGCATATACTGAATGGTTCGTTTTTTTTTTTTTTGAGAGTGACGAAATTGCGCAATGCCTAAAAACTGTAGCTGTCTTACCACTACACAAATCAGAGAAGAAAAGCAACATTGAAAACTATCGGCCAGTTTCTATGCTGCGAGTTATTGCTCAGGTCTTAGAAAAACTTCTTTTCTACATTATGTCTTCTTTTCTTAACAAATTTTCTATCCTGACTGATCGACAGTTTGGCTTTGTTTCTGGGCGTGGTGCTGTGGCACGTCTTGGGGAATTTTCAGATGAACTGTTCTCGGCATTCGATCTGAATCTTTTCACGTGTGTTATGTTCTTAGATGTAGCGAAAGCGTTTGATACCCCGAATCACCAGATCTTGTTAAGTAAATCTATTTTTGGTGATTTCGTAGGCCTTTTTACAACATTCTCGAAAATTACTTGGGCAACAGATTTCAACTGGTCGCTGCCGATGATAAGGGTGTTTTTAGTCCTAAGCTGTCGCTGAAAGCTGAAGTTCCTCAGTGGACCATGTTGTCGCCATTGTTGTTTAACATCTTCGTTAATGACTTTACTTTGGCAATTTCTGAATATTTGGTACTCTAGTGTGCTGACGACACTGTGTCACTCGCAAAACATCTTTCTTACAGAACAACCACTGAAATGTTGCAAAATGACGTGCACAATGGTTCACTAGCAATGGTATTTTTGTCAATGCCCAAAAAATAGAACTCATTTGTTTTCATTCTCCACTCAAGACTGCTGCAATTAACATGCCTCTCTACTTACATGAGTCGAACTGTGTTTCTTGTAAGTGCGCGCCTATTCCATACGTGGATTGTGTGGAATATCTTGGAATATCTTTAGATAGTAACTTATCTTCGCAACATCACTTATCACTAATTTGTTCTAAACTGACGTCAGTCTCTTGACTGTTGCCTAATATCAGAAGTTTTGCACCGTTGTCTGTAAAAAATGTATATACTTGCACTGGGTTACAGTGTTTTTAGATACGGCATTACAGACTTCGGCTTCTGTTCGAATCGTTGGAGACGCAGGGTTGACAAGATTATAAAAAAAATAGTCTTAAAAATGTTGCCTACAATTCCCCAATACTAGCAGCTGCAAATATCTTCAGTGAACTTGGTCTACCGAATACAGTTGTTGTTGCTTCAGCTGCTGCTGTTGTTGTTTCAAGTTATACGCGGAAAGCACAACGAGCGCAATATCCGTGCACTCTTTGTGATGCTCCATTGCCTAGGGTCCATGAAGTAGAAGATCCTGGTGTGTACTTCGACAAAAAGCTTTGCGTTTTTGCATACGCACTAGAAACAACGCGTTCTTCGCGCTCTGTTGTTTGTAGTATATCGCATGAATTTCACTACCATGCTTTCTTAATGAGATTGTAGTCTAGTCTAATAAATATTGACTCAGTTGTTCTGTCACCAAAAGAATTGTCATAATCATTAGATAAAATTGCTAAAGGTTTAGAGCAACACTTTACAGTAAACTTCGTGCCCCGTTTTGACGAGAGCTCCGCGATCAGTGTCAGTCTGTCTTTTCACGAGCACCATGATTCGCCTTTGTTGCGTTGTGGGCTGCAATCGTAGTGACTGGCAATATGTCAATGTGTGACATCGGGTCCCTCTGCAAGTAAGCAGACGAGTGGAGTGGCTCCAGCACATCGGACTGTTGCTATCCGATCGGCGCCAGGATTTGCGCATTTGCGGCCGTCACTTTACACCAGAGGGCTACTACTGCAATAGCGTTTCGCGAGTCCGGTGTTCCGGTAAACGCAAGCGAAAGAGGGCAGGGTCTGGCCATTTGACAGTGCCGTCTCACGGGATGAGCAGAAGAGCAAACGGGAATGGTCTGCACGGTGCAGCCATGGGGCTCTTGCATTGCGCAGGGGGCGCTGCAAAAAAGGTGCTAAAAAGCGCCCTCTGTCCTAAAATGGGTCGTACCAAGCTCGGTCGTCTGCTTCGGAAAGCACGTTTACAATATGGACCCGCCACTTTCGGTTGTGTTGTATCACGGCCTGCAGCGAATATCGGGCGCCGAAGATTCTTTTCAGGGGTGGCACGCTGCGTAAAGGCAAGAAATTATGCAGTGCCGAATGCGTGTACCCCGTTCAAGAATTATGCCGCGAAGTTTTAGCACGGTGTCAATCGCAAGTGAAGCGAGTCGAGTACGGAGTGGAACTTCAGGTAAGGTTTGCACGCTAGCTGCCAGATTCAGGCGCACAAACGCGAGGAAATGCTTGCCATAAATGAATCCACAGCAGCGATAAGCAGACATCATGTGTGCGGAACTGCTCGAGCACACGACGGTACGCGCCGCGACTGCTCGAGCGCACGATCGTACGCGCCGCGACGGCAGCGGTCTTTCGACATGCCGCGAAACGGCGGGCCGCCTGCAATCTTTGTTGACTGCATGCCGCTAAACCAGTAGTCATGCCTGCGTTGTAGTAGCGGCCATCTGTCCCTTTTAGTAACTGGTAATAATTAACTGATGCAATGCATATGAGCTCGCACGTACGTGCGAATCACGCCGCAGCGCGAGCTCGTGCGCTGCTCGCTTGATGTAGGTTTTAATGACAGCGTTCGAACATCGATGTGTTGCAATCAATACTGCCTTGCTTCGCTGCCTCAGCGTGCTGGCTTGATATCAAGGATGAGCGCATTTAACTCTCTTAATCTGTGCTCCTCGTAGTGGAGTAGTGAATTGTCATCGAATGGGCCCGACCATTTGTGCTCATTTGCACACACCTGGTCACTTCACGTACCACGTCGCGTCGGTCGAATTGTTAATTGTCGCTGGGGCCGCGTCTCGAATCGTGAATTACCAGCCGTGCCTGCTGCTATGTCGGTCTGCTGTCGGGACTGTAGGTGCAAAAGACCAAAATTTATAGCGCAGATAATCAAGCAAGCTTCAAGACAGGCGAAGCAGTCAGCATGGCGCGAAGTTTCGCTTACTCAGCGCGACGAACTGCAGCTATGCAGCGCGCCAGACGCTCCACTTCGTGAGGTCTTGAAGGAAAACGGTAGAATCTGATGTTGGGATTCAGGCCTTCTCGTTCATGGCAGCCCACGACGCAGAAGTAATGACGGTGACGCCTTTTCGAGGCTGGGCTAGGTCTCTCCGGAACGGCGTCACGGATTCCTTCTGCTCCTAGCATTACGTCCCACGGCACACGGAGAGTCTGTTTTCGTTAAACTATAGGCTGCGGCGAGCTCGCAGCGTGGTCGGCGTGGTCTGTGAGAAGTGACGAGCCTTTTCGCACTCGCAACAGGGCAGAAAAAAGTGCGAATCGACGCAAAACTCGGCCTAGAAACGTGCTTCGCCATAGCCAGGGCTCAATACGACCCAAGCTGGTACGACCCAGATGTCGTTTCCCGCGCCGCCACCAGGCGCCGCTACTATACCTCAAACTCCAGCGCAAGACGCCCATCTGGTGGCACAGTGCTCAACCAAACACAGTAGCAGTAACGAAGTGTATTCTTCTTTGCTGCTGGTGTAAATATTTCGCAGGATCGCAGTCGACAACACGTTGTTTTTTGTAAATGTTTAAAATGTTGTACACATGGCTAGAGCAACATTAGATCTTTGTTTGGCTAGTTAAGCTCTGCGCCATCAGGTGGCTAGACCGTATAGACCGATCTAGTGCTCCTGTTTAAGCTCCCGCAGGGAACATATATGGGGACACTAGGCCGATCAGGCCGCTGACGTACGTCTACGCTAAAGTTCCTTCATCAGTTTGAGTTTATCCCTCCATCATTCCGTCGAAATGCCCAGATCGCCTGTGGCTACCGGAATACCAGACACGTTCGGCGCTGCGAGAGAATGCTCGCAACGCACGCTGCTTCGATAGCTCGCGCTTGGGGTCCACTGCCAAGCAGCTGGCGGAGAGGTTGGAGAGGCTTCGCGCGCTCGCACCTAGAGAACCGGAAGTAGACGACATGACGTGCCATCATGACACAGAGCCAGTGAAGGCGGAGCTGAGCCCCGATCACTCGGCGAACGAGTTACCCTCCTCCATGCATGGCTATGGAGGAGGGTAACTCCTAATCTCCCGTAACTCTGAGACGCTTTACACAAATTGTGGTGCGAATGATTAACTTTAGCTGTACCCTACGCGTCTATAAAATTCGACCGAACCGTTTCAGGGGCCCTTTCATGTTAACAAAAGTTCCTTGATTGTGTTTCCATTGATTGTACCAGTTAATATCTCTCTCCAATACCGTCAGGAAATATTTCCGCAAGTTGACTTTATGAAATATTTAGGTGCAATATACGACGCCAAACCGAGCTGGTGAAATCACATCAATCTGCATTAGTAGGATCTTGATGAGGGCTAGTTGGTTCAGATTTAACATTACTCATATTAAATCTTGAGCAACACGCGCTATTGGCATGATAAGCAAACTTGGCCTACATCACTCTGATAAAAACTAAAAAAAAAGCTATAAGCGTAACACTTATAGCAAGAAAAGCTTGGGAAACTCTAATAAGGATTTAGCCCATGTACTTTCAACCGGTACTGGAATTTCGGTGCATGCTATTTCCTGGTGGGCCAGCACACAAGATTAACTCCCTGGTTCTTCTAGAGCTGGAGACTCCGGAATTGTCTTGGTTCACCAAAATTTGTAGTTAACAATGTTTTATATGAAGAAGCATGAAAGCCTACTCTTCCCTGCCATTTCCCAATTCCAACAGCAAAAGCATGTTTGGACATTTATGAATGTTCTTTAAGACCACAATTTGTATTTATTAGCGAAACTGGGGCATTTTTCGATGAGCATTGGTCGCGCTTACATATACTTCAGGTCATGTTTTTACAAGCTGAGCTAAACCCACTAAACGTTAACATACCCGAGGTCATTTGTCCAGACAAGCCCTTGCCTTATATAAAGATTGAATTTGATGATATATTTCCATCAAATGCCAGACTCCTACCGAATAAATATTTAAATGGCATGGTACGAGATCATTTAACGCAAATGGGAATAGATCATGTGATCGTGACTGATGCGTCGAGTGAGGAGAAAGCTGGTGTGGCAATTTTCCCGCGTCACTAACCTGGTCATTACGCCCTCCGGGCATTACGCCTTCCAGATTTCCCACCCATATTTCTGCCTGAACTATCAGCCGTTATCTTAGCTCTTCGAAAACTTCCTTCAAAATATTTAACAGTGGTTATAGTGACTGATTCGCTGTCAATATGCACATCACTCACTTCATCTTCAGACACTATACTGCAGCCAATACACTTAGATCATTAACCCCTTGAAACTTAAGCCTGTTGCGGTTGGTATGTGTTCTAAGCCATCGTGGTATATCCCTAAATTAAATGGCAGATACGCTTGTGCGGATATCTCTTAATGGACCAGTTATGTCCGTTATACCTACTTCGGCTTATGTCACTGCGGCTAGGTTTAGAAAATTTCATCTTTTCCAAGGTTCTACAAAACTGAAAATCCAGACGTCGGAATTTTAATCATTTATCCTTTTCATGGGACAATAAGTGGCGTCCCACACGTAAATTAGAAATCTCCATAACAGAATTACGATGCGGCATCCCACCATTAAATTTTTACCTATACAGGTCCGGTAGGGCACTGTCCCCTGCCAGGAACCCGAAAACATAGATCGCATTCTACTAGCATGCCGTCGATTTAGAGATCACAAGAAGAAAAAGAAGAAGTAGAAGGAGAAGAAGAAGAAGAAGAAGAAGAAGAGGAAGAGGAAGAAGAAGAAGAAGAAGAAGAAGAAGAAGAAGAAGAAGAAGAAGAAGAAGAAGAAGAAGAAGAAGAAGAAGAAGAAGAAGAAGAAGAAGAAGAAGAAGAAGAAGAAGAAGCATAGCTCTGGGCCATCCATCGGGCCCGCGATGCGGCGGAGGGGCATGGCCTCTCTGTCCCGACGTGGGAGCGGCCCGCTGCGCGCTAATCGCGCGCACCGACAGACCTCAAAAAAGTTATTCATCCATCCATCCATTCCGGAAATTGGGTATTCCTTTAACTATCCCAAATATCCTCTCCTTCGGGTCTTCTTCATTGGACTTTAGCCACAGGAACATCTTCGTGGCCATTTGCGACTATCTCTGTGACACAAGGAGACTAAATTCTCGAAATCAATCACTGAGTAGCTCATTAAATCGCTGATTGTGTGGTCGAAATGATTCTACTACCGCCAAAAGAAAACCCAAAAATTTGCTGCTTATATGTAATTACAAATATTTTTATTTCTGTGCTGCCAGGTAAATTTATTTGCCTACAGTTATCATAAACGTTATACTTCACCCTGATTTACTTTTTTGTTTAGTTTCTTCCTCTCTCCCCTTCCCTTTAACCTTTAGCCGCCGGCTTCTTAGCCAATCTTCCGTAGTGGGTAAGCGCCAAGTAAATGCTCTATCCACCTGTTCCGGACAATAAACCTCACTTTAATTGGCGGAGTAGCGGGGATCAACTGCCAAGCATCCATCCTGGAACTCCGCACTGTACGCTCTGGCCAGGTCAGCCTGAAGACGCCCTCCGCCGCCACGCCTGCGCCGTCCACGCCCCCTCCTCCCGTCATCTGCTATTCCAGACTGGCTGACCCCAAGAGGGATCCGGTGCTCTTCAGTGGCACCGACGACAGTGATATAGAGGCCATGGATATCGTCTTACGATCGGGTAAGCGTCCACAACAGATTGGATGACGTGACTAAACTCAACGATTCCAGATCCCGTCTTTCTAATGTGAATTAACCTTTGGTTTAAAAACTACGAGGCAGATTTTCCAACCTAATCCGAATTCGAGGCCGCCCTCACAGAAGTATGTCGCTAAGTATGGACAGCTGGGCTAGTTGGTTATGATTAGCATTGTGAAACATAGTTCCAGCGCACATTTGAACAAGGACGAGGCCAGAAAGACCGGCGTTCGTGTTGTCTTTCTCGCCTCGTCCTTGTTCAAATGTGCGCTGGAACTATGTTTCACAATGCCCTCACAGAAGTGCTTGGGCGTCCCACCATGCGACAGCTGCGCGCCGAACAGCGTTTGCGCGAGCGGGCGCAGCTGCTTCTCTCACGTGTGCCAACAGTCACAAGGCCTCGAGCGCACGCTGCCTTCACACTGCGTCAACCAATGCAGGTGCAGACTGACGCTCCTTGCGCCAGTCCCGTAGCCGAAAACCCTTGGCGTACTCCGAATGACAAACAAATTTGCTTTGCCTGTGGCCGCCCCGGGCATATCGCCCGCTACTGTCGCCGCCACATGCCGTAAGCCGTCTCACATGACTGTCAACTGACGACTCGCTATCGGCAAACCGCTCCGCTACACTCCAGGATTGCTTCCGAGCCTTCCTGATCGTCATGCCTCCTTCGACCGACGCTCTCCGTCACCACGTCGGCGGTCTGTCTCCCCAATGAGTCGTCGTCCCATGCCTACAGAAGAGCAAAACTAAACGCCGCAGTTCATGAGGCAAGATCTGCTCCGCCTCCACAGCGTCCATGTCTTCACGCTTTTCCTCTCCCTCTCTCGCCATATTCTCTTGCTCCGGTTTCCGCTTCAGGGTTACGCTGCGCCTTCCTCCTCCGCTTTCCTGCTTGCGTTCTCTTCGCTTTCGGTGTCTATCACCACCCGCTGCGATCCGCGTACGCTCTTTCACCCTTCGCTGTGCTCGTTCGCTCGGTTACGAGGGACGCCGAGGGAGGTCGAGGCACGTCGACGCTCAGCGCAAGAACGGGCGTCGAAGACATGTGCTCTAGAAAGAAGTTGCAAATAGGAAGAATGGAAGAGGAAAAGAAAAGATGACAAGCCAAAAAAAACTGATGCAAAGCAACTAATCTTTGTTGCTTTAGTCTTCTAAAGAACAATATATGCAGCAATATTTTATCAAGAAACTTTCAATACAACAACAACAAAAAACAAAAACGAAAATACAGCACTAATAATAACCAAGTGATATTTATTTTTTAAAAAAAACTACCACTAAGCATACAACAAGCACGATGACAGTAAAAAAAAAAGCACTCGTATGAGCAAGACTTTTTTGGTTTTGAAGAGGACCACGTAGTGGATCTACATCTCCTGAAAGCGCTGGTGTCTTAAAATATTTTCAACATATTTCTCACCCTTACTTTCTTCCTTTTTCCGCCCTCCTCTTTCTCTTATGGTGCCTCTCTGTCCACCATCTTTGTCCCTACGCATAGTAGCACGTCGGCAATTGTACCGGCACATTTTTAGGGTGATAACACATTTAGGAAGAAGTGACTTAAACAGTACAAGGGCGCTTTATCCTCTACTTGTCCTTTAATTGCAGTGAGTACAAACCGCAGTCCGTTCATTTATTAACTACAATTGTTAGTTGAGTACTGGTTTTAAGATCCACGTCCCTGGGATGCTTGTCCTTTGTACCATGGCGGTGACATCTGTCGCATACTTGTCACGATGAATAATGTTAATTGTATTTGCTTCTGTACCTAAGAGATCTACGCTGTGCGAATGATTCCCATTATGGCCTCTTCGGTGTGGAAGCGTATAGGTAGGATCTAGAGAATCGGAAACTAGACAGGCGAACGGGTCTGTGATGGCTGTAGGAGGGAAAGTGCCATAAAAATGTGGGGTGCAAGCAAAAAGAAAAAGATATTGAGAAGTGCACAATTCGATTTGAATAATATGAGAGGGAAAAGAATGAAGGAAGAAAATGGGAAGAAAGGCAGCAGGATGCTTGCAAGGCAGACTGTGATGAAGAATCGTCCTACCGCACTTCCCCCATTCGCATACCCGGCCTTGAAGCCCCCGCATCTCTACTGCCCCCCCCCCCACCAAAACAAGAAAGCAAGAAAAGAAAAGAAAGAGAACGTGGACATTACAGAAGGCGCACAGTGCTCAACTTCATGACTCGTAGCCGTCGCGTGACAAATCAAGTCGGCGACAGCAGACGACAGCCACCCCGCCGACATACTTCATACATACTTCAACGGGAGGAAAACGGGCCAGCAGACAACCGTCTGAAATAGGACAGACGACGTGCTGTAGGGACCCGGGTACTTCCTTATTTCACTTCGGCGAGCTATAACGGACGGCCAAATTTAGCGCTGAAAGAAACAGAAAAGGAGGAAGGGAGAAAGAGCGGCAACGATGTGCGAAGGCGGCTGTAATACAAATACGACAGACAGGAAGGTTGACTTAGCACGCAGGCGAGGGCGACAATGAGGCGCTCACAGGAAAGGAGAAGAAGAACGAAAGAAAAGTGGCATCGAGAGTAAGACTAGTGGTACACTCGAAGGCGTCTCGGACGCTAAAAGGTGCTGCCGGAATGTAGAGTACGCTGGCGTCCTTAGCCCTTTCTGCCTTACATGGACCTTGCCCTCGGTTTCGACGCGTTTCATTGGACTTTGTTTACTTACTTCTGTTCCTCGCCCACACGGCTAACCCCGGTTATTCTGCAGTGTGGCGGTGCGTGCACGTTTTCGTCCGTTATATATATATATATATATATATATATATATATATATATATATATATATATATATATATATATATATATATATATATATATATATATATTCCTTTGTCGTTCCCATCCCAGCAGGTCTCACACAACGGTGCGGGAGTCTCGGGAAGTCGGGTCGGGCTGCAAGAAAGAAAAAAGAGGGTGCATCGGTTGTCAGAGATGAGCCATCATATATAGAGGTGGTGGCGTGCAGTTTAATTGAAAGCGCTGCGTTTTTAATTATGTCTACGCCGTTGCCATGGGCAACCCCCGTCAACACGCCAAAGGATGGCTTGGTCGGGCTCTAGGGGTGCCGCGCGTCATCGGATTGGCATTGCCCCCTTCACCCCTCCTCCCCCCTTCCTTTTCTGGCCTTTGCCCGACCAGGCTGACGATGGTGGCTGGGCCTTATTCCTTACTTTCCCTCTTGCTCGCGCCCTTTCCCCAGGGCGCCGGCTGCCCAGGAATGCGGTGTGGGGACGGTGTGGAGCCCCTCGGGTCGGCCGGGCTGACGTACTTTGCGCACTTGGTATATACGAAATATGAAAACTTGTTCTGACCTCCGCCGCCTCTCCGAGGCCCCGTTTCCTCGAACGCCATTTGGGTCAGCGGTAGGCAGACTTCGAGGCAGACGACAATGTAAAAAAAGGCGATAGAAAGCGTTCGTGGAGACGCAGTGGGAATAAAAGAAAGGAGTAAAGAAATGTAAACGACAAAAAGAAAGGAAATGAAGGAAAAAAAGAGATAGAATACAGAAAACCAGTCGAACACGCCTTTAAGGAGAAATTTAGGCGCTGAAGGTTGCGCAAGAAGGAGCGAGTCGCTTTCGTAAATTCCCACCGAAGGACGGCGTTCTGTGGATTTTAATTTCGGCAGCAAGGGGATAGAGCTTCTGGGCTTCTGAGTTAGATGGCGTAAATTCTGAAGAAACGGAACTGCGGTTTAAATAATTCTACGTGCGCACTGCAGTGGCCGTTGAGTGGCAGACACGCACCGTGATTTAACATTCACCCGCGCCAGGAATGTTCCCACGACTGGACACATCCGTGACAACATAAGGCGTGCTACATCTCACGGTTTCTGGCTGCCCGATTCTTCACGTACATCGAGACACAAACTATGCTCTTCTCCCGTGCCGTTGGCTTTACTGCTCGACTAGGCTGCGTGCAGAAAAGCCACCTTTGGCGAAGGGGAGCGTCGTTTCTGGGATCGAAATGCTCAGCCGCTGGAATCGGACCAAATGACGTATGGTGAAAACGCACATCAGTAGAGAATATAGTAAAACGAGACAGAAAAAAAGAGAGAGAACGTGTTAAGTGGAAAGCCACATTGGTGCATGTGTGCTTATAATATAAACAACAAAATTTCCGGTAGAACTCTTCTACGATGGTTGCCTATAAGTTATGCGACAGCATTCGCGTGGCCCACGTACTTCGTTCGACTTGCATTACACTCGGCTGAGCGGAGGGTGATGGCGCACCGTCTGGCTTCGTCTCTTCTGAAGCCAGACGCACTGCATGTCTCCAGCCCCGCGCGCGTCGATGTAGTTATACCACGATGCCAGTGTTGCTTTCTTTACTCTACCGTCGTACGTATATCGCGCCCCTTTTCAACTGTTAGCGCGGAGCCGGGGGTGTGTAGTCGCTTACCACGCTTATCGTCCGGGCTCGAATCCTCTTTGGGGCTAGATTTTCTTCATTTTTTTTTACGTGGTCATCGTATCGAGGTTGATCGTAGAAAGATGTGTGGGGTGTAGGGTTGGCTCAAAAAATGCTGTCGCATTCAGAGGAACGGTTTGAAGTCGCTTAGTTCTCGGTTGCCTTTGATTATTTCAGTGGTAAGCAGTGGCGGTGCAAATAATATGCGTAGTCAGCGACACAATATAAGAGAAAACGTGAAACGAAAAAAAGAAAGCATCTATTCTGCCACAGAGAAAAACGCGATGCTTCCGAAAACGTGCGTAAGCTAAACAAAATGGGTAGGCCTCGTTTGTATATCGCACGTCATACTGCACCAACTCAAGAAGGAAACAAAGCAGTAAACTTCCTATAGTATAGGTACAATTTGTTATTTTCACGTACTTTCTGGAGATAAGCCAGTGTCGCTGACGCAATCAAGAGGGGCCAAACAGTCCGCGAGAAAGTCTCTATCGATGACGCTCTGATCCTAGAAAAACCTTTTGTGTATCCTGAACAAGAATGCAAGTTCGGGCTAATTTACTGAAAACAGACACAGTGAAAAAAAAAAACAAGACAAACGAAATCAGTGCAAACAACAGGACAACGAGAAGACGACCGCCCAGGTGCTGCCTATATCAACCTTTGTATTTTTTTGTTCATATCGAGCAACAGAAATATCCACACACACAAAAAAAAAACACTTGGGATGCAAGAAAAATAGCCACGGGGTCAGCGTCACGCACGCACGCACGTACGCACACACACGCATGCACGCACACGCACGCGCACACACATGTACACGCGCACACCAAAGAAAACTAAGGCAGCGAGTGATCAGGTGTAGAATAAGGCAAGAGCTTTGAGCTCTTTTGAGCTTTTGAAACGTGACGACGCTACCGAGTTGCTATAGTTCAAGCTGTAGTTACAAAGCAAATATTGTGGTGCAACTGCGTAATCAGTTGTGTGATTCGTTGATCGCGAGAAACTCGATCTACGACATTTAAATACCAGAAATATGCTTCCTCCCACTAGTTATAGTTTTCCAATTACGCTGCAACTATGCAATTTCTATTAGTCTTTGTTGTGTTATTTTTTTCTGCAGACTACCTGGACGTGTAGAATACATACAGTAAACGAAAATAGATATAGCTTTTTCTGAGACACAGAAATAAGATAAGCGAAATAAAAGAAAAATTAAGTAGTCCTTCAAAAACCGCACACAGGAAATTAGACTCAACGCAATTCGGCTCACAGGTTTCGTGGCCAGAATTCGTACGTCATTTAATTGCAAATGAGCCCGGTGCACCCGCTGGAAGGAGTCCTCCACTTGCTTGACCACTGCTAGAAGTCGAAGACGGAGCCGAAGCCAAAGAACTCTGCAATCACCGCGGGCGTTAGGGAAGAAAGCGATTGTAGAAGAAGAAAGAAGAAAAGAAAAGCTGAAAAAAGCAATCGGGTTCGAAGCTATAATACGTGAAGCGCGAATGCAGCCTCGGCATCAGAAGTGTTCCCGATCAAAGGACGTAATACGAGGTGGTTGGAAGTGGGGAACTGCAAAGCGAAAAACAAAAACAAATAACGAAACCTGTGCGAATGGTGGTGAAATTACTGATTGCGCCACACGTGGCCTGCGTGCGGAAAGATTAATGTGAATGGCGCGTACTTCGAAGAGTGCATGAAAGAACAAAGATGCACGAGAAAATAAAGCAAGGAGGTACATTCGACCGCAAAATTTTACGGAACACGAAATGTGAGAAAAAAGCTGAATATCGGCACAGCTTCACAATGCAGCTTAGGTATTCGCATTTACAGCCTCTGCCAGTATATGTGAACAACATCGTGATGTTCGATTTTACTGACTACTGTTACAGCCTGCTCATAAATTGAACGTTTGCAGAGATCCCGTGGTCCGTAAACTTTTGTGGTTGACTGTACTTTGAGCGCCACAGAGTAAACGCGATAGTGTTGAATAGAACCAGCTTTTCCCGCGATTCTTGCGGCGTTGATCGCTTACCTTTAATTAAAACCGCGATGCGAATGGCTGTGTGAAAGACATCAGCATTCTTTGCGCGTTCATAGAACCACCGTTTCCAGGCGAGAGCCTTGTAAGTCTTTTAGATAAAATGTCGTTCCTCAATACGAAAATTCTGGCAGCCATCGAACTGTTATGGTAAGGCAACATTGAATGTTGCCTTAAAGACTATCGTTCGCAAAGAAGGGCCTTGTCATCATTTTTTTTTACTTAGGATGGTGTCCGTAAATCCGCATATTCCCGAGACTATCGAGCTGTGACAACCATTAAGATTATATAACCATCGTTCGCAGACAAGGCTCTGATAGCTTTCTTCAAGTAATGTTCGTAAATCCGGAAATTCTGGTAGTCGTCAAGCTGTTATGGTACGACTACTTCTCGAAGTGATTCGAATCGTTTATTGCAACGCCAAGCGGATGCTCAGTTGACTGAAATTGTGTTGCGAAATGGATCAGGATAACGGACAACCGAAAGAGGCCACGTCACCTGCATACCGAAATTCAGGTGAAGTAAACAATCCCAATAAACAGAGAAACATTCTGAAAACTTGAGGGCGGGTGAAAATTCTGGTGTTGCCAAAATCACAATATGATTAAGTGGCACGCCGTAGTTGAGGGCTCAGGATAAATTGTGGTCACCTGGGGGTTTTTTAACGTGCCCCAATGCACGGAACAGGGGCGTCTTTTCATTTCGCCCCTATCAAAATGCGGCCACCGCGGCCGGGATTAGATACTGCGATGTCGAGCTTAGCGGCGCAATACCATAGGAGCTAGCCACCACGGGGGGTAGGGCTAGCTTAAAGACGTTGTTTATAACTTCTGTGATTGGCAGAAACACCTTCACGTTATAGACTTCACTTTCTTAAAACGATCGTAGCTCGTTCTTGCAAAAAATGTTTGCCCGAACCTGTATATTTAGCTTCTGGGTGCATTTTTTTTTTCCTTCGGTCACTTCCCTTCCACTTTTCCTTAATTAGTTCGACACTCCGAAATGTTTCTTCTCGATAACTTTGTGTCAGTAAAAGGCACTGGTATTTCCCGATTGTTTTTTACAGCAAAGCCATTTATGGCTAGGTTCTCGCGGATCTCGTCTCCGTGGACATCGACCTACAATTTTTCATACGTGGGCCATCCCGAAGGTAGTGCGATGCCGGGCCGACCCACGGCGGAGTTGAAGCAAGCGTTAAGCACTCCCCATGCATGGGACAATCCCGAATATAGCGCAATACCGGGCCGACCCGCGGCGAAGGTTAAGCACGCGTTATAGCACTCCCCATACTTGGGCTGATCCCGAAGACAGTGCAGTATCGGGCTTACCCACGGCGGAGGAACAGTTAGGGGCCCGCATTCACAGCTTCGCTAGTCATCCTCCTTCACAGAGTGGAAGGGCACTGAACTTTTCTTGTATACTTTATGTATGGTCTTGTATATATATCTTTTTATTTTGTATATTTTTAAACAAATTCTAGTTCCTTTTGTGTATACTGTTTAGTGACTGTTTAAAAGGAGTGCTTAGAAATAAAAAGCCATTCGACCCATTTTGAGCACACCGGTGGCCGTGTACATAAAGACATCAGGCCGCGTAGCCTTTCGTGCTGTGTGAAAAATGACAACGTGCACTCTCGAGCAGGCCACTCGGCTGTTGACAGGCACTGAGATAACGTACCCAAGTATCCGATTAAGCCGTGTGGATTTATTCGTATGTGTGACGTCTGTTCGTAAGCATTCGCAATTTTTTGTCCGTGCGAAGTGTGTTGAGCGTTACATTTGGAACGATTTGCAGTAAGAGTGAACAAGTACCCCAACAACGCGCATCCTTCAAATGACATTGTACTGTACAGTGTGCTAGAGACGATCGACCTAAATTCGAAGAAAACAGATGAGCCGGAAAACACGACCGATCGGCTTGAAGGTTAAGCAGGTGAAAGGGTTGGCGACATTTACTGAGCCCCATCAAGTATTCAACGAGTGCATTTACTTCTCGTAAGTAGTCACGGCCAGCGTCGAGTAGGAAAGCAAATTTTTGTGGTTAACAAGAACGAACTAGACTGCTTTTCGCACGTATTTCCAATCCATCAACAACGTGCATGGTGCCCATACCTTTGAAAATAAATGTGTACTGTCAATATGTTCTGCCAGTACGGGGTCGAAACCTGGAGGCTATGACAAATAATTTTCGAAGCACGCTGAGGAAAGCGCACAGATAACTGGGAAGGAAAATCACAGCCATATATAATGAAGAGGTAGAATGACTGGCCGCAATTATTGAAGACCGAAATCAGTCGTTCACATATTTTCGTTTCGTGAGATTTCTCGGCGTCAAGATTTCTCCTATCCATTCAAGAAACGATGCGAGGTGAATACGACTCTGACGGAGAAGGGCGTCTTCGCATCGCACAAGTCCCGAAGGTCGCTTGCTCTTCGACCAGTTTCGCTAATATGTGCTCGTAGAAATTGATCTCGGGGAGCGATTGATTGACAATGCGGTGCTTTTCGTTTTCCGTTTTTGTTTAAAGCAAGATTGTTAACGCCACTACCAACGTATGTTGGCCAAACTGGCTGATGTTTGAATTCTAAATTATCTGCGCACGAGTTCAATTTAATGAAGTGCAAGCAATGCAATCTGGGTCATCACTGTGCACGGTTCGGCTGCGCTGTGGTGTTTGAAAAAATGCAACTGTATTGTTAAAAAACACAATAAACAGACGAGAGGAAGAATTATCGAAGCAGATTAGATTTACAGACTTTCCGAGCAATGTGTGAGCACATTCTTCTTGGCAAGGAAAGGGTGTTCCTGTGCAGAGTGTAAACTGTGTCCTTTGTGCTGTGCCGACAATAAAAGTGTGCGCCCTCTGAAAAATAAAAGAAAAAGTGCTTAAGTCAGCGCTCTGGATGCCCCTTCTATGCTCACCCCTCGCGTTGCTATTGCGCTCTGTTATTATATGATTGTAACGCACAGAAAAATTATTGGTCGGGTAGTAACGAATAAACAATCACTTGGAAACCGTTGCTTGCGTATATACTCTTACCTTGGCTTGTATCGCAGTAAATAGATTCTTTTTCTTTTCTTACACTTCTTGCATACATGTTAGAGGCACAGGATAAAAGTACAGAACATTCCTACTGAGGAAGTCCCTTGCGCCGTCGTTAAGTACGTTGGTGGGACAAAGGTAATTTAATAAATCCAGTCCATATACTTTTTCGCGGGATCGAATCCCGGCCACGGCAGCCACATTTCTATGGGCGCAAAATGCGAAAACACCCGTGTACTTAGATTTAGGTGCACGTAAAAGAACCGAGGCGGTCCAAATTTCCGGAGTCTGGCGTGCCTCATAATCCGATCGTGGTTTTGGCACGTAAAACGCCATAGTTTAATTTTCATTAATCTGTATTTTCGCACTTATAAATATTACTGGAAACTGTTCCCCCACCCCAACTCGGAGGGCTGTTACATCGGTGCTGTTGGCATGCAAAGTTACAGCGCTGGCTGCCCATAGCGTTCACGCAGAGCGACTTGCCAGTATACACGTGCCTATAACGGGCAGCGAGCATTGAGCTAGACCGAGTTAAGGCGCTCTATTGAGTTGACCAACTTGCTAGAAGGGAGCACGTGTATACCGATAGGTGTATGCACGCCGACCCGTCCAAAGGATGAACGGTGCGCACCTTCTTGCCGTCAAGGCAGAACTGCTCCTCAGTTGGGTTAAACGTGTGCGCGGGCAGCTTGCCGCAACGAGACACACTGTCCACTCTTGCGGCAGAAGTTAGGTTTTGCGAGCCGAACGCCTTTGAAGTGCGTGTTCGGTACAGGACGAAGCAATCTGTGAACTTTTTTTTTTTCCTCTCTAAAGATATCGCTGCCTCTTCCCGTCCGTCCCGCTGACGGCAGTGTTCCAGGGGACCGGCCGTGACTGCCTCGCTTATCGTCGCAGGCGTAGCCGTCGGGCCCTGGTCGGCGTCCGGCGAGCCGGCCATGTCCGGGCAGTTGGTCAGCTGGATGCACCGCGTGCTGCCGTTCAGCAAGAGCGCCCGCAGCCCCCAGCACTGCAACGCGGCCTACGACCACGCCTCGTCCAACGCCTCGTCGCGGAACGCCTCGCCGCTGCACTGCGCCTCCTCACGTGAGTCGACCCAAGTAGCCTCTGCGGATACGCGTAGCCAATTGGCGTAGCCCACAGCGTTTCCCACAAAACAAACAAACAAACAAACAACTAGAGCGAATTTTGGCTCTATAGTGTGTCTACGAGAGCTACAAGTGTGGCGATTTAGCCCGCCTAGCAACAGCGGTTGGTATGCGCGTTTGCCTAAGCTTCGTCCTCCTGGCCTCGAACGTCTTCTTGACCTTTGCCGAATTGATCACACTCGTCAAACTATTCCGTTAACTGCCTATCCAAACTTGCCAGCCTTTGCTGGCTAGAACCAAAATCTTAAGGCGCAGTCGTAACCAGGTCGCACGTGAACTCGCAGAGGCTTTTTACATTGATAAGTCAGGTGATGATTGTGTAAGTGATTCCAGTATAAATTTGTATAAGAAAGAAAAAACGTTCTTGGCATGTGCGCTTAGGCAATGATTAGGCAATAAGAATCTAGGTACATATATTTGTGTTCCTTCTGAATAAAATCAGTCGCGAGTTTGCGCCCGTCCATGTCCTTACTCGTCCGTGTCTTTTTTTAGCGCAATTCCCTTCTTTAACTATCCAAACTACCCCGATGATTGCGCGTGTGCGGAGAGTGTAATTGCATTACTGTGTTAGAAAAAAAAAGTTAGCGTTTGCAAATTTAGGAAGACAAAACATATTAATTTCGCGAGAACGTTTGAAGCCCCAACAAGTGTGAAGATTAGATAGATCGATTGATCTACTGTACCGCGTGTTTTCAGCTGCCAGAGCAGCTTGACCGTAGCAGCGGCAGAGTTCCGTTTACCGTAGGAATTTTAGTAAAAGACCTCGTGGTGTGAGCTTTCGCTTGGATGCCCGTTGTCCTGCGAGATTTGTAAGAGACTGCAACGGGTTTCTGAAGAAAAAAAAAAGAAAAAATTACAGGCTCTCTTAAGATCTCTTTTAAGAGGATAATGGTGAAAGCCTACTCTCTCTCCCGTTATCATTCGCCTCTTTCTCTTTGTCTCTTCTCTTTCTCTTCTTTCTTTTAGTCATTACTGCTCACATTACTGCTCACTACTAAACATTTCTAGTCATCTGTAATCAATTGGGGTCATTACATCATTACAAGCCATCGTTAAACATGTTGGTCATATCATAGTCATTAATAGTCATTACAAGTCATTTCAGTCATTATTAGTCATTACTGGTCATTAGCAAGGATTTTTACTCATTTATAGTCTATTGTAGTCGTTATAAGTTGTCGTTCGACATATTGGTCATTTCATAGTCATTACTAGTCATTGCAAGTCATTTCAGTCATTATTAGTCATTACTGCTCACTAGTAAGCATTTTAGTCATTTGTAATCAATTGTGATCATTACAAGCCTTCGTTCGACATATTGGTTGTTACGTAGTCATTAGTAGTCATTTTAGCCATTACTTCTCATTACTAGAAATTTCTAGTCATTTCAATCATTTGCGGTCATTACAAGCCGTCGTTCGGCATATTGGTCATTTGGGAGTAATTAGTAGTCATTACAAGCCAGTAGTAGTCATTATTAGTCATTATACTAGTCATTATTAACCTCCACCAATCTCTATTATAACGTTATCATTCACTAACTGTCACTATCAATCATTTTTCATTCTTTAATCTGGGTTTTCTGTCTTCATATGGCGTGATGACGCTGCGGCGGACTCTCCGGCGGTCAGGTCTGCTGACACAAACTTCATCATGAGCATAGAAAGGCTTTCGCCTTAAAATTGAGTTCGTGATCACTTTAGTCAAACTTCAAAGGAACAACACCATTGTTTATTTTTACCTCAATAAAAAATAATAATTTGGCTTGTTCAGGACATTTATTTTTTCGTCGACAATGAGGAAATAACAATGCGCATAGTAACAAAGTTGGTAAAATGTAAAGATAAATACGGTCAGGAATGGCAGTGACCCAGGAAAGAACGTTAACAGTTCCATTTCATAGTACGGACGACCGTGCTGGGTGCGATATATTTATTTATATTTATTTATTTATTTATTTATTTATTTATTTATTTATTTATTTATACTTCTAGCCCGCCTCAAGGGGACCACTACAAGAATGTTAATACTCTTGTAGCGAGATATTCCTCGTCGATCTAGAGACTACAACTTAACATAACTGATCACAGCAGACAACAGGGTGCATGCCCGTAGCACAAACAAAACAGTAAACGCTCACAATGCAAAAAAAAAATGCTCCCATTCATAGTAAAGACATGATAGCGCACGCTTACAATTTTTCACATAAAAGGAAGTGAAAACTTCCCTCCCTTTTCGTATCTCTTTCTCTCTAGATATATGACAGATATGATGATGATAACGTTTGTTTTATTATTTGGTTATTTTTATTGTCTCAGAAGCCCCAAATATGGTATAGTAAATCGTAAATGAGAGGCAATCAAATGATGATGGCTTTGATTATAGAACTTTTGAAGCGGATCACAGCGGGGCATGGCGTCGGCTGGCAAGGTACGTTGTGCGGTAACCGGAAATGCAATCAGTGGACGACGCCCTGTGCTAGCGTCAGGGCGGTGTGCTAGAACATGTCAGACATTCACATAAAACGCGCACACGGTGTGGCTGTAAAAGGCACGTTTTTGTTGCCAGATGGGCCTCGTGCTTTCCTCTCCTGTATATCTGAGCGATATATCTGATTCAACACAAATCAATCAATTAAATCAGTGAAACAATAATAAAAAACGCAAATAGAGAAACTATCACGCACAAGGCATTGGTAAATTTTATATGTATCTGTGTGCTAATATATATACGATATCACAGTCAATAAATAAGCTAATTGAGGCTTTTAAGGCGGGCCAGTTGAACAGTTCGGTAATGAGTCTTGCCATCTATCCACACGTGCATGCGGTTGTACATTTCGCCGCGAAAATTTAAAGTCGGTAAATGCTGGTCGCGGGAAATTTCGGCATTATAGAACAGCTCGGCTTCCCTGGCCAGCTGTTATCACATAACGGTGCGTCTGATCGCGAGATGCACAGTTGACAGAGTGCTTTGATGCTTGACTGTGCTCAGTCGTTGCTCAACATTTGTTATCATTTAGACGCAGCGATTAACATTTTTTTCGCAAGAGCTGTTGCTGCTTCATAAAAGAGGGAAAGTGAAATTTACCTAGCGAAAAAAAATTACAATTGCGGATGTAAGTGGTGTTCCTGCGAGTACAGTAATTTTCAAGTATCACAAGTGGCAGATAGCACCACCCTAGGCTAGCCCCTGAGCTGGTCCACTCAAATAGGCGTACGTTACTTGAACGATAAATCGAAAGGCGTAATCGAATAATTAACAAGAATTATCTAATTAATATTTTATCTAATTACCTTACGGCGCAGATTGCAATTTACAAATTGAGGCTGGTGTGGAATATCAAGGAATATCCACTTGAAAAGAATTCTGTGGATGCACCATTTTCGAGATATGCGCCATCGAACTTGCGGTAAAAATGCAGCCATTCCACATGTCTAACAAAATGCCGTTTTGTGTACTGAAGCACAAAAGTAACTGGGGTAACCCTGAAAATTCATTCCAATTAAGTGGATGGGCCCTTCGAACTACACGGCCACAATTTGCAAATTTAATATGAGCCGTAAGGTGATTAGTTCAAAACTAAATGAGCAAATTTTTGTGAATTAGGCGATTATGGATTTCGATTTCTCTTGCAAATAATGTCCGCCTGTTTGAGCAATTCAGCTCAAAGATTAGAAAAAGTGAGAGAGAGCAAATGACAAATGAAAGGCAGGAGGTTAACCAGGACTGGGCCCGGTTGGCTACCCTACACTGGGGAAAGGGAAAAAGGGGAAGAAAAGATTAAAAGAACAATAGAAATTGGGGATATCGGTTGGTCACTCAGTGCGGATTGCAGACGGTGACTCAATCCGGCAGCTTTAAGATATCGCAGCAGCATTATTGTGGCCTTTTGTAGTTGCGATATGCGAGGCCATGATCCCAAGATCTTGTTCAAGGGGAACAATTTTCTATCTAACTGATTTGGAGCTGTGCAGAGGCCATGTCTTTCATATTCAAAAGGTGGGCAGTAGCACAGTACATGTTCAATAGTCTCCTCGACACCGCAGGCATTGCACTCGACGCTACCAACCATTCCAATAAAACACGTATATGCATTGGTGAATCCGACGCCCAAGCGTAAGCGGCACAACATTGTTTTCTCATTTCGCGGAAGCCCAGGTAACAGCCGCAGTTGCATAGATGGGTCGAGGGAATGCAATCGATGCTGGGTGAATTCAGGTGTGTGTCACTTCGATGTGATACGGTGCGCTAGGTTGCTTAAGAGGAAGCTTCAGCTCGGGCGCCCCCATCTAAATACATGTAAAAGGAGAATTCGTTTTTCTCGACAACCACTGGCACCAAGTTTGACGACGTTGGTTGCATTTAAAATAAAAACTTAAACTGTAGTGACTGTTGGTATCGTATTTTTTATTTAAGCTGAGAATTTCTTTTTAGAAATTGGCAAATATCTAAAATGCTCAGCAAACGGAACTGTCAAGTTTACAACTCTATAACTGAGCAAGTAAGAATTATATTTTAATTTTGTGAATTGTATATAGTAGTACATCTAAGGCGGACAAAATTGATATGTTACACATGAATCTGAAAAAGAAATAGTAATGTAGAAATACAGCTTTTTTTGGAACCCTTGTACACAATGTAACAAATTCACATATAATATTAATTGGCGTACGGTATTCGTCCGCTTTGAATGATCTAATGGATGCCGTTTACAGAACCGCGATATCTGTTCTTGTCGCAGAGCTATTAATTTATAATGTTCGCGCGTCTATTTTTTTTCTAACATGCGAATTCTTTAAAATAATTTTAGGAAAATTCACGCCCTTATTAGAAATTCCGCTTCAACAATTTGACGTAGTAGTTCTGCGGAAACCCGCAAGGTGGAGAGAAGTAATGAATAAAGGGAAAATGAGACATCCACCTGTTCGTAGCAATTGCTACAAAGGAAACCCGTACGGGTTCCTCGAAAGAAAAGCCTCATGGTTGAAGAAAAATTTTTCCTGGTCCCGGACCAGGATGAATTTTTCTTCAACCATGAGGCTTTTCTTTCGAGGAACCCGTACGGGTTTCCTTTGTAGCAATTGCTACGAACAGGTGGATGTCTCATTTTCCCTTTATTCATCCGCTTCAACAACCACTAGAATTTAGCTCTCTCTCTCTCAAATACAGCAAATTTTATTAAAGTCGGTCCAGGGATTATCTCAGAAAAGCGTTTTTGCGTTTTACATGTATTTGAATTGGCTGCATCGTAGTTGGGCCCGAGCTAAAGCTGTTTCTGTACCGCGATAAAGGTAAAGAAACAAGGGTTGCTCCTTCGTGTGCTTTCCTAGCAGCCTCGTCAGCGATGTCGTTTCCGGAGATACCGCAATAGTCCGGCAGCCACTGAAACACGACGTCGTGTCCTTTCGCGATCATGTGATGGTGCACTTCTCGTATCTCCGACACAAGTTGTTCACAGGACCCGTGACGAGGAGCTGACAGCAGACATTGTAAGGTCGCCTGCGAGTCGTAGAACCAACAAGTTCCGAACCGGTTGATGTCACGTGAGAAATCGTGTATTGGATGCTTATTGATCGTGATGGTATAACCACTGCGCCGGTGGAGCTGATCTGAGTGGAAGAGCCATCCCTATATATGTGGACTTGGTCAAAGTAGAAAGTGCGCAAACAATCCAGAGCTGCTAGCTTCAAGGCTAAGGTAGGCAGGTCGGTCTTCTTTCTCATCCCTGTAACCGTAAGACATACTTGAGGTTGTTTTAAGCACCACAAATCCAAGGTTGAACGTGCCGAGGTTGTGAAGTCCGATGGTAAGGAGGCACGATGGATGCTGACCACGTTGGAGAATGATGCCTATATAGTCGTCATTCTGGCAGACAGGCAAGAGAGCTTGATTGCATCCGTGAAACATGAGGAATGTGGGCCTAGGCGTGTCAGTGCTAATGTAAGTAGTGATCGCATGGTCTTGAGCCATTATAACTGTGAGCTCAACGAGTAGAATTGTGCTATCTCTCACAGGGGATTTTTAAACATTGGTTAAAGTATTCGGAGAAACACCCCGTATAGGACGCAACAGCAAAGTGAACTAGGAGTGAGTGAGGGAAAACTTTATTCGAAATGCCCGGCGATTTGGGCGGGGTGGGGCCATAAGCACCCCAGCCAAGGTGATGGCCTCGAGTCCTTGGTTGAAGTAGTAAAGGCAAGGCGCAGAAGACCACTCAAGAAGAACACAAACGACAGAACAGGCGCCTGTCCGGCGCCGTTTGTGTTCTTCTTCTTGAGTCCTGGTCTTCTGCGCCCTGCCTCTACTACTTCAAGCATGAACCAACTAGCCCAAGCAAGAGTTTTACCTGAGTTCTTGGACTAAAGCGAAAAAGATTCCTGAAGTAGGATGATGGTCCTGCTGCTCCTACTCATGACGTTTGGAACAGATTTCATCACCTTTAAAGAAAACGCAGTTCGCAGGTTAATGCCGTCATGTTTACTCTCTTTTGGACCTATTTTGAGGCCTGGCATATAGGTACTGTACAAGTTTACCCACACATGACTTTGAAGCGTTTGTACCTATATGTACCTATATTCGAGGAATTGGCCTCGGGCTATAGATCGT
This sequence comes from Dermacentor albipictus, assembly GCF_038994185.2. NCBI lineage: Eukaryota > Metazoa > Arthropoda > Arachnida > Ixodida > Ixodidae > Dermacentor > Dermacentor albipictus. The sequence continues at coordinate 108,122,446 of NC_091822.1, read as the reverse complement.
CTTTCTGTAGCTGTTTTGCATCAAAGTTACCAGCTCAACGTAGCTTAGTCTTAAACATTCGAAGGAATAGTGCATTCTGTCGCAATGTACGCATTTGTGTACACGACTTCTCTTTGAGAGCTTTTTATATTGGGTGTGACGAGAAAAATAACCAAGGTTGGGGATTGAGCTGCCGCAAATTTAACCTGTTGCATGCTTAATGTCGCTTCACATTTTACTTCAGTGCACCGAGTACCGCTGCGAAACACCACTTTGGTGAAGGCACTGTCATGTTCGACGCGATCTTTGACGCGCCGCCTTCCGTTGGCATTTGAGAAAGAATAATTTCTCTCTAGTCGTAACACTTGTGGCACATAACTTGTTTATGAGCAACGCGAGAACACGGTAAGAGCAGGAGTCGACGTTTCGATAAGTGTACTTGTCTTTTTCAAGGCGACATATCACAAAAGACAAGTCCACTTGTCGAAACGTTGGCTCCTGCTCCCACCTCGTTCGCGTGTGTTCATCGTCTTGAATTTTTATATCCCGCACTCCCGTGTTTTCCCTAGATTACTTGTTTATGCGCTTCGAGCCCGTCATTCGCTTCTGTTATTGGAAGAAAAAAGAAACGACATAATATAATAATATTTGGGGTTTAAGTGCCAAAACCACTTTCTGATTACGAGGCACGCCGTAGTGGAGGACTCTGGAAATTTTGACCACCTGGGGTTCTTTAACGTGCGCCTAAATCTAAGCACACGGGTGTTTTCGCATTTCGCCCCCATCGAAATGCGGTCGCCATGGCCGGGATTCGATCCCGCGACCTCGTGCTCAGCAGCCCAACACCATAGCCACTGAGCAACCACGGCGGGTGCGACAGAAAAGCTTGCACACTAAATCGCTGCATAATTATTCTGCAATTCTGAACACTGACTAAATCAATGCACCAAGCACCATCCTGCCATCTTGATTTTCGAGCAATGAAGAGAGCCCGCTTGGAAAACTTTGACACATTTATTCACAACCCAAGAGAATAGGTGACTTAAGAGGTTTATATCCAGTTCCGTTTCGCCGCTATTAGCGCTGCAAAGGGTCAGCAGTAGCCGGCATACTTTTTTTCTTTTTCAAAACGCGACCAGCGTTTTATTACAGAGGTGACTCGTCTACACACGTGTGCTTATGCAATGTGATAGAATAAAGGAAAGTGGAACGAACGTGCGTTGCTCTAGCGCTGACACAATCACCCGCTCGAGTGCAAAAGACGTTCGATTAGATAGCTACAGAAGTCGAGAGCACAACCCCATTTTGCATGAGGACGGTGGCCCACTATTTTCTTGCACGCTTTTCTTTTCGACAGGACGTCGACACACTTTCGCTTGATGATACAGAATGCCGCCACTCGAGACAGGTGTGTGCCTGCATCGGATGCACAAACCGACCCGAAGTTGTTACACCGATGTTTACCTCGCGTGCTTAACTTCGTCTCACTGTACAAGTGTTCTTACAGAGTTCGAGGTCTTATTTTGTTGTCTGTTTGATTCTTTTTTTCTTGCGTTGTTATTAGTGACGAAGACACGTGACATTATTGTAGTACAAGCGAGTGAGGAGGAATCCGGTGGAGTACGGCGCGCTTCTGCCGATCTCTCGTTTCACGCTGTATAGTTATACACCCGCCGTGGTTGCTCAGTGGCTATGGTGTTGGGTTGCCGAGCACGAGGTCGCGGGATCGAATCCCGGCCACGGCGGCCGCATTTCGATGGGGGCGAAATGCGATAACACCCGTGTACTTATGTTTAAGTGCACGTTAACCCTATCAGTCACGGCGTATACGTTTCTGGACGCGACTTACTTATGCCATTACTTTGCAGTGGTTGCAAGGAATAGACAACGAACATTAAGCTTTGAGCAAATTGTCCATCCTGCTTCCTTAAAGTACACCCATTTCACTTCTGAGTGAATTTTGCTGCTTCAGACGACCGCTTTGGTGAAGACACTAGCGTGTTTGACAAGACATTCGAAGTGGGACGTTTTAGTAGTAATTGCGAAAGATTTTTTTCCCTCGTTTCAATGCTACCACCCAATAATTAACCTGTGCATGTAATTCGAGCGGGTGATTCATTATTTTTAATGAAGAAACGTAGCATGAATGCCTGTGCAATGACCGGGGTAGTTGGAGAAGTATGGGAGAGGCATTTGCCCTGCAGTGGACGTAAACATGATGATGATGATGTAATAATGGTGGCTGTCTATAAAATGCAGAGTTATTCTCATCCCACCTTGACTTGCTTTCTATGGAGTCTCCAGCACCTTGGCATAAAATTATGTAAATTTCACATATTTATCGACAGTCGAACGTAATTCATGACTGAAGGGGTTAAAGAGCATCAGGTGGTGGAAATTTCCGGAGTCCTCCACTACTACGTGCTTCATAATCAAAAAGTGGTTTTGGCACATAAAACCACATATTTTTAAAGTTATAATTATGTTGATAACCGACTAGCTTTCATGTCCCCAAGTCCGTTCACTTGGCAAAGAGGTACGCGCCATAGTGGACGCATTCGAATTGCTTTAAACAACCTCGGGTCCTTCAACCATCTGTGTACTTTCCGCTAGCACGCTCTAGATCTGTGCAAGAGAAAGTGTGCTCGAGTCCAAGGGGCTGCCGGTCACCAGGGCAGTCGGAGGGCGGTAAACACGTCAGCGCTTCTTCTGTTGTTAACAAAGAAGGCGCGCAGGCGCAGAGGCACTCGCCCTGCTACCGCCGAGGCAGATTCCACGCCAACAATGGAAGATGAGGGAGTCACGTGACTGGAACGTTACCAGATGTCGGCGACGCTCCCCGGTTGAAGGTGATCGAGAGCTCCTGCGAACTTTCTGGCTATCAAAGGAAGCAGCCGAATGTTTTCCGAGCGCTCGATTAGAACCAGCCAAATGTACTGCGTCACATGTTTTGTGAGTGAGTGAGTGAGTGAGTGAGTGAGTGAGTGAGTGAGTGAGTGAGTGAGTGAGTGAGTGAGTGAGTGAGTGAGTGAGTGAGTGAGTGAGTGAGTGAGTGAGTGAGTGAGTGAGTGAGTGAGTGAGTGAGTGAGTGAGTGAGTGAGTGAGTGAGTGAGTGAGTGAGTGAGTGAGTGAGTGAGCTTTTATTGCCGCAGGCCACACTTTCGAATAAGAAAAATGTAATGCGTGCCACCAGAGCCCTATGGCGCACTCGAAAACGAGCAACCGAGTGTATACCATAGTTTCCGACAATAACTACTAGAGGGAACTCTGGCGCTGCAATCGTTCAGCCACCATGGGAATGGTGGGTAGTACATGGATTTGTCTGACCATCGTGCTTGTGGATTCAAAAGTTCTTGTCGCTCTGTTTGTTACGCGTTTTATGCCTTCATCGTCGTCGATTTCAGAGCAATTTATACATCTCGAAGTGCAGAAGACGCTGCCAACTAATTGCAGCGGTTCAGCTTGTTGAGCTGGCAAAATTGAAACGCACCAAACCTCTCAAGGGACTGGCCAGCGCCTCCTCTATTTTAATGCTATCGCGTTAAAGGCCCAGTGTCGAAGAAAATTCGGCGTCCAGCGTCGACCATCATTTCGGCAAGGATCATTTCGAACCACACATACACAACCACGCAGGCCCTCCATGTAGCGCAAGGAAGTTGCTGAACTAATTTAGTTTCTCAAGGCAGAATACCTCAGAACATACGTTAAGTATGACTTAAACACAACCTACCGACATGATAACGTCGGATTGTAATTTGAATATACGAGAAAACATTATTCTGTCACGCGGAAACTCAAAACACAAGACCCTTTTCCAGCGTTTAAACCATTTATAGTGTGGCCACTGCCTCCGAGCTTTGCGCGCGCCGTCAAACGCTTATCTCAAAGGACATAAAGCGGCCATCCCGGTTCCTTGCAACACCTCCAGATGGCGCTCGCCTCCGCCGAATCACCAGCCACTTATTTAGGCACCACTGGCCTCCTTGAAGCCCTTGGGTTCAGCGGAAACAGTGGTAAAGCAAACAGGTCCGCAATAGACATTATAGTAAGAGGCGATTGGAGGATTGGTGGAAAAAAAGTAGGGAAACGACAAAAGATGGAGACGTACAACAACACAGTTCGCAATAGGGGATCATAAAATTTGGACGTGTTAGTTCATAGTGTTTTTTTTTTCTTTTTTCATTGGTTAACCTAGGTAGTATATCAGGCAGCATAGTAGCAACAGCTTGGTGGCGCAACCCACCGCCCCGTTCCAAAGGGGACGCTCATAACATCCATCCTTCCATCCAACCACGGCCCACGCCAGAGGCCGCGTTTCTACCAGAAAGCTCGCCTTCGTGCATAGCGTTCGCCGCCAGCGTTTCCCGTTAAACATTACGCTTACATAAGTTACAGTTACAAAGAAGCGTGAAGCAGTCAGATGAAGCTTGAGCGTCCTACACATTTTTTACGTTGGCTTGCCCGTGATAAATTCATAAAGGCGTTTTATTTCGTTTGTCAATGCATGCCTCCGTGGCGGAATAGTTTCAATATCGGGCTTCGGTGCTAGAAGTGCCATCTGACAATTTTAATAATGTTTCTTTTATTGCGCATTATCTTACTGAAGATGACTAGATTTCAATATCATGAAGCCGTTTAAAGCCAGAAGGACGAAGTTTAGGCATGTGCTTCCCATATTTAATTTTCATGCGTGCCGAACCGTCCCTATTGCAACTCTTCCCTCTAGCAATTACTGTATGCGATTGCATGGTGCATGCCATGGAGGCAGGAAAACGTTAGGAAGGAGCATCGCGCAAAGCGATTGAAGCCAGACGTGTAGGCACAACACTTCATCGCAGCTCAAAGTGAGCGGTTGGTTTTAGTGTTCCCACTCTGCAGGCAGAGCCACGGCAGGGCAGCTGAACAGAATAAAAACTACTGGTATATAGCTACTGGGAACCGAACGCTTCAGCAAATCTCGATTCTTGCTACGTGATTTCGATGCAAGAGGTCACGTGGTGGGCCACCACTGAGCAAATGTGTGGGCCTGACGGAACGTTCGCTCGCCAAGGCTGGCTGCATGGCGTAATGCTCGCTCTTAACTTTTTCCTTCCTCCTTGGTGTATACCATAAGTAAAGCCGTATTTAGCGCTCGCACATTTTTTTCTTTCTCTATGGCTCACATTTCTATTTATTGTGATAGCAATCATACGGACGCTCCATGCGCACAAATGTCGTAGGCGGCGCAGTAGGAGATCGAGCCATAACTTTTATGCGAAGCATATTACGAGAGCACAACCCAGCTCCTCAGGCGCGGCGGTGTTGCCTTCAATGACCTTTGACCCCATGCCATATCACGTGACACCGTGACGTCACGACAGAGGAGAAACGGGGCTCCAACACGCGCCGTCGCTCGCGGCGTCGCGGCGGTATATAAGCAGCTGCGCTTGCCTCTGCTAGACATTTTCTAGGTGGGTTTGATCGGACGCGGTGAGCGTCGAGCAACGCAGCGTTCGGCGCGACAACGAAATTTCTAGGTGGCTTTGGATCAACTCTTGCAAGATGGGCTGGGTGGGAATCGAACCAGGGTCTCCGGAGTGTGAGACGGAGACGCTACCACTGAGCCACGAGTACGATGCTTCAAAGCGGTACAAAAGCGCCTCTAGTGAATGCGGTGTTGCCTTAGAAACGAGCTGTTCTCGTGTGTCGCTTGCTCAGGCGCACATTTCGTTGCCGCGCCGAACGCTGCGTTGCTCGACGCTCACCGCGTCCAATGCGGGGCGCATAGTCGCTGCGCCGTAGCCCATTGTCTTACACCCCTTGGCGGGTCGACGGGAATGCTGTCGCGTTCCACTCTTGAAGGCGAAGCATAGTAACGCATGAGTTGTTTCTTCGTCTAGCCGAACCAAATATAGCCAAGCAACAGCAGTTCACCAGGCTAAACAGTGGTTCAACAACTAAAATAAAGGCTAGTATGCTTCGCATCCTGGGCTTAACCTTAGCTAAGCCACAGCCATTTTTTTTCTTTCTCTATGATCGAGCCACGCAAGAGAATGTTCGCCTTCGTGCATAGCGTTTGCCGCCAGCGTTCTCGGTAAACGTTATGGTTATACAACCTGCAGTGGCCGGGAAGCATGAAAAGCACTGAGCGGTCTTTGAATGCTTGCGCGTTCTACTCTTAAAGGCGAAACTTAAGCGTCCTCCAAATTTTCGTCGGACTTTTTAAAGAGTAGCTTTCTTGTCGAGTTCCGCACGCTTTTCTGTATACGTACTGGCCTGTAACCGCGAAAGCCACGGACGCAATGCTTCAACGAACGCCACAGAACGGCGTTTCTCTCGGCCGGGACAGCGCGTTGAGACGCTTGGCGCGTATCGATACGCAGTTGCGCTAGAGAAAACGGACGCATCGGAAACGCCACGGGTGGGAGGAGGAGCGAGGAAAGAGAAGCGTTCTTCTCTGGCGACTGCTAGGGTGCCTCGGTGTCCTCCTTGCCCGCCGCTCCGTACAGAGTGGAGACAACCGCGGCGTCTACCACGGCGTTGGCCACAGAAGTGGACGCCGTAGTGGACGCCGTAGGGACGCGTGGCCGGCGCTCGTGTGTCTTGAAACCAATCTGCGACGTGGCCAAAGTGCGCGCCTGCGCAGGCCTCACCTTCAAAGCGATCTGCGATGTTTGCAGAGTGCGCGTATTGCCGGTAGCTTCGAATGCGCTGTGTTTTCGACGTTTCGTTCGCGTTGAATCGAGAATGCATGAAGGTCAATTCGCAGGCTGCTGCCGCGATTCGTCACTCCAGAATTTCGATAGCGAGTTTCCGCAATCATCGAGCGAGATATGTTCATGTTTACCTGTGCGCGCTTGACACCATGCTGATTAATTTAGTTAAAACATGTTGGCGGGCTAGTTGGTTTGAATCCAGGATAGAATGTGTAAGCGCAACTGAACAAGGGCGTAGAAGCAGACACACAGACAGTGCTGTCTCTGTGTATCTGTTTCTTTCTACGTCCTCGTTGAGTAACGCTTACACATTCTATGGTTGTTAATTTAGTTAGTTAGCGTATCTTTACAAGTTTACACGGCCGACAATACTACTATCCTTACTTCGTACAGCCATCTACTAAATTGCTATCGCAATCGGTGCTTCGCCTTTCGGGCGGTACTGCGAATTTTTGAACCACTGCTTTGATTTTAACCTTCTTGTTTTTGATCTACAGCATTCTTAGGAGAGTGCGTATGTGCCACTTGATGCTGAAGCTTATATAGCATGACATTTTTATCTCATTTATGGGTATTAAAACAATAAACCATGACATAAAAATCTGTACATAAAGTGATTAACTGTGGTGGAACAAAGAAAACTTCGGCAACATGTTAAACTCCTGTAACACGTGTAGGCGAAAGCCTGATGCACGCTTGGTAATGCCTTAAGTTATACGATCGGAGGCGTCGGACTTCTTGCAAGATCCAACGAGTCGCGATGTGAAGTGCACGTGTGGCAAGCCGTTGTCTGCGAGCTTCGACCTCCTCTCTACGGTGCCGTCTCGCATCGTCGCGTTGCTGCTTTCGCAGTTCGGCTTCTTCGGTTCTTTTTCGACGCTTAGCTTCGGCCTCGCGCTCTCGTATAGCGGAGCCGTACTCGCGCCAACGAGGTTTCTCTTCGACATTATGTTGCATCTCTCAACAGGGGAGATGCCTTGCTCCCGCCGCTTCGCACGTCGCGCCTCGTTTCTCTATTGGCGAACATTCTCGGCGGTAGCTTACTTCCGAGATGGGCATGTATGCAATGCTTTATTGACGGTTCGGACGCTTGTTTTGAGACTGTTCTTTAATGAAACGTACCATGTTCTGCGTGTTGTATGGGTGTTTTCAACCTTTGTGTAAGCCATTGCGTTTTTGCTTGCTTACAGGGGTATGCATGAGTCAGTGCTGATGATGATAATTTTTGTACCCCTCGACTAGACTCCCCCGTAGAGGGGCATGAGCAGTTGCAACGAGCGACCTAAGGCTCTCACCCTAATATCGTTGGAGCCCGCGTTTTGACAAGAACATTTGTCCTCGCCACGGCAGCAACTTGCCTGAGCAAGTTTTCATTGCGATAGCAGTTGCGTGGACGCTCGCGGCGCGTTCTCGCCGTAGCCGTGCTGTCGTGGCGCGTTCACGGCCCGCGCGCGGGACACGTGAACGATGCGCATCGCAATTGGCCGCAAAAACGACGGCCACGCTCCACTGAATCGGCTTTGCAGGGGGCAGAAACGTTGTGCGCACGCCGCGCAACCATTAGCATTACTGCCGATCGGTAATGTGCATGCCACACCGTGAATATGCTGGCCCGAGCGAAGCGCGCACCAAACCTCTCGCTAAAACTTCCCAATACTTTCTTCGGTGCTTACAAGCGCTAATGCCGTTCCGTTGCTCTCTTTGCGTGCACAATCGGGCTGTGACGCCTCGAACTCCTCTGGCGGTGCGCCTAATCGCGGCAGCGTTGTGAGACGCCTGGCAGATGCCAGGGTGATGCTTCTGTGCTGGGCGGCAGCAGTTGCCTGCGTCGCCCCTGCGTGCTGTTAGAACAAAGTCCGACAAGCTCGAGCACGACACTCAATATTGATATTCCCTTTCGGGCTCCACCCTTCGGGTGAAGCTACCAAACTACCTTTTCCTCCTGTTTCCGCAGAGGTGTTTTGGTCAATAGACGAAGGGAGGTTTTCCCACACAACTACATGGTGGAAAGGAAAAGCCAGAAGGACAGTTGTAGAAAAAAGCACATTTACAAAAGCCAAAGGTCTTCTCGGCGGATATACTTGTCTTCGTGGTCGCGTGGTTCGTGTGGTGTGGATGATTGATCACGGGAGGTGTTTGCCACCAAAAGCGATAAAGCGCCGGTATGTTTCACAATTCTCAGCACGTACAGCTAGCTCTATTTACAATGCTTCCTTCGCTATAATCGCAAAACATTGCATTAGCCTGCAAGTCGTCGCTACATCCACGTCGCATACCATGATTCTATGCGGACTTGTGTTTGAGATTAAGCAGCAGGTGTAATTTAAAAAGCTTCGAAATAAAATGCCATAGCACGTATAAGGTATCTGACTGTTCAGCCTTAAATTGAGACCATTCAAGAAACCTCCGCCTAACGTAAATGCTAACCAGTGCGTTGGATCTGCAAAATAATTATTTTTCGTTGAGGCACAATTTTAATCACAAATTGGCCTACATATAGTTAAGAAGCGGTCATCTCTTACTGGAGCATTGCGCCCGTGTCGCGCCCCTTGCCTCGGGCCCGGGCCGCAGGCAAGGGGCGCGACAAGGTGCAGCACCCGTCAAGGAGGAGGAAGTTAGCTCCCAGTCGCGAAGCGTGTGCAGAGCCATAAAAAAAATTATCATAAAAATAAAAAGAACAGATCACCCCCCTCCCCTTAAAAGAAGCAGTCCTCTAGCAAATGGAGACGCATTATTAATCTTCCCATTTCAGTATAAGTTTCGAGACCCAAACTACTGTGCTTTGAAAAAAGTTTATTTCAACAAGTGACAATACGAACACTGAGTCACAATCACGGCACAATTCCACCAGGACGATAACATATACAAGAAATGAAGCATTGTATACACGGCACGTTCTCAAAGTAGCGTCCGAGTCCTCAATCACTAACATATAACCACGTAGACCCACGGAAAAGCACAGTTACACATAAACTAATTGTCACATGTATAAAATGATTTTCCATATATACAGTGTACACAATGGTTATGTACAGTGATGATGTGACAGAGACACTGCAAACGTAGCTTCGCCTAATTATTATATTCTGATTCCACGATCTGATTGTGAGGCACGCTGCAGTAGAGGACGGCGGGTTCATTTTGATCACCTGGGCTTCGTTAACATGAACCCAGTGCAATGTACACGAGAATATTTAACGCGTTAGCGTTCTTAGGTTACTTCACGCACTTTCCGGGGACTAAAACTGTCTATCTATCTATGTATGTTTGTCTCTAATCGTTTTCCCCACCTGCTTGGGTCACTGGGTAGTTCATGGTCGAATTGGTAGAGCATCAGGCTGCTCTGCTGAGATAGCAGGGTTCGAAACCAACCGCAGGACCAACTTAGGTCACTTAGTATGTGGCATTGTGTAAATATGTAGAGCTCCTTATCGTCCTCTTTCATGCCCACATGGGTCAAATTAGATTGTTGCACTGGGTAGGCATCGCTGTTCAAGAAACTCCTTGACGCCGACGTGTATCACTGGGTATGGGCCACTCGATCTGTGCTGGTCTTCAGTGAACATCTTTGACGCCAACTTGGGTTACTGTGTATGGGCCACTGGGAACGTGCCGCTCTACAATAACGAAAGCGATCCGTTAAGTGTCTCCGATGCTTGGTGGAATCTAGCGCACATTCGCAAGGCTTCCTTAAGGACAGCAACCCGACGCTTTAGCAAGCTGCACCACAAATGCACTGGCCGTGTGTCGCTTTTCAGTGAACGTCTTTCAAACAAACGTTTTTGCGAGCTGCACCATGAACGCACTGGCTATGTGGCGCTCTTCAAAGAAAAAACCTCTCGTCAACTTGGGTTACTAATACGCCAGTGGGTATGCGGCAGCCTAGGGCGCAATTCCCAGCGTTCGCAGGCACCGGCGCGTCACGCTTCTCGTCTCGGAGTCCGCGCGCGGACTTCTCAGCCGCTCCACTAGATGGCGCGGCGTGTCCAGAAAGAAGCACGAGAGGCGGAGCCCAGTTGCAGCGTGACGCGTTTCTCAGTGTCTGCACGCACCAGTGTGCCACGCATTTCGGATGCCGTGCGCCGGCTTCGCGGCGATGTCGCTAGATGGCACCGAGTGTTCTCAGAGAAGCGGGAAAGGGGAGTTCCACTGCAGTACATGCCTCGTACATAACTCGCTCCGATTGGGGCACTGCGTGATCGAATGCTAGACGCGTCGACAGTCATAGGGAGATGGGCTCTGCCGAATGTTTTCGCATGCGGCCGCCGCAGCCCCGATCGAACCTGCGAGCTCGTGCTCCGCAGAGCCGCACGACGCCATAGCCACTGAGCTACCGCGGCGAGGGCGCTTCGATCCGTGCAAGTGCGACCCTCGTGCACATTGACGTGGTCTTTCCTGTATACGTGATTGTTATTGTTCCCTCTCCGATAGCGCACTATATTCAGAGTCCCTTGAGTGCACTCGGTGAGTTTCCGCAAATCGCGCATGAATGGTGGCCAGACGTCTCTGCCGCTGACTTGCCTACAACTTAATCGACTGTCCTTGGTGGTAAGGGGCCCGATACGGGCACTGTTCTACGCGGCACAGTGGCTCTTATCTAGCGGGATATCGACGCGAGGAAGCGTCCTTGCTTACTTCCTCTAGAGCAGCGTGCAGGAGTACCTCGTGGCAAAGTGCCGTGAGGTCGCCCACCGCAGTACGCGATGCCCTTCGGCTGCGGTTTTTGGAGCGTGAGCATCGGCGCACACTTGACAATGGCCACATGCGGTCGCCGAAGAGCTTCACAGTGCGTGTTGCGCCGATATTATTGCACGTTTCAACAAAAACGATTGCGCGGGCGCTGCTGTTTTTCGCCGCGTGTTGGGTGACCTTGCAGATAGCTCGGCAGCAGCTATTCACCGAAAGCTTGCTCGGGTCCTTGAGGAACCCGTGTGACGCACTCGATGACCCCAGAAGCCCCTCGACGACAATAGAATACTAGCTATGACGCGGGCAAACAACACTGACACCGCTAGCGCCATTGCTTTAGTTATGGCAGGTCTGTTCCAAGGTCTAGGTAAAAACGACTTGCTTGCGTTCGATTGGCTTGTTTTCATGCATCGGAACGTTCTAGTGCGCCCACTTGCGCGTGACGTTCTGTGGTCAAGGTCGCAAGAAATGTGAGAAGACAGTATGCGAAACGAGACGGCTTCATGATAAACAGCGAGAACATGCCCGTGAAATACACCAGCGATGTCCGTCTACGCGCTTGTTCTTTTGGCCTGTGCAGATAAAGTATCTTTCTTTTCCATCTTCGAAGGAGTATGAACCACAATCGTTATCGCCGTTGGTCATAAGAGAAAAGTCAAGGAAGTTGGTCGAGAAGCCCTCAGACCGCGGGACACAGAGTAATGAAGAAAGGTGCGGCAGGCGTTTCCCTCGTTGCAGATAAGAACACTGGCTCTCAACGAAGAACTATGCAATCCTGTAGGTCGACCGAGAGGCATAGCATCGGCTGCTCGTAAACACTCTGCATAACAAAGTCATGCGCAGTTTCTTATTGTGCTCATCCTTAGCTGTATGGTCAGATCACGTGGTCTCTTTTCATCATGCCAACGTTGAAGACTGGGCGTGTTGGTATAGCATATTAGAGGTTAGATTGCGCAACATTTGACGAGACACACAGAAGAGGAACACACACCACAGAGCGCTTGATCCACAGAGCACCACAGATCCCTCTTAGAAACCACTACTCGCTTGATTCGGGTAACAAATCGAACACGCGTCCGGTTGACCTACGTGCCTTTATTTACACGCTGTTCAAGCTCAGTGGTTAAGGCGTTGCGCTGTAGAGGGTGAGGTCACGATTTCGATACGAGCTGCGGCGGGTGCATTTCGTTGGAGGCTAAATCCCAACAAGAAATGCTCGGCTTAAAGGGGGACACTAAAGGGAAAATGATTTCTGTTGCATCACTAAATTACCTTTCTACAACACCAAAAACACCACTCTTACAACGATAAGACGTTTGGTAAGCCAGAAAAAGCGCAAGAACGAAATAGGGTGGCGACGCCTGCTTAATCCCGCACCTGGTGGCTGTGACGTCATGGATTTTTATGGCATCTTCTAGGGCCTACTAATTATATATAGCGGTACAGATTGACTACATTGTGTTCTACAGGAACCAAATATTAAACATGGCAAGTTTCGGGAACCTTTACTCAGCCAACGCGGCCCAAATGCGAAAACATACTTTGCAATGCCTGACGTCACGCTGACGTACCGGCGCTGGGGTTTCGGCGCGAAATTCAAATACTGATACTTGGACCTTCATTTTCTCATCTAATAATCAAACGATCTTTTTGAAATGACTACCTGCAGGGTTCTGAAACAATGATTCATTAGTCTAAACTGATTTATTGTTTTGCTGTAGTGTCCCTTTAATCCGGAGTCCTCCACTGTGCCGTCCTTTTTTCATCGTATCGTGGTTTCAGAACGTAAAACCCCAGCATTTAATTTTTCTCATGTCATTACTTCCTTTTCAGTGAGAGATCTCGTTTCATCGAGGATGGACCAAGCATAGCCTAAGGAAGAGAATAGTTTGTTATTTCACCGGGTCAAGGCTTTCGACAGAATCGGGCACTTTTTTCCGCAGCATGCGTTTGTAATACTTGGTTTGAACGCATGTAAGCGCTTTCGTTGTGACGACCAAACCGCATGGGCAGCGCAGATTGTAGTCAGTTTGAATCATACACATCAACAGCCCAATTTCCGTACCTTAGCGGCGAGCCTTCTGTTCTGATTTTTTGCTTACGAAGATCACCGGACGGTGGTAATTCCGAGCGGCCCCTGTATCGGCCGAGTCTCTTATTGCTGAACCAGCCGAGCACGTCTGACTCAAAAATGAGAAGTAGCTTTCATACAAAAATGAAAGCCCTGTTCCGTAGCCTTCTCCATAACGTCTGAAAATAGTTTCGGAAGATAAAGTGAAGGTTCCCTAATTCCAGTGTGCTTGGGAACATTCAGTCTGTGGCTTTTTGTTTTCTGCATACCTGGGTTGCCGTACGATATCCTATAGTAAAATAAATGCTTGCAGACTTTCTTTTGTAAAGAAGCTGCATAAGGAGCCTGTGTGAATCTCCATAATTAATCACTCGTAGTCTGTGCCGGTCTCTTCGTATCCCAGAAACTTTGTCCCTGTACACAGCCGCAGCAGATGACGAGCATCCGTTGCACATACGGGACCGGAGCACTTTGGTGACATCAGAGGATCTTATGTGCATGGCCCTAGGCTCAGGTTTTGGAAGGCTGGAGGGCCACCCCAGGCCAAAGTCTCCAGAGAGAGACTTTCGCCACCCGAGTGAGATTCTGGCGAAAGGAGCAGACATGCAGGGGGATTCAAGCACTTTTGCCGCATCGCTGAAGACATCTCCGTGCGGCAAAAATAAAGCAGGGGTCGTTGGGAAGGGCAGTCGGTGCGTTGTCAGGTGAACGAGAGGGTATGATTTCATCTGCTACATTAATATAATGGTCGTGCCATTGTCTACGCGGCAGTGTGCTTTGACAGTTAGTTGGTACACGTGAAGTCTTTGAATACCTTCAGAGATACACGTTGTTCTTGTAACTCCTTTCATCTGTTTCACAGCATTGAGCGAGTCGAACGACGTCAATGTTCAAGTTGCGAACAGCTATGATCACATCGTGTATTTTCTGTATAGCTTAAGCCATAAAGGATCTAGTTTTGCTACGTAGCTGAGAGCAATATGAGTATTGACGTGCTCGGGCTGATGAAGATTGTCCTCTGAATAGGTGCGCCAGCGTGTATCAGACATAGTTTCCTTGGGACTCTATCCTTTGGTGCAAGAGGTGACTACTTACTTGTGCGAAGCTTTGTTGTCTTATTGTTGCTATATATAGCAAGCACAGCCCCATGGCGAAAGGTTCGTGGGGGAATCTTCGTTCTCATAAATGGGAACAGATGATCTTTTTATGCGGCAGACGGGTTAGTCGGCGTGCTAACCACGTGACTTTCGCAGAGGGCAAAACTTGCCAAAATCATAGGCCTAACAGTGCTGCGAAACGAGGCCAAGGCGTGTGCCCGAAACACAAACGTAAGTTTCCACATTTCCGCAGCGTGAGAACCAATCTCTAGCACATTTCCTGCGCAACTTAGTTTTTAAAGTTAAGCCAAAATGACAAAATTGACGCACGTATAGTGCGAGAATCATAGACGTAATGATTTCTGTCAGCGGGTATTGGACAACTTATGCTGGTTCCGGTTAGCAAAATCCCAACCAGTACGCAGAGGTATGTAGCATGCTGGATGTTTAGAACGCTGCCACTTCAGAGTGTTGACATGTGTTGTGACCAGACCACACGTACGCTTGCGGACGCACGCAAGCTCGCGCCCGCGCATGCGCAGACAGTGCGGCACGGCTCGTACGCGTCGAAACGCGGCACGATCTCGGTGAACCTACTCCTCTCTGTTATCGCGCGCTTGGGCTACCCCCCGTCGGCGCGCCTGGCTGCGCAGCTACGGCGCGGCACATTCAACTCTCAGCGAAGTATAGCTATATCATGCAAGAAAGTGCTTAACCTTTCCTTTGTGTGATGATCTAACAGCTCTAAAGATGTAACAGTTACTTTTATAGATATCGAAGCATTTTGCAACTCTAAATAACAAAGTACGAAGTGGTGTCTTCCGAGGCGTGTATATATATGAATGAATGTGAGCGCGCGCTGTCGCGCGTATTTGTGGATGCAAACCGCCATTCCGTTCGAGAGGCGACAGCAGCAAGGCGCGCGGACGCGAGCTTGCGCACGTCCACAAGCGTACGCGTAGTCTGGACTAATTATAGGACTATAGGAATTAGGACTAATTATGGATGAGGCCATTATGGTAATCGGCGCAGGCGTTGCGAGCAAGATACCGCTCCTATATTTATAACTTTACGTTCGTGCGCCATAAATGTCGCACGAGAAATGACCCAATTCACTGGGCGAAGCCTCCCCTCTTTTTGGAACTTCGCTGCACGAGTTCCACTAACTTTATATCTGTTGAAATGCCGCCTTTAAGGAATTTAATCTCGCGTGATGGTCTCATCACTTTCGCAGATCACTTTCGCAGATATTATACTTGAGCATATTCTGAAATATGTATCGGCTTATTCGGCCACGTACGGAAACGTTTCAGTAAAGCGGCTCTTTTATCGGAAGCAGTTTTATGGAAATTCCGTCAATATCCGAGAAGAAAGGCATAACGCTAGCCATACCAAATGTTAGCCAAGAAATCCAAGGCAAAAATTCTTGCAGATCCCACGCCGATATTAAAATTCACGTGAAGAGAAGCTTCAGTTAAGTGTGCGTCTAATTCTATACAATTACTGCAGTGATTACTTTCATAATATGCAGCGTCCCACCTCACATAATCTTTGTTCGAGCGAAAGAACCGTGCGCGCGAACCGTTGCGAAGTGATTGGCCGCGGCTCTAGGCATCGGCTTCACAGTGCGTCAGCATCTTTGACGGTGGCACACGGAAAGGAAGCTCCGTCGTCCCTGATAAGCGATAGGCGTCTCGAAGCGCGGTTGAGAGCGCTGCAATGCGATCGCGTATAAGCGCAATCACGTGATTTTATTTCATATCTCGAGGGCTTTCTTTAAACGCCCCCAAAATCGACACGCAGCATGTGGTACGTTGTCACAAAAAAAGAATTGATCGGTTGTTTCTGAACCCCCTCTACAACGTAACGAAATGCGCTTGGCACTAAAATGAATACAAAAATTTTCGAATAATTGATCTCGGTTTATTAACTAAATAAGCGGAATATAAAGATATCTTGAGGACCGCCCCATGACGGCAAACCATATGTCGTTGGTTTGACCCAGCTACGGTTAACTATTTTGTTTTTAATCCCTGGTTTAGTGACCGACGCTTTAGCAGCACCCACACGAAACCCGGGAAGGTAAGTGAAGAATGATCTCGTGGGGGTGCATTAAAAAGCCAGAAAACCTAGCGTACTTCCTAGGGAATAACATAAGTTCTAACATGGAGCAGTGGGAGGCACAACTCACCAGCTTGTACCTAGAGGTGAAGCTAGCAGTTCTGGATCAAGTCCGGCGGGCGGCTAAGGCCAGTGGGACACTGGATATAGGGCCCCACACATAATGCTCCAAGCCCCCCCCCCTCCCGCCCCTTTTAATAAAGTTTTCTTCTTCTTTTCCTTCGCTTTAAATGTAATATTAAAACAACAAAACACTGTCAAAATAAGACCATCTGTCAGAAAAAGCAGAGAGGAACAAAACGATTTTGAGAGTAATACAACACAAGCTTGAACATCTGTCTTGTTAATGTCGTTCTCACGTCGGAAATCACAGCGTTGCATGGTAACACATCTCCCACCGTCGTAACTGCAACACTTCACGCGGTGCTCTCTGTCATATTGAAAAGTGCATGTCTTCTGTTCGAAGAGCACTAGATTAGAGATAAAAAGAAGTAGAATAACATTTCAGCTCATCAAATAACTATACTGGCATTCTTCTTGCATGTACAACAGACCAGGTAACCTTGCACCGGCTTTCTTGTAACTGCGTGGAATGCGATCATTTACAAGCGCCACTCGAGAGTCGTGCCCCAGTAACAAAGGACACGAATCTCGCGTTCCAAAGACTACGCAACGCGTATAGCGCCGTCCTCAATCTTACAAGCAAAGCACGAGCATACGGTCTTGTAGTGATATCGTTGTTATCTTAAGCGCACATCATGCGACCACTCGAGACTTTGTTTGCGAAGGGTCCCACGAAAACGGTGGCCTCGAACAGAGCACATTGAGTAGGCATATTGTGTCATCCTACCTGGAATATCTGTACGGAAGTGAAAAGATTGTAAGGAGCAGCATTGCTCACTTATCAGCTGCCATCGCTACAAAGCTGCTGCGATGTTGGATTTTGACTGGCCGATGAAGACATGAGTATTAGGAGTAAAAAAAAACGAGTAAAACAAATGAAGTGTGAGAACCAATGAAAACGAGTCTTCTAGGAAGCTATTCGCACATCTCAATAATATCAGCGAATCCCGACGCTATCGTGAAGGCTTTGTTCAAATACTGTGTCCCAACAAACGATAAAAAAAACTGCTTTGCAGTAATCAGCATTGTTCTCTTACAATAAGAACGTTCTCGCATTACAATGACACGATATGTGCAGCAAACTGTCCCAGGATTGCTTAGTGCCTCATACTCTAAGTGTGCTTCTACGAAGCGACCACTTCGACGCCTGGTGCCTTCATTGGGCTCATCCCAGTGCGGAAGTAATGCAGTCAAATGGCTGGCGCGTACGGGCAAATGACGGCACCCATGTTTCTTTAGCAAGCATTTCCGTGAACCGAAAGGGCTCATGAGAGAGACAGTCATTTATGTACTCGTAACAAAAGCCTGAAGACCTGGCCCTGTGTTAGTGTCGTGTGAGGCTTTATTCTCTCTCCGCTGTACACCTAGTAGACAACCGCAACATTGATTACCACTAAGCCGCTCACCTGTCCCACCTGTAGCGTCCTGCGCATTTCTTCGCGCAGTGCGCCTGCTGGCCTCGTGGGGACGGAAAACTAGCTGAAAAGCGGTGCGCACCCTCGAAGTGGTGGAAAACGCAATAATTCACTAGTTCACTAGTCGCGCCTAGTTCACTCGGCGTAGTATCGCATTGCATTGTTTTTCTTGGCATTGTTTGCATTGTTTTCACCTTCACTAACAGTTAAAGATTGGCTGACCGAGCCAGCCAGTAACGCTTTCCAGGAACCACTGACTGTAATAGACAAACGCATTCCACGTGCCATTTTTTCTTCCTCGTGACTGCTGGGACGCTTCATGTGAGGAAAGTTGGCAAGCGGGCATCGACTGGCTGTGCGCAGGCGACTAAATTTGTGTGCTGCAGGCCCTCCATGACAGTGCTTTGCATACTAAAATCTGATTCCAAACCACTATTTGATAAATTATTTATTCAAACCACAATTACTTACAAAGGGGATGTACGAATTTCACACATCATTTCCTCAACCCGCTTCTTCAATTCCTGCACATAGTGGGTGCACTTGTCGCCTTAGCTCTTCGGTATCTCCTACGAGGCGACTAGGACCGTGTAAGCATTACAGTCTACTGTGATCTCCCAGCTTGTGCAAACGCCTACAGCAGTTCCTGTTTTAAGCTTCCTTTACCTATGTCCCCGGGAATTGGCGTGGCTGGTCAGTGTTAGGTGTCTCGCCTACTAGACTAGGTTCCATTGGCAGTGTAATAGTAAACTGGACCGTCCCCGGCAGACAATGTAATCAAAGTGGCGCCGATCCCGGAGGCTGTGCACTCAAAGTTGGCGACTTGGGCCGATTCTGACCCACAGTAGGCGATATCTTCCCTCGCAAGATATTTATTGTGGTTATTAATGCCAGCTGATGATGTTTGCACTGCAGTAATAGTAATGTTATCGCATAATAGTCGCTAAGGTGTAGAATATGAACCTAGATTATTTGCTTCTTTCTCCAGGTTTGGCATCGGTGTCTCTCTGAGTAAAAGTAGCCCGTTGTCGAGATTCGGCGTTACTTGCATTAGCTGGAAATAAAATACTTGCCCGCATCACGCGTCTCCTTGCGCAGTATTTAACTCAAATGATTCAAGAAAGCTTCGCCTAACGTAGACTCCAACAAATGCGCTAGATCTGCCGTAAATTTATTTAGGTAGGTAGTATTAAATGTGCTTTAACTGGAGAGGCTGGAAGCAGTACGCCTTCGACTACTGAATTTCACTTATCCGAAAAAATATTTGCTCCAAAGTAAATACATAGTCATAATACTAATCAAATATCAAAGGGATACCTTAGCGCATATACACTCACACTTACAGGAGTGAAAGAAAAAAGATGACCGAGTCTTTGCCTACCGCAAAAGGGGGGTAAGCGAAGCTTGTCCTGCGTGCACCTGACCTTCGTCATTGTTAAGTAACCCACAGGCAACTGTGCCGGATTGCTTTGGCTTCCCACTCCCTCAGCTCGGAATCTTCTTCTCGTTGCTATCGGATGGTCTGGGCGCGGGCGGCTTTAACAGCTGGATCGGCGCGTCGATGGCGAGCCCTTTCAAAGCCGAGTTCTCACCGCCGCTCGTCGAAGGCTGCCAGTGTTTCGGGGGACGAACAACACGTGGACGTCCAATCCGTTTTCCGAGAATGAACTGAACGGGAACGAAGCCGGCGCAGCTGCGCGCATGAAACCCTTTCCTGCCCTTTCTTTCACCGGCGAAGCAAAACGGCTCTGATCCGTTGCGCGCCTGGCGTTAGCGCGCGCCTATGCAGCTGGAATCCTTGTTACTGACTGACGCTCCGGTGCCGGCTCAGCTGTCAACTCATCAAACCGCCCTTTCCCACAGCTGATCTGCTCGGGGAGCAACTGGGTTTTTGCGTGACCACAACGCCACCGAAACTTCTGAGCCAATACAAGCTTCGCTTGAAAACAAACGAAACATAACAACGAAGGTGACTCACCGCACAAAATCGTTCCTATTTTTCTTTCTTTTTTTACCTCGCGTTTTGTTTACGCCCATTCTGTGCCACCTCCGTCCAGAGTATCAAATAGTAGCTCACATCTGGCTTACCTCCCTGGCTTTTATTTTTCTCTCCATCTCTTCTACAAAATGACTAATACCAAAGTCGCCTGGTAACGTTGAAGTTATAAAATCACTGTGATAATTAACGCTACGTTTTGTAACAGTGATCGAACTAGGTACAGACATCTCAGCAAACGCCGCACGAGCTCCTACCGGTGTTTCTGGTTGCTGAGGGCTCCGTTCTGTCAAGTGTAGCTTGCTCCAGATATCAAGAGGCTTCGGGTCCTTGCAGTGGTCAAAATCTGGCACGCTGGTTTGTATAGACAGCATCTATCGGAAGCGTATCCGAATAAGGAGAGATCGAGAGCCCCGGTGTGGGTCAACCATAGTAGATGAACAGGGTGAAATTGCGAATGTTGATATAAGCACCTAAGTTTTACACGCTTTACTATAGTATGGCTGTGTCGTTACCAGTCCATGCGTAATCGCCGTTGCACTTAGATACACGCATCGAAGCACCGTGTGGTTTGTGACTGACAGCTTTTCTCTTCTTTCTTTCTTACCACCTCTTCGAAAGCTCCTGCAGAAAGGTCCTCGGTATTTTTGTTTTGTTTTTTACTGTGTCTGCGGCTGGTGGATAGCCGGCCAACCATCTTGCATCCATTGTGTTGAGTAAGCATGCCAGTACGCCAGATGGAGTTGGCCGTCGTGCCGCTGTCCAGGTTGTTATTGATGATGTTTCCTTTTTACAGCGTTATCTCGTTTCCAGCTCGCTCTAGCACAACATTCATCATAGTCCTTATCCTTGTCAGTGACGCGGGTGACCACGCGGGTGACCATAGCGCCACCACAGGATCTCCAGCCTTGGTCTGCAGCGCCATCAAAAAAAAGAAAAAAAATGTTGACGAGTGTCACCTCTCTACACTCTTAAAAATATTTACACCATTTGGGGTGTACCTCGTCCCACAACAATAATCGTAATCTGCCTTACTTGCGTTTCCTTTCTTGAAAACTGCGCTCGCTACTTTCCTGTCGAAAATGCTGTGTCATGCTGATAACGCGCATGCCATTCGTGACCTGGAGGTGCCGGGCGCGCAGCGCTAACGAAAGGAAATGCGGGCAAGATAGATGACGATTATAGTTGTGACAAATATACACCCCAAAGGGAGCAACTGTGTTAAGAGTGTATCCAAATTTATACTCTACATTTAATAGTGTCCCTCACATTGAATCTGTACTTACACACCTGGTCATCTCTCCCCTGGGCTCTTTATGCAGTAAAACCGAGTCTGTTCATTCCGAACATATTTATTTATACTGTCGCTGTCTTATTACAAAAAGAAGTGTTCTTGAAGGCCCGCTTCGTACGTTTTGTTCGAACTTAAGAATTTTAGCGTTGCTCTTCCTTTGAGCCTCGGCCCTAGGTTTTAGCAACAGGGATGGATATGACGTAGTTTGTGAGTTTCTTCAAGCTACAAAGCGTTTACCCGCCGTGGTTGCTCAGTGGCTATGGTGTTAGGCTGCTGAGCACGAGGTCGCGGGATCGAATCCCGGCCACGGTGGCCGCATTTCGATGGGGGCGAAATGCGAAAACACCCGTGTACTTAGGTTTAGGTGCACGTTGAAGAACCCCAGGTGGTCAAAAATTCCGGAGTCGTCCACTACGGCGTGCCTCATAAGCAGAAAGTGGTTTTGGCACGCAAAACCCCATAATCTAATTTATTTTTTTGCATAGCGTTTGCCACATTTTTAGATTGCAGCTCCTAAGCACCCGTTCCTGCTTTGAGCGTCGGCGTTCCTCTGCGTCGGCGGCGTAACCGAGCGAACGAACAGAGCGAAGGATGAAAGAGTGAACGCGGAGCGCAGCGGGGGTGAAAAAATTCACTGACGATTACGATACTCCCCTAGTACGAAATCGGAGCGCAGCTGTATAAGTGTTTTCATTTCGCGGTATATTGAGGCAAGTATTTTGAGAGAGACATGTAGCAGAGCCGATCGGCTATCGTCGAAAATCAGATCTGTCGGTCAAGCGCGTCGGCTTTTATACATGCCTCGTCGAAGATTCCAGTGTTAACACCTGTGCCGCATGGCTTCCAGAAAAAAATTAAATTATAGGGTTTTACAGGCCAAAACCACTTTCTGATTATGAGGCACGCCGTAGTGGAGGACTCCAGAAATTTTGATCACCTGGGGTTCTTTAACGTGCACCTAAATCTAAGTGCACGGGTGTTTTCGCATTTCATCCCCTTCTAAATGCGGCCGCCGTGGCCGGGATTCGATCCCGCGACCTCGTGCTCAGCAGCTTAACACCACAGCCACTGAGCAACCACGGCGGGTGGGCTTCCAGAAAGTACTAAACAATTCGTGTCGAGCATGCAGTCAGGTTACAAACGATCGCAAACCATGACAATCGAAACAAGCGTGAACGAGACCAAACCAAGCAAACCAAACAAACACGAGCGAGAGCTGACGCGAGTAGACGATAGTACGAAACGAGCGGTCAGGCTGAGACCAGTTACGAGTACGCGTCGTGCGGTTGGTCGGGTCCGCATGGCACTAGTTTTCCACGCGCACGTCACTGGAGGGGCTGCTCTCATTCGTCTCCGCCGTTCGCGGGTCGCGTCTTTCATATCCCGCTCCGCGTTCACTCTTTCATCTTTCGCTGTGCTCGTTTGCTCGGTTACGCCGCCGACGCTGCCGATGCTTGGCGCAGCAGGAACGGGCGCCTAAGAGCTGCGCTCTAAACAGTAACCTCTCGCGGCCGCGAGAGCGAGGATAACGCGAGGAGGAAAGGGGGGGAGTAAGCTGCAGTGAAAGCATGTCGCGGAAAGAGGAGGAGGAGCAGATAGGAAACGGCCTGCGCATGCGCTGAGTTGCCGGAGGCCGCGGCACCAGCAGCCGCGTGGGAGATCTCATCTGCGCTTCCCAGAGGGAGCCAGGGTGGCGTGAGGTGGGGAGGGCTGCGCTCGTCGGTGGCGTCAGCCGCTGAGGTCAGCCCGTGGCACCAGCGTGTGTGACGGGGATCACTGCTCCTGCGAGGGGCAAGTAAGGCTCGATGTGCCGCTCCCTTGGGTGTTGTCGCCGCCGACACTGGTGGCACGACTTCCCTGCGACGAAAGGCCGCTCTCGTCGTCGGTGGAACGAAAGCGTGAGAAGAAAAGCGGAGTGCCGCGCAAGACGGGCTGTGCGACGACGATGGCTACGATGTGGCGCCAAAGTAGTGCGCATCGTCTGTATGTAAACAAAACGCTGAATGCGTGGTCTGCGGCGGCTGCTGTGAATCGCACCCACGCGTCACCCACGCGCTGCCTCTCGCGATCTCCCAATTAGCGCGGCGGTGACGCCAGACTTCGCTCCGTCTGCAATGTGCGGCACAAAACAGATTGTCCGCGGCAGCTATAAGCTACTCACAGCGTTCTTTTCCTAATACAAACCGTGAACCTATGTAATCGTAATACAAAATATTGACTCGCGCAATCAAAACACGCATAGAGCGGCGTTCAAATTTCGCATGAGCGAGTATCGTAGTCAACGGCGAATTTCTTTTTCTGCTTTCTTCACTGTCCCTCTTATACTTTTCTGAATTATTTTCGGAAGGAATTGTTAAATGAACCTGCTTACTATCTCTTTGAAATGTAATTGCCCAGTCATTCGACTATTCTTTTGTTTTTCGTTGTCTTCGTTTCATTCCTGTGCTCGTTATTATCACTGTGTTTTCTACAACCCCACAATTCTCATCCCATCCGCCACTGCAGGTACGTGTCGCGGTTAAGTTGATCATCGCCTTTATATTCATCAGCGCTCATAATAAAGTTATGTACAGTCTTTGATGTATTACGTGATAGTGAGGGCGCTTGGGCAATGGCGAATTAGCGGAAGGATACAGTCTATGGAATGTGCGATAGTGTGGCGTGTATTCAATGCGGCAACACATCGCATAAGTGCAGACGTTACAGTTTACGGGTCCGCGGAAGCAAGGTCGTTGTCTGTGAGCGGGTCCATCGCGCCACCAGCTTTTCTGGCGGGCAGCCTGCATCCACTGGCGGCCTACAGAGGTGTAAATTCGTCCTGACCAAGGACGACGCAGCGAATCTGGGTCCTCGTTTCTTTTTTTTTTATTATTTTTGCGCGTTACGCGGGCAACTTAAGAAGTGAAGCCAACCGCCGAAGCTTACGAACCACACCTTGCGTAACGCGGACGAAGCGCAGTGTAGTCTGTATCTGTCGATGGCGATTACGAAGCGACCGACGCGGCGCGAACGATGGGAAGAGAGAGGGAGAGTGCCCCTCGAGCTGAGGGACGATTACTTGTTTATTTTTGCCTCCTCATTACCTGTTTAGATCGGATGTCGTCGAGTCTCGGAGAGGAGTCCCCCTTATCGCACGTGGCTGTCCACTCGGAGCCGCGATGCGCGGTGTATTCTTTGTCGGCGTGGGAGGAGAGGTTGCTTCCTCTGTCGGCTGCCTTCGCGCGCGTATCGGCTCCTGGGAAGGAGGAGCACCTGCGATTATCTGAGGGGCAAAAACCTCGCGTCCGCCTGCGCGCGGTCTCAGCTGTCTCCGGGCGACGCCAGCGCACGTGCTAGCGCCATGAAGCCCCTGGAGCTCCTCTTCAACCGGCTGCACTGCCTGATCAAGATCGACGCCCGAAATGAGGAGGCACCGCCGGACGTTCTCGGTGAGCCGAAGTCCGCCGCGAGTTCGCGGCAGGCTGCTTGAGTCGGGGAGAGGCGGCAGCAGTCGTCTTTTCAGCCGCAGAGACCGTTACACGTGCCATGTCCCGCCTTCACAATCCTTGCAGTAACGGCTGCGTCAGAACAGCCTGCTCTGACACCCATAAACTTAAGATCCGGTCACTCCAGTTTGAGGAGCAACATAAATCGTTCCTACGTTTGTCACACTCGTATCAAAATCGGCTTATTCCGTAGCTCCAAAAAGGCCCCCAACAATCTCGAGACACCGCAAGGATTTCGCTGCTTCCAGTGAATTGCTCCAACACCATGCACCCCTACTCACGCCCTGGCAACCCCTGTCTTACGACGCATGGGTGTTTGCAGAAGTAACGCTCAAGGTGGGTCCCCTTTTGAACGCCACTGTGCACTGCTCATTCAAAGGGAACACTAGCAGATATGTCTGGCATTTTCGTGTGGAACCCAACATGCGGTTTCATGAATATTCCTCCAAGTTGCGGGTTTCCCAATGACTCACTTGTTCAATCAGTGTTTTAGCGCTTCAAGTTCGCGATTAACTGGACCTTGCGCAGTAGCCACATGCTGAAATTTTGGTCGGCTCATACGGTGAGGCGAAAGACGCGAGAAGGCGCTAGCGCCAGACTTCGATCCCGGGACCAGAGCGACAGTTTCTTCAAGGGCGCTGCTTTATGGCTGAGGAACCAGTTCGCAGTAGACGTGTGCTACTTTCCGCTGCATTCCACCATTCTCTCTCATAGCATTGGTACTGCTTTGTGCAACGATGCTCATTGGCGACACGAGCGACTTAACAGTATTCTCTGGT
Source organism: Dermacentor albipictus (assembly GCF_038994185.2). Classification (NCBI taxonomy): domain Eukaryota; kingdom Metazoa; phylum Arthropoda; class Arachnida; order Ixodida; family Ixodidae; genus Dermacentor; species Dermacentor albipictus. The sequence continues at coordinate 108,096,702 of NC_091822.1, read as the reverse complement.
GCCCCGTAGAGAAACTAGTCATCGTGTGCTGCATGTGCATGAATCTTTTGTAAGGATCGCATTGGGCCATATCACTGGATTCTTCTTGCAAGGCAAAGTGGGCACAGCATATTATTCCGACCTTTTAGCGGCCCTGCAAAAAGGAGAGTCAATGTGTGTTGCTTTAGAACTTGTTTTCACGCCATGAACTGTAAAAAGTAATCGCCAGGGTGTCCTTTGGTGGAGACGATATGAAGCTTAGCGAGAAAGGGAGAGAAGAATGGCAATAGACTGTCTGGTTTATCGTCAGAGGCATTCTTCACAGTGACAGAACACATGTGCAACAAGACCGCTAGGCAAAGTGAGTGAGTGAGTGAGTGAGTGAGTGAGTGAGTGAGTGAGTGAGTGAGTGAGTGAGTGAGTGAGTGAGTGAGTGAGTGAGTGAGTGAGTGAGTGAGTGAGTGAGTGAGTGAGTGAGTGAGTGAGTGAGTGAGTGAGTGAGTGAGTGAGTGAGTGAGTGAGTGAGTGAGTGAGTGAGTGAGTGAGTGAGTGAGTGAGTGAGTGAGTGAGTGAGTGAGTGAGTGAGTGAGTGAGTGAGTGAGTGAGTGAGTGAGTGAGTGAGTGAGTGAGTGAGTGAGTGAGTGAGTGAGTGAGTGAGTGAGTGAGTGAGTGAGTGAGTGAGTGAGTGAGTGAGTGAGTGAGTGAGTGAGTGAGTGAGTGAGTGAGTGAGTGAGTGAGTGAGTGAGTGAGTGAGTGAGTGAGTGAGTGAGTGAGTGAGTGAGTGAGTGAGACAACTTTATTCGGTCCAAGATATACGCGAGTAAACTCAGCGTTACCTGGCTCGGGCCCACTTGGGGACTATCAGGTCAAGCCTGACGGCAAAGTGAGAAATTCTCGCTAGCAGCAACTTTTTCTACGGTACATGCACCCATTCTGCGCACTTTCATCTGCAGAATCTAAGGCGCGTATTTCACTTAAAGCTTATTTTACTTCTTGCTCTAAGTGAGCTCGTCAAACATTCCTCACTGCACCTAACCTTACATGTGCTGCCTGGGCCCACCCTCGGACGTAAGTATGGCGCGTGACTAAAGTGGGCGTTATAACGTCAGTTCCTAAGTGTAGACACCATTGCATTCGCGCCTGTACTAGACTTTCGATGAGGAGGTCTCTCTTGTCAGTGCAGGCACGCGGGATCCCGGCAAGTAAAAGTGGCATACCGATTTCATTGGATCCATCCTACTCTCGCCCAAAATCGGAGCTCCATAGAAGCCCTCAACAAAAAAATACCAAAACTTCCACTGTGTAGCCCGCGCCAAATGGGTCTTTTGCATGGCAGATGCCAGCCCACTCAACTAACTCAAATGTTTCAAGTTTAACATGTTATTCATCTCTTGGGCCGACGACACTGACGTTTGTGGTTATGACGATGTTGTATTTGTTGGCAACTATAACGACGACAGTTTTATCGCCGTTATTGACAACTAATGCCCGCGAAAATGTAATCACAGTTCTTGTTACTAAAGAAATAAGCGCAGTGAATAAGCACCACGAATGGTAACAAGGACTTCTTGGGATCAAATTTCATAAAAAGCCCATAGTCCTTCTGTTTGAGTCTGTTTCTCATTATGCTCAAGTGGGTCGTATATTCACGATCTAGATGCCAATATTTTGTTGCGTCACTAACGGCCTTGTGATCAACCATCTTGTGTCACAATCTTACGGTCCCTTAAAACAAATACAGTCGACATACATACGCGTTGTGTATACACCATAGCGACCGAAGAGAAAGCTGGTGTGCGTTCATGTCTCATTCAAACGCGTGTTCTGTGACCTCTTTATCGGAACAAGTCAACAGCGATATCCGACGTCCTTAGACGAGGGCCGAACAACCCAGTGAAAGGAGCTGCCTTGTACGTATCCACGTTTTTTTTTTGTGTGTGTGTGTGATTTACTGCGCCCCGATTGTCAGACTACTTAAGCTCGAGCAAGTCCTTGTGAGGGACATGTTGCCAGACAGGCTTGCAGTAAAGCCTTGTGGACAAATCCTACATTATATACTCGCACCCGATTACGACATGCCACGACGGTAGGCTCTTGCGCACAAACTACAGAACGAAAACAAGATACTTGACAAACACAAGCGAAATCTTCCGCCTGAATTGCATTCGCGAAAAAAGGGCGAAGTTACATACACAGACGATGTATGACGTGCATCTGGGTGGTGTAAAGAAATAAAAAGAATCTTTAAACAAATAAGTGGAATATGGAACCGGTGAAATCATTGAATTGAACATTAATTTATTTAAGAGAGAAATCATTTAGGTGGTACAAATTAATCGTCTGGTGTTTAAATGTGTCAGTGCGGCTTCGATAAGGCTCTCGCAAGAAGAGCTGAAATAATTACGGCACAATCCACGGTAAGATAAAACAATATAGAATCTCTAGGCACACGTTACGCATAGATAGGTCCGTCGCTAGGTCCTTGTATTTTTATATTCTATTTGTTTCTTTAAAGATTTCTTGCTGTTGTTTTCATCCACCAGATGCACGTCATGCATCGTCTGCGTACATAACTACACCCTTTTCACCAATAAAATTTAGTTGAAAGTTCGCGCTTTTTGTCAAGTCTTCTTTCTCTGGTTTCTGCTATAAATCCTACAGCCATGGAATACTGCCAACTCACCCAAACCAGTAACCTATTCCAATATGAGCTCATAAATGTTCACAATGGATGCTGAGCGGCAACTTCAAACGTTTTCGCAGAAATTCGTATATTCTTTATCAATGTTCCTACTTTGAAAACCTTCACTTACATCCGCACTGATTCGCGAGAACCAATATTCACACACACCTGCCCCGTTACATAGTCTCTGTTACATAGTCTAAACAACACGCATTTCTTCACGACACTCATATCGAAAAGTCTGTCGAACTGTGCCTATTCTTCTTCGTGCAGTTCGAAGTACATTTTCGCTGTTTCTCCAAAGTTATCGCGTGAGAGCCAGCAGACACCATAGAAGACACCAAAGTAACACCAACAAGTAACACGCAAGCTGACCTGCAACGTCGTCATTAAATCAATAATTTGATCAACTCGCTTGGGCGTCACATTTACGAATGCTTATTCATTCCTCATTGGAATAACCGACAGCCCGCGTGCAGTTCTTGCGGGTGCGACGACAAAATAGGGCCCCTTTTTTGTCATTGCCCATCCTTCAACGGTCAGCAATGTGCTCTGCGAGACGGTCTCAGCCGCTTCGATGGCAGACTGCTCTCGGAATAAAAAAGATCCTGGGATCCCGTTTGAAGCACTTCAGTTATATTGCACGCTTTTGACGCCGGATGGAGAGTAAGACTGCCTGTGAATCTCAGTGAACATTCAAATGCGTTCGCACGGAATTCTTTTTTTTTATTCTTCCTGCTAACATTCCCGGCTACCTTAGTGTATCGTAGCCAAGCAGATACTACTTTGGTTAACCTGCCTGCCTTTTCTCCGTCTCTCCCTCGTGTCATTGACTCTAACTTACCTCTCTGTCTATTTTTACGGTCTTTTACTGTCTATTACGAGAACTTTCACAAAGCACTAGGTTATACGAAAATGAGCAAGAGTATGTGCGCGCATCCAAGGCGTGTACCAGTGTCGAGTAGGATCTGTTTTTAGTGCGCCATGATGCGTATTATTCGGATAACAATTGTATTGACACTCCATGCGAACTTCTGCCGTCGTTGTGAGGTTCCGTATAACGTCCAAGGGCCACGCGCCATATGCATGTGCGAGTGAACGCGTGCGAGGGTGAGTCAACTATCGCAGCTCAATGTAGCGCACGCAAACGAGGAAAGCAGGGACGAAGCGCGCCGTCTTCCGTCTCGCGCAAGTCTCCGAGGGGAGCGTAGGAAGGGGGGAGGGGCGCGTTCTACTCCGGGCGGCGCGGGCGGCTGCACGCGCGCGCGCCCGGGCCGCTGTATGTTGAAAGCCATTTGCAACCGGGACAGAACCCACCGCGCACTCTTGTTTTCGAGGCTTCGTTAGCGTTGATGCGAGCCGCAGCACGAAGGTCAGTTCGCTCGCTGCTGCTGCCGCGCTTCCTCGCTCCAGCGTTTTGACAGCGAGTTTCCGCGGTCATCGAGTAAGATGTGTTCGTATTCGCTCGCGCGCGTGACACCATGCTTGGTAATTTAGTTAGTATGCCTATGTTTGCAAGTTATACTCTGCGGGAAGCTTTACACCGACTGCACTTAAGACCGTTCACCGAGTCAGATACTCGGACCGTGGCCACACCCGTCACTGGCACGAAAAGAGAATCGTGCATTAGTGCAATACTTGAAGTGCACCGGCTTAAGAGACCGTTTATAGGGTCCCTGTGCATAGTGTCCCGCCTGCACGCACTAAGTGCTCACTTCCTCCCCTTTTCCTCTTTCTCTTCCTTTCCCCCACCCCCAGTGTAGGGTAGCAAACCGGATGCTCTTCTGGTTGACTTCCCTGCCTTTCCGGTCCTTGCTTTTTCTCTCTCTCTCGTATACGGCCGGCAAACCTACTGTCCTTATTTCGCTGTCCACTAATTTGCTATCGCAATCGATGCTTCACCATTCGGGCGAAACTGCGACTTTTGTATTCGTAATGTCACAGCAGTACTCACCCGATTTGAGCCAACACGCAAGATCTAGCCGATGACCACTGCGGTACTCTGTATTGCAAGTGGCTACGATGAAACGAAGTGGAACGATGTGTGGCTAACTCATGTCTTGCGCTGAATTGTATTTATTTATTTATTTATTTACACAATGAACATTCTGCACAGGCTCATACAGAGAGATAAAACTTTATTGTGTCCTTGATGGGGTCCAGGGGTGGCGGAAGTTGGGAGACTAAACCCCAATCCCCACTCTTCCTCAGACGGCAGCCAGTCCCTGCTTTCTGGCGACGTCTACAAGTATACTGAAGTCGTAATATGAACATAAATAGCAAACAGGTTATAGATGTATATATAGTAATAAAACAGGTGTTTATTAAGAGATGATTACATAAAGCGTCACAATATTGTCTTTGGGAGCTGATCGTGGCAGTGTTCCCGGAAAGAAGCCCGCGAATACACGCAAAGTGCCTCGAGCGGCCAGTCGTGCGGAAATATTGCGTGCATTTGCAGGCTTCTATCACACTCGGAAAAAATTGGAGGACGCTTAAGCTTCGCCTTCAAGAGTGGAACGCGACAGCGTTCCCGTCGACCCGCCAAGGGGTATAAGACAATGCGCTACGGCACAGCGATCACTTACGAGGCGTCCCGCATCGGACTTAGCGCCCACCTATCACGCGGTGAGCGTCGAGCAACGCAGCGTTCGGCGCGGCAACGAAACGTGCGCCTGAGCAAGCGGAACGAACCAAAGAACTCGGTGTTTCGGAGGGGAAACGATCTACGCCAGCCAAACGTCGTGATCGGCACGGACAGAGAGATAGATAAATAGTAATCTAAAGAAAGGAACGGCGCTTGATTCTGCAACCGGGAGCACGGCGAAGCGTCGTCAGGGGAGAGGGAGTCGGGACCGCGACGCGCCTGGCACCGGTCCCAATGCACGCGCGACGCGCATCCTGTCGGGGCAGCGCCGTACATTGAAAGGAGGGGGTCTGCTGTGTTTGCCGCAAGATGGCTCTGCGTGTGCGGTAAGCGCAGAAGAAATGTAGCGGAAACGTACTTCGCTACTCGTGCAACTGCGACTTCTGCAAGTTACATGCTCATAATTACCGATATACATCGCAGTATAACTTTCTACGGCACGTTTCTGAGGGAACACCGCATTCACTAGAAGCGCTTTTGTACCGCTTTTAAGCATCGAACTTGTGGCTGAGTGGTAGCGTCTCCGTCTCACACTCTGGAGACCCTGGTTCGATTCCCACCGAGCCAATCTTGGAAGTTGCTTTTTATTTATGAAACGCCTGCCGTGATTTATCGCTCACGGCCAACGCCGCCGACGCCGACACCCGACGCCGACGACACCGGCTTTTCTGCGACACGAGCTCCTTAACGCTATCGCGTTAAAACAATTTTATGTAGCACGTATTGAGCAACAGAAACCTGTATCGGGAGTTTTCCGTGTTGCTCTACAATTTTCTCATTGACACTTTTCATCTAATTGTAATATTTGAGAAAGTTGATTAATGAATTAGAATTAATTATATAGTTATATAGAACGAAAAAGCTAATCTGAGTATCTCCAAAGGAGGGCAAACAACCATTATCTTGGTTCTGTCCAGCTACGTGGCATTCGCCTATTTTTAAACTCTGGCTAAAGTTAGCTGGGGCACCCTCTACATGCGTGACGGGGGTGTGCGCGCGATAAGGTGACGAGTGATAGAACTCGTGGAGCAGTGCCAGACTAGTAGCGCGGCGACGATGGGAAAGAAGGGGGAGGTCTGACTGTGCTTTTAGTGATGTTACACTGATACGAAAAATGAAGAGTAGACGAATCTCGCGGCACGACTCTGAACTGACTCAAGTGCTCTCATTAGGTATGCTTAGTGTGGATCCCAGATGGAAGATGCCTACTACCTATCAGTTCTTCCGAGCGATGTGTGTGCGATGCATGCCGCCGCAAATGTCGTTTTGGGAACCCACGAATTTGGTTAGCTGATGAAAATTATACTATTAACGTGTGGACGCCAAGACAAGTTACTATACAGAAGGTGACACCCAGACATCCAAAGGAGTTGACTAGTTCCACAGTGACATTTGCGATGGTATAAGAAAAGGAAAGAGGACCATGTCGACGAGTAAACGACGCAGCTTTGCATTCAATAAGGTTGTGCGTCGTTAACCAGTGTTCACTCCCTCCCTGTGCGAGATTAAGATCAGTTTGAAGGGACAATTGGTCAGACACATTAGTGATAGTGTTAATTACACAATCATCGGCGAACATACGAGTAGAACAAAAAACGTGCAGCGGTAGGTAGTTAATATAAATTAGGAAAAGAAGGGGACCAATAACAGTACCTTGTTGGACGTCCGATGTTATCGGAAGGGAATTACATGTTTGATAACCTGTAGCGACAGGTTGGAAGCATCTAGTTAAGAATGATCTTATCCAGTTTAGTACATTAGGGTGTAATTTTAACTGAGAGAGCTTTTAACATTAGACGTTTGTGTGGTACCTTATCGAAGGCTTTCGCGTAGTCCAGAAAAATGGAATCGGTTTGGAGGTTGTTGTCAAGATTGGTATGTCTGTCATGCATGAAAATGGCGAGTTGCGTTTCGCAAGTACAAACCCTTGCGAAAGCCATGCTGTGACGGATGAAAAAAATATTATTTGAATCTATAAAGTTGACTATTTGAGAGTAAATACCATGTGCCATGATTTTGGTACGGTTTGACTGATATGTATGTTGGTATCCAGTCTGCTTTATTGTGTTCATCTGAACAACCTAATTTTTCTCGATGAGCTTACGGTGCACTACACGACCATATAAGCCCTCGAAAAATCGATAAATAGGGCATTAGCTTTAAACATGGAAATAATTACTATGCGAAATCGTGCGTTATCTCTGACGCGTTATAGTAGACAACACTTTTCTGAAACCTCTTTGCATAGTATTTAACAAATTAATTTCTTTTAACTATACGTCATGACTGCTTTACATACTACGGGCTGCAATTAATTCGCAACAATAACTCGTCAGCGATATAGGTATGTATGTTTCGACGTGTAGTCTTCTTTACGGACGTGGCTTACTTTGGCGCGTCGCCAGTCCGCAAGGAGGGTAGCTGTATTTAACGATTCGGAGAATATAATCTGAAAAGCGGGAGAGCATATGATTTCAGAAATACGGTTGATATATTATCGTGCCCGGCGCTTTCTTGGTGTCTAGAGCAGGTTCAGAATTTTCGACTCTGCTTCATGATTTCACCCGTCCGTTCGCGTCAGCATAGGCCATCCGCGTACTATAGGTCGGCAGGCTCGTGTGGGCAGATTAGAAATAGGGATTTAATGTATTTGCAACAGCGCGCATTGCTTTTACAACGACCAAACCAGAAACTTTTATCTTACTGATCAAGCCTTCTGGTTTCGGTATGCAGGGCCCTAGGATTTGCAGCTGACTCCTTGCGAAATTTGCTAAAGTTTTTAAAAAGTAATTCCCTTTTGCAGCTTTCGCTTATAACATCAATGTGCGCGTGAGGTCTTATCTCTGCGGAATTGATTTTTTTTTCTTCGTCGTGTTCTCGCTTTTCATTATGGGTGAATTACGATCCGAGTGATCGATGGTGTTTCCCACCCTGTTACCTTCAGTTTTGTTGGTATACAGTTGTTTGCACAATGCAGAAACCCCTTTTAGCTTTAACCAACGACAGTTAGCGCCTCTGCGGGAATGAAGTGAGAAACCATCCAAGATTCCTTCTACGTAGTCGATCGCACTCGCATCACTAGCTCGGCTATAATAATTGAAAACGATTCGTGACGGTTTGGCCTTGTGGCTAGCGCTCATATTTAAAGTGCAACTATTCAGGCTCCTGATCGAAAATACCTTCTTCAATAGGAATATGTGGCGTTATCGACTGCGATAGTAAAAAAAAAAAAGAGTATGCACTGAGCAGGCATTTCTTTGAATACGCTTAGGTTCTTAAACAATCTGTGATTAAAAAACTCTAAACGTTTTATTAAGCAGGTGCTTACTGTTTTTAACTCTCTATTACCCATAGTCGACTTATCCGGGTCTCCAAGTAACGTAAAATCACCAGTTAACAACAGCTTTGTACATTTATTGATTTTGCTTTGCATAAGGAATGACGGGAGGTCATTGACGCCGCACAGTACCTTTCGCGTTGTGCAAGCTCTTTTCTTTGCTGCTTTAAACAGCAGTAAAGGCACACAGACATGTGCTAACGTGCTTTCATTAATAAGAAAACCTAGGGACAAATCGCGCTGTTTGGCTCATGTCAACTTCTTAAAGCACGCTGAAGCATTAATAGGAACGTGAATAACAATGACGAAAACAACGTTCGCGCTTCGTCCTCTGTACTTGTACGTGTTTCTGTCACTGCTAATTTAGATACATAGATAGATTTATTTCTCTCAAAACAAAGTGCAGAAATGAGAGAGGACGGAACGGAAAAAGTTGCCAAATGCAGCTTGAGGACCACCTACGCCCTACAGAGCAGCAGTGTTCGTAGCAGCAGCAATCGTGTTCTGATTAAGAATCGGCGCTATTTAAACATTTTCAGCGACAGCGATGACTTCAACAACTTTTCTTTGTGCTTGATGCCAACGAGACCTAGGCCTTGCTCAGATTGGCCGCACGTCAACAGTCGTTGTGATGCATTTTATGAGAACACTCGTTTATGCGTTATACTTTCTCAGCAAACGGTCGCCGTAACGCGGCGTCTCGAGAGAAAAGAGACCGTCTGAACACTTCTCCAGTGGCTGCCTCGCCTTTTCTTATGTTTTTTCCTGCTATAGTGCTAACAAAAAAAAAATTCCGACCTTTGCTTGGAGATACGTATCAGTACAGTAATCGCGTCGTTACACAGTTCCTGGCTCTTCCAAGTAAACATGCAATCGAGCGAGCCCTGTGGTCGAGTTTGGTCCGAGCGGAACAAACCCTTCACGCATCCTCGAAAGAGGACGACAATCGCTAAAAATTGGTTTTCTTTAACCTCGAGGGAAGATTACTCCGCGCCGCCAGCGTGTTGACAGGGGACACTGAAGAAACAGCGGCCACTCGCGGCAAGAAGGTCACGTGAACGCGAGTCCTCGAAGCCCACGTACGACCAAGCCAAGGTGAAGCGTTCCTGGGCAAACACGTGGACCGAAACTGACGATACTCGCCCGAGGCGCCTTCGCCAAACAGAAGGCCAACCGTAGGGGGGGGGGGGGGGATACATTTTTATTTTTTCCTGAATATCAGTTTTAAAAAGGAGCCTCCTCCTTATCATACATGAGTGCTGTTGCGTTATTGGCGATAAGCCGAGAGCCTCTCACTGCAGCCTCGAGCGTGCTTCGTACGCGCCATCCAGCCCGGAAGCGACCCACGAGTGCGTCCGGTGCGCGTTCTTTTGTCTGTAGCGGAGCACGCGTTATCTTGCGTCATCGTGTCAGGTCGCGGTAGTACGGCACTTTCTTTCATATCCCCGAAATAGGGCTTTCGTTAGCGCCCCGCTACGCTTCTTTTGCGGCGCCAGATGTTGTTCCAAGTTCAAATACGGTTGGTAACCGCTTTGCAGGGTCATTCCCTCACAATAATGCGAATATGTGTACCGGATTAAACTTTTCGAATAGTCATTAGAATACGTGCAGGTAGTATGCGGACGCTTAAGGCGCCATAATGCCGCCGCTGTTGGGCTGTCCTGCTAATGACTTATACCCTTAGACTGCGTTTCGTAAAGTCTTGAAGCTGGTTGTTGATTAACGAATTTGCAAGTAACGTAAGCATGGGCGGACAAACTCTGGTAAGTATGACCTCTGGTTTCGCCCCACTCCTCGCGTCACAGATGGAAGATTATGTTCAATAAAGTATTTACGGAGAATCTTCTCTGGCAGGACAGCAGATATATAAATTTGAAATGTTGAGCAAGTAATAAGATGAAATTGCAGTGAATCTTAGCAGAATGGGCTGCAACTGTGGTGGCCTGTGAAGAGCCCTTTCAAAGCTTTGAATGCTCTTATCAACTCCTTAAAACGGGAGTTTTCTCAGTAAAGAATCGAATATTACGGGCCTTGGGAAAACCTGTTCTCACCTAAATTTTTCCTTGTATTCTCGTAATAGCTTGCATAGAACTGTTAAGATTTTCCTTATGCGACAAGAAAACTTAAGCGTCTAAATAAAGGTCACGGGGTTCGCTGCGCACCGGTATGAAATGGAGCACTTGAATTTTATTTATACAATGATTTCGACAGCCTTGTAAGCCAGAACTTCGTTCACCGCTACTTGGTATGTAGTTCTACATATTAATCCCATCCCAAAGTTCTTTGGTTATTTCTCAGCCCAGGAGGAGGAGAAGGGGGAGGAGGAGGAAATAACATTATTGCGTGCCCTGCGAGTTGGTCCGTCGTACATGTTCCTCTTCTAGTCCGCGTCTTCGCAGCGCTCTTTTCTTGAAGTATGGTAGGGAGGGCCAAAGGCCCCGCCTAGGTGACGGCCTGGAGTTCCTGGGTCCTGGGGGCATCCTCGGCCCGCTTGACAGCCCATAGTTGATCCTCGAGGGCGGGGCTGAGCAGCGCGGCTTCCCAGCGCGTGCGAAGGCTGTTGCTGGAGTCCGCGTTCTCATTATTTTTATGTAAACCTCGGCATTCCCGTAATATATGCTCCATGGTGGCTCTGGATTTCCATTTGTCTCATTTGTCCATTTGATATATATCCGGATAGATGATGTGCGAGAGTGCAGGGTTCGGATACGTCCTAATTTATAACTGCCACAATGCTACGGACTGCTTTTTTTTTTCAATTTGGGTGAGGTCGCGGGAATATGCCCCTCTGTAACCTATAGTGTTTTGTGATGTCGTTATATGTGGTCATTTCTGACCTTCCACTCCCACTCATCTACCGCACCGTCACGTCCGGAGGGTGCCATGAGCAAGAAAAATTACTGGCTTTGAACAGAAATCTTCGGTTACTTTTCATAGCGCAGCACCATGTAACTTTACCGCGCGCTGCCAAGAATTGTTTGAAATAGCAGTTGTTCAAGGGTACTTGCTGCCTCGCATCGCCCGTCACACTATTCAAAGCCCGTGAATTAAGCGGTTATCGAGTCGTAATCTCGTTACGACTGACACGATGATGCACTTTAGGGCATCCTGACAATGTCTCGCGGGGATCGCAAAGTACCGAACGAACTGTTGCAACGTTGTGCTGCATAGATTTCGACTTCGAGGCAGCTGCGCAGTTCCCGCGATTGCCTGCAGCGCCGGTTTGTGCCCGTCGCAGTACACTTGCTCGAACACCGCGCGTCTCCTGCGAGAGGAACAAAGGGCAGTCGACGGCTCGCACGCGGATAGTGTGCTTAGCCTTGCAAAACTCCTCGGAGCGCGAGGCTCCACAAAACGAAGGGCGCATCGGTTCGAGGTCGCACGTTTTATCGCCGCCATACACCGCAAGTAATTCGCAAGGATCTAGCCCGAGCGCTGATAAAGTACGATTCTCTGAAGAGATACGGTATCCGCCGCGTTACCGGATTTCTGGCACCTGGAGAAGAAATTCAGTAGCACCGTGCGAGCAGCAACGCTTGGCAGGCAAACGTTTAACAAGTGCGCCTCGTCTATCAGCGCTGCGAGAAGCTCTTGAAAGGCTAACGATATGGACAGAGAGGCAAAGCAAGCAAGCAAGCGGTAAAAAAAAAATCTGCCGTTTTCCTTCCGATAAGCCGTGTATTCGTGGACGATGCCCAATGAACTGCTCGAAGTGTGAAGAGGACAATGCGTGGGCCTTTCGTCACTCGCGAGTTCCTCGGCAGAACACAGTGACATTACTTTGTTTTGTTCTTTTTTTCTTCGCCTCGAAAGCTTATAGCGAGAATATCTTGTTTCTTGGGCTGCGAGGCAGAAGATATCACTTCAAATTCTTCGTGTTGTCGTGGTCTTTCACGTTATTTCTGTAGTTCCGAAGAGTAACTCCGATGACGTGCTGACGCCACGGTCGCTTGCCAACACCGAATGTAACGAAAACATGTTACAGTGTATTGTCGCTTATATCCTTGCGTCCGCACCGCCGACGCGCCTTACTTTGATATTGTTGTCGGGAGGAGGAGGAGGAGGAGGAGGAGGAGGAGGAGGAGGAGGAAACAACTTTATTTGTCAATTCTGTCTGGAGGAAAGAAGCCATCACTCGATCGTCTAAAGTGCGTCCCACGTAACTTGAGCCAAGCTTTAGAGATATGCAAATGCCACGTAGCTGGACAGAGCCAAAGTAATGTTGTTTGCCGTCGCTTGTAGATACACGGGTTATTTTTATGCATTTCGCCTAATTGCACGATAATGCTTAATTAGTTAATCACCTTCTCTAATGGTATAATTAGATTAAAAGTGTCAACGAGAAAGTTGTAGAGCAACACGAAAAACTCCCGACACAGCTTTTTCAATTGCTCGGTAAGTGCTATGTAAAGGTGTTTTTCCAAGCTGAAAGTAGGCCACGAATACCCGCAAAGTGCCTCGAGCGGGCCAGTCGGGCGGTAACTTAGTTCGTTGTTTAAAATCACCTATTCTCTTTTAATGCACCACGCAAACTTGGTGGTACGGTGACAAGTGCGTGCCACCCAGCCTGGCTGCTCCGTGCCTTTGGCGTTGCGCTGCTATAAGCACGAGGTCGCGGGATCAAATCCGGGCCACGGCGGTGCATTTTTATGGAGCGAAATGCTAAGACACACGTGTTCTTAGATTTAGGCGCGCTTTAAAGGACCCCAGGTGGTCAAAACAATCCGGAACTCCCCACTACGGCGTGCCTCATAATCAGATCGGGTGTTTTGGCACGTAAAGCCCCATAATCCTTTTTAAATGTCTACGCGTCCAATGTGCTTCACAAGACATATATGTCTGTATATATGTGTACATGTATTTTAATGATGCGTATAATGTGCGTAACGGTGTACATATATATATATATATATATATATATATATATATATATATATATATATATATATATATATATATATACACCAAAAAACTGGACCACAAGGAGGCTATTTAACTCGACTCCCTAAATCTAAGCCCATGGGCGCACTTGCTTTGCGAATCCCATGCATATATTCTTCTTTGGAACTATTTTTTTCTTGTTTTCGCACCATAGCTGGACCACAAAGCTGCCGGAACGGGCCGTGCCTTGTATATTTGTACTGTGACACTGTGTTTCTTTCTACAAGTTGCCGCTCTTCTGTCTTCCTTCTGGGCCCCTTCTCTATTGTGCCCCCCACCACCCGCTCCCGCTACAACGGCAGCCCACGCACTGGAGCTGCGGAGCGACCGCTTTCTCCCTCTTTGCCTCGGGTGCACGGGAACCTAGCTGCCGCTACTTCCCGCCCCCCTCCCTCTCCGTCTTACGTCTCCCTCCTCCTGTGTGCTTTTTTCTTTTTCTTTCCGTTTTCTTTCTTTCTTCCTTTTTCCTTTTTTTTCTTTTTTTTTCTCACTTACCTCTTTGCTCTACATACATGTGACTCCGCCTTCCTCTTGCCCTGCATAGCTGCCAAAGGCCGCTGTAAATCTGCCAAGGCGCCGAAAATCAATCACTGTCACAACTGTTCCTCTCGGTTTGATGTATGTAAGAACGACCGGGTACCCGGTCTGGTGTCTTCCCTACCATGGCCGAACTGCCATTTTTATGTAAACCCTGACGAAGATCGGTCCACCGATCGAAACTGTCGAAATTAAATACTTGTTCTGTTTACCTTGTAGCACCACTCAAGTTCTTTACGTTTGAAAGGTAGCCTGAAGAATCCCTCTTTGCCTACTATATATATATATATATATATATATATATATATATATATATATATATATATATATATATATATATATATATATATATATATATATATATATATATATATATATATATATCCAGAAGCGGGTGTCGGACGTCGTTCTGGCAAAAGCATTTTTGAACCACCCATACCCAGGCCCTCCTTGTAAGCCAGAATTTCGCTCACTGCTACTTGGTATATAGTTGTACAGATTATACCATCGTGGAGTTTTTTAGTTGTGGCGCAAGGCGCTATGTCTCAAGCTAAATAATAGAATGTCTCAAGCTAAATTACGTAGAAAAATCGTAAAGTACGACTAACGCACATATTAAACTACAGACATGATAGCGTCGGATTGTAATTTGACTGTGCGAGAAAAGACAATGCTGCTGCGCGAAAACTCAAATAAACGCCTTTCCAGCGTTTATACCATACATAGACCGGCCACGGAGCGGTGCGCCCAGTTCCTTGTAATAGCTCCAGATGGCGCTCGCTTCGGCTGGATCGCGGCCCGCGCAGTAGACCGCGTTTCTACCAGAAAGCCCCCCTTCGTGCATAGCGTTCGCGACCAGCGTTTCCCTGTAAACATTATGGTTACATAAGATCCAGTTGCCGGGAAGCGTGAGAAGCAGTGAGGTATCTTTGAATGCTATCGCGTTGCACTCCTAAAGGCGCAGCTTAAGCGTCCCCCGTCTTTTTCTTCCACAGCTGGCTGCACTGCCGCTCATCATGCCAGCGTTCCCATACTGTCCCTCCTTCTACGAAGGCACTGACGGTACTGGCCCACTGCCAGTCGGTGCGCTGCTTTCGGTCTGAAATTCTTTACCACAGTATATAGCGAAATGGAAACACGTATACAGCTGCGCTCAAATTTCACATTAGGGAGTATCGTAAAGGTCGAACATTTTTTGTCCAAACTTTATTGAGTCTTCTTTTCGTTATCTCTA
This sequence comes from Dermacentor albipictus, assembly GCF_038994185.2. NCBI lineage: Eukaryota > Metazoa > Arthropoda > Arachnida > Ixodida > Ixodidae > Dermacentor > Dermacentor albipictus. Next base: position 108,081,344 of record NC_091822.1, on the reverse strand, counting down.
TTTCTGTAACAGTTTGTATGTTGCCTGTCACGCTATGCTATTGAAGCTCATTGCCGGTTTGGCAGGCCTGATGAATGTCATGTTTTCTAAACGTAATAAAGGAATTATATTATTATTATTATTATTATTATTATTATTATTATTATTATTATTATTATTATTATTATTATTATTATTATTATTATTATTATTATTATTATTATTATTATTATACAGGCAGGTAGGCAATCAAAATGAGGCAGTAAAAGTTTTGTCTTAAATATAAACACTTGTCAAGATTGCTTGGCTGTCGGGTCCAGTGAGATCTCCCGCACAATTTATAATAAATGAACACTCAGAAAAGGCTTACTCTTGGAACCTTTGTACATCTTTTGCGTCCAGGCTCGCGTAAGCCGCTTTCTATATAGACACCGCTCTGCAAGGACAGTTTCACTGTTTTCAAGCGACAACCTCAAATGCTCTTCACACCAGTTAGGCGCAGTACGAATAACTATGACGACTTTCGAAAGTTATCGGTATGTTTGTCCATCGCACACTCGAACTCAACACCACCGTCTGAAGAGGTACTCAAGAATTTTGTGCACAACATCATTTTGCTGTACTATTGCGCTTCGTCTTCGATGCTTCTGACCCTGTCAAGAAGGTATGCGGCGCGGTAGCGCTTTTGGCTCAGCAGATACAATTGCGTAAGATACGCGGACAACGATTCCGGAAACATTTCCCCAGACTCGAGCTCTCCTTATTACGAGCGCCTTCGCCACCAATACGCCACCGCATTCCTCAAGCTGCTGACAATGGCGTGAATTGGAGGACCGCTCGTGTCACGCTTGTGCAGAAGCCAGTGGCGCTATAGGGTGGCTCTCCTGCAGCCCGCATGTGTAGAGCAGAACGCTGGCGATGCTTGGCGCACTCGAGGTTCCCCATGGCAGCGTCAGTCGTCCTGGCGAGGCCATACCACTTGGCGCACAGGCTTATTGGAGCTTATCTGGGAGTTCAGGCCAAGTGCGGCCAAGTATCCCACGTGAAGCCTCGTGAGGTGGAACGTGCGGCCGTGAAAGGCGAGTTGCATGGAAGCTGTTGGAGCACTGCGACACTATCAGTTACTAGCCTATAGTTCTGTAGATGTGCCGCATTCTCAAGTAGTCTGGCCATTGCTCGTGAGTGTTCATATAGGAGGTTGCAGGAGGCCATATAGGAGGTTCATATAGGAGGCCATGTTGCAGGGACGACATGGCCACAATTAGTACATGACCGGGGTTGTTGGAGAAGTATGGGAGAGGCCTTTGCCCTGCAGTGGGCGTAACCAGGCTGATGATGACGATGATGCTCGTGAGTAGTAAACAAACTAAGGACAGCAGCTGTAATCAGTGAAGCGATGGCCAATAGGACATTCTCAAGTTGTCCGGCCAGTGCTAGTGAGTGGTAAACAAACTAAGGACAGCAGCTGTAATCAGTGAAGCGATGGCCAATAGGACATTCTCAAGTTGTCCGGCCAGTGCTAGTGAATAGTAAACAAACTAAGGACAGCAGCTGTAATCAGTTGAGCCATGACCGACAAGAATACCTTCGTTTCTGCTAGATGATGACGAGGGCTGCAATTGGTGCCTAAATACGAGACTAGATGTTTCACTGTGGCTGACGAAACTACGTGCACAATCTCTATACAATAGGCTGAAAAGTAAAGTATGGCTAAGTACATTCTGAACATGATCCCCAGATCATCGGTTCAATGAGTCAGGGGGTTCAACTTGCGTAACAAAATCTTGTGCCGGAAATGCTCGCGTGACGACGTCTCATCACACAGTCGTGTAACAGCGCATGATATACGGCTTACCGCGATGCGCTGTGATTACGTTTCGTTTTCTGAACGTTGTGCCGTGTCGACCGCAGTCATGTGGCTCAGCGTTGTTTAGGAAGTCGATGTCAAGCTATAAATTCCCATGTCGAGCCGAAGGAACTGCTAAGACAGGCGTAATCTTCACCACAGTAGTAGTAGGCGCTTATGAAGATAATGTTCGTAAGGAACAACGACAGCTAAAAAACCCTGCTAGAAAAAGGCCTGCAAGCCGGGGAAGAACCTCTGCCGGTATCTGCGCTAGGGCAGTTACCGGAGAAAGTGTTCTCAGACGACTGCACTTCCATGAATATGTGAGAACAGAAATATCTCGGTCGCACTTATCGGGATGGACACGGCGTTCGAGCCTTATCGCGCCACTCACGCAGTCGCACCAACCACAGGAAGTGGCTGCGGTATTGTACAACACAGACGGTTGTGTCAGGCACTGTCCTCTTTGGTGGCTGCGGCAGACTCGTACCGGCGGAAAAGTTTCGCCCCTCTTGCATTGTAAGTGGCGACACGGGCTCTCCTGCTTAAGTGGAATTATTCGGCCATCCATATCTCTCGGGGTCGATATCAGAATGAATTTGAGTTGCACTGCTGCAGAGAAGTCAGGGAAGGCCTTATCAGCACCTAAAGACACGCAGTGGAGAAGAGCTCGATTGTGAAACTGGCGATTGGAAACGTTTTCTTTTCAATATCACTCCGTGGCAACTGCTGGGTGCAGTAGGGGCGCGCGCGCGGACAAGCGCAGCGACACACACAACGTAACATTATCATACTTTAGCTTTTGATATTACTAATTTAGCGGGGAAAGCGAAGGAACCAGTGCTCCGTCACCAGTTTTTTTTTTTTTTACCGCATATATTGAACAAGACTATTCATCGCCTGCCCAATAGAGGAACGCCACAGCACTTCCATTCCCCGTAGTATGACGCCACCTCTTCGACGCGCTTTTTGGAGGATGCTTAAGCTTCGCCTTTAAGAGTGGAACACCCGATTGCATTCAAAGATTCCTGACTGCTTCCCACGCTTCCCGGCAACTGCGGCGTATGTAACCGCTGAGCGGGAAACGTTCGCGGCGATTTCTATGAACGAAGGCGGGCTTTTGGTAAAAACGCCGCCTCTTGCGTGGGCCGCGATGGATGGATGGATGGATGGATGGATGGATGGATGGATGGATGTTATGAACGTCCCCTTTGGAACGGGGCGGTGGGTTGCGCCACCAAGCTCTTGCTATGCGCGATGCGGTGGAGGCGAGCGCCATCTGGAAGTGTTTCAAGGAAGCGGGCGCGCCGCTACGTGGAGACGCCGTTGGCGGTCACTGAATTGTAGAAACGCGGGAAAAGGGATTTGTTTGAGTTTTCGCGTACCAGACATATGTTTTCTCGTATGATCAAATCACAATCCGAGAGCTATCATTTCTGTATGTTTTGTGTAAGTCGTACTTTAGGATTTTTCTACGCATTTTAGCTTGAGAAATACAACTAGTTCAGTAAGTTTCTTGTGCCACATGAAGGGCCTGGGTATATCTTTTTTTTTTAACCCAAACTACGTCCGACGCCAATACCAAATTTCCTGCCGCACGAGCTCGTTAACGCTGTCGCGTTAAACACACAAGCGCTCATGCGGCGGATTCTGGCTTGAGGTCTTGCAAGGTCCTTTAAATTACAATAAATTGGAGGCCCCCGTTTCAAAAAACCTTGCCTGCTCTTGTAACTTGTCAATGCTTTTGTTCTGTTTAATGTTGCCTTCTCCGTGCTGAGAGACCGCGATCCAAGAAGCAGGTGATATATGTACTGTGCCATATTTGCCCGACGCCGCGTCAACATTGGCCACTCTTTCTCTGCTGTTATAGGAGTCTGTTTACTTGTCAGGGTTTCCGTGCCAAGGCACCGTGCCCCAAGTTGCACGTATCGAAAGCAACGTTCTTATCGGCTACGACAGCGTCTTCAGTCAACAACCCTTCGGGCATCGAGCCTATAGGCGAATTCCGCTGCACTGCGCGTTCGATGAAGTTTGAACAGAAGAGTGTGAACGATTGTTGAATTTCCGGCGCTTTCTCTTGCAGTTCCTTGACTTTCGGTGCATACAATACTGTGGATATTGCTACCCGCCGCGGTTGCTCAGTGGCTATGGTGTTAGGCTGCTGAGCACGAGGTCGCGGGATTGAATCCCGGCCACGGCGGCCGCATTTCGATGGGGGCGAAATGCGAAAACACCCGTGTACTTAGATTTAGGTGCACGTTAAAGAACCCCAGGTGGTCGAAATTTCCGGAGTCCTCCACTACGGCGCGCCTCATAATCAGAAAGTGGTTTTGGCACGTAAAACCCCATAATTTTTTTGTGGATACTGCAAGAGAAATTCGACATGAAGTTTACAGCGACTCTGCACGGGGTGCCATGCTAGCACATCACAAAAATAGCGTGCAATTCGAGCATTTCTTTCTTTCTTTCTTTCACCTGTATAGGGAAAAATCGACAGAAAGAAATCGCCTGATTACTCGTAGCAAAGAATTGTTCCCTTTACTTTGGTTCTCGTCGTCGAGTCAATCAGAGGCGCTTTGCGCCTCTGACTGGGGATTTTCTTGAGTGGCCCTTCAGCTTTTGTTAGCTCCGTTCAGCCTGACTCGAGCGAATGAACTTTGCGAATAACAACATCGGGTCGCGTGTATTCGGCAGATCCGCGTCCTCAAGCACCCGTGCGATACGCCCTCCCAGTCGGACCGCCATATGCGTCCGGTCTGTACCCGCAGCCCTTGCCTTCTTGCCTGCGTTCTGAAGAGTAGCTTTCATTACCTGGGGCCGAATTTTATAACGGTTCGGAATACGAACCGTTCGCTTCGCCGCTTACGTCACTATATGTGCCACTCCCAAGCCGGCGGTGGAAGAAGGGGAGGACGCGACCAATAGATGAGAGGGTGCCACCTCTAAAGCGTACGTCATTATATGACGAGCTAATCGAGGAATTGCAGAATGTTTCCGCTTGCTAAATAAATGTGAAATATAAATTTAATATTATACGCCAAGTTCTGAAGTATAAACGTGTGGTGCCGGGCGTTTACGCAATGCAGAAGTAATTTATTAATGTCATTCTTTTTTATTCTCAGCCGACAGGCGGTATCGCAAGCGTAAATGAGTTGGCAGAGCGCAGCGCTATGTCGTCTGCTACCAGGAGCTCGCAGGATGCACGCAACAGGAACGCACTGCCGGCACTTCTCAAGTAGCGAGCGCGACAAAACCGTGAACTGGTTCTTAGGGACAGCCGACTATATCAATTTTCCATCTTTTTTCGCCCTTCGTCATCGGCTCGGACATGACTCGCTCGCAGCCGCGCTGCCGCTGTCCCTGCGATAAGCCCCACGGCGCGTCGCGTGATAAAAGCAATGGAACTTGAAATCGAACATTACGATACACGGGCCCTGCATTGCCTGCGCGAAGTCAAATCAAATAGTGTGGTGCTTACTGTGCGCGCTGTGCCGTAAAATTGAGTAACAAAGTGCGGCACTCCCGAACCAGAGAAAAAAAGGCAGCCAAATAAGAGATCTCCACAATATCTTCCCGTCCTGACTGTATAGTTTTATCAGCCGAACGATGGAAGTGCTGAACCAGCCTAGGTTGAACCCTTCTGACTGCTGAACGGCGATCTGCAAGCTATTCACGCTGGCGATAGCACTGAGAATTCGATCTCACCATGCAAATATCTCCTTGGCATTGGCTTTGAAGCTGAGGTCACGGGAAAGCTGACCCAGCCCTTCAACCGGCCAACACAGTAATTGCGAGAGCAACTTTGTGGACGGTGTCGGCAGCAGAGTTCTAGGTCATTCCGATGAATGCTTCACGTCCGACCGACCTCTGGGAGCTGCAGGCCATATTCCTTCCTCTGCGTGGAATGGCCACTCGTACGCTTGCACCTGAGTCCCCTACATTTGATAGCGTAGCCTGCAAAAGGTTTACTTAGAAAGCCAGGAAGGGCGGTGCAACTCATTATCCGTCACTTCTTCGAACGCGTATCGCGCTTCCATCCGTGGTCGATACCGAAAGAGCAACGCCAAGCAGACGACGAAGGCAAGTAATAGCCTCCGAAGCAACCAACGCACGCGCGCGCGACGCCCGCGTGTCTCCGGGGTCGCGCGACCGGCGCGCGCGGCCAGGGTCACAAGCCAAAGCCAAGCCACAGCAACGGAACCCAAAGCGGACTACCCCTTCGCCGGTTCTTACGACCGGTTCGCTTTGAAGATGATTGACAGATGCGTGACGTATTCGAAAATTGCGATACCGCCCCGCTGCCTCTGACGACCTGTGACGTAATAAAAATTTTGGCCAATCAAGTGAGGCCAAAGGAACGGTTCCCCAACCGAACCGTTATAAGATTCGGCCCCTGTTTGCACTGCGCAGCCGTGAGCTCCTTTCTAGCCACTACTTGTGAGCAGGAGAGCGTTATCTCTAGAACTTAGGCAAATATGATGTACCGGGCGGCTTTGAAGGATCAGGCTTGGTACGGTGAAGCGTTTTGTCTCTGTGTGCATCTAGAAAGCCTTTTTTTTTCTCGAGCATTTTTTTGCGACGTAGGAGAGGTTGGCGCTTTTATGTGGCACAGGCTACTCGTCTTCGCATGGAAAACAAAACGAAATTCCCATGTACACTGAATGCACTTTAGCAGCGCGAACGCATAGAAAGTTCTGCCCTATAGTCCATGAAGCCACAGAAGATAGTACAGGGACACGCACTAACATATAAATACATGCATAAACAAGCACAGTTCAAGAAAGGCATAACAGTACTTGAAGTTGTCCGCGAAACACAAGCTGTTCAGTTTTGCAGATAAGCGGGGCATAATAACACAGCATATCACGAATAACAGTGCATGTGCATCCCATAAGCTTTCATGATACATGACATGAATATTTACTATAAACATACGATATTCGTACTTTCTAGGAAAATTTCCAGCATATTTTCTTCCGCAACCCCGTTGTTGGCCATCGGCCAAGTTTCTTTTTTTTTTTTTTTTGTTCTCACAGTGAATGGTCTACGACTTAGTGTCTTCAAAGCTGTCCTCAGCTGTGCGGTTTCCGGTTTTAAGCACTCGAAAAGGAGGGTGTGTACACTCGCCCACAAAATTTTACGGACCAAAGAATATGAGAAAGCGCTCGATATCTCAGCAGCCTCACAACGGAGCATTGGTGTTGGTATTTCCAGCTGCTGCTATAGTATATGCGAACTGGCTATTGTTACAGTCTACTCGGAAATTAAACGTTTTACGAGATCTTGTGGTCCGCAAACTTTTGTAGTTGACTGCTCATCTTCGTCTACGTGGCCACAAATGCACTACAGTCTTTGAGTTTTTTTTATCCTGCACAAAAAATTCCACGTATGTGCTGTACCCAGCCGCACACGGTGCAATAAAGTCTCAAATTTTCTGTTATCGCTCAGATTCGAAGAGATTAACATTCTGCTCTTTTGTTGTGTTCCGCTTGTGTATTTCAGTGTTACCTTCATTTCAGCAGCGGTGGCAGTGAAACGCACAAAGGACGCACGCCGCTGTGCAAGCACACGTCAGACTGTGTCTGAATTGTATGAATATTATTGACAACGTCGCAGGCCAATTCTTGCGTCATAATTCACTCATGTTGACGACAGAAGAGCATGGGAGTCGTTGTGGTTACAAAAGAGAGGAGGAGAGAAAGCGAGAAGAGAGGAAAGGCAGGAAAGTCTACCAGACGAGCGACATGTTTACTACCCTGTACACGCGGTAAGGAAAAGAGGGAATGGAGAGAGGAAATTGGGAGAGAATGAACCCTGCGATTACAAGAACCATGTTACTCATTTGAGGAGTGCGAAGGACTGCGTGGAGAAACACGCGTGTCTGTCGGCACTCTAAGCTAATTCTGGCAACTCTGCGGTTGAAGGACCACTCTACGCAAAATTAAAACAAGAGAGCGCACAGCTTTTTCGAAATGTCACCGACCAAAATGAGCGTGCATGTGATGGCCAGCAGCTTTTCCAAACTCACTGCACGCTGTTGCGTTACCTACTTGCGATACATCAGATAACCTGCACTTGCCTTTGAATATTTCGGCTCATCTAACTGTCCAATGTAGAGATGCTATGTAGAGATAGTGGCCCTGTGCATCCTCCCACACGCACTCAATGATTACTCGCTCCCTTTCTTCCTCTTTCTATTCCCCTTTCCCCATCCCCAGTGTAGGGAAGCAAACCGGGTGCTCATCTGGTTGACATCCCTGCCTTCCTTGTCCTTGCTCTCTCTCTCTCTGAGGTCTAGAGAAAAGAAAGTCGCCTGTGCGAACTGTGGCCACATTTAGGTACGCATGTAGTGGTCTTTATCAAGGCTAAGCAAGACCCACTTATCGAGCAAACCAGCGTGAGAGATGGGACAAAACAGTGTGTGGGATGACCCGTACACCCTCTGAGCAGACACTGTTTTCCATAAGCCACTTTTCCTGGTAGTCTGTCATGTGTGTCTTCCGCAGAACATGAAAAGTGTAAAGTTTACTGGCGGTTAACACCTCATGTGTCACCAATTTATATTTTCTTTCCCGCACGCAATCTTCAAGCGAGTTGAACTATTTCTGAAACAGCGCTTCGGCGCTGTGACGTAATTACTTGCGTTAAGCCGTCGGCATGCCAGTCAGACTGTAGTTGCGCGTTTACTTTATTCTCCTGCCCTCCGCGGTGCATCGTAATCTCATCTTGTCGTCTTACTGCGTTTACTCTTTATCCTCGCACTTAAGCAACTATAAGGCATACAGCGGCGCAAAGAACGAAGCACCGAACACACGATTACAAAGCGAGATATTAAAATGTGCTTTGGTTTTACCGTCAAGAAATCTCAGTTCGACAAGCTTCAGGTGCTGTCTTCAAGATACAATCACTTCACAATTCGCTCATCAACGATGCCCACACTTTGACGAGTCAGTTCACCCGCCGACCGCAAAGATGGTTCAGCGGCACTGTCACCTTGCTTCTGGCCGCATGGTATGGTGACGTGTTTACATCCACCTCCGACTGCCGTGTTGCTAGGATGCAAAATTTGATAACATCAGTCTGCTAAGATTTCGGTGGACGTTAGCTAAGTTGGGGTACAGGGAAATATCCCCCAAAACGGCTAACTGCAGTGCTTTTTATCGATTACAAATTTGCAATATCGATGCGTTAAAATTAATTCAAAGCTTCTGCATTTCGAAAAAAAATACTGGTTCTCCTGTTGTTGCTTCCGTAAATCAGGACGAACTAGCTTGCTGATGCCATTGAAAGTCAATTCATGGTTTATTTTTCTTGCTAGCGCGCCGATGCCAGCTACAGTTCTCGAAATGCTCAAGTGACCAAACACTTCACGGCCTAAGCACGCAGCTCGAAGTCAATAAGTGAACTATGCAGGCGTGCTCAAGTGCCGAACGCTCCCGTCACTTAGAAGCCGCATGCCTAAAGGTATTTGAGCTTATTAGCGGCTTCCGCATTCTGAGAACGTTTGTGAATACTTGTACAGCCTGTCTCAAAAATTAAAGCCCAGCGCTTTCGTCCCTAGAAAACGTAAGCTCTTGTCGATTAGCGTTGCGCTCGCCGGAATTTACTTCGACTCGACTGAACTTTACGAATGCTCATGGCCAAATTAACATATAAAATTGCCAAAATGCACCCGAAAAGCAGCGTTAGCAGCTTAAAGCACGGCACCTTAAACGCCGCAGCGAAGGGACGAGACCTTTTGCATGCATGGGGAGGGACCGTTTCTGTATTTGACAACATTGTCGAACTATTTAAGTATGTCCTTTTGACTATTGGCAGTGATGTGGGGCCGCTATTTTGTACACGTTCGAAAAGCCGACGTTCGATTTCGCCTCGCGCGATTGTCCAGGCTGCGCCGATATCGCGGCCTAGGCCAATCTAGTCCAATCGCATGAGGCGAAATTGAACGTTGGCTTTTCGAACGTGTACAAGATAGCGGCCTAGCTTTGAGATGTAAAACGAACTATTCAGTCAGCGCCAGGCCATGAAAGACAGTGAGATAGTCCCGAGAAGTTCTAACAGCGAAACGAAATGCATGGCCAAAATGGAAGCTTGGGCAGTTTGGTTCTGCATTAAGAACGGTATAAATAGAACACGTGAGACATGCAGCGCCTGCGTGCGTCTTACGTCTTCCCTTCGTGCACGCATTTCGCGTTGCTTCACCATTAGCAGTACGTGGTAGTTCCGCTGCCTCCCCCGCGCTGCGTGTTCTCCGGCGCACTTTGCGACCCCTGTCAAAAGCAACCGTCCCAAAAGTGAGTTTCGGCACCCAACCACCCCCTTTTTTTCCCCTCCGCAGCGGCGCGGAGCCGAGCAGCGGAGGAGGCGGCGAGTGCGAGCGCCGGCCCGGAGCACCCGGCGCCTCAGCACGAGATCAAGGACTCGCTCGAGGCTGAGCGAGGCGAGGACGAGTCGGGCCTTCGCGCGTACGAGCCATGCGTAGCGCAGGAGGACGAGTTCCCGCCGCCGCCGCCGCCGGTCTCGTCGGCCGAGCAGCGGCGGCGCGGCCCGTCGTCGCGCGGTATGGACTCGGTCGAGTTCCGCCAGCGCGGCCGCGAGATGGTCGAGTACATCGCGCGCTACATGGAGACCATCGGCGACCGGCGCGTGACCCCGCAGTGCGAGCCGGGCTACCTCAAGGAGCTGCTGCCGGACAAGGCGCCCGAACAGCCCGAGGACTGGGACAACATCATGGCCGACGTGGAGCGCTTCATCATGCCCGGAGTACGCCTGACGATGCAGTTCCTCGCGCAGTTTAAGTTTTGGAGTAGTGGGCCGAAGGCTTTTGCACGAAGAAGGGCATCGGACGCGGCGGAATGACGGGGGCGTATAGACCTGACGAAAACTTTAGGCGAGTCGCCTTGGGTACTTTGTGAGACAGCACGGTCGGATGAGCTTTCATGGAAGTCTTTCTCTGTTTCGCTTCTCGTGATATGGCCGCATGTGAATTACAGCCACTCTAGTGAGCCCTGCTCGGTGTCCAGAAATAGGGGCGGTAAATATAGAACCAACACTCGCCTCGAATTGAAAAAAAAGAAGTAACCACAGAGCTGACGTTTCCGCATCACTCCGTGTCTATTGTGCAAGAAATTCAGGCATACCTAATCTACGATGACTGTCCCAGTGCGAGACGTGGAGGAACAAACTTTATTCAATTTCGCAAAATGGTCCCTCCTCCCCATTGCAGGGGAGAGGGGCGACCCAACCTAGACGTCGGCCATGATGCGTGGAAACAGCATTCTTTTCAGCCTAAATAAATACATAGAAAAATTAGAGGATTTTTTTTTTTAGGAGCGTTGTGAACGAGGTTAGGACCACATGTTTAGACTGCGCAATCTTCGGGATCGACCTACGAAAACGGTTAGACATAGACAGAAGGAAAACTGGTCCGACAGTGCTAAGAATGCTATTCGCCTTAAAAGAATGGGAGAATAGGCCCACCTTTAAAAAAGAAACGCCGCACTATCTTCGGCATAGGCCTCTAAGACGGCAAGAAACTACTCTGAGAATGTCAAGCATGTATTCACATTAAGAAAGCAAAACAAATAATGTGCGAGTATATGTATGGGTAACATTACGCCACCTCCTGTTTATCGCGTATGCGGTCGACTGGTTAAATATTGACTCATAGGCACGACGTTAAGATAGACCTTCCTCTGTTAAGATAACAGTAGTGGGATAAATCAGTGTTGTGGTTAGTGTTTACATGATGTCTCACCAACGTGCTCGAGCACGCCTTGTCCATTGTAATTGCGGCATGTTTGCTTTCATTTTCCCGCCTGTATAACTCTGGAAGGAACGTCGCATTCTGCCACTGTAACGGTCTCAAGATGCCGAGTGGCTTTTAGCCCTGAAGTTCATCCATATTTTCTGGATAAAGATTGATTGATTGATTGATTGATTGATTGATTGATTGATTGATTGATTGATTGATTGATTGATTGATTGATTGATTGATTGATTGATTGATTGATTGATTGACATTCTAACGTTGCTGAATCTCTTAAAACTTTCTGCTTTCGCCAATGTAAGACCCATTCCACTTCTTGCGCGGCATCTTGTAAGTTACCTCTGGGTACCTTGGCATTCCAATGGGTATTTCACTCGCACGAGATGTTTCAATGTTCTTGTCGGCACGTTGGGCAAAAATACAATTACGAACATGGGATCCGCCAATAATATGTTTATCTTTGTGTTTCAACATTGTAATAATTTTATTTTTACACTTCATACATCGTAAAAGCAAAAAAACAGTGACGAAAAGCTTTGTCATTAGACAAGTGTGACGGGATCCCTGTGCCCTTAGACAATCAATGGCAGCGCGACAGCGGTTGTTATCAGTAGGAGAGCATCATACAAAATAGTAAAACTTCGATTCTAGCGCGAATGTAAAAACCATCGCTTGTGGAATGCAAGGAAATGTGAACAGGTAAACAACATACACATAGTGAAGCACAAAGGAATGAAAAACGTACCACATTTATTTAGTTCAGAAGAAATCAGTACTTATACGAGTGCTCATTTGATTTTGTCTGCGCACGTTTACCCTCGCCTTACGCACTCAAGTCCAAAGTCACGCTAAATCTCTTGAAACGAAAGCACTGCAGGTGACCTGCGTTCTTACTTTATAACAATCTGAAACTTATATTTTGCGCTTACCGTTACCTTGTTTTCGGCCAAACTACCTATCAAAATTTCACGTTCTGGTCGTCATCATTCAACAAAACGCTTGGCAGAGTTACTTGCCTCGTTTGTCCGGACTTGTAGGTGGTGATGAAGCCAGGCGTCCGGCATCAGCTTGCTCCTCCGATGACGAAGGGCGCATACAACGGTGGCTTCTTTTTTTTTCTTCAGTATTTACCGATGAACTAGGCAGGCAAAAATTCAAATGTTTTATGAACGATGTGGACAAAAAAAATGGACTGGCGATATTTCGGTGAAAACAAACAAACGGTAATAGCGATACCGTATTTTCACGTTATTAGAATGAAGCCAAGTCCCTGTATTTAGCAAAAACTAGGAAGTTAAGCAGTACTTTCTTTAACTCATTGCTCCGTTATGGGGCAGGGCTGACAGTGGCACACTTAAATACGTGCAATGAACCAAAAAGATTAGGCGTGCATGCTTGCCATAAAATACAAGCTGGTAGTTCACATTCGTCCTGGCATCAATTGTAAAGGTTAGAACAGTAGGCGAAGATGCATAAATTGTTCTCTGATGGCATATTAAATTTAGACAAAGGAATACGCGGCGCGCGTATGGCTTTTGGAATGCTAGCAGCGAAAAAAAAAAGCATTTCTTCGGTTATTGATATTTCTAAGCCGGCGACGTAGTCCAGTGCGGTTTGCTTGCTGGAACTATTTCAGTAGTGACAAATTATCGTCCGCGCAGGTGACCCATTGGCAGCACCCCCACTTTCATGCCTACTTCCCCGCTGGGAATTCCTACCCTTCTATCCTGGCGGACATGCTCTCTGATGGCATCGGCTGCGTCGGGTTCTCCTGGGTGAGTACACACGTGACTACGGTGCGGCTTCTCTTGCGTGGAGTATATACCCTCCGTCACCGCCTCTTGTGAATGTTCAGACGTTGTTGCGCTGGTAAACCTTGCGAAACAGCGGATTTCGTTAGTGCGCTTCGCCGAAGAACACAAACTGGTCATGACGTGTGAATGGAACACCCACTTGTAGAAGTGAAAACTGCGACGTCTCTCGCTCAGCGCATGCGTAGTTTGCGGCGATTCCGTGGAAGGTCGTCCAAGGGATACTTGCCCACTCCGGGTTCGCATGCGATGCAAAACGTGCTTGCTACCTTCATCATACGAGAATGTTGCGCCACAGTTGGTTACTTTCACCTTGCGGAATCCATTGGAGCGCGTCATTTCTTGAGGCAGGAGGCAGAGATAGGTGCCTCCCCTCCCTCCGGTGACTAGGGGCGGCCGCTTCTCTGCTTGACGCAGGCCACTAGTCGTAGCCGGCGTGGCTTCTTGCAAGACGCAGGGCCACTACACGCGCTGGGCCGGGAGCGTGGTTCGGCCGGTGCTCGTGGCAAGGTACACACACAGCCTGTCCACGCTTCGTTTCTTTATCTGCCTTGGCTGAGGGGCGCGCTGCGCACTTTTGCTGGCTGGCACTGCTGGCTGCTTTGCGTGGCTTCCGCCTGTCTGTTTACTTTTCTTTGTTGTTTTTGTGTGTGTAAGAGGTAGAGATAAATGAGATGCGAAAGGTAGGCATGTTAACCGGTAGATAGATATCCAGCTTGCTACCCTGCAATGGGAAGGGGTAGGGGGAGACAGAAAGATAAAGAAAAAATACGCACACACATAAAAAGACAAATTAAAAAAAAGAAGAAAAAACACACACAATGGAGCACAGGAGTGTCACAGTCGTTCAAACAGGTCGCTTGGCCGGAGCAACTTCGGTAGCGCATTTTTCGCCTTCTGGTGTGAAGACCGCAGCAGCCGGCACTCTAAGATCGTCTGCTCAGAAAGCAGCCGGTCGTCGAGGCGTACCAACGCCGTCGCGAGCGACTGTCTCTGGCAGCTGTAGCGGGGACAATGACAGAGGATATGTTTGATTGATTCCTCGCTGCCGCAGCTACCGTAGGCAGCACTGTCAGCCATTCATATGCGGCAAGCAAATGCATTCCTATACGGTGCTCCAAGCTACAGTTGACAGAGAACAGTTGTCTCAACTCGGGATAGTCCAGATGAAATGCTTAGTCGTAGGGATGGGTTCAGGCGGTGCAGCCAAGTATGCCTGACACCTGGCGTGTTCCACATGGATCGCGTGGCCTCACGCGCGAGCATGCGAAGCTTTATTGCAGCATCCGTTCTTGAGAGCGGGATGGGTTCTTTCACGGCATTTTCGCGAGATCTCCTAGCAGCTTCACCGGCATATGTTCGTTGCCCATGATGCCGCAGTGGCCTGGGAGCCACTGAAAAGTGATGCCATGTCCCTTCTCAGTGGTCTGGGAGCCACTGAAAAGTGATGCCATGTCCCTTTTCTGCTTGTGATATAGCTGCCTTATTTCCAGTACAAGTTGGTATTGTGGTCCACGAAGTAGATCGGCTATCAGACAGTGCACGGCTGCCTTCGAATCGGTGAATATGCTCCATCTGCGAAATTGATCTTCATGAATCATGCGAAGTGCGCTGCGAAGTGCAGCACGCTGCAGAGCAGTCAACGTTGTCCGGTGAGAAGTTTTAAACTGGATGTTCACGCGTTTTGGGGGGAAGATCACAGCTCTGGCATATCTGTCCACAACTGTCGAGCCATCAGTGTAAATGTGAGGATGGTTCTTGTATGTCTCGTGCAGCATGAGTACAGATAGCTGCTTGAGAGCTGGCGATGGCAATCCTACTTTCGTTTGAATTATGGGTACTGAGAATCGTACTTGCGGGCGAGCCATACACCAAAGTGGTGATAGCAGCCTCTCGGCAGGTGTATAATCTCGAGAGAGGCAGCCACGGTACGCCGATATCTTCTTGCAAAGGGAGGCCATAGAATGGGGAGGCACTGGGTCGGTCTTTCGGCAAGGCGGCGACGTGGTGGGAAGGGGCTCGGGCAGTGTGCCTGATGTGTGCTCCGAGCACTTCCGGTGTCATATGAGCTGTGACTGGGTGAGCTATCGCGATTGTTTCCACTGTCGCTGTGCAACGCGGCAATCCAAGACAAATCCTGAGTGCCTGCGCCTGAGCACTCTCGATTGTGCGGATGTTGCTTCCGCAGGTATATTGCTCAGTACAGGTAAGCTGCACCTCAGATACCCGAGAAATAGCGCCCTGTAGAGTTGTAACATCGCGTGTACTGACTTATCCCACACTTTCCCTACAAGAAATTCGAAAAGGTGGGAAATGGCCATTAGACGTTAATTCGGGTTCAGGACCTCAGCTGGAGCCGCCTTGTGGGGGGTCCAGCTGAGATCTCGATCAATGATCACCCCTGAGAATCTGCGTGCCCTGGCGTTACAGACGCTTTGCCCATTGATTTCTGTGGCTGCCTGCACACATGGGCGCCCTGTTTTGCGTCTAAATCGAATCCGGTTGAAAATGAAAAATCTCAGCGCAATCAATGCACACCGTACAAATTTCGTTTAGCCGATGGAAAAATTGTCCTAATTTAAGTAAGTAAGGGCTGCCGCAATATTCCACGTATCGTACGCCTATCGTCTACCTACCTCGTTACCATCGGACGTCTCCGACAAGGTAAAGCTTTGCAAAAGTTTCTACTGCAAGGGTCGAGCTCCAGCTTCAATAAAGGACGCAACCGATATAACAGGGAAGAATTACCTTCACTTTGTCTAACTGTGCTTCTTTTACTTTAATTTGATGGTGTTTAAAGGACACACCCACTCCTTTCATCAAAAGCCAACAAACAAAGGCACCAAGGACAACACAAGGGAAATTACTTGTATTCACTAAGTGAAATAAAGAGATTATACATTAAAGGAATTGAAAGTGGAGGAAAAAACTACTTGCCGCAGGCGGGGGGCACGATCCCACATCTTCGCATTACGCGTGCGATGCTCTACTGGGCCCCTCGGTTAACCCCCTTTCTTCTCGTTCATTACATAAAGAGGGTCTCGAATCCGGCAACATTGATGCCTTCAGGTAGCACGTCTAGTTTTATTGACCGGTTGCCTTCACCCAAAAAGATCACGTACTCGTGATGCATGCGGCAGAAAGGGTTTTCCACATCCTCCGCCAAGGTTTGTTAGTGGTGGCGCTGGCTAGGACTCCCAGTGTTAATTTTAAAAGCAATACATAAACACCCCAGAAGGTGGATTGGACGACGGCGCCACTGTAGGTCAATCGGTAGAGCATCGCACGCGTAATGCGAAGATGTGGGATCGTTCCCCACATGTGGCAAGTTGTTTTTTCATCCACTTTCAATTCCATCAATGTATAATTTCTTTATTTCACTTAGTAAATACAAGTAATTTCCCCTGTGTTGTCCTTGGTGTCTTTGTTTGTTGGTTTCTTATGATTTGACTATAACTGTGCAGCTTTAAAGCCGAAAGTGTTGTGTTCCTTGCCGAGAATGAACCCTCGTTACGAAAAAGAAGCAGATCATTATCACTCGTCCCAGCTAAAACTGCCTCGATTATTGAAGCATGATATCCCTGTTCATCGAATCCGGTCGACAACCCTCTCTGTCTCGTAAGTTCTTATTACCCTTGCTAATCGTACTGTACAAGCAACCATTTCTTGAAGGAGTCGGAGTGATTACCCATAGGGGACAATACTGGGTCGGTCTCGTTTCCGCGAGGGTTTCTTGGATGATAAGATGGAGTCGCACATCGCTGTCACAAACACAGCCACTTGACGCGATGGTGCATGCCTGCACGTGCTTGTGCCAATAGCATGAGCGCAGACCCGAAGTATCGAAACCCACTGTAGCTCTGGCGCATGGCCTCTTATAAGTAATGATGATCTGTTTGCGGCTCGCTCAGACTGTGATGAGTTTAATGCGCTCGACCTTAATATGTTAATTATCGCCTCCTTTTCTATTTCCCTTTCTATCTCCACAGGCAGCCAGCCCGGCTTGCACAGAACTGGAGGTGATCATGCTGGACTGGATCGGTACGCCATCAATCGACATCTCTTGCATGTGCTTGCGCTGTTTTAAAGGCAAACGTGTTGTTTTGAGTACTAGCCGGCTTCATAAATCGTCGTCTCTCGTAAGCTTAGATAACTGCAGTGTGTGACGCTAGAATTCACTTCAAGGCGCCGTGTTACAGTGATTTATCTTTCTCTGATTTGCAGGAAAGATGATTAACCTTCCCGAGGAATTTCTCTGCCTGTCGGGAGACAGCAGTGGAGGAGGTGTTATTCAGGTACGTCTGGAAAACGTTTCTGCTTCGTCACCTGACAGTCAAGTGCTGTGGAACCCGCCGCGGTGGCTTAGCTGCTACATAGTGTTGCGCTGCTAAGCACGAGGTTGCGGGATCAAATCCCGGTCGCAGCGGCCGAATTTCGATGGGGGCGAAATGAAAAAAACGACAGTGTTCCGTGCATTGGGGACACGGTAAAGATTCCCTGGTGGTCAAAATTATTCCGGAGTCTCCCACTACGGCGTGCTTCATAATCAAATCGTGGATTCAGCACGTAAAACCCCAGAAATCAATTCGATTCAATTATTGTGGAGAGGCTGGAGGGACAAGCTCCAAACATCTCCAAGATCATTAATATATTATCCAATGTGATGAATATTCATTGTTATCATGCCTATAAATCGATACATTTGTTTCTCGAGTGACAAGAGCAATTGTATATTTACAGAAATACGGCTACCTGTTTCTGTCGCCAGCACATATATATGTTTCACTTACGCTGTCATCTGTGGGGTTCTCACCCGTGCTCTTGGGACAAAGAATCGACAACACAGTATTGCAAACAATCACAAGGGCATTTATTGCACCTTTCATAGACTAATGCCTGCTAGCCGAGTTGCTATCCACAATATATGCCGATGGGCACGCGACAAATCGCGGAAGTCCGACTCACCGCGACCGGATAACGAGCGAATATGTTCGCCCCATGATGGACACCAACGCCTGGTCGTTCGCGCGTACGGTCACGCGAGCGGTGACGCTTTCGAACGATCGTGTTCGTCCATTCCGGGGTAGGCCTCGCGAAACGGTCTGGCAGTAGCATGGATTGGCGCACGCGCAGAACGTCCACGCCGCTTGCCGATCCCAAGCCAAAGAGAAAGAGCCATCTCCTTTTTGCGTCCAAGTAACCCCGCCGTTAGGTGGCGTTAGCAGAGCAAAACTAGCGCTTTCTCTCGTACTACCCTGCAAGCATACCGATCGCCGCAGTAAAACTACGCGGCGAAGACGGATTACGGGAGACGGGAGCTATGCGAGAAAACAACATATCAGGGGACGCGTGAGAGTCGCGCAACCCCACACATCTAGGCAACCGTGTTTGCTTGTTCTTTTTTTCTTTATGTGAAATACCACGCATGATTGCTGGTTTACGTTTGGCTTTCAGCACACAGAGAACGGCGAGAAGGCAGAGAAAATACAAGGATAGGCTCGCTCGATTACTTGACGATATTCCTTTGCTTCGCAATGTCTTACAAGTCGATAAAGCTTTACTTTGTCCCAACATGCGTGCGTTATACGAGAGGTATCATGACAAACAACACCACAGCAAATTACGGTGTCAACTGTACGCTTTTACTGATCATTTTTTTTAAACTCACCCTTTCTTTCTTACAGTCAAGCGCAAGCGAGTGCATTCTGAACACTCTGCTGGCAGCCAGGTACGCAACGATCAAGAAACTCAAGGAGGAACAGCCTTTCGTCGACGAGGGCGTGCTCCTCTCCAAGCTCATGGCCTACTGCTCCAAGGAGGTACACGTGCTTTCTGTCCTAGCCAGCGCTGATGTGGTCCTAAGGTGATACTGGGCGCAAAAAACGCACTAAATTGATGTAATGAATGCGTTAAAGAAACTGAAGGCAAACATCAGAACAGGTTGGGCTATTTATATTGCTCTTTTGAGACCTTCTCGGCGTTTGCTCTACTATACAACGCGGCCTGTTTCAGAGAAAATTGTGAGTGAAGACCCAACTTCTCTTTCCCAGTTTCTCAACGTAGTCCTATGGCGTCGCCGATTTCGCCGTCCTTAAGTCGGTTTTGGCTCGTTTTTCTGCATATAAAGCTAGCATAGCTATAAAAAGTTCAAAATTCGCATGTGTTCGGGTGTGATATAAGCCTATTCGGATGTAGTCGCTTTAACTATATTGCCTAGGCCAGGTTTCTGCAGCTCTGCCATCACTTTAACGGGCTTTAGAACTCCGCAATGTTGGCATTACACGTGTCTCTCATTATTAAGGCGTCTTAGTCTAATCTAACTTGACGCTTTCTGTGGTTGTTTTCCAAGTTGATCAAAAAGTGTTATTTTATGCTGTGC
Source organism: Dermacentor albipictus (assembly GCF_038994185.2). Lineage (NCBI taxonomy): Eukaryota > Metazoa > Arthropoda > Arachnida > Ixodida > Ixodidae > Dermacentor > Dermacentor albipictus. The sequence continues at coordinate 108,061,560 of NC_091822.1, read as the reverse complement.
GAGTGTGACGTGCGATATCGACTGTGCAAAAATGACCGTGAACGGTTCACTGGAACTGACCTCCAGTTGCGATGACTGTTCGCTGTGAACTTCTCCACGTATGCTCGGACACCCTCAACGCAGGCAGAGTTGGTAAACAGCACTTCAGCTTAAAAGTCTGAAACCTTTGATGTCGAAACACTATTAAATACAACTACGAATTTTTCTGCAAATACATATCGTCACGGTTGCAGTGATGGGCAAGAAACACGAACACTGTCACAAAGAAATAATAAAGAATCGAGCGTTTTTATCGGGCGAACTTGTGGCCACAATTCAACACGAAACTCGAAGTGACAACGATAGCGGCGAGCACATTCGTCAAATGAAATGTGAAGCTTCAAATCTGAATCGTCAACTCAAATCTAAATCAAAGTTTACTGACAAGCTGCGACCAAGTGGCGAATATTTACGAAGGAGCTGGAACATAGGAGCGTGGAATTGAATGTGCACTCTAGTGTGGCAACGAAAGCAATGGCTCGAGGACGCACTCGGCGCTGCGGTGATGTCCCAAGTAACGCGACAGCTCGTACTTCAAAACATAAAGCGACGAGAAGGCGCGTCACGGGCGATAAGAAAACCAAGTAAAAACATCGCCGTGCAATAGCCATAACGCCGAGTCAGCCATTTTCATGTCGCGGCGAAGGGTCACTTACGCCATACAATATGTGCGAAACACTTCCGGACACTTCAGCGAACGCAGTGGTGAAACGCCATGGTTTCGACCTGTTCCGTTTGCTCTCCCGCAGGCCCACTCATCGGTGGAGAAAGCAGCAATGATTGGATTCGTGAAGCTTCGCATTCTCGACACGGACGAGAACTTCAGCATGCGCGGCTCGACGCTTGCCGCCGCCATGGAGGAAGACCGCAAGGCGGGATTCGTCCCCTTCTTTGTAAGCGTCACTTGGCTTGTTTGCGGAGCGCGCGCGCTGCAACGTCGCGTAAGCTACTGCAGTTTTGGTTGCCTCGTGCTCACTTTCGGTCATGTGCGGACTTTTCTTGGTCGTTCTAATCTGAATTTTGAGAGCTCGCAATGCACTCTCAAGTGCGAAGCTCGAATCAAATTAAGATACAATAAAGAGATTGAAGAAAATGCGCATCTAACGGTCTCGGTAACGAGCAACTAAGGGGGGCCAAAACGGAAACATCGTTATTTGTTCGAAGCAGTAATAAAGCAGTTGCGGCGCTCATTCAACAACGTGGGTTGGTATACTGTAAATGAAGACGCAATATAAAGTGCGAAGTGCGAGAAACCAAGCGGATACAAGGGGAGGGGGTCCGGAGGTGGTAGCTCAGAAACCAAGCGTTTAGAATTTCTGCAAGAGATCAAGCAACGCGCTACTGGATCAAAAGTGTCCGCAGTAGTAATAGTGCCAGCTCCTTGGTTGTCTACATCGACTCACGCAGCATCCCGATCTGTCTCGAACGTTCACAATGAGCCTCCTGCCACACGATAAAGGCAGCGCTAATTAGCCCGCCTCATAAGAAAGTATGGTTTATGTAAGAACACATTCACCAGTCGGCGACTCGAAAACGCTGATTGCCTCGCGTGACGTATATGTGTTTAACTGTGCAGGTAAGCGCAACTCTGGGAACGACGTCGTGCTGCTCCTTCGACGCTCTGGCGGAGATTGGTCCACTCTGTCAAAAAGAAGGCATCTGGCTTCACGTGGACGCCGCCTACGCGGGAAGCGCTTTCATCTGCCCCGAGTTCCAGTACCTGCACAAGGGACTCGAGGTACATGGCGCTGCGAAACGTCGTCTCAGGGTCATCGAATGCGCTGCTCTCTCAAACTGCTTTCGCCAACTTATTAACAAATTAAAACAAAAACAAAACAAGCATCGTTTCAAAGAAAACGGGGAGCGAAATGTAACTTTGAATATGCAGCTGTAATCCAGATAGCCACTTATTGCTAGCTATATATGTATATCATAGTACAACAAAATATTGAAAACGTTTGAACATATGTCCTACACCGAAACGTCGCGTCACGTTCGAATGCTCTTTTTTTCTTACGTTTATGATCTTTTTTTTTCTCTTCCAGTACGCGATGTCTTTCAACATTAACCCTAACAAATGGATGCTTGTAAACTTTGACTGCTCCTTGATGTGGTGAGTATCATTGTAACCTTTCCTTAGTATTCATCTGCGACAGGTCCGGCTGGACCAAGGGAAAGATATATAACAGCCGTTTACATTACTTATTTTTCTTTCTGTAAGTGCTTACATGTTAAGTAATTTTTTTGACAGTTCCCAAACAAAAAAAACAGTGTATACAATGGAACGGAAAGGCACAATACAAAAAGATAATTTTATTGTAAAGGAATTCAGAACACCTACACAGCAGCAGCTACGTATACGAGGAGGAGGAGGATCGTTGTTTCCTTAATGCGAGCTTACGTCTGTTACAGGCAAGTGCTCCGCTTGAGCGCCATTTATGAAATGCAGTAGGGTTGCATTACATCTGGTAAAACAAGGATATTTGATAACACAAATGAATAGCAATGGCGGGTGTGTGTGAGAATTAGAGGGCAACAGGCTTCGCATCATCCATACCACGTCGGCCGCCACACTGCTCCTCGTCATTCACATTCAAGCTCTGTATGCCGAAGGAATTTTAGGACGAGCTGAAGCTTCTGCGCAGGTGTCGAGAAAGCAGGCGTACACGAAACTATTAGCGAGTATAAAAGAACGTGATTGCGCGGTTTCTCAACGCTGCAAAAAAAAAAATATTAAGTGGGATAATAGAGCAATTAATGGCTACTGCCTGCTGTTGTTACTGCTGCTTAGGGGTGTAATAATTGCCCGACGAGCTTCAGCCAAACCTGCCGGAAGTCAATGCCTTCAACGTGTTACAAAGCGTGCCACTCTTCCAGGGTAAAGGACAGGTTCAAGTTGACGCAAGCTTTGGTCGTTGACCCGCTGTACCTACAGCACAGCTATTCAGGTGAGCGTGAAGGGCTTTGGCAATACCTGCGGCCTTTTGAACAAACAGCGGAGACCGCACGTGTACTCTTGAGTGGGTTTCTTTCGTACAAAAGTGTACTTTTGCATGCGTAAGTGACTCACGTCTCTTGCCCTTCCTTTCAGATAAGGCGATTGATTACAGGGTGAGTCTGTTTTTTCCATGTCACCTTTTTCGGCTCCGTTAACACCTTTGTGAAACAGAGGGCAACACCCGAACAAAGCGTACGCTCTTGAACGTACCTTTATGTTGTCTCTGCCGATAAAGTAGTTTAGCGAGTTGGAAAAGGTGTGAGAGGGGGGGGGGGGGAGGGTAATGAGAAGAGACTTCTGGTTTGCTACCCTACACTGAGGAAGGAGTAAGGAGAGAAAGAATGGAGCAGAAAGAAGGCAAACGCGCGAAAATCGAAAGACGCGAGTATGGTACGCCCAGGCATGTTAAGGGTATCTGTAACGAGCTACTCGAACGTGGAAACTTCAATAGTGCCTTGACCCACTTCTGCTGTGACGACCGTGCAAGCTGGCACTCCTGGATATAGTATGCCGTTCGTCGAGCGAAGATGACGGCAAAGATTGTGTTCGATAGTTTCAAGCACTATGTATAAATAATTTGCTCAATCGACGTTCTGCGCTCACAAATGTTAGTTATATTGCAGAGCAACTTGTAATGGTTCAGTCGTGTCGGCTTCACTCGTTCTAGCGGAGGCAGTTTACAATATTGTTATATAGTATATCGCTATTGTGGATCTACTGAGTTGTAAACCTTGTTTCAGTTTCTCTTGAAAATTTTTCATGTTCAACTTCTCGTTTTTATGAAAAAAATTTAGGGCATAAATTTAACGTTTTCGCTTGCATAGACGAAGCGAATTTCATTCAAATCGGTTTGACCGGTGACCACTCGAGAGGATTTCTGCATTTCACGTCACTTAGAACAGACAGGACCCGACGCCGCAAAACCTTTCTTCGGGAAAGTGGGAGTTTCAGCCCGCCTTGTCACGCTTATGCGAGTGTCTGCACGCAGTGTTCAACCAGCTAATCAGGGTTGCGAAAGAAAGTGCAGATCAACACCTCATTATACCTTGCGCCACAAAGGAAGCGCCAATTTAATTTTATTTCCTTGCGTTTCAGCACTGGGGCATCCCCCTTAGTCGGAGGTTCCGGTCGCTCAAACTATGGTTCGTAGTGAGGAGGTACGGCATCGCCGGACTACAGCACTACATCCGAGAGGTTCGGGGTCTTCTTATTAATTAATTCATTCATTCATTCATTCATTCATTCATTCATTCATTCATTCATTCATTCATTCATTCATTCATTCATTCATTCATTCATTCATTCATTCATTCTGTGCAGCACGTTCGACTGGCAAAGAAATTTGAGCAGCTGGTGCGAAGCGACTCCCGATTCGAAGTGGTTAGTCAAGTGATCTTCGGTCTCGTCTGCTTCCGGCTCAAGGTGAGAGAGTCTGGCTTTCTGAAAAGCGCACTGGCTAAGCAAGCTCTCCGAGCAGCCACTGTGCTGCTGTTGCGGATGTTTTGCCTATGCCTTCGTTTCCCGTAAACTCTCTGAAAAAAAAATTGCCCTCTTTGGATTCTGCCTTGTCCCTCAACGATAGCCTTCATCTATCTAGCATTCGCTCTCTATAACGATGTACACTTCCGGTACTTTCTGGTCGTGAACGACGTGTACGTTCAGCGCGACGTATAGCGTTCCTGAGAGGAAAGAATTCGCGAGCGCGCATTATTAGCCAAAGAAACTGAACGCAAGATTGATGATGGTTATTACCGGGGGACACGATGAACCCCGAAAAGCGTCGCAATTTTCTGGGTGTACCTCACCTCTCTTCTTTTCCTGAGCCATTTCTGCGCCTATTCGTGTAAGGCATGTGCAAGGTCCCTTACAAAAATAAGTATGCGTAGCCTACAGGTTGTCTGTACCCATCACTAGTCTATTTTGCATCCTAGGTATACTTTTCCATTGTGTCCATAGATTAACTATACACACTACAAGTAACAGTTGATCAAGCATGCAAGACCTTAAATTGCTAATTAAGTTAATCAAGCGTGCAAGGCCATAAATTGCTAATGAATGCAAAGTTATATAAAGTTTACCAATTCACGGAGCTATACCGACAAGCTATCCGCAAGCTATCGTTTGGCAGTCTTGGGCTATACGTGCGATCGGTCCTTACAAATTTTGGACGATCGTTCTGCAGTCTGATAATTAAAATGCGATTATGTAATAGTTGTGCCCGTTGCTAGAGGCGTGGCAGTCAGCCTGCGTTGAAATCCCTCTGTTTTTTTCCCTCCTCCGTTCCGTAACGTCGCCACGCAGGGCTCGAACCAGCTGAACGAAAAGCTGCTGTCGAGCATCAACGCGTCGGGCAAGCTTCACATGGTGCCGGCGTCGCTGAACGACCGCTACGTCATCCGCTTCTGCGTGTGCGCGCCGAACGCGTGCGACGCGGACATCGTCTACGCCTGGCACATCGTGAGCCAGTTCACCACCGAGCTGCTGCAGCTGCTCGGCCACGAGATCGACAAGAAGGAAGAGGAGAAGGTGAGCCGCCGGCGGGCGTGTTCGATGTTTAGAGAAAGTAGACTCGAGATCCTCGCAGTGCAAACGTATCAAAAAAATAATTACGATTCTCCTCAAATAAAAATCAATGTGCGTTTTCATTAATGAACCAAGTTCTTCTTTTTTTAGTAATCATCGGCCGCGACTACGCGCACCTCAGCTTGCATTCGTACAGGCACAGCTAAAACCATCGAAAGTGCAAATTCAACGTGTTCAACCAACAGGCCAATCCAAGATAAGTCTCCAGATATAATTTGACGATATTTTCCCCTCAGATGCTAAACTAATGTCGCACCAATATTTAAATGGCCAATTATTAGATTACGTTTCTCGCCTGGAAACAAGCAATACGATAGCCACTGATGCTTCACTGTCTGAAGAGAAGGCTGGCGTAGCCATTTTCTCTCCTTCTCTCTGTTGGTCCTTTTCAATACGTCTTCCAAATTACACGCCTATTTCCATAGCAGACTTATTGGCTATTGTTCTAGCACTGCGCAAACTTCCCGCTAATCAATCGTCAGCTGTCGTAGTTCCAGATTAGATTCTGGGTCGGAACTTGTGTCGCTTTCCACGGCAGCGAATACAGCTACTATCTTATGTTTCAAAATTTAGTCCCTACAACTTTACAAAAAATTAATTTGCTGTGGGTTCCTGGCCGTTCAGTTTATATTTAAATGAAATGGCAAATGTATTAGCCAGAACGTCTTTAAGTAGACATTTGATTCCTGTTTTACTGGATACACCACTGCATCGAGATACAGAAAATTTTGTTTGCAAAATGATTTAAGTAAATTAGGGGTAATACCATCTCCAGACTTTCAGCATCTAGGTTTTCTGCTGGAGTAAACAGTGGTGTCTTTCTAGGCAGTAGGAAGTTACATACACCAGACTACGCTGTCGCATCCCGCAATTGAATTTTTGCTTGCATAGAGCTGGTCTAGCGATGTTCCCTCTATGACACTATTGTAAGGAAATTGAATCAATAGACCACTATTTTCTATCATGTAGACGATATTCACACCAGAGAAAGATATTACTCGAAGCTCTGTCGCTGCGAAATTGCATTAGGAATAATTATACCAGTATTATCATCACTTGGGGCCTTGACAGTCACAGAAACGTTTGTTCTGCAGTATTTTATTGTTTAACTGAAACAAAAAGGTTACCCTCCTAATTATTGTTTCTTCATTCTAGATAACAAATCGGCATTCATTTCACCTCAATTGGTTTCTCTAAATTCTTTATTAACATGAATTTCTCCTTGACTGTAGCCTCTTTGAACATTCCCTTTTCCGTTAGTCTGACTGCTCGCTCGCATACTAGTCTAGTTATTGCATCATCTCCTTTTTTTGTATTTCTTTTACATTGCGTTTATCGCCTTCAAATAAGAATTTCCTTTAGCTACCTCCTGCCGCCCGATTCTTGGCCTAACCCCCTTAGTGGATGCAAGCCATCACAGAGGTTGATGATAATAATAATAATAATAATAATAATAATAATAATAATAATAATAATAATAATAATAATAATAATAATAATAATAATAATAATAATAATCGATGGCCACGCTTGCGGACGCACTCTTTCTGGGCTTCTGTGCTGAGACACTCCCACATGGATATGGGCGTCGCCACGAAAAGTTGCTTTGCGAATCATATCTCATTTGTCATCTTAATTTCTCATCTTTTCTTTTCAGGTATATTTATTATCGTTAATTCAGAGTGACTCTTGAAGAAAAAGATACTTCTGCTTGACTTGTCCTTCCTTTATTTATCATTATTATAATTTTTTTCCTAAATTCATCCTTCTAATGCAATCGTGCAATCCCCCCGACTCTTCGCCAATCCCCCTAAGTAAGTAGGTGCCCACTGGCTTTAAGGTTATCATCATCACCATCACCACCACTCTAGCGCAATGCTTCTCAAGCTCTCTCTCGTCAAGAACGCCTTGACAGACGCTTGGAGGCCATTCCGGAATCCCAAAGAGTACATCTTTTTAAACATGCTGAGAAAGCCAGACGTCGAACTGTTCTGTAACAATATGCATTCCATTATAACGTGTTATGAACTTCGTACACCGCTGTCAGTCCATAACTACACAAAAAGCGTGATCGTATAGGATAGTGCTTACTTCCAGTGTCGAGTTGAAAATTTTAGAGTACAATTAAAGATTATTGGCGTTCGTTTGCATAGTTTGACATAGATGTGAGCAACACGGTTATGCTTAGCTTTTGTGAAATGCTTCGTCAGGCCATCTGCTCTCTCTTTTTTTATTTGTATTCATTGGATAGTGCAGGCCAGAAAGCGCGAACAGGAGGAACAAGAATTAAAAACACAGTAACGGTGTCAACATCTCAGAATGCCAAAATAAGAAAGCACAAAATAGGCACTGATTTCTGCTACAGATCTGAGGCAAAGCTCAGGCAGACTGAGTCAATAATTGTACCTGGATAGACGGAATACTTGAACTAGTTTGTCTTGGCAAAATGTGAAGTTACTGAAAATAAGTTCGAGTGACGAGATTCTCAGGTTGATAGAGATAGAACGCATGGGGCAGTTACTTTTGCACAAGGTACTGCGTTATACGCTCAGCTGTACTTCTTATCTAAACATTTCTGCAACTGGCCACTGTTTGCGAAGATTTTCTTTAAAATTGGAGATTTCTATAGATTTTATGGGCCGCGAAGAGTGGCCAAAATTTCCTATATCATCAAATAAATAAATGATTCAACCAAAGCTGTTGACGATTTTTTCGCATTTTTCATTTAGTTATCTGGGCACAACGCTTCTGCCGATTAGAAAACGCGCCACTTCGGCGCTTTGCGCGTTCGTGTATCGGACAGCCGTTTTGCTTTAGCATCTCACTTTTCGTTTGCACTGCTCGCCATTGCATGGGTTGAGCACAGCGAGCATGAATGTGAACGGGTCGTTTCAGGAGCCTCACCACACTGTGCTCGACACGACGTACGACAGCTACATCAGCTGCTCGGACAGGATGACGCATGGATGAAGCGGCCGGGCATGTGCGCCTGGCCCTGCCACCACCACCCCCACCTCCCGCAACTGCGTGCATCCCTTGAATGCGCACGTCGTAGGATCCCGTTTGTCTACTGCTTGGCAACTGCTGAGACAACCTGCATGTTTGCGCTTTGCACCTGCCTGACTTCGTCGCGCCCGCGCTGCATGGAATCCCCCGTGACGCCATTTCCAGCCAAATGTTCATCGCCAAAAACCGTCCCTGTGCTGGCGAGAAACATAGGACTTGTTCCATAGTGTGCGTGATAATTTGCATGATGTGCATAATCAGATCGATGTTTAGGGTTCTGCGTGGTGCTTGTGATTAGACACGCGCGCTGATTAAACTGCCCTGTTATTAACCCTAGACTTGAAACAGGCATCAACCGTGAACTCCGGTCTACGACGCTAACCGCTTATGGGTTCGTTGCGATACAGGCCCTTCATGATGAACCACGCTCAAGCGTTGCTGCGTGCATGTTAAATATCTTAACCAGTTAAGGAAAGTGTTCTAACCTGTCAATATCCCGAAGTACGCCACTGTAAAGCAAAAGAATGACAATGAGAAAGGAATATAGTTATGCAGAGGTTCACGCAAACGTCCTACAATCTTATATCAACATTTATGTACGTCTTTTCCACACAAGTGTAGCCCACTGTGAGCGTCACCGGTGTGAGTCTGGTGTCCTATTGCGGAGGGGCAATCGCAATACTCTAAAAAGCCTAAAGCTGAGACTTTCTATGTACGTCTTTTCTAATATCAGAGTAGGCAAGTACCTACAACTGCAGCTCCGCCAGAGTACATCCAGTTCTAGAGGGTGCAGATACATTCATACTCTCAAAGCAGGGCAATGCCTGCAACCTGAGTTACGTGTTTTCGCTGCTCAGCGAAGGGTTACTACTGTATACGAAGTTGAATTTGTGGCATATTAGCAAACTCATTTCTCTTTAGGTATAAGCATACGAAGTGTTTGTACACTTTAGCGAAAAAACACTATGCATGAAGAGCTGGTCATTGCATGAGGACATGTGGATGCTTTAGCCTTGAAGCTGCAAGTATGATTGTCGTGCAATTCACCGCGTACTTTTGTATCTTCACTTTTGAATATGAATATGAATATGAATTGCAAAAATTGCAATGAATATGAATTGCATATGAATTGTCAAAAAGAAAACGTAAACTCAGACATCCTAAATACTGAATTATAATCAGTATAGTATAGCTACAGGAACTGTCGGACAAATAATTTGTATTTAATGTATCCACGAAGTGGCAAGTGAGGTTTCTTCCACTGCTTATCACAGCATCAAGTGCAATCTTAAAAAAAAAGCACTAACTATTCTACAGTAAAGCTCGCTCAAGATTGCACAATGGTAACAGAAGCCTAATCATCCTTTTCACTCATCGAGCTCAACAAAATATCAAAACCACAAACGCACGAAAGCTGTTCTAAAAATTGAGCTGAATATGATTCGCTCTGTGCTCTTCCATTTCTCCTGCCATTTCTGTTTCTCACGTTGTTGCATCGACTAGTGTTTTCTTTTTTTTTCTCTGTGTTATGCGCTGGAAATGAAAAAGCCCAACATTGCTGCACTTCGAAAATAACTTTGTGAAAGTGTGTGCTAGCCGATATAAAAAAAACAATAAAGAATGCTTAAGCACTCTGATGTGTTAAAAGTGCACTAACGGCGATTTTTTTTAACCTTGCATAAATGATGCTGTTGAATTCGTAAAAGAGTTGAACTCTCGTTCTCGTGCTTAAGGATGAGAGCACAGCATAGCGCAGGTGCCTTGGTTGTGCACATTTCATTCTGCATCCAAATTTTGCAGCAATTCTTGTTTTTTGAAAATAATTTTCGCACTTCGTCATGTGCTGTCATGTCACCGTTATCCTCTCGGCATGGCACGTACGAGATGATTGGAAGCGAGTGAAAGGTATCCATACAAAATATGATCCCTATTTTACTCACCTTTTTCTTCTCATTCTTTTGCTGTTGAGCACTTACACTTGCCGTTAAACGGAGTTTTGATGTTGGCGTTTTTCTTGGGCATGTGAGTTGCGCATCAGATAAAAAAATATCTACCGCAGCAAACTTTATGTTGTGACAAGGGAAATATTTTGCTTATTAGCGCTTGTTGTTGTCGCTACAACTAGAGCTCATGTTGTAATAGTGCAATTTGTTGTTATTTGACCTGACATCCTGTCGTCGCGAGAATGTCGCTTTTGTCTTGTCTTGCCGACAAGGCATTCTACTCGGGAAGATAGGAAACGTCGGATCAAAGACATGACTTTTTGTAGCACGCTACTAAGAAATCGTCTGTTGATTGTTTTCGGCTAAGTGAACTTAGTTTTGTTATTGTTTTTAGCACACACGATAGGGCTGAGCCGAGATTTAGTTTCTTGTTTGTCGTCGTTGTCATGAACTCCCTCATCTTCGTTTTCCGTATTGTTTTGTTTTTTGTTTTTCATAGGCCCCTTTTATTAGAGCGAAAAGAGAATGATACTAGATTATTCGTTGCCTCGTACGAGCTATGCATGTATAGCTAATGCATGACTGCTTGTAGCGCAGCTAGAGGTATTTCTCTAGTGTGTCACAAAGGGTTCTGAGGACCAGAGATATATATATATACGCATAAAAGGCATGTACATTGTTGTTTCATATTTGTGATGTCAATACATTTGTACATATACTGTCAAGAGAAGAAATATTCTGTCTTTTATTCTTTGCGTGCGGTGTTGTTTTCTCGCAGTAGAGTCAAGTTTTCTCACGTCACAACGACTGAAAGAAAAGTACACTTGAGCACAACAGTTTTCAAAGCACTGAAGTCACGAAAAGGGGGCGTGTCACCGCAGCTTCGGCACGCACCCGGCCTTGATGTCATGAATGCAGTGTTGCGTTGCATCCACGGAGTAGGTGCACTGCAAGATTTCATTTTTTAGCGCGGATATCTCGTCCGCGCTAAAAACAGTCTTACAGGGTTCAAACTGTAACTTTTTTTTTCGCGGATTCTGTGCTCCTAGAACCGTTACTGACAGGTGTACACGGTGTCATAAAGGACACCGAATTCGGATTTAAGCGACGATCAATCGGGGTGTCTGGGTTCGAACCTGACATGATGTAGCAAGTAGGCTCCCCGTTGAAAATTTAGTTTCACTGAAAGCTTTCACGTAAAGCGTCTGTGTTAATTCGGTCACTGCGGCCTCTTGAAGGCAGCTATACCGTGTTCCCTATGATGTTGTACGAGAGAGTACGTGCGACAATAAGGAAAAAATAAAACGAGAAAAAACGTAAGGACACACATACACGACTACAACTTCGAGAAATCAGGTTTCAGAAAGTGAAAATCTTGGTGGGATCCGTGTGTCGGTTATACTCGAACGAACGAACCAACGAAGGAATACTAAATGAACACCTAATTCCGCCATAACCACCTCCACAATACCCAGAGCAGCCGGGACTCTGTCGTTTCTTCACAGATGCCATTATCTGTTATCACCCTTTCTTTCTTCTTTTTGTGTTTCCTAGTTTCCTATCAGGTTAGAGCGCAAACGCTCAGGCTGACCTCTGCCTTTCTGCAAGTAAATTATTCTACTTCTAATTCAAATAAACGTTATTTATCTCATGTCCCTCTTAACCGTTTCCTTTCCCTCTACCTTTCCCCCAGAGGCCTTGTGCGTTTGCAAGAAACTTCCGATTTCTTTGTTAATAAAGTTTTTTTTTTCAGTAACGAGGTGACCATGTGTTGCTTTCGCATTCGGGTTCCTTTGCATGGCTTGACACAGACAAAAACAATCAATATAGTATAACGGGCAGCAAAGGTCCCTTCGCGACGACCAGCAGTATATAGTAGGCGAGAAATGGTTACTTCACTCTTTGACATTGCGTCGTGCTCGTTCCTCTCAACGGCGACAAAGAGATCCAATCTCTGACAACTGATCGGCCAAGCGCCCCGCATGATATTGCAAATGTGACAACAAATACCTAGATGTCACAGAAGGAGCAGTTCACGCACGACAGTGCACTATCACACAACTGTTTCAACGGGTAAACGAAGTACTTCGTTTCTGACCATGGCGCCAAGATGGTGAAATATTCGAGTTGGTGAAAAATGAAACAGGGGGCTTCGTAGTTCCTTGCGGATCTTGGTGAGGCCCAGGGCCCAACAATTCAGGAAACATGTTCTTCCTACGCCAAATTTGGGCGGCGCCATACAGGCTCCAACTTTTTAACTGCTCGAGAAAAGACACATGTCCAGGTAAAAATGTATATAGATGCTCAAGGCTGTGGTCAATTAGGAGTAATGGTTCTACGACAACGACATGGTTATTCTGGCACTACCTTCGCTGATGTACAGATGCAGAGCAAAGGTTAACCTAAGGGCAGTCCTGAACATACGTGATATGTTTTATACATTACCTCGTTACTTAAACAAGCGTATGTCTGTGTATGCCTTTCCACGTGCCGTTGGAGATGGATGCAACCGCGTGAAGAAACTTTCCTTGGTAGAGTATTTCAACGAGGACGTTCTTTCTTGTCGTTGTTCTTGTTTTAGAGAAGTCTGCCTTCACGAAACAGTAAAAGGCCAGCATGTAGTAAAATGCGTGACGTCACACTGACGTCGTCAGCGCGGTGCATGGTTTGGGGCGTAATTCAAAAAGGTAAGTTCGGCCTTCATTTCCTGCGCGGATAAGATTCTTTAGCCAAAGAAACGCAAAGATTATTTCAAAGAATAGCTTACTGGTTAAGCATACTTAACATATCTGGTTAGTGTCATTTTCACGAACTGGATTAAATGGCGCTTCGGTGATATCCTTGACGCTCTTGATTTTGTCCATTTTTGTTCGTTTCTCATCCGTTTGTACTGACCCTCTCAAACCAACTTTTTGGTACTTTCCCATGAAGTAAATTCAACATGACGGTTCATGCGGCGTAAGCATTAGAAAATGCCACGGCACATGTTCTTTGAATAACACCATTCCTCCACACAAAAAGGGTAGCGCCATGCACGAGTCCGTTGACGGCGCTGCGCTCGTACGTTAACTTTAAGCGGAAAAGCGCCGCCGTGCTAAATCAGGGGGGGGGGGGGGGGGTATTCTATAAGGGTCCACCTAGTGCACTGTCCATTTCGGCCGCTGCTGATTGGCTAGGGCCGCTCGTCCCCTCCTCTCTCGTAGAGCTGCACCCATAAGCAGCGGCCTAAATGGACAGTCCACTACGTGGATTCTTACAGAATACCTTCCTCCCCCCCCCCACCCCCCGGAGTCGTATTTCGCAAGGATCTATTACATTTCATTCCTTTCGTCGTTCGACACTGGCTCGGACGCCACCGTGCCACTGTTATTGCACTGACTATCCCCTCGGCGAGACAGTTCATACCAAAAATAACGGGAACTGAGTCGTCACGAATTGGGGTTCGTAAACCGGTTTTTCGGGTGGCGAACCAGGGAATCGCCGGTTTTCTGACGAGGCGGTGACGGCGGCGAAGCAGCGACCGATCTCACGCGCCCACTCGCCGCCCGTCTTCGCAGGAGGCCAAGATATGCGAGGAGTCGGCGGACGAGGTGTTCGTGCTGGAGCGGAAGCAGCACAGCCTGCGCTACCGGCGCAGCTTCTTCGTGCGCATGGTGTCCGACCCGAAGCTGTACAACCCCAAGATCGTGCGCGCCCTGTCCGGCTCGACGAGCAGCGAGCCGCATCCGCGGGGCCAGCCCAGCGAGTCGCCCCCGGCCGAGTCGCCCACGTACACGGGCGAGGTGGTCGCCCCGCTCTAGGCGCCGCCGCCGCCCATGCCGCCGGCGCACCAGCACGCGTGCAGCGACCACCGCGAGCGTCTTCGCACGAGCAACTCCGCCGGGAACGCGTGCCACTGTCGTTCGCTGTGCTCGGAACAGCTGCCCGAGTAGAGAGAGAGAGCCTGTTACCCGAAGGGGATCGAGTGAGCGTAACGGGGGAGGGGGAGGCACGTTATGCGCTGCTACAAGTATGTGTGCTCCATTAGAGAGTTTTAGATTAGAGGACCCAAGCGACTTGCGTACCCAAGAACTAGGGGCCACGGTACTGCGCACGCGCAGACACCTCCGTCTTGGTCTGCGCATGCGCAGTACCGTCGCCCCTAGTCCTTGCGTACGCAAACCCCTTGCGCCCCCTAACCTAGAACTCTCCATTGTCTGCGCGTCTTACCGTCTGCGAAATGCTGGACAGGTTGACGGGTGCAACCACTGATCAGATCGGTGGGTACAACTGGGGAGCACTGCAGCTGCTCTGGTGAGGACATCTTGCAAAGCTGTGTTCAACCTCGACACGCTTGAAGTGGATTGCCTGAGTGTTCTCGTTGAAGTGAAAAGAGCCAATTCGTATACATACATGCGCGGATATTACGTTCTGCCGACGACTTTATGTCAGCAGACAAGCGAAACGGAGTCGGTCGCGGCAGTAGTAATTATGCATGCTCTGGTTGAATTCAGCGACCCAACGTGTCGCCATCAGTGGGCCATGGTTGCGTCTACGTTCCCGGTATTTGCAAACGGTAATACGTATACGAACGGACAAAATTTAGAGCGTTTCAGCGCATCGCAGGCATATTGTCGTAAACGTGAAGGCACGTGAAGGCATGGACGCGAACAAGAGCAAGGTGCGGCGTCTTGTGACGACTGAATGCATTCCACTTATCCGCAGAAAAAAACATATCGGCAGCGAAAGGCTTATCATCGCGAATCTATTTTTGTACATTATTTTTTTCGGAGAGAAGATCGATGGGACGAGAGAAAGTTTTCCAATGCGTTTTGGTTCATCACGGTGTCGCATAATGCCGTGATCTACCAAACGCTCATGTCTACGTTAGCGCGGCTTCGCGATGCTGAAGTTGCTATCTCTGAGCTCCCGCATTCGCAAAAATTATCTTCTTTAAGCGGCTTCTGCGATTGGCCGTCAGCGCGGTGGTCGTTTCATTATTATCACGACGATCGCTATCACGAACAGCGAGTGCCGGAACGCTGGCAAATGAGGAAGCTCCCTTACATAAGAGAAGCTTTGCGAATACGGGCCCCAAATTGGCGATATGCGCTATGATCCTTCTATGCCCCAGCGCGTAAGGGCTACAGGGACCTCTGATTCGGTATCATATTCTGGACTAGATGACGGAATAGGTCTGGATGGAGCTATAGACCACCGTGTTATGCTCACATATATGCCTAACGTTCAGTTCAGTCCAGTTTATTTCCTTACAGAACGGCTAACTTAACGGCCGTGATTAGGTCACGTGTTCCAAAAGAGAGCACATTTCAAGGATAAACGAACTGAGGACTGCCATTTTGTTTTCTCATATTGAGCGTCCCGCGTTGTAGACTACAATCGCGTATAGCGTACGTCTCATAGAGATAGCGGATGCCGCAAATGTTGGTTGTCCAGTCACAACTAGTGCTTAACATACCGACGTAACTTATTCGCGAAGGTGCGGTAGTTGACTGCGACCCTTGCGAACGTCGTACGCAGCGTGGACGCGCGGTCGCAACTGTGGGAGTGCGGCCGCGCTATGAACCTTCCAAATTGTAAGACTCGGATTACTGCCGTTAACGTCTCTAAGAATAGGCGTCACCGCACGTACATTGTCCAATAAGGAGTCGCATAACGACGCGTTCGTTACGCGAGTAACGCACAATGTGACTGCTATATATTAGGCGGTAGTCTGAAAGCATAAGCCGCTCGCAAGCACCATAGCAAAAGGTGTGCGCCGGTACGCCCGTAAATGACGTCATGCGCGGGAGAACAAACAATGTGGCACGGACGCAGAGAAGTCGGAGCGTGGGTGACCGCAGACAAAGGGGGTGCAGTGGCTTGTGCGTTGTTCGCTCGCAAAGACTCGCGCATCGGTGCTCGTTACGCAACGCGTGCGCTGACACCTTTACGGCTGTACCGTGAAAATAACTTTCGGTTGCATGGAAGAGGGGGATACAGCGGCTGCGGGAATGAATTCATCGAACCGGGGCGCTCTCGTATCGTTTATGAAAAGCTTATAGCTGAAGTTTAGCAGTCTCATAAAGCAACTTC
The DNA here is from genome assembly GCF_038994185.2 of Dermacentor albipictus. NCBI lineage: Eukaryota > Metazoa > Arthropoda > Arachnida > Ixodida > Ixodidae > Dermacentor > Dermacentor albipictus. Next base: position 108,044,916 of record NC_091822.1, on the reverse strand, counting down.
AGCACTTAAATTGCGTAACCCCTTCGGTGAAACGATAATAACGATGTCACTATACTGTCAGCAAGCAAAACGAGGGAAAAGAATGAAGCGATAAAGAAATTTCACTACGTTTCGTTGTGGTCTATGGTGCAGATAGGTAAATAAAAACAACGTTAAGTTCCGGTTTCATCGGTCAATCAAGTCGTTGCAGATCTGTCTTTATGGGCAAGCAATTTGATGCTCGCGCGATCCACAAAGTGATCAAAGCAAAAGCGTTATTCCAACAATATTGCACTACATTGGGATGCGGCCGCGATATCGGCAAATGTTAATCAGGCTAGACTTCGAACGACTCTGATGGAATTACACGAAAACGGAACTGCATGCGACTTCGATGAGCGCTCACCGTCGTGTCAATGAATCTGCCGTAGCGCTAATACAGGCCGAAATATGATTAGCCTTGGGCCGTATGTATGGCCTTGTGACTCTTTCAATTCCTACTAATTTATTAAAAGGAGCAATAGAGATCTTTGAGAAAATTTGGCTGAATGTAATCAGTGAAAGCCCTCGGTCTTCCTCTGCGCGTGTCGTCCTAGTACAATAACCTAACGTTCGAGTTGCAAAAGAGCGTACAAGCAAGACGAAACTGAAGAAAATCGTGCGTTCAAATAGAACGCTTTCATTTGGCTGCTCCGGAATTACGATGTCCTCATTGGGGATATCCAATGCTCACCGAATTCTGTCGGCCTTTACCGTTACGGCTAGTCGTACGTGTCCGTTGACCCGGATTAGGGGCGTGATATGTACAGGGTGTCCCAGCTATCATGCACCAAGATTTAAAATATGCAGATGCCACGTAACTGGACAGAACCACGTAATGTTGTTTTCTGTCACTTGGGGTGTGAGTGAGTGAGTGAGTGAGTGAGTGAGTGAGTGAGTGAGTGAGTGAGTGAGTGAGTGAGTGAGTGAGTGAGTGAGTGAGTGAGTGAGTGAGTGAGTGAGTGAGTGAGTGAGTGAGTGAGTGAGTGAGTGAGTGAGTGAGTGAGTGAGTGAGTGAGTGAGTGAGTGAGTGAGTGAGTGAGTGAGATAGCTTTATTTGTAATCCGTCGATTGGGAGGCCCTGGCCTGGGGCCGCCTAGATGGCCACTAGGAGCTGTTGTTCCCGTACGGCCTCCATGGCTCGCTGGACGGCCCAAAGTTCTGAGCTGAGCAGCGCGGCCGACCACCGCGTCCGTAGATTTTCTGGGGAGACTGCCATTTTATCTTGATATATTTAACACCCCCACAACAAGTGTTGAAGGATGGATCTAGCAGACTTGCATAGATTGCATACATCGCTCTCGTATATCTCGGAGTATAAAGTAATGAGTTGCACGGGATTCGTATAGGTTTGTGCTTGTACTCACCTCCAATCAACGGACTCAGCTCTGTTCAATTTAGTGGGAGGCGTTTGGAGGTACCCAGATTTCTTTCTCTCTTTTTTTTGCAAACCGCCTGATTACATAATGAGTCTTAGCTAATTAAGAAACTTTTCAAATATTATAATTAGATGACAAGTGTCAATGAAAAAGAATGCAGAGCAACATGAAAAACTTCGGTAGACCTTTCTGTTGCTCAATACGTGCTACATAAAAGCGTTTTTCCGAGCGTGAAAGAACCCCACGAATACACGCAAAGTGCCTCGAGCGGCCAGTCACTCGGCAATTTTGCGTGTGTTCGCGGATTCTTTAACGCTCGCGAAAACACTTTTATGCAGCACATATTGAGCATCAGAAAGCTGTATCGCGAGTTTTTCATGTTGCCCTACATTTCTTCCATTGACACTTTTCATCTAATTATAATATTTGAGAGGGTGATAAATTAATTCAAACTAGCGTAATCACGCGGAATGCAAGAAAATCTGAGCGTCTCCAAGCGACGGCACACAACATTACCTTGGTTCTGTCCAGTTACGTGGTCATTTGCCTGCTTTCAAATCTTGGTGCATGATAGTTGGGAATCCCTGTATATCCTTTCTTTTTTTTTTTTCAGAGCGACTTGTAGCGCGCGTCTGCGCAATGAAACGCAAGTTTAGCGTTAGAATATCCACACGAAGAAACTGCGTGAGGCTTTGAAGATCGCTTCAGCTCCCGTTTAAGCTGGATTCACACGACGGGCCGGGTCGACAATTCAATAGGTGCAACGAAACTGGGGTGCAACGAATCGCATCACTATGGCGACCCGTCTGCGATGTGATTCGGCGGAACTAAGCCACGTCATGCTCGTCCGCGGGAGTGGGTCCGTCGTGCGGATCCAGCTTTAACGCATCCTTACGAACCCCCGAGTGCCAGGTTCAGTGGAGGCGGGACCCCGCGGAAGCTTAGGACACGAAGCACATATTTCCAAGCGACCACGAAAAGACGCAGCGGCACGGCATGAATGTAGCAAAGAAAGAAGAAAAGGAAAGAAAGCGAGCGCGCGGCATATGCAACGGCGGAGCACAGAGAATGTGGGTGTCGAGCTAATCTGCGTCCCGCGACGGAAGACGATCTACGTGACGCTGCGGCTCTCTCCCCACAATCCCCACAAAAGGCCTCCCGACACCCTCGCCCCCCCCCCCCATGTTCTCCCTAATCCTCGTGCTCACACGCCACGCGTGTCAAATGGCCGGAGGTCGCAGGTTCCATCCTCCGGCATCACTCCAGCCTCCGGTCCTGGTGTCAAGCCCAGCTGTTCTTTATTTTCCGCACTGTGTGAAGGGACCCTTGGGGTACCGCTATAACTGTTGTATGCATGCGACACACGCGTTGTGTACTAATAAAAGAGCCCCGTTTATTGCAGTCAGTGACGTCAATCGTCCTTCTTTCTGCACGGCCTTCGTAGAGGCCAGGGGCGGTATTCTCGAACGATTACGTTCGTAGATATACGAGGGTCACCAGACGCGTCGCAGTATACTGCTGACGGCCGTCCCATTGACACTGCACCGAGCTTCCCCTTCCTCTCTTGCTCTTCTTTCCTTCTTTTTTTGCAATATCTCTTCTATATTATTTTTTATTCCCCTTACCGCATTTCTCAGAACAGGGCAGCCAGCTGGTATGAGAACTGGCTAAGCTCCCTGTCTTCCCGTCTATTCCTGCTTGCTCCTCCTCCTCTATTCGCACAGCTCCAAGAACGCTGTCGGCTATATGCACTTCTACGCGTTCGGGCCTGAGTCACGCAAAATTTGGCGAAAGTGATCGCCTCCCCGAAAGTGGTCGGTCGAGAATACTGCCCTTGGTGTTTGCTTGGCTATCGCGTGAATCGTTGTGGGTGACAATTAAAGGTTCATATTCTCCGTCGATCAGTTCTGAGGATACTTTCACATTTGTGCGATGTCCTGCCCAACGCAACATCTGACAGTAGCGACAGGCGTGCTGTCACTGGCTTAGCCAATCACTGCGTACGCCGAGAGTGATGTCACCGCCAGTGATCACTCGAAAATACGGCCCCTGACCAGGCCATGGCAGACCGCCATAAGTGGTCGCTGCACGGTCTACAGAATATTCTCTAGTTTTGCAGTCTAACAGCAGTCGGGGTGGCTCATTGACTGACGCTGTGCTGGTGAACACGAGGTTGTGGATTCGACTCCCGGCCTCGCCAAACTCATTCTGACTGGAACAGACGCAATATTTTTCGTCACTGAGCCGTGAAACAATTGAATCAATTTACGAAACAATCCTACGAAACAATTTTATTACGGAAACTGACATTTCTTCCGGAGAGACTGACCATTCGGCTGAAGTAAATCTGGATACGTATAATAAACTTGTTCATTTCTTGCTCCACCCCGGTACGAATGTTCAGGACAGTCTTTGCGTCGTACACGCTTACAGCGATACGCTATAATAAAAATCATAAAGAAACAAATGACCAACCCTTCCCCTACCAAAAATGGAGGTAAGCGAAGCTTGTCCTACGTGCACATGACCTTCGTCACGGGTAAGTGCCGTGACGGTTAAGTGATCACGGTTAAGTCACAGGTGATGGCGCCGGATTGCTTCGGCCTCCCGCTCCCTCATTTCGGGATTTTTTCGTTGCTGTCGGATTGCCTGGGCTCGGGCGGCTCTAACGGCTCGACCGGCGCGCCGACGGCGAGCCCTTTCACGGGCGAGTTCTCACCGCCACTCGTCGAAGGCTACCCTACCTCAGAGGAACGCACAACGCGTGGCCGTCCCACCCTTTTTCCGAGACTCAACTGAACGGAAACGAAGGGGGCGCAGCGCGCGCGAAACCCTTTCCTGCCCTTTCCCTCCTTGGTGGAAGCGAAACGGCTCTTATTGGTTGCGAGCGAAGCGTAAGCGCGCGCCTATGCAGCTGGAATCCTTGCTAATGACTAACGCCCCGGCGCCGGTGCACCTGCGAACTCATAAAACCACGCTTTCCCACAGCTGCTCTGCTCTGGGAGAAACTGAGTTTTTTTTGTGTGACCACAACGCCACTTGTGAGCTAATACAAGCGTCGCTTGAATAATAATCATTACACTTTGCTATGTATACTACAGTAATGAAAGCAGGAGGAACTTCAGCGAAATAGACTGATCACGAGGAATGCCAAATCGCACCTGCGCGACGATAGCAACGTGGTCAATCTATAACGCAACGTCTATATTTTGTTCTTTTTTGAGACCAGAAAAAGGAGCATAAGTATATAAAACCGCAATAAGGGGTTTATTATACTTACTGGTTTTTATGCTAGCTACAAACTTCGCTGCGACGTCACTGCCCAAGCGCGCGTTTCTTTTGTAGAATGGAGGGTGCGCTCATCATTCTCGTATTGCGCGCACCAAATGCAATAGATTGACTAAAGGAGCTGTACTTCTCAAAGCGGCAAACTAACCATGAGGAATACCGTGGTAAAGGGTTCTGAATAAAATTTCGCCCACTGCTTTTTTTTTCTGAAACGCATTCGAATCTAAGAAATAAAAAAAGTTGGAGTTTCGCCCGAAGGACAAACCATTGACAGCGATAGCAAATACACAACTATAGGAAGTAAGGTCCGTAGTTTTATCGGCCGTATGAGTTGCAGAAAACATTCGCTAAGTAGTTAAATTAGCAAACATGGTGTCAAGCGCGAAGAGGCAAACATTGACATTTCTCACGCGATAACAGCCAACACTTGGGGTGCGATAAGAGATCGTTGTTCGGCGCGTTCGTTCGGTTACCGGTGCGCGCGATTGGCCTACTCCGCGCCGACGTCGCCAGCCGCGGGGCGCGGCCTCGTTTTTGGTGGCGTAGAAATGACGACATGGTCCTGTCAATCATCGTGCAACCAAGCACGTCGTCTGCTAGGCGCCGAACCCGACGGGAGTTGGGAAGTTTGGAGCGATCATTGCTCGTTACGAGACCGGCTTCGCATGACGCGTCTGGTGGATTGGATTGGATCCAAACGGCGGCTTCGGCAGCTGATTAGCACGCTCGGATCCAATCCATAGTTTAATTCGAGAAAAATGGCGCTTGTGTTGGTAACTTCGGTGTTTGCGCTGGCGTTGCTCGAGGAGGAAGGAGAGCGGGTGGCATTACGAAATGCGTTTGAAGAAATGTCAGAAAGCGAATTCCGGCGTCGCTTTCGTTTCTCGAAACAAATAGTGCTTTGGTTGTACAGCGAAATCGACCCCATCATCGGTACCAGCGAGCCACTGGAATGTTGTTGCTGCCTGTTGAAAAGTGCGCCACTGCTCCTGTCATTTCTTTTTTCTTTGTTTGTTCTCACTGTGCACGACACCACCTAGGGACGGCGCAGAGAAACTAATAGTTACAAATTGTAGTATTCACACTTACTACTATTTGAAGACGTGTTTAAGCTTGAGAAGACCAAAATTTAGACAAAGATTTCATTCATTGGAAGACGAGAAACATTTCGTTTTGTAGTATACTCTCTGCAAGCAGACGACAAACGAGCTAAGTAAACTTCCGGGGAGTTCACCGCTTGCCGATTGGCTGCTCTCTCCACCCCGTTCTCAGAAATTTTGCAAACTGCCAATTTGTGACATTGCAGCAACCGAACAGAACGCGTATCGAACAAAGATCTCCGATCGCGCCCTTGCTGCCACAACGCTGGCGTGGTGAAGAGCGCGAACACAGGGGAACGAACACTTCTGCTGCCTCTTGCTTCAACTCGTCTCCGAAGCTTGCATGAGATTACACGACCTCCAGAGACAGCAGGCGCGCGAGAAGGCAGGCAGATGCAGCCACCAGCCATCTCGGCTCGCCGAAGTTTCGCCCCCGCCGCAGATTATCTTCGATAGGTAATCTTCATTATCTCTCATCGTCGACTGCGCTTCCATTTTCTTAGCACGTTCTGTATCTTTATACCATATGTAACTCTAACCTGTTATCCGTCTTACGCATTACATGGTCTGCCAAAGGCTCCCACTTTCTTTTCTTCAATGTCAATTCTAAGAATATCGGCTGCCTCCCTTTTCTCTCTATAATCCACACCACTGTTTCCCACACCTTCCGTTTTTCGTTCCATCGCTCGTTGCGTGGTCCATAACTTTTTTCTCCAGCTGCTTCGTTAACCTCCAAGTATCTTCGCTGTATGTTAGTACCCCTACAATACCATGATTTGTGGGGTCTGATCTGGGATTCTCACACCGTACTCTTGGGACAAAGGAACGACAACACAGTAGTGCAAACAATCACAAGGGCATTTATTGCACCTTTCATACATCAATGCCTGCTAGCCGAGTTGCTATCCACACAACATGCCGATGGGCGCGCGACAAATCTAGAAGTTCGACTCACCGCGACCGGAAGCGAGCGAATATGTTCGCCCCATGCTGGATCCCAACGCCTGGTCGTTCACAGGTTCGGTCACGCCAACGGTGGTGCGTTCGAAGGCGGCCACGCGAGGCGGTCTCGCAGAAGCATGGGTCGGCGCGCACGCGGGAGTCGTCGCCCGCCGTGCGCCGAACCGCCGGGAAAGAGGGTCGCTGCACGTGCGGCACGGCACGTCCGTCCCGCTGGCTGTCTCGAACCCAAGAGAGAGCGCCTTGTCTCTCCCGCACCCGAGTAACCCCGCAGCAGCGCAACACTAGCGCCATCTCTCGCACTGCGCCTGTACCACTCGGACCGCCGCGTGTGCGGCGAAGCCGCACTACAGGAGACGCGCTATGCGGGAAAAACATCAGGGGAGGCGCAAGGGTAACGCATCCCCACAGATTGCATAATTTTCTTTTCAAAGATAACACTAAGATTCTGGTCAGGACTTGTTAGTATACGTGCCCTATGCACCCCAACCCATTTAACAGGGAAGCTGTTTATGCGGACCCTGTGCCGTCGTTGTCGAACATCGCTAGAAAGGGGGCCACGTGATCTAGCGGTAGAGGAAAAGAAAAGCTCAACGGGGGTGAAGGAGTTGGAGCGACCCCCTTTCCCCTTGTGAGAATGCTATCTTGTGCGCGAATCTTATACGGTTGTCACGTGGTGCACTTTCAGCGATCGAGCCAGATCGGCATAGAATTTATTAAATTAATTAATTATGGGGTTTTACGTGCCAAAATTTCTGATTATGAGGCACGCCGTAGTGGAGGACTCCAAAAATTTCGACCACCTGGGGTTCTTTAACGTGCACCTAAATCTAAGTACACGGGTGCTTTCGGCCCCATCGAAATGCGGCCGCCATGGCCGCGATTCGATCCCGCGACCTTGTGCTCAGCAGCCTAACACCGTAGCCACTGAGCAACCACGGCGGGTATAGAATTTATCGACGATTGATTCCACCCTGCCGCGAAAGAAACGGATGTTATGCTGGCGGTTTGCGATCCAACGAACAGTGACTAGCGATTGAAACGCGATACTATAGGAGCGCGTGGCTGTCGGCAGTTCTGCTGCCGGCACTCCTGAAGAAAGAAGCTGCCTGCCTCGAGCTGCGAGTAAGGCATGCCGAGTTCAAACGGCAGCGCTTCTTAAAAAAAAAGAAAAAAAAGCATGTTCATCACACGAAGCACGCAAGAGTGAAAATGAGTTGAATGGTGAAACAAAAGATTTACGATAGAGGCTGCTAGCGAAGTTTGACTTGCATGGTGTAACACTCGGTGTAACTAACACACCGAGTATCATATATATATATATATATATATATATATATATATATATATATATATATATATATATATAAGTTTTCTTCCGCTTGTAAAAAGCTCAACTGTGCTGTACAAGTAGTGATCTTCATTTTAGTCTTGGTTGTTCCGTAGTAGTGAACCCGGGACGAAAATAATTACAACTCATTTGTGCGACCGTCAGAATCACGACCCAACTTTCATATAGAAGCTGTTTCTTTCCAGCAACTGCAATAACAATTTCAGGTGCCTATAATTAAATCACATGCTTTCTTTCGAGCAAGTGGAATAATAATTTCAAGCGCCTGTAAGTAAACCACATACTTCAAATTGTTTTTGGCTCACGTGACGATCGCCCGTTTGAAACCTTTTCAGCGTGTAGCGCATTTGAGCACTTCTTAAAGAAATGCTTGCCAAGGCAATAATTCATCCACACGCATTTTGTGCCCGCCTCCTCCACTGCGTGGTTACGTGCTGCGGCCATGGGAAGACCGAAGAAAGTCCTGGCGCCCGAAGAAGAAGCGGCTGGCCAGGAAGAGCGCCGCACAGCCAAGCAAGAAGCGATGCGTCGCCACCGAGCTGATACGGAACACCGCGCCGAAGCTGCGGCTGAGAAGAGGCACGCCGAATCGAGGATACCGGGTTTCAGTCCAGGGAAGGCGAGACCCGGTGCCTGAACGCTCGACGTCGCCGAGAAAGCGATCCCGGCCTGCGACTGCTCGAAAACTTCCAGCGTCAAACCCTCCGAGACTACTACTTAGCAAAACCTAGCATAACCTCGCAAAACCTAGAAACGACTTAGCCAAGCCTACCAATAACTTACCAAAACCTAGCATAACCTCGCAAACCCTACAAACAACTTAGCCAAGCCTACCATAACCTCGCAAAACCTAAAAACGATTTAGCCAAGCCTACCAATAACTTAGCAAAACCTAGCATAACGTCGCAAAACCTACAAGCAACTTAGGCAAGCCCCGTAAAAGCTAGGTGATCACAAGCCCCGCTGTTGAATCAAGCCTTGCAACACTAGTGCAAGCTGCGCACGTTTTTAAGGGGTTCCGTGTTCTGTGGGAATTATGCATTTATTGGTACGTTCTTGCTCTTAAACTTTGTCGCCAACTGTCTGGTATTCGTCTATCTTTGAAATTTTTTTCCACTGCTGGGTGGTCGAATGCCCCGGAGACCCATCTACAGGCTTGCGAGGGGAGATGCGCAGAGACCCTGAACTTACATAGAGGAACTAGAATTAGATATCCGCCACCACACAAAGACCTCTCAAAGGAGGAAGCGACCAGCTGGCGCAGACTACAGACAAACTCCTTCCCCAACTTACACGTGATCAATAAGATGTTTCCGACACAATACAGGGCCACCTGCGATTGGTTCGGTGCCAAACCTACACTCTACCACATAACCTGGGAGTGCGAACGCAACAAAGCATTCCACAAACACGAACACCCGAGTGCGGAGCAATGGGAGAGTCGGCTCACCAGCAGCGAGCTCACGGCCCAAAGGGCCCTAGTGCAGCACGCGAGCGATGCAGCGCGACTCAGTAGAGCCTTGGAATAGGGGCCCACCCTTGCTGAAGAGAAGTCTCAAGGCGCCAGCGCCAAGAAGATGAAGACGACGGAGACCTCGTAACCGCGAAACTCTCGAAAGACTCAAAAGTTTTCCCTCCCTCCCTCCACTGCTTTCACCAGAGCCTCCTTACCTTTTGGTCCTAGTTCATTAATCAGCCTAATGGGAAGCTCGTCTAGCCCTGTCGCTGTGCGCATAGGAATTTTCTCTTCCGCTTTCTTCAAGTTGAAATTTGTCAGCACGAGCTCCTTTTCCACGTGGGTCTCTCTCATGCTCTTTTTTTTTCTCAAATACAACCTCGTCATTGCCTTGGAAAAATTCGGCTGTTATTTTTCGGATGTAATTTATTGCCGCTTGTCCTTCCAGTCTGTTTTCATTTTCGTCTAGGATATGTTGTATTATTGCTGGCTTCCTGCCTAATAATTTTATGTGGTTCCAAAATATTCTAGGTGCGGCCTTCGTTTTCTCACGTATTTCTGACAACCAACGTTCACTTTCACCTTTTAATTTTGCTTGCACCAGTATTTGAACCATAGACTTTTTCTCCCGGTATATTTCCCATTTACTGGTTACTTCATCCTGCGGCAACTGCGCCTTTTTTGCCTGCCTGTGCGCTCGAGATGCTTTCTGTCGTTCGGCAATCGCTTCTCGTATCTCCCTGTTCCACCAGCTTTTCGGTTTCTTTTTTGCTTTTCACCGAACATGTTCTCTCTTTCCGTATTTCTGTCGGTATTACACTTCGAAGCTCACCATATTCCCACTCTTGGCCATTTGCCAAGTTCTTCCTCGACTCTAGTGACTATATTTGCTATTTGTTCAGCGTTCAAATTCGGACTGGCCATTTCGCGCTCCTTGCTCTCTTTCTCAACTACATATCCCATTTTCAAAATGATGCGTTTATGGTCACTCCCTATGCTGCTAAACCCGTCCTCATCGATGACCATTTCTCTCAACTTAACATGAATTCCTTGTCACCAGACAGTAATCAATGGTTGATCGCCGGTTTCCCACTTCCCACGTGATCTGCCCTTCACACTTTGGCCCTGTATTCACGATAACGAGGTTATGTTGCTCACAAAGGTCTAGCATTGACTTCTCGTTGTTGTCGGTATAGGAATCTAAATCCTGTATATGGGCATTTATGTCACCTAATAGGACAATTTCAGCACCATTCCCGAAACCCTTAATATTAGCGCTTAGGCATTCCACTAACTCTTTATTCTTCTCTGTGCACTTATTTCCGGTCCCAAAATACGTAACGCCCAGTCAAGTTTTTTCCCCACTCATTGTACCGGATAACCAAAGATGCTCTTGACATTGTGAATTTACTTTTTTCCATTTGGCTCCCTGATGGATGAGCATTCTGACTCCCCCTCCCTTTCTTTCCGGCTTAGTTCTGTTGCACCCTCCCCAAACATAATTCTCAATAACTGCTGGCTCTTTCGAGTCTCTAAGGTTTCAGTAACCGCATACACCCCTATTTGTTCGCTATTTAACTGCTCGTCAACCTCTGACCACTTTTCCTTCCTTCTGCCGCCGTGCATGTTTATGTAGCCTATTGCATGGCGAGCTCTCTTTCTTGCTTTCCTCCTTTTTCTGTTATCGACGGTGATGCGCTTCTGAGGTTCCTCTAGGGGACCTTCTTCATTACTACCTACTCTGGCCTCCTGAGCGCCCACGGCCCCCTTAAAAAAGCAACAGCGAGACCATCAAGTCGCCAGCCCACTTCTCGTGCCAGCCTGTAATTAAAGTGGATCCCGTCTCGTTTACAACCACCACACCTTCTCACTTCCCTGTTTACTTCGACAACCTCGAAGCCTTTCTCTCGGCTCATTTTTCATATCGCCTCATTAGCAGCCACTACGGCTCTTTGTACGTGACTGTCACGCACAGGCACCTCCGGTACCGTGCACACCACGATCTGCACCTGAGGGGATAGCTCGCGCAACTCATCCACCCCCTTCGCCAAGCGCTGACCTAGTCCTGTCCCTTTCCTGTTTAGGACATCATTTAGCCCACCTGCTACTATGAAAAGATTGCGCACGTGGGCATTTTCCGCGAGCTTTTCTTTTGCTCGCTCCATGACAGAACCCAGTGTCCGCCCTGGAAATGTCCCTACCGCCACTCTTGTATCGCCCTTCACCCTCTCCACGATTGCTTTTGAGCAACTAGTTATGTTTGAGTCGCCGGCGATAATCACCCTTTCACTCTCTCCTACTCTCCCTGCTTCCCTTTGTCCTTTTCCGCGTGATTCGAACTCGACAAGGGGCATCGTCCCCTGGGCTCCTTTTTCCGCGTGGCGGCCTCGAGGTAGCTGCCACTCTTTCCAGCTAACTATTCATCACGCGGCACGCATTCCGCGCACTCTGCTGACACTCCCTCTCCTGTAGACGATTGCAGCGCCTCTGCGCTGACCGCTTCCGAGTGGGATTCACGCCAACGATTTACTATTTTGCACGTTTTAAAACACGCACTTTTTCAAGGTCACTTTATTCTACAAGTTATTTCGTGTCAGAATTAACAAATTCTAGCCGATTTATATGCCACTGTCAGCGGCGAAAGAGGCCAGCGTTTCGACCAGGGAGAAAAAAAAAAGAAAGGAAAACACAGGCACGATCGGAGTAAAGTCCGATCGCAACGCGCTCGCTCGCCGGCCCCGCCCTGCCGGGTCTACCACGTGGTCATGATGTTCCCGCTACCGGCGCTGTCATTGGCTGCGGTCGTCCGACCGACGCGGCGTGCAATTCTGCGCCGCATGCGACGGATTCTGTTAACCTGTTGAGTGTGGCTGCCGGTGCACCCAAAATCTCACCACGTCTCTCGGGTTCTACGTGCGTCACGCAATGCATTCTCGGCCGTTACCATGGGTAGGCTGCTGGTGCAGTACATGGCAGAAGATGCTGCCGTACGCGATCGTGGCCGCAAGGCTGATCCCGTGTATCGGCAACGGCATGCAGAAGCCATGTGGGAGACGCTTGTGCAGTCGAGATGCCTACTGGTGTTGTGATCGTCAGCGTGTACATCACATCGAACACGTCTGGTGATGCGGAAACATTCCTGGCAGAAACGATGAAGACCTTAAATACACGTACTACGCCGATCCTCGGGTGCGGCGACTTTGACGTGGCAGAAGAGCACGGCAAATGGATCGAGAGTCTCATGTTAGACCGCTACTCACTGAAACTGAAGACGCTACAGATACCCACGACGCAACACCGTTCCTGCATCAATCTCGCGGTTCCAAGCAGGCTGTGTCACGTTATAATGGCAGAGCCTCTGACCGTCTACCACAGCGATCACAAGGCAATAGTGTGCAAGTGTAGAGTCGTCCGTGAAAGTGCGAGTGTAATCAACGGCTACATGATCTAAAATAAAGGCTATGCAAATTAACGAAATGCGCCTTCATTCAATTTCACCGTTCAAAAAATACAATCCTAAACAGGCAATCGAACCACATATGCATAGCATCGGGTCACTCAGCATTTGTTTATTGTGTCGTCATTGGCTTTGGACTTGGGTTTGCATTGCGGGAAAGCTTTGCGTTCAACCATACTTTGGAATTGGAAAGATGGGGGTGCACTCAAATTCGACTGGCTCCAAGATTGGCAAATAAACTATTCTCAAAGCACTAATAGTAATTTAGAATGAATTTGTTAACTGTTCTGAAACTCGTGACTGCTTCACCTAGGAAACTCCTCTACAGAAATGCCAAGTTCGCTACACTCAGAGCTTTATTTTATTAAAGATCTGTGCACTAAAAAGCACCGTTATGACCAGCAATGAATGGACAGCAAAGCTGCCAACTGGAAAATCGATTTTCTTAAACACAAAAATGGACCCTCCCGAAGAGCAGCAGTAATCTAAATTGTGGGCACTATTTTTTTTAATTTCCATGCTAATTTGTCCATAGAACATCAGTTATTTTTTTCCTCTAGGAAAAAAAGATATGTGCGGGAGGCACCCTCGCACGGTGTGCGGAATGTAAATGGCTGCACTATTTTTTGTAGAACGAATCTGCTCGCTGTTAGCAGCCACTGCCGGAGCACACATGTCGAAGCCTTTCTGGCGCAGCCTGGCACAATTTCCATCAATTTTCAGTGTTTGGCTCAGTTTGGCACAGGAATTTGCATTTGTATCAAAATGGCACAATTGGCGCAGGAGTCCCACTCCTGGAGATATTGCCCATCCACACTCAGCAGTGCCCAGCTTCTCAGTGTCAGTACTAGCCAGTCCATGTGATGAAACTCACTTGGCCATTCATAAGAGTCGCAGAACTCTTTTCAGTGAAGCTCTCCTCTCACATCCCATTTCTACAAGGCAAGTTCTGCAGCACTACAGCAAGTTCTACTGCATGCGATGACAGGCATCAAGATACACAGAAAAGTTGTGTGGTGGATCCTTTATTCAATCTATGAGGAAAATACTCTATGTACATGCACAAGCAAGTCGACTGTGCCTCTTATGTACAGGAATTCTGCAACAACATAAAGGCAATCTATGCTTCACAGTTTTTCCTGCTACTTTACCATGTAACAGGGCTGTGGAGTGTAAAAAACCACAAAGCCATCATATGTACTATCTGCGTTCTGCTCTTTACTCTTCAACAAATCGCTCTGCAGGCTAAATCTGACGCATTCTTTCACAGCATGCATAGAATCTGCAAGTCCGGTAACATCTTACTGTGAACTGTATAAACATATATACTGCAACAAAACATTCCGGCATTTCATTTCACACACACATAATGACCTGCTCAGTAACAGTCAAAATGTAAAGCAAAAATGACTCCCTCCACACTTGAACAGCACTCTCCCAGTCCTCACTGAAGAACAATCGTGTTGCAAATTTCGAAATGACTCCGTCATTAAGCACTCTCCGAGAGAGCTGCATCATTCCTCATATATGCTTGCAACTACGCGCAAGATGCTGTATAGATATATACCTCTAACATAGAATTTCAAGTGGGCAGACAGCGCATTGTAAAAGCGAAATACAAGGCTGCACAACATAACAGATGAAAATATGGCCTAAGAAACAAGTCAAAAGAAATACATTAGCCATAATACCTCAAAAATAAAAAAAATAAAAGATAGAAAAAACAACAAAACAAAGCCACTGCAATTACGCTAGAAATTCAGCTAACCTTACTTTGATCGGCCAGTGACCAAGTCTGCTGCAACAACCTCTAAGAACGCAGTCTCCATGGCAAAATGGTGGTTGGCTGCCTGTAATCGTAGAAAAGTGCACAGTGCACTGCCGAATACTGGCCCACTAGTTCATTGTCACAAGGATCCATACATTTGGTATGAGCTACCCTGAAGTTTGCACACAAAGGCTGGCACATAGTTGACTGAAATGCCCAGCAGAGTATCATGGTCACTACTATTTGTTCAACATCGAAAAGCTTACTGGTTTCGATAGAAATGCTTCCTTGCAGCATAGGTACGATTTGGTCCTCGGCTAACAATGCAATACAGATAATCCTGAAAGCATTACACATAGCCACTGTGGCACTAGAAACCAAACAGTTTTATGCTTTTGCATTGGCAGCAACAGCAGCCAAAGTGCTGAAAATGTTTTGAAAGGCCACGTTTGAACAATGACTTGCAGAAGAGTGGGGCCAGCTATGGAGCTTGTGCACTAGGTTGTGTTTAAAAGAATGAAGGGCAATCAAAGTGCTTGACTATATGGCAATGCCATTAAATAGGTCACCTGTACTGTGTAAGGCCAGACTACATGAGCAACTCCTGTGCCTGATGTCCTGCACTTGAACAGAAACCACAATATCAAATTGCTTTAAAAAATATCACCAAGAAAACTTCCAACCAACTGAGTGACAGCTTGGAGGAAACCTTTCGAGTAAAAATGAGGGCACAGACTCGCAGAAAACTGGCCAAAAAAAGAGAGCAGCCAGAAGAATCTGTGCACAACACTGTTCAATGAAGTACCCTACTACCACTAAACCACAGACTTTTACCAGCAGAATCGTGAAACCTGCTCAGCACATAAATTATAATATGCTGCCATTTGAGGTGCCACAGAGGGGCTAACTTTTAGTAATGATGACCGGAATATCATTAAAATCAAATGAAGAGCTGAGACATACAAGAGCAAATTAGAAAGTCTTTGCCCCTATTTTATTCTTTTTTAGCCAAATTATGGCTGTAAATGCGAAGTCAATATATCCATTCCCAGCAGTGGACCTTTCTTGGACTGGCCCGGCCTTATTTTCAGCTAGCTCTGCAGTGTGGCACTGCTGTCGGTTGTTGAAGATGGCAGTTGTGCTTCACATGTCCATGGCGTACGAGCAACACGCAATTTGTTTTCTATGAAGCAAGGGACAAATGCCCATTGAAATCCACAGGGAAATGCAGCCTCCGTATGGGGAAAGGTGTCTCGCTCTGATAAGTGTGAGATGGTGGTGTTGTAGTTCACAAATGGCCGCAGAGTCTGACAGTGGTTCCACAGTCAGCCACATGACTTCTAACACAGGGGCATCTCAAATTAAGTGCTGCGATGAGACAAGTGTCTGAACCAATGTGGAGACAACGTGGAAAAATTAAGTAAGGTACGTAGAAGAGTATGTATATTTGTAATTCCCTATATGTACCTTATTTTGGCTAATAAAAAATAGGGGCAAGGACCTTCCAATTTGCCCTCATACTTTAACGAGGCCTGATGTATGCCATGACAGTACTGTGCAACTTAATCAAGAAATGAAGCATCTAATGTGGCAGCAATGACGAGATAAACAATACACCACTCACTTTCTCCAAAATCACAAAGACATAGCTGCACTGACTTGATCAACACCAGGCTCATTATGGATCCCAAATGTGCACAGTGGCACCTTGATGGAGAAAGCCTCCTTTAGGCTTAGAAATTCACTAGTAGTGCTCGAAAAACATTTTTCTCATACTTTTAACAAAATGCCACTCAATGTGATTGACACTGAAACAGTGAAAGTTGGCTTCTGGCCCCACTTGCAACTGTAATTGCCTCAATTCTTTAGCAATGCTGCAAGACCACAAGCTCAAGGAACCAAGGCTAGAGCAATGTTCGGCAAGACCTTCAAATAAAGCCCTGCTACAACGCTAACGGTGTAATAATTGTTGGTATCCACACAATTTTCAAGCTCTTATGTCAAGTATATTTCTTCAGAAAGAAAAAGAAAATCCTGCAAAAGTGACTTCCAAATAGGTTCTACTGTAGGTTCTAGAGGACTACAATGTCTCACCAAAAAGTCCAGAAGCAGCACACTTATGCCACAAGAAGGAGTTCATCACACCAGCAGAAGTCTCATTGAGTGGCAGCAAAGTACCACCTCTTTCTTTGCCCCATCCATTCAAAATTAAAGAAAAAAAAATGTGACGTGCCAAAGTCACTTGTGGCCCTCGAGCGTAAGCAGTGCTTGGGTGGCTATCACGGAGTCGTTGAACCAGCTCTTGGCAGCCAAACCCACCGAGTCCTCCACAGGGGAGGAGTCCATCACTAACAGCATTTCTCCGCCAGGTGCGGTGGCAAGCGTGGGTGTGCCAGAGACCACGATGGGGGCGCTATGCCTGACCAGTGCTGCAGCTTCCCCACTGGCAACAGCCGCAGCCGATGTAGGGTCCTGAACCCAGGTCCAGCCAGGCACCTCCTGCATAGAGGTCCCCACCTCCAACGAGAGTGATTCGTCGGGCAGGCACAGCACCAGGTTGGCCCCACTTCGGGCCACAGCCTCGGCCGTGCCCTCCAGGCACTGGATGGGCTGCGTGGTAGGAGAGCACCGTCGAACGTTCTCAATGCCTCGAGTTCAAATAAAGGGTCTTAGCAACATTTCCTCATTGGAGTGTCAGTAATTTTCTTCAGTGATATAAACTGCCAGTAAACTACAAAGGCAAAATTCCTTGATGGAATTTGACTAGGTTCAATGCCTCACTCCCGCTTCATTCCAAAAGAGATATATGTGCCTACACACATTATTTATTTATTTATTTATTTACATGTACCTTACAGGCCTTTGAGAAGGCATAGTGTAAGGGGGGAAATACAGTAACATATTAGTATGGAATCGGGGAAGAAATAAACATCAGCATAATGAAAAGAGTACGCACAGAACATGGAAAATTAATACATTAGCAAATGCAATATGTAGAGCAATAACAATAAATGGTAAACAATAACATAATAGCGTAACAACATTGTAAACGTTTTTGCATGTTATACAGTAGTAAGTATTGTAAAAAAAATTATAATTTGGAAGCACTGAAATTCTTTGAGATTGTAGAAAAAATGCAAGAAAATTATAAAAGACAGGACATGTTTAGACGGTTGAAACGGCATATTGATTGGTTAGTATATTGCGAAATGCAGTGTGTTTAGATTGGCATGCAATGGTATCTGGCAGTGCGTTCCATAAACGGACCGCACGGGGCAAAGCTGAAAAATTAAAAGCATGAGTGTTGCCATAAATTCGGGTGTAGCTGAATTGATTGTTCAGTCGTTGTGATGTCGAGGATGCTTTATTCAGGTTTGATAAGGTTAGGCCAACTGTGTGAACAAATCTATGAAATAATAATAGAAGGGAAATATCACGGCGAGTAGTTAGTGGTTGCAACGAAAGATAGATTTTTATTTGGGTTACACTTGACTGGTTACTATAATTTTTAGAAATGAAACGGCTCGCTCTGAAGTGAAAGTCACTACTGAAGTCAAAGAGCTTGTTGGTTAGCAACCTAGACGCATCAAGCCTGCTTCATTAGGCAAAGCACTGCCTTGATGCCCGACTGTTTTATAATATCAGTTGTCCCTTTGCACATTCCCTTGATGCGTCTAGGTGGCTAACCAACAAGCTCCGACTTCAGTAGTAATGTGTGTAGGCACATATATCTCTTTTGGAATGAAGTGGGAGTGAGGCATTCAACCTAGTCAAATTCCATCAAGGAATTTTGCCTTTGCAGTTTACTGGCAGTTTATATCACTAAATACTTTTGACTTGCCACCATAAATGTCAATGTAAAGCCATAGTTCACAAAATAAGGAAGACACCTAGGAACAACTCTACTTATAGAAGACATTTTCTCGAGCATCAACACTTATTGAGTTTCTGCTAAATAGAGACTGCTTTGGCCCAAAAATGGTGCCTTAGTCCAAAAAGAAAAAAAGTTACTAGCACTGAAGGAGCCTACAGCTTCACTCAAAAGACCAGCAGCTCTTCTAGTTAATTTTGCAAGAACTTGACCGCCCTCCATGTTTATTAAAATGGGACAGAGAACATCAGTATTGGGTGCACTCTTTTAAAGGACATGCAAGCTTATCAGGGCGCCCGTGCACAGCCCCTTGCCATGCCCAAGTAAAGCCGTGTCACCATTTCCATTCACTCCTTCCCCAAGATAATTTACAAATGCCAGACCACTGAGTACTGGTCACACTATCAGAAAACTTGGTTAAAATGGAATTGCACAGCAACTCTTGCTTGTACAGGCCAGTTGCTGTGATAAAGCTTTTCTCTGCATGCTGACTGCATCCACCTCTGAGCTCACTTCTTGTTTTCTGACACGGCAGACCAGCGCAAAGAAGCCCACGCTGCGTCTGAATGACACACAAATTCAAGAGCTTCTTATAAACTGTGATTTCGAGGACTCCGATATAGGTGTGTTCGGGTGACAATAGCAACCAAGAGGCTAAATTAAATACCCAATTATTCATTTTTGCTTGTACAGGGCTGTGGCATATTGCTTAGAATGTTCAAAAGAAGATTTTGCCCCTACCGCTGCACTGTTCTTGTTCAAATTTCGACGAAAGAGAGCATTTTTGGGGTCTGCATCGTTCAGTGTAACACCTGGCACAGTTAATTGCCTGATCCTTTAGCAAAAAAACGAAGCCGCCTTTGTTTATGGGGATGCAAGCTGCTGCCGCAACGGCGCTAGCATAAGCTTATGTCAGCGCCTGCTGGCAGCTGCAGAAGATAGCCGTTGAGGGAGGGTTCTTGCGTGTTGCCTGCTCCTCTGAAACAGGCAGCAAACCTCCCTGAATGGCTGCTTTCTGCACCTGCCAGCAGGTGCCAGCACAAGTTTATGCTAGCACCATTACAGCAGCAGATTGCATCCCCATAAACGAAGGCAGCTCTGTATTTTCTTAAAAACCAGACGATTAACTTTGCTCAGTGTTACACTGAACGACATAGACTGCAAAGTGTGATTGTCTTGCGAAATTTGAGCAAGGACAGTGCAGCGACACGCACGAAATCTTTTCTTTTTTCAAACATTCCAGGCAAGATATGCACGTCCCTGCATATTCTGATGATATTGTCAACGAGTAACACTTGTATGTAAACCCCAATGTTCTACAGAAACTTGAGGCATTTTGGAAAGACCTTCAGCATGCAGAAGGCCAACGCCTGAAAAGCCTGGAACTTGTAGGGTTCAGCATGCCTCCTGCAGGGGCAACAACATTGTCAGCAATGGTGTTACTGTCTTTGTCTTTGCTGAATAAGTACTATAAACATTCATCAGCTATACAATCGCAAAAAAAGGACTTCAGCTTTGCCCTTCCAGTTTCGAGTGCTAAACCATCTGCTTCTGTAGCACCACCTCCTTCCACGGCCACGAAATGCAATCATACCAAGTTGAGTTATTGCTCTTCATATACAGTGACGAGTTTTCCTATAACACTTTTGAAGATTTCGTGCTTACCCCTGCTTTGTTATTGCTCAAATTTCACAGAAAGATAACATTTCGCAGTGTATATAGTTCACTATATCACTTGGCCCTGTTACTTGCCTGGTTTGACAAGAAAAAAAACTGCCGCAGAACCAACCTTGCATTCATATCTGGGCAAGTGATAGCTAGTGCATTATGACAAGATGCGCACTGTGGATTTCAGTGACAAACACGTCCCTCGCCATGGTTGCCTAATCGCGTTGAATCACTAGACACCATGTGCTTGACCTTGCAGAAGTGTGCCACAGCATAAGGAAAAGAGCCAAAGAAAGTGATCGCTTTAAAAAATGAGAATTTGCCTTCATCTGCACACCCGTTGGTGCCCGCATGAGAACAGATCACGGAGGCCATGCTTTGTTGTGCTGCAAATGCTGAAACTAACCAGTTAGCAGGGGTGTAGCCAGGAGGGGGGGGGGGGGCTTATGGGGCTTCAGCACCCTCCCCCCCCCCTGAATTTTTTTTCGTGCCATCCATGCACCGCCGAACAAAGCAACCTCCGGCGCCGGAAATCATTCTGTATTTTGTATGGAATGTCTTTTTCACGCTCAAAAAGACATTTCACCGCCAACATCGCGAACTAGGGCTGGATTTCGCGGCAACACCTATGCACCGAGAGTCACATAACGCAAGCAGCCCCCTCCAAGCACAAAGTTTCAAGGAAGTTTTGATGCCGAACGGGCTCACCGCAGCATGTCGCGGAGGCCACGGAATCTACGGAGTGCATGAATGTCAATTCCGAAACTTTATGGGTATAAAGTTCTAATAAACTTTTAATGTGAAAGGTGCATTGACATTTCCAAAGTTGGGCTTTAGATATTCAATTGCGCAACTTTGTGGGTTTAATGTTGTCTTAAACATTCTATGCCAAGGGTGCATTGACTTTTCAAAAATCTTACATCGAATCAAACGAGACAAGCCACATCAATACACTATCATACAAGTTGAGAAAGCACGCAGCGAGGCCCGATGAGACGAAACGTTGTGGTGGGTCATCTTTGCCGTCATTTGAGCCGGCTATGGTGGTTCAGTCTTGTGTGCGCAAAGGAGAAAAGCGGGGAGCAAGCGTGACGCCTTCCATCGCATCGCATGCATCGCATGGGGGGAATGGATTGAATGGGAGCAGGATCTAGGATTCTGTGAATCTGTGAGTGCATAACATGTTTATTTGCCCTGGTTGATGCATTATATACTGTGACTTTTTCTTAGATACATAGATTTATTGAAGACTTACACGTATATTTAATTTTGGCGAGGTTTTGTGCATACGTGCTTTGTGTCGAGTGACACTTTTTTGCCCTTTATCAAGCTGTATCTTCGCATTTGTATATCCCATTGTATCTTATGTGTGTTTAAAGTATGAGGGCGAGTCAAATGAAGGTAAGCCTACCCATCCCAGGCAATTATTGTTCAGTTTATTATCTGAGAGGCGTATGCGTAGCACACAGGCATTTCTCATTTGCAAAAGTGACACGCAGGTGTGAGGATAAATGTTCTTTAATGCTCTCATACACTGGGTTGAACATGGTTGTGTGACGTAATGGACACCCCAGAAGTTGAGCACAGTGGTGTTGCGAGGTTTCTGACAGCTGAAGGCGTTTTCTTAAAAGAAATTAGTCGCCATATGACTGCCGTGTACATTAAACATTGCATTTCACTGGCCACTGCGAAGCGTTGGAGCAAACGGTTCAAAGAAAGGCGTGAAAGTTGCGAAGACGATCCAAGGCCGGGCCAAAGTCACCATGCAATCATCCCCAACACAATTGCAAAAGTTAATGAGCTGATTAGACAAGAACGGAGGATAAGCACCGATGAAATGGCAGAGCGTGCGATCAGCTACATTTCCGTACACACCATAATTCATGAACATTTCAGTTACCAGCTCTTGTGTGCGCAATGGATGCCCAAGATTTTGAACCATCGCCAGAAGACGGGGAATTTCGCCGCTGCCTTGACTCATCTGATCTGGTATGACAATGAGGGTGACGACTTCTTGTCTGCAATGGTGATCGGGGACGAACCATGGTTACACTACTACGAGCCTGAAACATGACGCAAAGCTTACAGTGGAAACATTTGAATTCACCCCCCCCCCCCCCAAAGAAAGCAAAGGCCATCATTTCTGTCGGAAAATTGTTGTTGACTTACTTTTCGATCGTCAGGGGCCATTACAGATAGAGTTTGCCAAATCTTGAGAGGGTATCAATGGTTTCCGATATTTTGAAACGCCGGATCGGCTGCCTGTCGCAATCAAGAATAAATGACGTGGAAAATCAACGAATGGGGTCATCTAGTTCTACGACAATGCTTGTCCCTACGTCACTGATGTGGTTAATACAAAACTGGCAATGGGAAACGCTTCAACATCCGCCATATAGCTCAGACCTGTCGCCTTGCGACTTCCACATTTTGGGGCAACAGAAAAAACAGCTCAAGGAAACCAGATTTGTGTTGGACGATGACGTGAAAGAGTCAGTTGCAGGCTTTTTGAAGCAGCAACCCAAGGAGTTTTATGAGACGGGAATCATGCGACTCGTTAGTCAATAGGACAAATGTCTAATTGCTCATGAAGACTACTTTTAAATAAAGTACTCCGTTTGTCATGTATTCGCCTTGGCTCACTTTCATTTGACTGGCCCTCGTAGTATATTTTGCAGAACTCCTGCTGTTTATACATGCTCTCTGTTAGTTATTTCGAGTTTAATGGTGCAAAAGCGATTAAGGCCATGCTGCGCCAGTTAAAGGACAGTACAAGATCCAATGTTAAGGCAGCAATAGCTGCATTACCTTAAAGTCGATGTAAATATCCAGTTTCATCTAGAAACTCGAACAAGTTACTGAATGGCGCTAGCGGCTCATCGCCGAAAAATAATGCAGGGTGTAAAGGTATATGCAAGCGATACAAATTGTTGAAATGTTTCCGCCTCTGTGTTTCAGTATGTGGACACGACATAATTGTGTGATTTACTGTAAGCAATTAACTGCATTTTTCGCAAGTTGGTGGGTTTTCTTTTCGAAATAGAAAATTGTGCGTTAGATGTGTGTGTCCAATTCGAAGTCGACATAACATCACCTCACAGCACCGTGCTTGGTATCTGCATGATTTCCGCTCGCCAAACAGGGGTTTAGTCATACGTAACTTGTCATTTATGCACGAGTTCCATTTTTGTTCCCATTTTGATGTTAGGGTCTCTCGAATCACTCGGATACTGTCTCTGTATGGAAGTGTTATGCGAGTTATCCTTTTGTGCGGTGCCATGGATGCGCTTCTATCTGCCGCTTCATTCCCTGGTATCCCAACATGGCTTGGGACCCAGCAGAATCGTATGGTTTCTCAGCATTTCTTATTAAAGACCATGTTTAAGATATCGCCAAG
Source organism: Dermacentor albipictus (assembly GCF_038994185.2). Classification (NCBI taxonomy): domain Eukaryota; kingdom Metazoa; phylum Arthropoda; class Arachnida; order Ixodida; family Ixodidae; genus Dermacentor; species Dermacentor albipictus. The sequence continues at coordinate 108,021,203 of NC_091822.1, read as the reverse complement.
CAGGGGTTCAGACGCAGAGTCTAGGTTTAGAGCTCTCAGAGCACTTAACAAACCAGTATAAATAATAGCATACTTCTGCTTTTTGGTAGTTATTTTCTTAACTGCCATCTATATCGCATAAACTTCAGCGGTAAAGAAAGTAGAAAAATTATTTATCCGAATGCTGTTTTCCCAATTTTTTGTTACGATCCCGACACCTACGTATTCTTGTGTTTTAGAGCCATTTTAGAGCCAGTGTAAAATTCCGTGTAGTTTTTATATTTTTCTTGAATAGCTCGAAACTCTTGTATTATGTGTTCTTGTGGAATCTTTTTTCTTTAGATGTGTTAGTGTCCAGTCACATAGCTGTGTAAAACTGCACCATGGCGGCAATCTTGGTGGCCTTTCAGCAACCTGCAGGGCTTCATGCGGAACATCATAAGTCTGACAGTATTCTTCGTGTCGTAAGATGAGTGGCCGAATCATGTTCGGTTTATTTGAGTAGTGCACTCGTTATTTGCACTGTCTTACGATGCTGTAGCATATATGTTGTGGTGATGACTCAATTCTTAATACATAGCAAAGTGTAAGTAGTGCTCTGCAATGCTGTAATGAAGGCTCATTGCAGTCAACCTATAAACTTTGGACCGGCAATGTTCTGTAGGCACCGCTCGCCAGTCAGAAGCCCAGATTATGAACTGGATCAATTAGCTTAATGTAGGACTGCCTAGCTGCAACATAAACTACACTACCATAGTCAAGGATTTTGGTGCAATTACTCGTGATACATGACCGGTGACAGCTGCTCCTGCGTAATCTATTGGAACAATGACAGCGTCATCGAGATTTTTCACTGGCCGTTGCATATGTACAAGAATGTAAATAAGGTTCTTGAATGACAAAGTTTCATTAACATATTTGTCCTCAACTTGTTCATTCCATGGCCTTTATCAGCAGCATGCACTAAAGTTCATGTGATATTTTCTTTACTTATTAAATAGACAAAAAATATAGAAGCATTGATATCAGTTATATTGGGCACAATTTTTGGCACATATGAGTATATTCCTTTATGAAAAAAAAAAATACTTGTTTTGACAGTGTGTAGCGTTCAAGAAATTGTAAGCAGCATCTTTGGCAATGATAATGCAGTATGTATTTCATCCATGAATTCATGCATTTGATCCCTTGACAAATTGTTAAGAGGAAGTGCTTTAGCTCGGGCCCAACTTCGACGCGGCTTATTCAAATACATGTAAAACACAAACGCTTTTCTGAGATAACCCCCGGATTGCTTTTATTGAAATTTGTTGCATTTGAGAGAGAAAGCCAAATTCTAGTGTCTGTTGGAAACAGAATTTCGAGTTAAGGCCTGAATTTTGTTTAAAATATTTTGAAAAATTTGAAAGTTCACAAAAATAGAAGCACGACGTTTACAAATTAATAGCTCTGCATCAAGAACAGATATTGCGGTTCTGTAAGCGGAATCTATTAAACACAGTTAAAGTAGACAAATTTGATATGCCAATTGGTGTCTTACGTGCGTTGGTTACATTGCGTACAAGGGCCGTATTTCCATAATACTAAATTTTTTTAGAATCACGTATAACATAACAATTTTGTCTGCTGTAGATGTACTAATAGATGAAATTCACAGAATTTTGATATTGTTTTTCGTTCTTGAGTTAGAGTTTTAAACGTGATAGTTTTGTTTTCCGGAAACTTGCGATTTATGCCAATTATTAATAAAGAATTGCCAACCTAAATAAAAAAATCGATAGCAGCAGTCGCTATAACTTAAGTTTTTCTTTTAAATGTAACAAACCTAGTCAAATTTGGTGCAATGGTTGCCAAGAAAAACAAATTCTCCTTCTGCATGCATTTAGACACGAGCACTCGAGCTAAAGAATTTCTGGCTATGCCACTGTCAGTGTCCCAGCTGCCATGCTTTCGACATCACTCATTACGAGGAGTGCAAACAACACATCTTCGGTCTTTTTTTTTTTTTTCTGACAGACCAGGCAAGCACCAGTGCTGAATGATGCAGATGATAAAATGAGCTTCTGATGTTAAAATTCAGCAAAATTACAGCAGGGGCAAGTGCAATGTAATTCTTACAAGAATATTTCTAAGAAACACAGGTCACTGTATCCGATTGCGCATTTGCCTGCTACAGTACCTGGAGTACCTGTGAGCTCTGTGCACGCATTGAAGAGTAGTCATGACAACGGCAGTGACAGTAGTGTTCCTTATTTGCGTCGAAGAAACGTTCACACGTGCTTTGCTGAGCTCCTTCTGCCTGCGGTCGCGCGAAACGAAGGCAATAATTGGGAATGCGATCTGTCAATAACCATGTTTAGTGGCACACTCGCATGCTTCATTCAAAGCGAGCTGAAATAAGCCAACAGCTGTAGCGAGGCCTGAATGTATGGCACGGAGAAATCTCCTGAATTCAAGGGCCATGGCTCCACAGCTGCCAGCGTGGAACAACAACACAGTGTCGATACCAAAGCTCAGCTCGAAGACAAACATCTGGGAAAAATACAGCTGGGCCACCGCAGCCTTTAGCCTTGTAGGAACAACAAGGAGGAGGCAACAGTTCACTGCTGATAACCGCACTCGTACAAGACTAGTTTAAAAATGTTCGTGTAAGATCATTTCAGTGGGTGTTGCTTTGGATGCACATCACAGTTCTATTACATCTATCAAACTAGTTGAGAAAAACTCTGCTCATTTCATTTTATCTACCTACAATTGAACTGAGAGCATCAAAAAAAATTATAGGGTTTTACATGCGAAAACCACCATCTGGTTATGAGGCACGCCGTCATGGGGGACTCCAGATTAATTTGGAACAACTGGGGTTCTTCAAGGTGCACTTAAATCTAAGTACGCAGGTGTTTTCTGCATTTCGCCCCCCTCGAAATGCGGCCGCTGTGGCCAGGATTCGATCCCGCAACCTTATGCTTAAAGACCAACACCATAACTACCAAGCAACCACAACGGGTGAACTGTGAACATAAGTGCAATATAAACTATTCTACGTGCGATATAATCTTATCATTACCATTACTGTCACTGCCACAAGGTAGCCAGATTAGCACTATTTCATAAGTTATACCGTCACCTTGTACTGCAAAACGATTCATTGATCAACATGTATATGTTTTACAGCACAGTAAACATCATCATTAGGTAGGGATTATTTTTTAAAACAAAAATTCAATCAATATCTTTTCTTTCTCATACATGACAACAAAGGAACCATCTTCCTGCTGACATTGTTTCAATTAACCATAACCACGATTGTATATAAATGGACATTCTTTGTACCACGCTTATTACTTTGTTCATTTCTTTGTTTGCGTTAAGCTTCTATATTTCATTATTACTAGTTAGCTAACATCATATTAGTAGCCAAGCTTCCTGTATACCCCTTAACCTACTGCCCATTTCATCGTTTCTTGTTAATTGTATAACTGCTCCCCTCTGTTATGCCTTTGGCCTTAAGGATATACTAAATAAATAAATACCAGACATATTCCACAACTTACATTTGCTTTTTTAAAGGACAGTTAAACCACATTATTAAGTTGTGCTTATGTAACAGTAAAACAGCCACCTCCACAATGAGAGTAGGCATGGTGAACCAGAAAACACAATAAAAGAAAGGTGGCAACGCTGTTTTGAAATTATGACACCAGACTGGTTTTACTTGATGAACTTCGACACCATCTACCTGGGGCTAGTACTGTCTTGTTTATTGGTAAAGAAAATTCAGCAGCATGTTACACTCCTGTAACGTGTGAAGGAAAAAACCTGCTGCACACGTGGTAATGCTTTAAGTCATAAGATTGGAGGGGTCAGTCAGACTTCTTAAGAAGCAAGACTTAAGAAGCAAGGCGCTGTAGGTTTACCTCCTCAATGACACATGCAAGCACCTAAGGCACTACCTAAAGGTTCTTTCGTTCTCTTTCCTTCTTTCTTTCTTTGTTCTTTTGTTCATTCTTTGCTTCTCATGTTCTTGCTTTCTTTCCTTAGTTCTTTCTTTCGCTTCTTCATCCATATTTAGCCATTGCATCTTTGCTTGCTTACGGGGCTATGAGCCATTTCCAATAGGTTGTGCACCATATTTTTTGCGTCACTGGACTAGACGCCGCTTTTTTCGGGTCTGAGCCATTGCAATGATTGACTTAAGGCTTTCGCCTTAGCAAGTAAATCGCATGTTAAAGAAGCCAAGGACTCAAGCTAGCAAGGTCTTGTATTTTTTCTTATTGCCAAAACAGCCACAATATTAAATGAGCAGTTATTGCACTGTGAACTTGGTTGTTCCTTGTTAAAATAAACAGCTTACAACAATGCTCCCATGCCTCATTATCAGTATAGCAATTAAATCTGGCTACTGCGTGTGCGTGCTGAAAAAAAGAGAAAGCAAAATCCTTGAAAACCAATAAATAAGCAATCTATTACACTTTGCCTTTGTGCTCCCTTCCCATGGCACACTTTCGTCTTGTCATCTTACGCATCACACCAGCGTGCCTCTCTCCTGTCTTCATATATATGCCCTTCTGGTGTCAATACAGTCGACTGTTGTATCAAAGGGGTAGGAGGGGGATAGGAGAAAGGTGTGCAAGGCTGGCAATGTGCAGGGCCGATGCGACAAAAACATGCCGTGCAAAAGGGGCACTTGATTTTGAACCTGGCTCCCTAAGCACATCAGCCCAATGCTCTACCCATTAGACTATGGACTACCCGATGATGCAAGTTAGCCTGACAGAGTGAAATTGGGCGAAATTCCCAAAGAATGCTAATCGCATCAAAAACGTAAACCGTTCTGACACCCTAGCTGCACACTTCCAACCACCAACATGCACTTTTGACGCGCCACAGTCTTGGCCGAAATTTCCGAAATTAGGGACACTTTACAGGCAGCCATTTGATATTCGGACTTCACTTGCACAACCACACACCAATTTGGCCATGGTATAAAGCAAAAAATAACATACTGGTCTTAACATGTTGCCGACATTGTCGTTGGCCATGATGCCAGTGCCTCCTAGAAACCAAAACTAACAGCACCTACTCAATCCAGTATTCACCGACCATGACCAAGCCATAAGACAAGCCAAGCCAAGTCACTATGTGTTAAAAGCCTTGAAAGGCTGCACCCGTAGCACTGGTTGTTTTTGTGCGAGTTCCGTATGCCCAGAGCTTATTCATTTACGGGTAAAATAGCTACAGAGTCCCGGGCAAGCTTTGCATGCAGTTTCAAGTGACACCGATTCCACCCTCGATCTCTGCACCAACGAGGATGGTGATTAAACAAGTGCAACACAATCGCTGTTACGAAGAAGTCGGTGATCACTCAACTATCCAGCTCCATCGAGGTCAAGAAAGAAATTAAAGGTTTCCTTTCTGATCTTAAAAAAGATTTGAATTCATTCATTTTGCCACTGTTTGTTCACTCAACCTCTTGGATCGCTCGACCAAATCCTATGGCCACGTAAAAGTCGAATTAACAAGACTCAACTGTATAATACTTGTTTCTATGAGCCAGTTTCAGCAACCCAGCACCCAAGTGGTGAATGCATCATGGTGTCATAATACACACATAAGTTTGCTTCATTCCTGCAATCACTGTGGTTGCCCCATGCACTGAAATGCATGCAGCACTCTTTTTTCATGATGACCAATGCCATCAACTATCACACATAGCCTTATTTTATCGTGACATGAGCAAACCGTGCTCTGTGCCACGATATAGAAGTGATGTTGATGACACCACGTTGGCATCTCGAGGCCAACTTCAGAAACAAACCCAAACATTTTACAAGTGTTTCCCAACCTTCACACTTGCAGTGTGTAGTAATTCTTCTATACACATGCCTGAAACTAAAATATATGTGTTAGTGCTCCGGAACAATTATTTAAATGCATTAGCATTCTTACGGTACTTTGTGCACTTTCCGGGGGCCAACTATCTACCTACTTATCTATGTATGTTTGTTATCTAAACATTCTTCCACCTACCTGGCTTACTGGGTAGTTCAAACGGGCAGCGCATATAGCTGCTATGGTGAGGGAATAGGGTTCAAAACCAACCATCAGATCAACTTTGGTCACCCAGTATGTGGCAAGGTGCACATGCATGCCGCTCTTCAACAAACCTATTTCACGCCAACATAAGTTACTGTAGATGTGGGACTGCTTAGGTGCTGCTGTTCCAAGGAACTCTGAGTTAGGTCTTAAGTGACTTAGGCCACTGGCTATGTGCCAGTGGGTGTGTGCTGCTCTTCAATCAAAGTCTTTGACGCCACCCAGGATAACTAGGTTATGTGTAACTGGGAATTTATCACTTCACAATGAGGAAAAAGATCCCTTAAATTGTTCCGATACTAAGCGGAATCGAACCCACGTCTCAAGGGTTCCTTAAAGGCCAATTGCAACGAAATTTTACTTGGGCCAAATTGCCTATAAATGCTTAGCATATACTATCAATGTAATCTTGGCAAAGTCATGGAGCTGATAATTTTCCAACGTTTTCATTAGCAGCCCTTAAATAGCACCTATACAGACGACGCATGTGCCTGGCAGCAAAGCGGTAGCAATGCGGAAATGGCGAACGCTGGAGAACTGCACCCAATTGGTGATCTCTCTGTCGTGCCTACGCAGGCACCCATGCGCATCGCTCACTCAACATACGCAAGTTGATGGGTCTCTCTGGGCGCGCTTTCTCATTGCGCACGCGATTGGAGCTGTTGCAAGAATGCCGATGCATCGTGTGGCAGTCGGCTGCTCAAACACGTGCTGTGGCAGTCAGCTGCTCAAACATGTGCTCAAACACAAGAAAGGGCCGTGCAGTATGCAACACCGAGTAGAGGAAGGCTGAACACTGCACAAGTGTGCACAGTGGCACAGCAGGCAAGTGCATCAGCCAACTCTTGCAAAGCCTGCAAATTGCAGTAGACGAAACTGCACAAGCTACACTTCAACAGCACAGTCACTTACCCATGCAATATCTGCTGGGAAAATGCTTTCTCGGGAAGACTATAAGTACACTAAGCCGCGATGGTGCATGAAAACCAAAGGTAACTTGTATTCATATGCAATATTCTCGAGCGATGAGTTCCGGTGGTGCACCATCTTTTGAGACATTTTGCGCATCTCTACATCGGACGAGCCTTTCTGACGCAGCACCAGGAACACTGTCAGCAGGAACCCACATGCTGTATTTGCCACGAAGGAGAAAACGACGCGGTGGGCATGCTATAGATGCGGCAGCAAGCCATGCCTGAATGTGATGCCACCAGAGCGAAATGGCTGAAACTGTCACGGTGGGAGCCCGGCCTGTCTGACTGCGAGTTTAGGTGCATTTAGCACCGAGCCCATGGCCTTGCTACAGGGTAGACCCCTCTTACCCAGCAGTGCCCAGCCTCAGCTACTTATCATCCCTCGTCCTTTACTACAGGTGGCGGTAATTGTCCTGATTAGTCGACAAGTCCAGCATTTACAGTGTGCCAGGCAGCAGTCGGTGAAGTGGGACATGTCATGCCAAAGATGCTAAAATTGCTAGAATTTTACCAGGATTTTACCTTGCGCTTTAAGTGTGAGCCACAGCAGCATGGCAATCAGTTGTTGCCACAGCGCAAGCAAGTGTGTAGCGAGCGAGAGCTTGATTTGCAAAGGTGCAAACTCAACACGCTTGCATCCAAGGAGGCTTTATGCTCACATTAGTGAACCCAAACTGCATATAGGTCATCATGCTGCTGTTCAGCCAAGCTAGCGTGCAATGCAACCTGTACCAACAGCTCCGGTGTGCGATAGGACATGTTCTTTTCCTGTACCAGCCACACAAGACTGCAGAGTATCCAATTTTCGCCAATGTAGCGTAAAGCTTCGCCACATGTGGATCGTGTCCCATTAAGCCGGACTGTATCCATGCCTCTAGATTGCCACCCCAAAGCACTCTTGTATGAGCTCAGGCAGAATGCATCAAAGCTCTGCTTGCTGAACAGAGACGACCAGATAGAGAAAAATGGCTTGACTCAGATAATATCGTATTTTATGGTGTATAAGCAGCCTTTCTTTCCTAATTTTTTGTCGGTGCATCACAGAACAGTGCAAGTTATGTCTCTTTTTTTTTAAAGAAAAAATAACTGCAGTCAAAATCAGATCAGATGCTATGGCCACGCAAAGTGCATTGGGTTGACCTCCTCTGGAGTTGCTACAGGTTGTGTGCGTGCTATGAAGGTACCGGGTTCTTCTTGTGATCGAGCGCCATGTGACAAGGATGGAGCAACAAAGCAAGCGACGGCAGGCCGATCGCGAGTTGACCAACTCTGAAGATCTGCAGATCGCTTTGAAGATATGGCAAGCGCCACTGCACAAACTACACAGTTGCTACCAGTGTACAAGCCACCTTTAAGGACAGCAACCCGACTCTCTAGCAGGCTGCACCACAAATGCATTGGGTATGCGCTGCTTTTCAATGAACATTGCTCATGCCGATGGTTTAGCAAGCTGCACCATGAATGCACTGGGCGTGTGCAACCCTTGAGTGAACCTCTCGCCAACTTGGGTCACTGGGTATGTGCCACTGAGTGGGAAGCAAGCGGAGGAACAATTATCATCTGCAGGCACCGACACGCCACGCCTCTCATCTTGGAGTCCACATGTCATCTTCAGAGCAGAGCCACTAGATGGCGCAGCATGTCCAGAAAGAAGCACGGTGGAGAAGTACTGTTGCCGCATGACACGCTTTTCAGTGTGCGCACGCACCGATACATCATGCATTTCAGAAACCAAGTACTGTCTTTGCAGCTGCAGCGCTACATGGCACCGAGGTCAGCGTGAAAGAGGAATCCTGCCTCGGCACACATCTGACACATAACTTGTTTCGACGATGGCAATACATTGTGCCGGTATATTGATCCAATGCATTACCGTCTACAGTCATGGTGAGAGGGGTTCTGCCAAATCTTTTTTGGTTTACCAGGCCTCCGCTCTCAGAAGTGTCACCTTTTGGCTATTCCAGAAGTGTGCAAGCTACTACCACAACTTGATACTACCTTTATCTTTCGTTTCACAAGTGTTTCAATGTCCCACTTGTGGAAATGCTCAACTCCCACATGTCCAATGACGTTTTGCCCACAAGGTTCTTGTGACTTCTGCAGTGACTTGTGCCGGCAGTCAGTATAATTGCACTATAGCATGAGAGATGGCGCGAGTGTTGCACTGCCAATGCCACCTAACGGCAGGATTACTCCAACGCAATAGGGAGTAGCCTGTCTTCCTCTTTGACTTCGGTGCTCTTCATGGGACTGTCCTGCAGGAGGCTTCGGAGCTAGGCACCGGGATGGACAACCCCGATCATTCGAATGAGCCACTGCTCCCGTGACTGTACACACAAACAATTAGGCATTGTTGTCTAGCCAGGGTGAACATATTCACTTGATATCCTGTAATGATGAGTCGGACTTCTTCAATTCATTAGCGCCCACTGGCATGTTCTATCGGTGGTGGTTCGGCTAGCTGGCATAGCTGTATGAAAGGCACAATGAGTGCCTTTTTGATTGTTTGCACTACTGTGTTGCTGTATGTGCCAAGAGCAAGTTTAGACCCCACACACCAGAGACATCAGAGAGAAACACTAGAACAGTTTAGACTGATAAAGTATCTTTCAAAATACTTTCCCTGATAAGTTCAAGGTAAAACATTTTATACTGAAATGGAAAACAAACAACTTCCTTTTTAAACAAACATTTCATGCCGAAACCTGAATGCTAGTATGTCAGTGTGACGCCATGAACTTCACCTGTATATTTTCGTAATTGAGACGTTATGGCACAGCTAAAGGTTCTAAACGCTTGCTATATTTAATGTTTGGCTCGTTTGGGATACAATTCAAACCACTCTTCAAAATAAATATTTAACTAGGCTTGAGCAGGTTTGGTTAAAATTCACCACTTTGCAGCAATCTGGTGCAGGAACTTCCAATGCAGCATTGCCACCCGCCTTTTGCCTTTCCTTCCTGGCTTATCGAACATCCTTTCAAAGCAACAGTAGATTTTTCTGGTAATGGTAGTAGGACAACTTACTAATACTAGTACAACTAAAGTTACTTTTCTCTTTAGTATCCCTTCAAAGAGGAGGATAGGGGATCTTGCCTGGGCAATTTAGCGTCGCTTAAAGGGACATTAAATTTAGGCAAATATTGAGTCACGCTAAAGAGATAGATTAATACTTAAGAAGGCCCGCGGTGACAATATTATTGAGAAAAGAGCTATAGACCATTCTGTCGGTGAGGAGGAACGTAGCCTCGAACCAGCGCGCCGCACTGCTCTTTTCCTCGCACTGGTTTGTGCGGATTTCATTTTCTCCCAGTGGCAGCTTGGAAAGGTAGCGGTTTAATTGCGAATTAGTGCAATTCTATGTGTTCTGTCTGGGATTTCGGCGATGTCAGATGACCATGGGCTACCACTCTGCTGTATTCGGCTGCATAAATAACTTTAGGAAGCAAGCGTGAAGTGAATCTTCAGCCGCGGCAACTTCGTCGACACTGCCACTGCGATAGCAGAGATGAGTCTGCTTTGTATTGCCAGCATAAACATGACGTCATCGCATGTATGTTTGGAAGGTTTTGTACCCAGTGGGCGCTCAGTGACGAACTCAGAACTGGGCACCCATGATCAAACTGGGATATAAAAGGTGCGCATTACCAACCGTGGTTGCTTAGTGACTATGGTACTGGGCTGCTAAGCACGATATAACGGGATTGAACACCGGCCACGGCAGGCACATTTCGACGGGGCGAAATGCGAAAATGCTGGTATACTTAGATTTAGGTGCATGTTAAAGAACCCCAGGTTGTCCTGATTTTCGGAGTCCCCGACTACGGCGTGCCTCATTATCGGATCGTGGTTTTGACAAGTAAAACCCTATCATTTTCAAAGGTGTATATTCGAGTCTGTCAACTATTGTGAATCAATGAAGCTAGCTATTTCTTCGTGCACGCACATTAAGCTTATTCCATTCAAACGTATTCTAAGATTATCATGACTGGCAACCAACTTTCTAGTGGAAGTTGAGCGAGGATGTATTATGAAAACAGTACGTGGTAACTTAGAAATGAAGGTGCATTCTTTTCCACTCTGTAACCAAAGTCATGCCTACCGTGTGCTGGCCGGGCCTAGACCCCATGGGCTCTCCCATGCTTCCGAAGCTCACCAGCAAGCTGTCGATGCCACTCATCGTGCGCTGTATTAGTGCAGAAAATAAAGTTGCTGTTGTAAAGAGGAGTTCGTTTTTCAGCTCTCTAGTAGGCGAGGTGCCCTTACAAGCACAAGCACCATTCAAGACTTAAAAGTGCGCATAATCTTTCAACACGTCGTGTGTGTCTGGTTGATTGCGCAGTACACTTAAATCTCGTTATAGAAAAATGGCTTATAACGAAAGAATGGATATAACGAAAGAATTGTAATTCCCCTTGAAAGTCCCCATAGAAACCCATGTGTTTAAAATTTCGTTTTAACGAAAAAAGATTAATTGATCAACGGATATAAAGAAAAATCTTCATTCCAAAATCGCACCTACCAAGACACTTTGTACTCAACATAGATTTCTTAAATTGCGCGACACATTGCGGCCCTCCGATGCAGCAGTTCAAATCTCCCGTGGCACCCCCTCATCATCCGGCAACGCTCCAAGCCAAGCCAAGCTGATCAAGCAGCCAAGCCCCTCCATCCGTTGCGTACAGTGTACACTGCCAGCCAAGTGCCATGCACCTTTGTTTGCGTTCTTCCGTACGCTGTCCGTCAGTGCTTTTACGCTGTGTCGCCAGTTTCACGACAGAGAAATGAATGGCAGCAGCAGCAGCAGCTTGAAGTGAAAACGGAAAGTTATCGCCTTGGATCAGAAGGCAGCCATAATTAGGGCTGTTGCGTCAGGCACGAAGAAAACAAGTGGCCAAAGAGTTTGGCATCATGCTGAGTACCCTTTCTACAATCCTCAGCAGCAAAGAAGTGATCGCTGGCGCTGTCACACATGGCGCGAAAGGTAGCCAGAAGAAACTGCGGTCTCCTGCCTTTGAAGCCGTGGAAGAGGCGCTGTTCAAGTGGTTTTTGAATGCAAGGGCTGCTAATTTGCTAATTTGAGTGGGGCACTGCTCCAGAGAAAAGCGAGAGACTTTTCTTGCACCATAGGCTGCGTTGCTAGCGATGGCTGGCTGCAGCATCTTAAGGAGCGCTGCGATATCGTTGGCAGGGTCATCACTGGCGAGTCCCGGGCCGTCAACAATGAAACCGCAATGGCGTGGGTGAAAGCTAGCTAACGTTGGTCCTCTCCCAGAAAAGTATGAAAAGAAGGATGTGTGCAACGCTGACGAAACAGCTCTCTTCTACCAAATGTTACCAGAGAAGGCCCTATCACTAAAAGGTGAGCGCTGTCGCAGCAGGAAACATAGGTCAGCGTCACTGTGCTCCTTTGTACGAATATGGACGGATCGGAGAAGATGCCACCTTTGGTGATAGGAAAAAGCATGTCGCCACAATGCTTTAAAGGAAAGAGGCGACTTCAACCGCCGTACTTATCAAACCGGAAAGCAAGGGAAGTATTTGCGGGATGGCTGCATGACTGGGACGAGAAGTTGAAGAGGCAGAATCGCAAGATATGCCTTTTCTTGGACAACTGTGCTGCCCACCCCACCATTGCTGCGCTGACGAACATCAAACTTCGGTTCTTGTCCTCGAACCGCACTGCAGCAATATGGCCTCTTGATCAAGGCGTGATAATGTCAGTTGAGGCTGGATACCGGAAGCGGGTGATGGACCGACTTGTGTTAAACATGCAGTTGAACCGCGACACGAAGGTCGATTTGTATATGGCAATAGAGATGCTTAATGTGGCATGGATGAATACAACAGCCAGCACCATCGCCAACTGCTTTCGACGTGCATCATTTGCTGAGCGCCGTATCAGACGAAGTTTTAGCGTCATGGAAGGTGCTTCACGATGCCGGTGTCGTGTGTGAAGGTGAAACCTTCTGCGAATACATGAGCGCAGATGCCGACGTTCTGGCAATGAAGGAGCTGACACAACTTTGTGCTTGCTGCCCGAAAGCACGAAGGAAGCGACGATGAAGGTGCTGCAGGGGTCAACGACACTCCGCCCTGTGCTTACACGACATCATCCCAGGCGCTGGACTCAGTGGACCTGCTGCGCCACTACTTCTGCAGCCACGAAGACGGTGCAGATGGGCTTGAGATAGCTGCTGCCGCCGAGAAGGCCGTCTGGTTAAGGAAGACACAGCAGCGAAGCATAAGCGATTATTTTGCGCCGTCAACATGAAAGGTCCGCGCCATCGACATGGAAGGCAATAAAATCAGTTATGTGTTTGATTCCAGTTTCTCCCTGTGTGTGATATCAGTGAGGACGATTAGCACTTGCCACGGACATAGCCACTCGACCACTCGAAGGAAGCTGATACCTCGGCGATGGCTTACCTGTAGTAAGTGCACGCACGTGTGCAATAAATTAGTCTCAAATTATTAGTCAGTGGCTATAACGAACTAACGCTTATAATGAACAAAAATTAGCGCCCATTCGACTTCGTATAACAAGATTTAAGTGTATTCGCGTCTACTATCATCAGCTCATTTTATCCATGTTAAGTCTTTTCGATTTAGTCATATTACAGTTCTTTATTTTGTAAAGCTTGATGCCCGGGTGCCAGATAAGCAATGTTTAGAAAATCGTATCGTGAAAATTTTAGGAGCACGAAATCTAGCAAAACATGCTTCCTCGGAGTTTCGCAGTTACCTGGACTGGGATGTACGCTGGTGCGGCACACCGCATGACACATGGAGACACCCCTGATTGTTGTCCCCTGAGTGGTACCTTAACAGAGTTCAAGGCTAGACATACAATAATAGCACATAACATGTATATGCTACATATCGACAGTGTTCATACTTGACTCACCTGCTATTTCGATCATGGGGAGAGCTGCGGGAGCACCTCTAGGCCCATAGCCATTCGATATTGCAGCTATATCAAAGCTGAAAGCTTAGTGACGACATGCTAAGAAGTTTTTCAATCCCAACAACTTGTTGACACCTCACGGGAAAGCGCGAAAACTGGCCATTTGTCAACAGCACGCTCGCCGTGCACCCTCCAGCACGATCCCACATATCAGCATGGCGCCGCGATCACAAAATGGCAGCACCCTCAATAAGACTGTCTATAGTAAGCAAGAAATTGAGGTACTAGATGTAGGACAGGATTTGTAAGCCTGCGAGGACATTCTAGTACTACCCAATGATGTTAACGCCTCATAATTGTGTCACTGCACGTGATGACAGCTTTCTGTGGCAGCACAGCAAAAGCTACATGCACGTGCTCGCACATGGGAGCTTCTGCTCTTGTGTTACTATGCCAAGTAGTGCCCACGTTTGGCTGGTGGTTTACAGGACCAGGAAAACCAGACATGGATACCAGAAAGCCAGAAAACTAGGAACATCAATAAACAGAAATCCCTTACCTAAGGAAGGTTTTTATTTATGAAATAAATCATGGAGAATAAATAAACATAACAAGTGCCATGGTTTGTTTTACAGTACGCAGCTTCCAGTTGCTTACATTCACAGACTACATGCAGATGCACAGCAAAAAAATTTTTGATTCGGCTCCTAGCTTTCGTTGCGGTGCCACAGAAAGTTGTCACCAGGTGTTGTAGTACAGTGAAATCTCATTGATAAGTGCCTCAGATTTTTTAAAAATGACGATTCCACTCTGTGAAGATGGAATGGTTGTCAGTTTTAGCGTTGCGAGTCTGGCGTTGTTGCTCGTTCGTTCATTTTTCACTGGTGGTCATTTCACGTTGGTGCACTTCCATTATCATTGCTGTTCCCTCCAGTGCTCCTCATACACATGTTCTTTGGGTGTAGCAACTAGTAGCAACTATACATGTCCATCTCATAGTTATGCAACTGCTTTTAGCGCTGATACCTCTCCTGCTTATATACTGCGATAACCTTGGCGTCACGCTATTGTTCCCAGCGATCGTTCTAATCTGTTCCCCATTTTGACATCTGTGTCGCCATACTACGCCTGTATGGGTTTGTTAGAAATCGCTAAGTTGATTCCTGTTGCCGATTGCCAAAAAGACAACGAAAGGTTAGTCATATACAGCTTTCGCTGTAAAACATTTGAAGCATGCCCAGCCAAAAGCCTATTGTTACAACATAAATATACTGCACTACTATGAATTTCAGAATAAATATTTTAAAACGATAAATATTTTATGCTTTCTCTGTATTAGTAGCACCTCAAAATAACAAATTTGTAATGCTGAAATATTGTGCACACTTGCAACTTAAGAAATTGAAAAATTAGGTGCACCACCATCAGTGGAAGATATTCCTGGACGGCTACAATTAAAAATCCACAGCAGCCCTAACACCCTCGCCCACAGTATTGGTGGCCCGCAGAAATCTTAACCACCTACACAGCACCACTGCAAACCACAGCATTCCCTGGAAAAGTAAGACACTTGAAGTGCTCGCTGTGCACTTTACGGACAACCACCAACGTAATCAGCGAGCTTGGCCGCAGCAGGAACGGCTGTTCGAGGGACGTTATCTACGCACCAAAGAAACACATCACAATGTGGCTCATTTGCGACAGCCAGCGCAAATTCAAGAATCACCGTGTCATGATCACTGTCGCCCTGCAGCACCACACTTCATCCTACTGCAGATGGAACATGCACAGAACAGTGGCGCGTATGCAATCTCACTGTTGGTATGGTGCACGGACGGTACAGCCAGCCCACACTCACGCAGAGTTAATAGATCCAAGGTTTGTACGAGCTGTGCACACCAGGTGAAGACGACTAGACAGAAACATGCATTCTAACTCCTATGCTGCAGAGTTCCTACCATCAGCATAAATGCATTCGCGGATGTACAGTCAAGCCCAGATATAACGATCCATCAGTTATAACGACAACATTCCAATGCATTTACGATATTCCGACCCGGCCTATTGAAACTGCTTCCAGATGTAACATTTCTTAAATTGCCGTACTGTTGCAACAAACACTTCAAACACAGTCATGATAAAAAGAGGGCGCACGCGAAGTACCAAAGCACGGAAGTGCGACCAAAGTGGAAGCACAGCAGCACGCGCCCCACTCTAGTCCAAACCGCGACAATGGCACAGACTTCAAGAGAGAGATGGAGAGAGAGTGACCGTGCGCGTGGATTTTGGAAGCCACAAAGATGGTCACTCACTACGAGCACAAGGTGCGGGGCATGGACGGGCACATGCGCCAGTGCGATATTGTGTGCCACGATGGCAGCACTCTCGTTATTGCACAGCTGTCAAGTGCGAAACAATGTGCATTACACCTATTTCAATGATTTTGAACAACCATCTATGTCCTTCCACCAAGAAAACCGCTTGAGCGTTCCTGTCGTTACTGTCAATATTCACGCTGCCCGAGTCGGCAAGAATGCTGCCCCAGGTGCTGCCGCCTGGGGCATTACAGCATTATCAGAAGATCACATTTCGGCCACGCCTCGTTTATGCGTTGCGGATTGCTGAGAATGGTGCGTAGTGACATTCTACCTTTCAAATGTCGCAGTTGTTTTGCAATGCGACATAGATAACACAATTTTATGGCTCTTGCGTGGCTGACACACAGTCATTAAGTCCGAGACCCCAATGTCTGAGACCTTTGCAGAATGGCGGTACGCTGCAGTTCCCAAAGTTGACGCTTCCAGCCAACTATAACGCTTCATTCTCTTGTCTAGAATACAGTCACGTCTCACTCGTAGCAAAGCATATCACCTGCACTCAAAATAAAAACAGCTGCTAAGTTTGTAGTTTCAAAATCACAGGTGATCGGAACCGGGTGCCATTTTGAAAAAGCGATACGACGGCATTTTTCATTCTTTAGATGGACATTTCCAACAGAAGTTTGCCGCTATGTGTTGCAACACACTAGGAAATAAACTGACATGGCTATTCTGCTTTTTGGACCACAGTGCTGCTGAATTGTAACTTCTGAGGCCAGCTTCAGTACTGTTAATGGAGTTTTTAAGGGTGAGCCCCTACACAACAAACTACCAATATAACGACCACTTTTAGCGTAACTATCGAGTTTATTATAAATGTGTCGTCTGTATTATTCTCAAATGTAGGCGATTTCTCTTGCCGAATTTAGTTTTTTTACCCTCAATTTAAGTGTTTATGATACGATACTTCAAATTATAAATAATTTTCAGTGGTCCCAGGAAATTCGTTATAGTATCAAGATTTCAGTCTACTCAACCATTGATAAAAAATTATTGCACTGCCTTATATAACAAGAAAATGCTACTTGTCCACTTTTATTTGATTCTCAGAAAGAGGAACTCGTCAATGTTACCTCTGACGAAGACACCATTGGTCAAAATGTTTATTTTCATTTAACCCTGCACCGCTCATGCTCTCGTGAGTCTTGGTACTGCATCATGTTGTGCTGGTATGGTCAGTTCACAAAGCTCATACTAACTACAAGCAGCACCAGGAAATGCTGCATCAATGGGATGTCTTTGCTAAAGTTTCTGGACATGCGTCTGTGTTTTATGGAAAAAGAAAAAGGCTGCACTGGCTTCCGGGAACTGTTTCACTGACTGGCAGCTGTAAAGGGCGGTGATGACGTATGAAGAGCCACCATGCCTCATTTGTGACGGGCGACTTGAATTGCACTGGAAGCCCATTCGGTTACTTCAGTTGCGATATTTCCTGGAACTAAGTCTTTTCTTGGAACAAAATATGCACTGGAAGGTTTTTGTAGTAATATTTTAACAATCCACAGTGACGTTATTGCTTGCCTTTAGTGTCTCTTTAAAACAATTAATACAGCCGAACCTCGTTATAATGAACCCACATTTGACATTTCTGTACCTTCACTACATATGATATTCGCTATATAATCATACATTTGTTACATGATACAGTAAAAGCTCGTTAATTCCAATTCCGTGGGGATGCTATGAAAATTTAGTTAGACAAAATTCGAATGAATAAAACTCAGAAAAATAAAATCGCTCGGTTAAGGCGCACATATAGTGCAACGTAGCGTGAGAGCGTGGGCGCGCACACACGCGTCACGTTGGCGACACCAATGTTCGTAGTTCGAATCACTGGCGCAGCCAACGTAACCGGATGCTGCAAGCGCGGTGCGATGTGCCTGACGTCGAGATGGCTCTTGCTCCATCCACGCGTTCGTTGCGCCAACTCACAATACACTGCATGATAGAAAAAAAAAAGGCGCCCACGCCGCTTTGCCAACGGTCGCAGACAACCATCCAGTGTTCAAAGCGGTGCGCGGGTTGGGGATCATTCTGCGCATGCTCGGAAGAAAACAGCAGACAGACAGCGCGCGCGTCAAAGTCTAGAGGGGACGGCATTCTGGCTAGCGCAGTGCAAGTGACGTAGCGTAACTTGCCGCAAGCGACGCACACCGAAAATGTCAGTTTATAAAAGCGCCTTTGCACCGCTGACCTTTGCCACAAGAACAAGAGCTGCGCTCTAAAAGGCACCTGCGAAACGCACCACAACCTGCTGCGATGTTGGTCTCCAAATCTCAAAGGCTATACTTTTTGGTACTGCAAGCGCCGATAAAAGTCATGGCCACCATGTCTCAGACATTACCTGGTGCCACTTCTCGGCAGAACACCTCGTATAGAAAGAATGTAGCCTCCAAGATGCAACAGCAAGATGTAATGAAAGAAACGATAAAATAAAAATGCAGCGCCGCGTCCGCGTTTTTATTTCGAAGGTATAGAGAGAGTGAGAGAACCGACCTGCAACCGAGGCGTTGGCCATGCGCAGCCCACGCAGCGTCGCCAACATGCTCCTGCGCACTAGCGCTCTCCCCGTCCACGATGGCGTGGAGTTCCAATTATCGGTGGCAGAGCTGAGTTCAGTGCGACTTAGCAGGATGTGTTACACATTGCTTTCAATATGTTGATAGATGGACCGTGGCGGCTACTTCGAATTACCCGAAACATTAAATTAACGAGTTGTGAATTAACGAGCTTTTACTGTATAGGAAAAAATTTTATATTTACTTTGTTATATCTAGTAATTCATTATATTCGAGTTCATTATATTGGAGTTAGAACTGTATAAATGTATTCCGGCATTTGTCTTTTGACGTGATCAGTACATATAATCTTGTATCCTTTTTAACAATTCTGTAGTTTTTCACTTTCTTCTCACAAGCCTAACTGTGACGGCCTCAATTATAAAGATACCATTTACATTACAATTCACACCACAATTTTAAAGAAGCCATTTACATTACAATTCATACCACTGACATTTAAAAAATTTTGTTGCTATAGAAATAGTTTCTTACAGAATGCAAAGACACAAAGGTCTTTGTCTATAATTGTTATAAAAGGTTTAGAGCAACTGAATTTTATAGTAAAGAAAGATTACTCAGAAAACTTTGTTCTATAGCTTTGAACACCGCAGGTCTAGAATTTCCATTTCCACTTTAA
Source organism: Dermacentor albipictus (assembly GCF_038994185.2). Taxonomy (NCBI): domain Eukaryota; kingdom Metazoa; phylum Arthropoda; class Arachnida; order Ixodida; family Ixodidae; genus Dermacentor; species Dermacentor albipictus. Next base: position 108,001,671 of record NC_091822.1, on the reverse strand, counting down.
TGCAAACAAAGTAATTTCCAGGCTGTCTTTGAATACTAATATTTTTCATTCTAATTCGTCCTCATCAACCTGTTTAGTGTAGAGCAAGGGCTGCTCCCAGGGATCAATTACTCCTGGTTTGTATCATCTAGCTCCTCCCCATGTCTGAAGGTTTCGTAATAACACCTACTAATACTTTACAAATACTAAACAAGCAAGCCACCTCATCCTTTGCTGTCTTCAGTAGTTTGGTACCTAAGCTGCACCCAAGCCACATAAATAAAGTTCTCAAGATCTGCACACTGCAGATGAAAAATAGACATCTGAGCTCACGTCAAAAGACACAAGGAATGCAAGCTTGATCAAAGGTAATATGTGAAATTTATGTACATCTTGTTTGACCCATACCCTTGAAGTGTCCCTTGCTGCCCTGGAAGTGCTGAATCCTTGCTGTTTCTAAGCCTGCCCTCTTCTCAATGGCGTCAAGAGCGAATGGTCGGCCATCTTGTGTAGGCCAAAATATGTGGAACAGCCTACTTCCAGTATTTCGCATTACGTGCCCTATTAACACTTGGAACTATATGTTTCAAGAACAGAAGCAGTATTTTTGGTCAATCACTTTCGGGGGTGTCCCTTTCCAGCAGTTGCTAACTGGCCAACAGCCATCCACAGGGCACTTTAGATTATGATCGAGCCTGATAGGGGTCAAAAGTGCCCCACGTAACCGAGGTATAAGCCAACAAGAATGCCCATCGTTCCAGTGAGGTGTCATTTCATCATGCAAGAGTAATCATCATTAACAATACGGCCTCAGGGACTGAAAAAAAGGTACAGGCAAGGATCCTCACTCACCTCAAGGGAACTAACCAGGCTGACAGGCTGGGCCCCCTGGCCAGTATCACTCAGGATGATTAGCGTGTCGCACAGGCCCATCGCCTTGAGCTGGTCGGCTGTCGGAAGATCAGCCAGGGCCACCTGCTGAGACGAGGTGCCAGCAACCATTCCGTTCACGCCGCTGCAGCTGGCAGCACTGCTGCTGCTGCTGCCCGCGGCTGTGGCGGCAGCCGCCACTCCTTCTGCTTGGGACGCAGTGGCCGCTCCTCCTCCTCCCTCTTGCACTGCTCCCAGGGGGGCTTCCTCGACGCCCTCACCCCCAGGCGCCCCTGTGGGCACCCAGGACCCTGGACCTCCCTGCGCCGTCTCTACTCCAGCACGATGCACACCACTGCAGATGGGAGCGACAAGGCAGCACTCAAGTTATGCCTGGGGCTGTGCTCTCAATTACTTTTTGGACATTTGAATTCTTCACAAAAATCCCTAGACGAAACTCTGGTGCCATGATCGTTCAGGTACCATGGAAATGATGGGGGTAGTACCTGAATCTGTCCCATCTTTGTGCTTATAGAGTCCGACATTCCTTGTGGTATTATTATCCATTAAAGCATCAATAAGTTTCTGCTCATATGCATAATCATTGCGATCTGTTGCATTTATATTGCAATGTTCTGCTGAAAATTATTCACTTATGTAGTTACCTGAAGCAAGAAGGATGAAGTCCAGGCAAATCAATGTACCTAATTCCTGTGCAGGCTGGACTGCCATACCATACCCGTAGACACCAGAGTCAGAGTTGCATTAACCCTTTATTGACAAGTGTTGCTTACAGGCAACATGGCAGAAAGAAAAGCATCGGTAATGAGTACGAAGTTTTTAGCTAAATGCCTTCAGCCAACACTAAATTACAGGCAGCAAACCTCATGTTAGTTAAGAGCAGGAATACTGGACGAGAAGGAAAAGTTTGCCACTTGACTCACTTTAATTAGAAAAGTGTGCAGAGGAGACAGACCAATGCAAGCTCTCTAGGTGTACTTGTGTCACACCCGTGATGTCAAGCAAATGAAATGTACACCCATAGATCACATATGAGAGATATCTGGATTGATTTCAAATGTGTCTGATTTAACTATCAGACTGATTAAGGTTGAATCCCTCGTTGATAATTTTGCGAGCTCACCACTTATGGCTGAAATCAACGACGCAGTTAAGGAAGCAGCCAAAAATTATTCTTAGTGCCTTTAATTCTAGCCTTGATGATCTTGAGGCTACATCACGGAGGGATAATCTAATTTATGGAATCCCTTATAGTCCCACAGAGACTTGGGCTGAATCTGAAACCAGAGTTCGGGATACATTTTCATTGCATCTCAATATTTTTATTCTAGGAGGCGCAGTTATATCTTGAGTGCACAGTTTGGGGTCGTTTTCTGCGAATAAGGCGCACCCCATAATTGTTATGTTCCCGGCACTCAAGATTAAAGAGAGTATGTTTTTCCAGAGGGCAAAGCTAAAAAGGTGAGGTTTATCTGTGGGCAAAGATTTCTACAAAAGTATGGGGCAACTGCGCAAAAAACTTATCAATTTTGGAAATGCCAGGAAACAACCTTTCACACTTCCTCACAACAAAGTATTCATCAATAAAAAAACATATGCCTACTATGCAGCCACCAATAGCGTCCATCCCTAAATGCACACACGGCTGTAATTGAGCCTGCAGTCACTCAACGGAGTGTTTACTCATAGCCATCTGTTGTATGCCAGAGTGTGCAAGACTTATCAATACTCTTCACTAATGCATGAAGTGTACTCAACAAACATGTAGCTTTGTCGTCAGCCATTGATTCTTGCTCCGCTGATACTGTTATCACTAAAACATTGACTGTCTGCAAAAATAAGAAGCAGCAAAATATTGGATTGTGAAAACTCTCATAATCTGTACCGATACGACCGCAACATTTGATCAGCAGGGAGTGTCTTGATAGATATCAAACATGCCCTTGTGTCACAGAACACTTCACTTGTTTCATCACTGGAACTTGTGCATGTACGAGTGGTCATTGTAAACCACGAGTTTATTTTCTGCACCTGATATAGACCGCCTGCAGCTTCTATTTCTTTTTGTCACGAACTTCATGATGTACTAATCATCGTATTATTAGATACCCTACGTCACATTTGTTTATACTTGGGGCTTCCAATTTTCCGAATGTTGTGTGGTCGAATGATTCCATTACTGTTGAACAGTTCTCTGCAATTTTCAGAATGTTTAAACCTCTGCCACGATTTTAATCTAATCCAACTTGCACACTACCCCACGCATTCTACACCGACTTCTGCAGACACATTGGATCTCATTCTTACCACTGCACACAACTTGGTTTTTCCCCTAATGTTTCCGGAAGGAATAATCGACCATTTAATTATTTACTTCACTCGTAGGGTGCATGTTGGCTGTAAGAAAAGCTCAAAAATTATACTAGATTACCACAGAGTCAATGCTTCTTCAATAACTGCAGTTTAAATCTTTCATTGGAAACTACCTCATGAACTTCTCACAACGAACTCTAGATGAAAAGTGGTTACTGTATAAAAACAAACTTCAGTCTTTAATCACTACGTGCCTAAAAGATAGGTACCTTCTAATCTCCATTCGGGGGGTTTAATAATCCGCTAAAGCGCCTGCGCAACTAAGAAAAGCAGGCGTTTCGCCACACCAAAGTTACAAATCACCTTGATCACTGGTCGCATTACTGCCACATTGCCGGTGAATTTTGTTCGGCATTAGCTAATGCCCAACAAACTTTTCTGAACAGTACTCTTCTATGCTTACTGGCTTCTAACCCACGGAAGTTTTGGTCCAGGGACAACTTGGATGAAAAGGACACTAAATCTGCCTGACCTCTCGTTACGTCGCAAGTACTTTGATCTCCGTCTTTTTCATAGAATATGTTACTTTAGCCCTTCTCTTAAAGAAAATCTTTTCACAATACCCAGTAACATTTCATTTCTCATCAACGCTCAAGAAAAATTGTGCCATTTTGTCAAACTAATTTTGTACCACTGTTCCTTTTTGTCAAGAACAGCCAGTAATGGAATTGCATTCCAAACTCCAGTCTCAATTTGTGACACCACTATAACTAAGATTGTCGTTCAAAGTAGCTTCCAGTTTGATTTTCTAATCTTGTCCTGTATTGTAAATATTGTATATTTTCAAAACTCCCTTCTGTTGTGCCTACTAGGCCTTGAATGTATGTATAATAAATAAATAATTAAATACTGTAAGTAGCACGGGGTGAAGCCCATTTTCAGTTTACTGCCTGGTGTTTCCCCAATATTCTTTAAGAAACTTTAGCAACATTTCTTTTAATTGATTGTGCTTATTCTCTATGTGTTTTGCACACACACACACACACACACAAAATAAACATTTTTGGGAGTAATTATATGTGCCATCATTAAAGGGTCAAGCAATCTTTTGTAGGAATCTCTACGCTTTAGGAACACTGTGAAATGGCACGACAATAAGTACAAAGCCACATTGCTGTCTTCCACGTTGCAAAACTGCATCTTGGGTCAAATTTTTGCTTAATCACTTTCAAGGATGCTTCGAGATGGCATAACATTTAGTACATGGCCATGGAGGTACCCCGAAAATGGAGCAACTATTAGCAGAAAGAAAGCTATGATGGTTGGAGAGCTACTAAAATTTTGGGAAACAGCAATTGCACATAAGAGGCAATGGTGCCACTCTAAGAGCATGAAAATTTTGTTAAATATTTGATATTTGTCAACTATAAGCTTACCGCCTCTTGCTATATACAAACTGGAGAAAGGCTAAGGTCATCACAAGAACATGGAGAGCAACAACCCAAAACACACAGGCTGAATTTTCACGCTCCAAGTGCTTTCACAAGCAGACATGTAACGATTGCTGCAACAGTGCAACGGTTTCCATCACACAACTTCCACCTGAGTAAAATTGCAATAAAATTGAACCCAGTAATCCAAAGCAACTGGCTGCAATGCACGGCAGCACTGCAGCTCTACATGTGTCACGTAATCATAGTTGCTGCCATGCAACACCCACCTTACCTGCCCACTAATCACACAACATGAGCCAACAGCAAGCCCCCAGCGACTGCACACGTAAAACAATAAAGTTAGGCCGAGCAAAACAACTGCGAGGTGATGCTTGTGGGAACCATAAAACAAATTTGACCTATAACATGGATACATGGCTTCTCTGCTCGGCAACTCCATTAAAACAGTTGCAGCTGTCATGAACAACAGTTGCAACTGATAGTTGCAGCTGTCATGAAACGAATCGCTAAACTTCTGCTCCTTCGGATCAGTACTGGTCAGAACACAAGGCGCCCTAAGCATGCCCTGCGTCGACTTCAAATGTGTCTACAACGCGGACGCTCTTGCGAACTGTCCAGGCGTACAGTCGACGGAGAGAACAGATAACAGTTGCTACCGCGTTACGAGCAAGCTTGACCGAATTGCCACCGTCAGGCCGAAAGCTACACAAATCCACCGAAAGTTTTGTCGAACAAAACGCGCAGCTCCACACGGCTGCGGTTAGGTCAGAAATAGCAACCTCGCATGCGGTGTCCGTGCGGCATTCGGTGGCGGACGTGGTAGTTCAATCCCCCTAGCTACACTTCTGTTAGCGCTGCGACCCTGCTGCTAGAGCGTCCGAACCAGCCCCGCGCGATCATCGCAAACAGCACTGCTCGTCACAGCTGTCCCGAACTCAACACCAGCGGCTGCATTGCGGGGCCCCTAACTGTAGCACAAATAGACTGCAAACACTCGGTCGCGCAAAAAGAGCGTCACTACTCACGGTCAAGGTGGAGCAAAGCAGACGCTTCCGACCGAGAAAATTCGGCAGGCTACGGACAGCACGCCGACGAGCGAGCGCACGGAGCTCGAGCGAACGCGGCAAGGTCAGACACGGCACGTGAGCGTGGAACGACGCGAACGCGCGGAACGAAGAGCCGTGCGCGAGCGTCGACGCGTCGGAAGGAAACAAAGAAGGCGCACTTCAATTTCGTTTCATCAGGCGGTCACAATATGTGCAATCCTCTCAGGCCAGCCTTATATGGCCCGTGCGTCGGGGCACACACGTTAGAAAAGGCTAGGCTTACAACCAACGGTGTTTTTCTGCGCCCTGCGACGTACGTACGAGCGTTCCATGCGCCGCGATGACAAGCGTTCACCGCGAAAAAAAAAAAAAAGTTTCAACCCACACCTAAAAGACCAGAAACATCAGTAAGCCTACGCATAAAGCGATTCATTAACAAAGTTGATGACGGGAGAAAGGGAGTTTAGGCAGCATTTACTTCTCTTTTAAATCCTCGAATGCGAATAAAGCGAGCTTATGGGCACAACAGTCACTTGTAAATAGTACCGCGGCTCCAGACAATAAACAAGCGCAAATTGCAGAATGAACCCCATCGAAGTGCTAAAAACGAAATGTGCACTTTACCAGGTCTCAACGGTGGACAGGCGCAAGTGCGAGACGAGTACGATGACATAACATGAACTTTCATGCACAATTTATCGCGCTTAACACCAACCAATGCACCAACCTGCCTTGCGAAATCCCAGCTGGAGAAAAACGCGCATGCGTATGAACCACGTGAGTTAGGTTTGGGCAAGGTGGCCAAACTGGCCAAACGACGCTGCTCCGCCAATGCTCCAAGCAATTTCGCGTGAGCGCTCGAGTTTCCGATGCTTTGCATGAGGTGGCAGCAGGGGTAATCCGGGCTACAGTACACTGTATTAAGGTGGGCCACGATGGAAGAAGCCTATCTTCCACCGTGTATTAAGGCTTACTCCGGCCCACCTTAATACAGTCTATTAGCGGCGAGAATTAGGAGTGGCGCCGTCCCGCGTGTGACGTCACGGCCACTTATGGCCGTGACGTCAAATGCATTGATGAAACTCAATGGCTAGTGGTACACGAGCACATCGAAAATGGATTTCACCGCCATTTCTGCGCACGCGCGAGGAGCAGTAGCTGCGAGAGAGAAATGTGGGGACTTTTGGTGCTCAAGATTTCTCGTCGTTTAGGTACTACGGGGAAGAAAACCGTTTGCTCCGTTTGTCCCTAGCCGAGCTTGCAGTACAGAATCGACAGGATGCGTGGCCGGCAAGGCGAAAAAGCCGCGTCCGAGGTGAGTTTGTTTCTATTTTGTTGCGACGGTAGCATATTAAATTTTATAGTCGCAAGGGGATACGTTTGGAAGTGAGGTGTCTTCTCGGATGGCTTTAGTGGCAAAGCATTACGTCGTGCCGATGCATTGTTCATTAGTGTCGTTGATCAAGGTGAGCATACCAAACACTTCAGGGGAATCGCGGGAACGGAAACCGTTTATGAATTAACTGCCGTGCCGATGCTTTAGTTCTTAATGTAACTGAGAATACAGCACAGTTGGAGGTTCGTGGGAATGGAAATCTTGTACTCTGTATGTGTAACTATAAAACTTGCGTCGTCATGCAATCTGAGCCGTAGATCGTTGTGAGAGCTGTATAGCCACACTGGCAAAACACTACGCCCTGCGGATGAATACGGAAGAAATGTATGCAAAAGAAAAGTGGTCGTCATGCAATTTCATAGCAGTAGACCTTTGTGAAAGCTGTGCAGTAACACTGATATTGGCTAGTTAATAATCCCGGCTGTTACGATGTCTAGCTCATATACGGGGCGCTCTATGTGGGCGAAACAAGGGCTCAGATCACTACAACCGCATGCGAAATAGCTCTGAATGCCTGCCAGTACACTTGTTCGGTGTCTCAGTGGTCAGCCAGTGACAAACGCATTGCACGGAACAGTGAGACTTTGTTTAATCCGCAATGCTTATGTGGCGAACAGGAGAGGGAAAGGTGAAAACAATGTTTTCATACAAGGCAAGTTATCCATGTAGTGGAATTGCATTTATCGTTGGTGTAGTGTTGATGCACTTTCTAAAGTCCAACCTTTAATGCAACTTAGTTTTCGTTGGTGCAAGTGCTTCTACTGGAAACATACAAAATGTGATTTAACAAATCAGGTTGCTGTCTTGCAGTTTTAGAAATTTTCCTCTGGTCTTATGTCTTTTCTGAATCTGGAAGAGCTGGCTAATTGCACATTTCATCACGAGATAGCTCGCACACTTCCAGCAACACAGGTTAGCACACTTTGTTGAGTGCAGATGAGCACTGCAAATTCAATCATTTTGATGAGGCACCGATCTAATGCCGCTCACTCTTGCCACAGCACTTTTTCAACTTGTACTGTACTTGTTTCTTCCACCTTCCATTTGCAGCACCAGGGCTAAGGCACAACAGCAATAACATTTCTAGCAGAAAATTCTTGCTCCTTGGCATCTGAGCTCCCCATTCATTTGCTACTTTCTTCAAATTTTTCTTTTCATGTGATGCTCTTGCCTTCACACACTGTCAGGCTTCTCCTTCATGCGTTTCTTTAGTACTCCTTCTGTCTGCTTCTTGCTCGACATACCGTGCATGCCTTCAGTCATGTCCAATTGATCGATGCAGTCTTGTCCTTTTCTCTCTCTCCTCCAGAATTTGCAACTTTCGACAACCTAGCATTATTTTGCTTCTTTTTGTGATAGTGCCTGGCTATCTGTTGCTGATGCCACACGTTCACTTTGCAATGGTTTATTAGACCACATACATAAATTAATAGCTGTATAAAACCTTGAACCTCCAGTACTTCCACAAAATTCATGCAGAAGTGGAAACAAAGATTACACTTAATTTCTCACCACACATTACTATGTCTGCATCAAAGCTTGATATTACCAACATGTGTGCAGTGTCGTTGCCCGTGCTTCCTGGACAGGAAAGCCAGTTGCTCCAGTTCACAAGGCTAGAACAACTGCGAAGTGATTGAGCTATCTGCTTGTGCTGCATTTTGTTGCCACAAGCTGTACAAGGTCTTGGCTTGTGCTGCAGAAACCGCATCTTTTTGCTTGCTGCATTCCTTTGTGATGCATTGAACGTGTCTGCTTCCATTTCCCCTGCTATTTTTACAGCGAAGCTTTATATGGCTAGGTTCTGACCACGACCAATAGTGCATACATCGACATAGTGTGTAGAAAAAAGTTGCGTCGACAAAATTGAATCCACAGTAGCCTGCTGTGCGCCAGCAGTGCTTAGTGGCTCTGGAGTGGATGGCGGAATAATAAAACGTCATTGTGTACCCACCAATATCTGTGCCTCGTTTTCTTGTGAAGTCGACATCGCTCTAGCAACGTTATCAGCAGTTTTACTTTGGTCCTGCTATGGCCAGGACGCGTCTAGTCCATACTGAAGAAGAACGATGTGCGTGTTAAGAGCACCGGTGTGAGCAACAGCGTGAAGGCAACGGGCAGCTGCTATAGCCAGACCCGTCTTGTCTGCAGATCCGTAATGTCGGATAGCTGCTCTGTGACTGATAAAGAACAGCGTGCCCGTGAGGATCACCTTTGCAAACAGAAGCGAGAGTGGGCACGATAGCATCGGCAACCAATTGCAGTATATCACAGTGACCACAAAGCAATGGTTACTATGGTGACAAAGTAAATAGAATATCAAAGATAACAAAGTTGTGTGTATGTTTCTTTATTTAATCAATATAGCATTTAATCATATATAACTCAATATACTTGTCAACAAGTACAGCTTCAGCTGGTCTTCCATCTTCACATAGTGGAAGGGCTCTGAATTGTATTTTTTTTATCATTTGTCATCAAACTTGTCCATTTTCTTTTTGTAATGCCACAACCTGTTTCGTGCCATCACTGTTTTCTCTGCTTTCGCCTATTCTGCAGCAGTTGCTGCCATTGTCTCTTGCCTAGGTGTTGGTCCGCATGACATGCTAGAGATGCCATAGACAGTTTAATCACAGGGTGTTCAATGTAAGAGAAGGTCAAAATTACTGGTGTTTTTCATTTTTTAAGCAGGCTTTTTTGAACTTTTGTGTGATAAAACTCGCTTTGTTGATAAACAAGTGATTATCTTTGACAAGTTGTTTCCAATGACAACATTTTTTATGCGTCGAAAGTTCACACATTTTCCAACAAGGTGCACACACGACTCAAAGAACTTTGAAACTTTATAAGTCTTGCTTCATGCTTTGTCACTTGGTTTGACATTTTATTCCCATTTTTGATCTCATTAACCTGGCTGCTGTGCGGGAATACCAAACTTGCTACTTAGTACTCAGCACGAAACAATGCTTTAAGACCACTGTGTTGTCCACTTGCCTCACCATGCCACTATGTGGTTTTGATCAGAATTTTCCATCATAAGTACACTGTTACAAAATTGCACATGACAAGTATGTTACCCTATATGCAAGCAATGCACTGTTTAAAGCCGAGCTAAATACTTCACCAAAAGAACTGGTTTCACCTCCAGTCCACTCTCTTTAGTCTGTTGTCTAAACATCCTGCCAAATACTGTCATTGCTATTGTGTCCTGCCGCAAATGTTCATTGTCAGTAAACCTTAATTGTTCTGTATGCTAGTGCAAGTAATATGCCTGAAAATGTACTATGGTGGTGTCCTGTCCTCTTAAAGATGACCAGTTTTCCTGGAAACCATAGTAGCCAGAAGAATGGCATTTAAAATGTGCATCACCAAGGTCCTGCAGAAGAGCAGAGCTCAGTGTTCGAGCCTTGACATCACTCCATAGAATACCTGCATATCATTTGTGCCCAATTAACCTTGCTGCAAGACTTTTTCCAAGGGCAAGGCCTAGAATGTTGGTCAATTTTTGATGCTCTGACCTAGTTTGATGCGATTTTCTGTGACATTTTTCTCTATTCCTTTCTTGATTATTTTGGATAGTGGCCTTCTTAGGAGCTATTGCTTCATTAGATGTTTCCTAGGAAGGAAAATCTTGGATGCCTTTATACCACACTAGTGCACATCATCTGTATGGAAACAAAGCGCTGCATGAGCAGAGGTCTGTCTGTGGCAGCTGCTGTGAATTGCACCCACGCATCACCCATGTGCTGCTCTTGTGGTCTTCCAATTAGCAACGCAGTCGTGCCACACTTCACTTTGTTTGTGAAGTGCCACACGAGACAGATTGTCCATGCTAGCCAATATATTGCAAAATGGAAACATGTATAGAGCTGCACTCAAATTTCGCATTAGGCAGTTGGCGAAATATATTGTAAAAATAACAATTATATAAATACCATGCAATGAAACCAATCAATATGTACTGAACCAAACTTGTCACCTAATCGCACTGCAGGGAACCCCTGATCATTCTAAGTTACACCAAAGGCTTGTCATATTTAAATAGTCTCTTGTGCACGCAGTGCATGAATGGGATATCATTGAAAAATATGTGAATGCCCTAAGGGAGTGTAATCAGGACTGGCACTTTTTTCACTTTAACTGTCAGTTCCCTATATGTTGCTTCGCCATAGGGAGGTTATGCTCTAATAGAAACAGTTGGAAGACGGTTCTGTGCACCATTGTCACTTCCATCTATATTTTGTTTTGCACTGTGCATTTGTTTCAGACCCATCAGCTAGCCCAAATTAATTTACATATCTCATAAAAGCAAGTGCACTGCAGTTGGAGCTTTGGAAATAGGCCCGTGTTTAAAACAGACTCGAGTGGTCGACACATGAAGTGGGCTCATTCATGTGAGTACCCATGTCAGTGCTGTATTGTCTTTTTTTGAAGAGGATTGATTGATTGTTCCTGCTTTAGATAAAAGTCTAGTGATCTAGAGAGCATAGTTTAAAAGGCTGATGAAAAAGGGAACACTTTTGGATTTTGCGTGCTAACTACTATCTTGTCAGCTGCTACAGTTTTTGTAAATATTCACTAAATATATTTGGTGCATCTCTTTTCCTCTGTAACACTTTCATGGAGGTTGCGGACGCTTCCAGACGCAAGACTGATTTATGCAGCAGGCACTCAAGGCGAGAATGCTTTGGCTACGTTGCCATCTGCGTCCACAGTCATCCTGGCACAACCGCCATGATATGTTGGCCACAGAAACGTCACATGGGTTGACAATATGTGTAGGCTGCTGTGAACACAGTTGGCAGGTGGGCTTTGCTTGCCTTGTGTGGTTTAGATTCCAGCTTATGATCTTGAAAATCTCGCCTTGTGCTTCTACTGAAGCATTACAAGCAATGGTGTCTGTCCTTTGGCATCATTATCTAAAACTTTTCACCTGTGTTGCCATCTGTTTACAGCAATGTTTCTCTATCTTATCTTATGTTCAAGTGCCATTGTAAGTTCATTCTGGTTCCCACATTTGACCCATCCTGTCATGTCTCGGCACAAAATGTTACGGAACCTGTATCTGTGAAAATAGAGGGTTTTCACACCATTTTCTCCTCTAACACAGGATACTGATGATGTTTAGAACATCAGCAAATGTCGATAGCGTCTTGTTTCTGCGGAGAAATCAGCAAGGAAATGCTCTGTCCTGACAGACGCGTGTACCGTGATGGGGCCGATAACACCTGTGTGAATCAGGCCTTCGCGAGGAACATAGTTGTCACTTTACCTTTAGACCACTCTGGCTATGTCAAGAATTGCTGGATAAAACACACTTCTCTCTTTCAGAAAGAGATAATTGAAATGTTTTGGAGGTTGTCCTAATTTCCTGCCTCTGGCTTAAGCAGGTGTGCAAGATGCAAACATTAGGTCCATAGAATTGACTGCACCATTTGAAGGTGCACCACTGTAAATGTTTGGTTTGCCTGCAAGACTGAAACTTGCTTTGTTAAGAGTCTTATGGCTTCGGTAAATATTACATCTCAATGTGCAGAAATACGTCTCAAGATGTTGAACTTTAAAGGGGTACTTACATGATATTGTTGCAGGAAGAAAGCAGGTCCACGAGTGTAAAATAATCTATATTTACAACTGATGTTAATGGCGTTCAGGCAACTGCCAGACTTCGTCTTCATCTAGTCTAATCCAACTTCTTCCTTCCCTTCACCGTAACGTCACCCTCCCGGCGGGGTAGCTCCGTCCCGGTGCAAGTTATAGAGCATCACTTAATGGGGGGACATAGGGCTTCAGCCTGGCGACGTGAACAACATCGCTGGTGACGTTGGAAGGCACTGAAGGCTGGCCGACTGGGGCGATCTCGTATGTCACGTTGGAAAGTTGGCGTAACATCTGGTATGGACCAGAATAATGGCAAAGTAGTTTTTCCGACAAGCCGACGCGACGTGAAGGCGTCCAGAGAAGGACAAGGGAACCAGGTGAAAAATGGGAGTCTCAGTGCCAAAGGTCGTAGCATCGCTTTTGAGAAGCTTGCGAGACTGTGAGGCGATAATGGGTTACTTCTCGGGCCTGGGCAGCTAAGTCAATAGCATCGCGAGCGTAACCAGTGCTGGGTGATTGTACTGCGGAAGGTAGCAATATATCAAAGGGCAAGGTGTGGTCACGGCCATACAACAGGTAAAATGGTGAAAATCCGGCAGTGTCGTGATGGGACGAGTTGTATGCAAAAGTGATGTATGGTAAAGCGACGGCCCAGTCGCGGTGATCGTCGGAAACGTACATGGCCAGCATTTCAGTTAGCTTGCGGTTGAGTCGCTTGGTGAGGCCGTTCGTTTGAGGGTGGTACGCGGTAGCACTCTGGTGTTCTGCAGAACAGGGGCGGAGCAGATCGTTGACGACGTTCAATAGAAAGTAGCGGCCGCGATATGTCAGCAACTGGTGAGGGGCGCCGTGGTGCAGGATGACGTCGTTTAGTAAGAAGTTGGCGACATCTGTAGCGCAGCTGGCTGGTAGCGCTCGTGCGATGGCATATCTCGTGGCATAATCGTTGCTACAGCAATCCATTTGTTTCCTTTGATGGAAATTGGAAAGGGGCCAAGGAGGTCTAGGCCCACCCAGTAGAAGGGCTCTGTAGGGATATCAATTGGTTGCAGCAAACCAGCGGGAGGCATAGCAGGTGTCTTTCGGCGCTGACATAGGTTGCAAGAAGCGACATAACGGCGCACAGAGCAATAAATGCCGGGCCAGAAGGAGCGTCGTGAAGTTGCTGGAGCAAGGCGAGTCAAAGGTGCTTGGGAACGACTAGGAGGAGCTCCGGGCCGTCTGGACGAACGCTGCGACGGTATCAAGTTCCATCGCGCAAGGTGAACATCCGGAGGGACGGCTCATTGGGCGAGGAGCTTAGGCATTCCATAAGTGTTCGAAGAACAGGATCTTTCCACTGCTCGTTGCCAATATGGAGGAAGCCGGAGGGGGATAGTACACTGATGTCTGAGTCTGCATCAGTATCATCCGGTTGATTTGCCATTGTGGCGGCAGGTAGATGACGTCCGCTGCGAAGTTCCGTGATTGTACCCAGCACCTCCACCAAAATGTTGCAGGAAGAAAGCAGGCCCACAAGTGTAAAATAATGTATATTTACAACTGATGTTAATGGCATTCAGGCAACTGCCAGACTTCGTCTTCATCTAGTCTAATCCAACTTCTTCTTTCCCTTCACCGTAACAATATTTTTGACTATTCATTTCTTGCATTAAATCAAGGTCCTAGACTTCTAAACTCTAGAAAAAATTGTGACAAGCTTCAGAGCGCAGTTCGTAATTTACTAACCTTTCTACGACCAGTTTCAGTGTTGTTTCTTTTTATAAAGTGGAACCTCGATACGATTCTGCTTAATACATTTTTCGAAATGTTTTTTTTTCTTTTCCCGAAAATCCGATTTGGTTGGATATGTTGGATGATACGATTTTCCTATGATACACTTTATTTTCCAGTTCCTGTGAATATCGTATCAACGAGGCTCTACTGTATTTCAGTTTTTAATTTATTTCTCATTAACCCTTTATTGACATTTGTTGCCTACAGGCAACATACCAGAAGTATGTTTGTCTTGCCTAGTTTCATTGTTCAGTACCAAGATTCTGGCTAGGTGTCTTTGGCCAACACTGAATGAGAGGCAGCAACTGTCATTTGTTAGTTTAGAGCAGGAATACTCGACAAGGAAGAAGTTTGGCATGTGACTCACTGTCTTCTAAAAGTAAGGTCAGAGGATACAGGCCGATGCAAGATATCCAACTGCGGTGGTGTCACACATCTGAAGTAAAGCAAAAGAAATGTACACCTATGTTTCATATGTGACGAGAGCTGTCTATACAAATTGAAAACAAAGCCTCAGGTGGCTTGGGGTGAAGCCCACTTCCAGATTCCTGCCTGGGGCTATTGTATTAAATAATTACCCCTTCATATCAGTAAAATCATAAAACTTCCCACATATTTATTCATGAGGTGGAAATGTGCACATCAGCTGCTGTGAAATATAACCTCACCGAGCATTCGACCTCACTCAACCTCAAATTTGTCCATGAGGTTGCCATTGCCATAGCTAAAAAATTTTAACAGCCAACCAATGTTGCATCACTTTGGGAGGTTGAGATCAGCTTAGGTTGACTTCATTACATCAGCCGTGTGAACCTTGTGAGGTTGGCCATCTTTGCATGGAAGTCTAATTCTATGGCCCCCTGTAGAATCCTGGGGTGCTATAACATAAAATGATTCGAAACTTTTCTATTCCAATTCTGCAATCAGCCCACCACGATTGGTCAAAACTTTTTCAGGCCACTCCAAACTTCACCCGTCTGTCACGCGACGTCACGAAAACCGTGATGGCTCTCCATCTGATATACATGTACACACTGATAATGAATGATTAAACCATACAAAAGAAAAATAATTACTCCTGATTCAACGCCTTTTCACCATTAGCCCTCTGCTATTGGTTCAATGTTATTAGGCGACACCCACCTCGCCTGTCTGTCACGCGACCTCACAAAACAGCAAAAACTTACTGCATCAAAGTGACGTTTATGCGAAAAAAAATGCATTAATATGCCGAACAAAACTGAAAATTTTTCTGAATAGCCAGAAACTGCCCCGTTCTGAAAGGAATAGAATATGGCTGCCCGCCGATCGCTCAGGCCCTCGCACCTGCCGGTCAGCATGTATTTATTTGCACATGATAAACCTTTTTGCATGACAGTAAAACGTTATCGAGCCCTTGCGGCATGTATACAGCATCACTCTGCCAACTCTTCCTTGCTGAGGATCCGTTTTAGCGGCATTCTTATCCTTCTGTTGCAAGCCGCCGCAATTTTCGACCAGCCACCGCAAGCTAAGTAAGGTGAAGCAGACCAATCGGAGAAGCCAGCACCACCCCTCTTCATGCGGTTATCTATTTTCACTGTGCTGGCTCAGCCCCATCGAAACCCTCTCCACTAGACCGTACTCCTCGCCTCTTGTCAGCCAATTAGATAAGAAAAACCGCTGAGTGTAGGCAATGTTATTGGTTTTGAAAGTGAACAAAGGTGACCTCCTATAAACGAGGAGAGTGTTTGATTGGGTTGTTCAGACCACGCTGCAGGTCACCGCCCAATGCTTCCACCGGTGGTTACGTAAATTTGATGTCAGGAGATTGGAATCAAAACAGTTTGAAATCATTTTATGTTATAGCGCCCCTGAATGTGCTTTACTTTAGGTGCATTCGATTCGCCTGCACCGCCTGAACGAGTTCACGACGTGTTGCACCCAGCCATTTGTTCCAGTGGCGCCCGCTGAACCACTCCGTTCGTTTCAAAAGGTGCAGGGCTGGTTCATGATTTTGCTGCACCTACTCCACTGTTGGTGCCGACTTGGTACAGGCATACAGGTGCGACGCAGCAGTGCAGCAGAAAATCCAGCACATGAGCGCAAGCGCCATTAAAAGCCCGCTTACGCACGTCTGATGTGTCTACAAGTGTGGTTTGTAATTAGGCCCACAAGCTGATACTTGTAGTTCGCAATCTTTCAAATGTACGCACTCTGTGCACATTAATCGGGCATAACATAACACCTGCACCGCATCTGCACCTTGCCATTCGTTTCGAGTGTTGCGCTGTGCCTGCACCGCAGAAACAAGCTGCACAATATCTGAACTTCTTGTGAACCTCCGTTAACTGGTTCACAGTTGTGCAGATGAATTGAACAGACCTTTTAAGTGCTTCCACATGAAGTTCTTATTTGCCCTTACGTTGCTTGGTGGCCTGATGGCTGCTTTGATTCAATTGATTCAAATGTTAGATTCAACATTGAAAAAAATTCAAGGATATGAATGCTCATGAAGGCCAAAATTCAGTGACATACAAATGCATTAATTCTGCACATAAACTAAATATTGTCAAATTTCCTTCTTCCTAGCTGCATTCAGTTAAGCATGCTACTAAGTTGGAATTGCTGGAAAAGTGTAAAAAAAAGGCAATTCTCTTTTATAGTGTGGAGTGTAGACTGATAACTGGCCTTACAGCCAGAATTGACGTGCTTACCTTGAGGAGGATGCTTTAGTTCAGTGCCAACTCTAATCTCTTTATTCAGATACATGTAAAATGCAGAAATGCTTTTGAGACAACTACTCGAATAATTTCAATGAGATTTGTTGCATTTGAGAGAAAAAGTTAAATTTTAGTCATTCTAGGCTGCATAATCTTGATTTAGGACCTTGAATATTTAGGAAAAATTGCCGAGAGTCAGTAAGCTAAAAAAATATAAGCACAAAGTTTACAATGTCATAGCTTTTGTATCAAGTTGTAAACTTCATACGGAAGTCCTTTTAATTTCACAATTTTCAAAATTTCCTGCCACAAAACATTGCCCCCTAAAACAGTGGCTACATTTCAGCGTTTTTTTTTAAACATGTAACCAACCTCATCGAATTCTGTTGGTGGCTTCAGAGAAAAACTATTTCTCTTTTCCCATGTATTCAGATAGGAGCTCCCGAGACAAAACTGCCTCCAAGTCAGGTAAACCATTGTATTAAAGAACACAAGGAGGAGGAGGAGAAGAAAAAACATTTATTACAGAAAAGAAAGGAAAAGCAGGTGTCTTTCTGCTTGTGTGGGACGCGCCCTTAGTCCAGGACTCCTGCGGCTCTTGCTGTCTCCCGGGCTCGCCGCACCTGGTGTAACAAGAATTGTGTTCTCATCTGAATTACTGGAGTATACTTTTTCCTTTGTCATAGGTGGAAAAGTAATCAGCAACGTTCTCACACCTACACTGTCCTTATTGGTATGTAGTGTGACTAAATTCTGCTTTTGCATTAGTTGTGTTGATAGCATGCTTGTTCCAAATTCTTATTTGTTCCTTTTGCTAATTTTCATTTTGTTCACAGAACTTTCCAAAAGGGGAACGTATCCAATAAAATAAAGCACTAATTTACTTTCATGCTGAAGATTCATAACTCTTACAAATTGATGTGGTTTCTACCTGGTGATCTTCACTGCACTAAAGAGTTATGAGCTAGGCACTAGGGTATCCCAGCAACATCATGAGCAAGCAACACCATCTTCTCTCATCTCTTAGAGAAAAAAAAAATTCCTTATAACTTTACTTCACTCTGCAAAACGCTTAAAGCATGAAAATATCACTCGTTTTTTTTTTATTTTTACATATTATATTACACAAGCGCATATTAAACAATGAACAGTACTCCTCATTGTCTTCTCCCATCCAGTCATCCCTGGCCCAAGACTATGCAATTGCCAGGTCAGCAAGCCAAATTAAAGAAAGTGTACCACACATGAAATAGGACGCTGAAAAACTTATAGATAAATTGTGTTGTAGTTTAACGTAACCCCCCTCCTCCTCCTAATGACGAAAACTTGTTTGCATGTCAAGGTAGCATCAGAAAATACTAAATTTCTTTTCTGATTGAAATTAAAGCTGGAAAGTATTCTATCAAGTGCAGAGGGCACAAGAGCATTAGCAAATAGCGTAGCTTTCAAGATTTTTCACACAGTGCCTATAGGTTGCCTTGATGCTGCCTCCAATCTCCCTTGTACTGAAGCATGCACACACATTATACCTCCATTGATACCGAAGTCCCACTCAAAAGTCTCTGGCCACCGCAAATCATCCTGCATGTACCGCTGACAAGGTGTACATCTTTGGAGAATTTATTTCTGATTCAAACATCTGATGGGCCAGAAAACTATAAATTTCTATATGTCACCAATAACCAAAACACGAATTAATATTCCTGCTTGCAGGGACACAAACCGATTGCTGTTACTGAACAGCGGTCCGTGGCATTCAAGTGAAGAATGATCCTGATCGTCACTTATATGAATAATCATTCGGTTGTATGGCTGGGATTCCTAGGTCGTGTGAATTGCAGTGGAGCTGCTTAGTGTAGTGACTGACTTGGGGCTGCTCAATATTTTTTTTTTTTGATGCCACTCTAATGTCCGCCAAATAAAAGAAAATGTTTCTTTCTACATTGTGTCTGATCATTGCTTTGCAATTTGCAAGCACAGTACAGCAAAAAGGGGCCTTGCCTTACATTGGTTCTATTTGAAATAGGCAATAGCTATTTATTTCGGCATACATGCTGCAGTTTGTGCTCTGCAGGTCTCCAAGCATGAGTGCCTGCTTCCGAGAAGACGACAGCTGTAAGAAACAAATGACTCTGTGTCACACAACTACAAAAACATGAAATTGCCTGCTTTATGATAAATACAAAAAAATGACAACTCGGGCAGACTGGCAGAGCAGTCATCAATAATAAAACAAGACATTGCACAGTTTATTTGCCTGAGAAATGAGGTCTGCACATCAAGCTTAGCAATTCTCTGCAGCTTGCTCGCCTTATACAATCAGTCCACATTGTTAGCTCAACATATCCGTTTGATGGATTTCACAGTTCTCTTTAACAATCTGCCTGTCCCTTACTTCACCAAATCTGTTGTTGCTGTGAACATCACTGAAATTACAGTGGAATCTCATTGATAAGTGTCCAGGCAATCGTAGCTGTCATTCGTTTTAACATCTAATTCAACAAACCAGTTGGGCAAGGGCCTAAAAACCAGCAATTTGGAACCATCAAGTTACAGTGCACAGGGCTGGGCAAACACTTTGAAATTGGGTTCTAACAGCACAGAAGGTTCGCACTACCCGCCATGGTTACTCAGTGGCTATGGTGTTAAGCTGCTGAGCACGAGGTAGTGGGATCGAATCCCGGCCACGGCGGCCGCATTTCGATGGGGCCGAAATGCGAAAACACCCGTGTACTTAGATTTAGGTGCACGTTAAAGAACCCCAAGTTTCCAAAGTCCTCCACTACGGCATGCCTCATAATCGGAAAGTGGTTTTGGCACGTAAAAGCCCACAATTTAATTTAATTTTAAGGTTTGCACTACCTTTCCAAATGCAGGCAGATTTAGGTGAACAATCACATTTAAGGTGGAGCTTATGTGCTGCTGATCTATGGTGTAAAAACACACATTTTGCTTTAAGTTGGCCTTGTTAATCAAAGAAATATATGTGCCATAGAATCTTGACTGTGGGTAATATTAGTGATAGCCACATTAGACATCTGCACCCGTCCTACTGGAGAGCTTCTTTGCATTCTCATGGGAGGAACTTTTTAAGTTCAACCATGTTATAGTTCTGTACAGCGAGGGCAATTTCGTCTCAAGGCCAATGAACCAGGAACGCAAAACATTTCTCTATGGAGTGAACAGCGTACCCTACTTTTTTAAACTTACTAAGCTGATTGAGCATATTTTTTCTGTCCATATCGCCAACAGCAATCTGCCAGTATCCAGAACGAAGATCAATAGAAGAGAAATAGCTGGAATTGTGGAGGCAGTGAAGGGCATCGTCTATATTTGGGAGCGGGTAGACGTCCTTCTTAGTAATTTTGTTCAGATGACGGTAGTCCACACAGAAGCGCCACGTGCCGTCCTTCTTAACCAAAACCACAGGTGACGCCCAGGGGCTCGAAGAAAGCTTAATGATGTTTTTATCTAGCATTTTGTTCACTTCACTTAGAATTACTCGGCGTTCCGATGCAAAAACTTGATATGGTCATCGATGAATAGGCGTAGCATCGCCAGTAGAAATCCAATGCTGGACCGCGAGTGTCTGGCCTAAAGGGCGATCGTTTGAAGTAAAAGATATCTCGGTAGGACGATAATACTTTGCAAAGGCTGTCAGCCTGCGCAGAGAACAGGTCCACCGCAACCATTTTCTTTATGTTGGCATCGGTGCCCGAGGCTGGTGCGAGGGGCATGCTAAGCTCAGAAGAACCATCGCTTGATAAAGCTGCTACGTGATGGTCGCCGAGACAATCAACGTTGACGAGGCAAATACCTTGCAGTAGGATTTGCTTTCCCAATCCAAAGTTAAAGATAGGCATGCGAGTATGGTTAGCAGTAACAGTCAGAATGCTGTGA
This sequence comes from Dermacentor albipictus, assembly GCF_038994185.2. Classification (NCBI taxonomy): domain Eukaryota; kingdom Metazoa; phylum Arthropoda; class Arachnida; order Ixodida; family Ixodidae; genus Dermacentor; species Dermacentor albipictus. Next base: position 107,980,613 of record NC_091822.1, on the reverse strand, counting down.
GGCACGGTGATGTCATACTGTAGTGGAATGTTGGGCAGGCGAGTGACGAGGTACTCGCCATCAGGAACAGGTGGGCAACACAACAGTTCAGTATAGGCTGTTGACTTCGGTGGCAGGCGAATAAAGCAGGTGGGGCGTAAGCGGCACTGGGGTGCGTTAGAAGGTTCTATGAGAATCGGCACCTCAAGGCAAAGGGTACTGGCAGAGCAGTCAATAAGAGCAGAATGCGCAGAGAGAAAATCGAGTCCGAGAATTAGGTCATGGGGCAATGAGCAATCACGGTGAAGAGGACAGGAGTGTGGTCGCCGGCAACGCTGACACATGCCGTACATATGCCGATGATAGGCACAGTACCGCCATCCGCAACGCGACCAACGCGTGCTGACGCTGGGGTGAAGTGCTTTTTCAGTCGTCTTCGGGAGGCAGCACTTATAATATAATAGAAAGATGTGCTCCTGCATCGATGAGTGCAGTGACAGATGTAATGGTTGGAGTCGGGCATGAAATAGATGGTAGCTGGCCCATGCGGTCATCAAACTTACCCACACTGAGGACGTTGTTGAAGGGAGAGACTTGTTCTCATCAAGAACGAGGAATCTGGGATTTATTTACAGTATCTGCATGAGAATGTTACACTTCATCAGTCTAACATGACTGAAAAAGGAATGCACCCTGCAGAGCTGCCAACAGCTCCTTACACTGTCCTCCCGAAATCCCTAGGTGACGGAACACAGCAGTTCACCGCCGACCAATTCGGAGCGTCCAAAGTCATCATAACCAACCCGCCTTTGAGGGGGAGGGTTTACGCACTCACTTCTGCACAGGTTGCACTGACCACACCGAGGTGAGAGGGTTTTCGCAGACACTGTGCTTGACCCGAGCAGGCGCCTCTTTATCCCAGAGTTGACCCTGCAGTCAGTGGCCGCCGCATCTGACTGTTGACTGACGCGTGAGACGGGTTCTAAGCTGAATGAGACGGCACCACAAAATATCTTCCAGGAGCTCCCCTGCTCCAAGCAGACCTTCACGGTGTACACGCTAACAATACTTGCTCCGCCCACTGTGTCTAGCCACCTCGGCGCCCTTCCGTTGGGGACGCGGCGCATTGTCCTCCTTACAAAACCAGTCGCCGCCACAGCCATGGTGGCGCCAATGGGCTGGGGACTGATGTCTGGTCGTCCTTTCAAAGCTAGTCGTCACAGCAGACCTGGTGGCGCCTTTCCGTCGGTCCCTTCCTCAAAGATCGCCAGCCCCCGCTGGTCGAACGTAACACAGGATACCTGTCAATGCCAAGAAAGTTTTGGTTCGTAGGTAACATGAGCAGAGAATTTGAGGGCAGGGTCGACAACACAGCTTCACCTCCAGAAGCTGTAGTGCCTAGTTTTTTGGCTGCATCCAGGAGGCGATAGGCGGCGAGGAGAAGCGACGGGCCTGGGGCGAACGAGACTGATGGCGTTGAGGTGAGGGCGAGTGGCTGTAGCGAAGGTTCGGAGGTGGAGCATCAGTGGCAGTGGGTTCTAGACGGGTGGCATAGGGAACAGTAGGTCCAAAGGTGCAGGAATAAGCGCAGGTGTATGTCCGAGGAGGTGTATGTCCATTGGTTGCGGCAGTGATGAGCGACGTGGTCGATGCGACAGAAGTGGAAGCAGATCAGCTTGTCATCAGGGGTACGCCATTTGGACGGGTTGCGATATGTGGCAGAAAAAGAGTGCCAGGGACGAGGAGGGCCGCTAGAGAACGGGGAATGCTGGGTTGAGTCGTTAAACACACAGAGTTCAGACCCATGTTCTCAAATTCCTGTCTGACGACGGCCTGAATCCTGGCAATTGTGGTTGCTGGCGGGTCGAGAGGTGTCGCGGAGAAGGCTGGCCAACAGGTGGCCTCAAGCTGGCGGCGAACAATACGGGTTAGGTCATCACAGGTGGTCGACCTTCACATGTCGACTTAGCAGCAGTGTTGGGTAGCTGCGTGATGTGGTGTGTGATACGGCGGCTCTTAGCTTATTCAAGGCGACAGCATTCATTTATCATGGCGCCGATAGGAAAGACGCTGCCGAAAACAAAAAATTGAAAGCATCGTCGCCGATGCCTTTTAGCCACCTTTTCTGCTTCAGGCATAGTATCGTGGGCTTTGTGGCAAAGAGCCAAGACCAAACGTATCAAACGTATGGCTCTGTAGATGTCTGGACACAAGGCGCAAGAGCCTTTCTCGCAGCAACCTTGCGCCTGAAGGGGTCACTGAACAGTTCTCGTAGCTTTACTTTGAAACTGTCCCAGCTAATTATCTCGTCACGTGTTTGGAGTCACACGCGTGGGGTGCCACCGAGATAAAAGATTACATTAGCAAGCATAATTGTTGGATTCCACCTGTTATTAGCACTGGCGCATTCATAGAGCTTGAGCCATTCATCAATGTCCTGTCCCTCCAGGCTACAGAAGAGACCAGGGTCACGACGTTGGGCAACCATGACGATAAGAGCAGTCGGACAAGCTGAAGCCGTTGCAGATGCGGTCTCGTCACCGGGAGGTATGGTGACAAGCTCGATATGCCGACCACTTCGGAGTGCCGTGATGAGGACGGGGATCGCTAACCTCCACCAGAATGTTGCACAGACACAGACGAAATACAGAGATGAAAGAGGCTATTTACATGCTATTTACACTGGAGCCAGACAGCCAGGCCAACACTCGCTCACGCCATGAGCCCAGACACACTTCATCTCTTCCTCGCGGCGGCTCGTCTCTTGAGCATCTCTCGATGAGATCGTAATAATATGAATGTCTGTACTACATAGTGTGGTGTGTAGTGCATGACATGGTACGGTAGATGGAGAGAGACAAGAAGCAGACGAGAAAGAATGTGCACGCAGAGGCGAATTCTGTACTGGATGGAAGACAACGTTGAAGAGCGTCTGGCACGTGAGCACGCAGCACTAGAAGAAAAAAATAAAAGGAAAAGGCATCCAATCAGAAGAAAACACGGAGCTTCCAGGGGCCAATCAGGAAAGGACAAATCGACCAGAGCGGCAGAAAAGCGAGGTGCGCTGGCAGAAGAAGGAAGAGTTCCAGGAAGCGACGCCAAGAGAATGTCAGCCACCGGACCGGGAGTTCAAGACCGGCCGGCAGGTTCCGGACCCGAGCCACCAGGACTTCACCCAACCGGGACCTCCTGCCAACCCGTTCCTGGGCTTTGCCACTCTACCCGATCATGAACTGCTGCTCGAAACCGGCGAGTTTCTGCGCCCACGGGCAGAACGAGAGCAGTCGGGCTATGGGCCTGAGTTCTACGCCCAGCTGCCTGGCCAGAACGCCACCACCATCTGCCGTTGCCTGCCTTTCCTCTTCAAACTGGAGCCACTACACTCTGGTCGCCTATTCATCTACCGATCTCATCGACATTGCGGTGACACATTACATTTTTTTCTGCTTTCCAAATCCCCTTCACTAATGAGAAATTTCGCAGCATCCCCCCTTCAAGTATTTATTGAAGAAAACTTTCAATCAAGAATTCATTCATGCTGATGTAATTATGCAATGAATTACAGAACTTCATTCAACTTGCTTTAACAATGAATAAAGAAATTAAATGGAAACCATTAGTCGGTTGGACTACACCTTAACGTGCAACATAATTGGTGAATGTATATCCATAATTTATTTCCTTCCATGTCCAGTTAATGTCCAGTCCAGTTCCAGTTAATTTCATTGCTCTCAATAATTTTCTAAATTTTTTTGTGCTTGCATTACTATGACCACAGCTAAAGTAATGCAAGGCGGCAAATTATTCACTGCTGCCAAAAATCTAATTTTTTTTTTTTGCCACTTGTCGGCAGCAACGCAAGTGGAAAACTGCTTAGCAAGATATGTATCTAGCAAATACATATGCAGTTGGCATCTTCATAACAACAGAGAGGTGGATCATGCTACACTGAGGCTCAAGGGCTAACTGGACAAACCTAGCTGAGCTAGACAAGGGTGGACCAGTGCATGGCACTGGCTCGGGTCAGGCCAGGGAAAAGTGTCCATGCAGTGCTCTACTTTTATGCACTGTTTTCAAGTACTGAAATTTCATCCTTAAAAAATTTCTTGGTCATGCAAGCACACTATGCTCTTCTATATCCATCACAGTTGCCTCTCACTTTCACAACTACCCTAGCTTTATAGCTCAAAATAGCTGTAAAAATAAGGTATACTGAAGCATACACTAATGTTTTGTTTATGTGTTCCTGTCGTATGTTGAAAGGCAACGTTTTGGTTGCAAGGTGACTTTCAGTTGTGTTTTGCCTCGGTTCCATGACAATGATGTATTGTCAAAAATTCATTCAACAACAGAGATAGCAGTTGATGCCACAACGTCACGCTTACCTTTTAAGTAGCCGGAACACATTTTTACACAAAATGAATTCGCCCAAGGCGCACGATCACCAAGTCACTACAGATGTTAGTAAAGCACTATTTCACACAACTGTTGCACCTTTCTTGCAACTGTTGCATCTTCCTTTCCTTAAATTCTTTTCTTTTTCACACGGAAGGGGCGGTTTGCATAAAATTAAAATATCTGGATACACAAAAATACGGAGCAGTAAAGAAAGGTAAAGCGGCAGATGAGCAATATTCTCGCTCCAACGTAGTGACAAATGAGCTGCTGCAAATGCTTCTTAACAGTCGTGCTTTAACGGTGCGAGTGGTGCCTGCATTATGTTTAGAAAAAATTTACGATGCACTACCGAGGTTTTGCTTCGTTTAACATGTTAAAGGTAAACAGCGGCACTCCGCTGTTATACTCTGCGTCGTCGCAAACTAGTGAAAGGCGTCACAATGCATATACAGCGCGTAAATGGATAAAGTAAGGCTATCAAAAGCTCACTTTAAATGCAAATCGGAGCGTCGAACCTACGCGTCTTGTTGGAAAGACGAAGCGAGTGCTCTTCAAAACGCAATAAACAATGGCCACAAATCGATTTATCAATAAAGACCGTTATAAAACGCTTCTGTGTACTGGCGGTAAAAAAAATAGAAACTGTTTGAAGAATTTAAACCATTAAAACTGGGACTGAATCCTTCAATGACACGGACGTCCTGCAACAAACCCATAGAATAACTTCCGAGCACGAAAAACAAGATTAACGCTTACAAAAAAAAAAAAATTGGTTTTGCTAGTTTCTGTTTCGGTTTCTGATGCATGAAGCGCCACCTGCTTCCTGCAAGAAGTGCCATGGCAGCTTCCTGTTTACATTTCGAAGTTGGCGTAACTAACGCAGCTGAGTCGCTGAGTCTCGAAGCTTTCGTGTGCCGTTAAGCATAACGCAATGTCATTAAATAGATGCTGTGTGTATTTGTGGAGCCTCTAGAAAGTCCTGCATCGATACGTGTGTGTCTTTGTATACGCGCCATCTCTGGAGGTAAGAAAACCCTCTCAGCCAGCTTGCGCCGACCTTCGTTGCAAGGGCAATATTAGTATACAGCTGCATCTGACAGCCACTTTCTTATTGGCCTGATGAAAAGTGGTATTGAAACCACTACATGGGTAATACCGTAACCGTAATCTCTACCGTAATTTTAACCTGCGTTTTCGTTTCCTTCAGTTCTAGTTCGATTTCAAAACAAGATCCCATTTGTTGGTACTCATCGTTCATTATATGCTTAGCATGTTGGCCTCGCCCGATTTGTCCAGAATAATATATATATATCATCGCCTTATAACAGACACGTCGGTATCGGAGAAGCTCGCAGGTGGGTGTGCTGTTTTCACTGCCTAAAGTACGTATGAACGACGTAGATAATGACATCTAGTGATTCATAAATAACTTGGAGTAAAGAAATGCTGTGTTGCTGCGAAATTTTAGTAAAAACAAAGCAAAGATACGCCTGAAATGTTTTTCAGTGAAATATTTGTGCACATACTTGGGGACGTCTTCTGAAACGTTCCACTTCGGCGATAGTTTGCCTAGGCAACAATTTCGCCTTCAGGCGCGCGCTGAGATGATAAGATTGCATAACAAAATACAAATTGCATAGCAAAATACAGCGGTGACTACCAGCTCATGTTCCCTAATTCGTTCGTTAACGCAGCGCCCCGTTTGCCCTATGTACGAGCGCCCGCAGGAGAGGGAGATTTCATACACAACGCCTTCGGTGCACTTCATGAACGGTCGCGCATGCTTGGTGCCGCATCCATTTTTATCGTCTCGTATTTTTTCTATACGAGAACAAAGGCTTCCTAGCTTTCGGGGGGCTGAAAACACAAGCGGCACCCCATGCCTGCTAGCAACCTTCTTTAAATTGTGGGCCATCTTGTGTACATAGGGCACCACCACAGGTCTCACCGTCTTATCTCGACGGGGATCTTCCCCCGCTCTCACAGCCGCACTCTTCATTTTTTGTAGCAGGCTTTCAGCGACTGCCATCACAATCGAGTCCGGGAATCCAGCTGAAGACAGCCTGGTCAATTGGGTCCGGAAGCTAAGCTGCATCTTGTGAGGGCACGATTTTCCCAGGGCTGATTTCAGGCAAAGTGAAGCAATCCCCCGTTTTATTAATTTCGAATGGGCGGAGTCGTATGGCAGAAGTCCTTTCTTTGCACGAGGTGCATATGCCCAACAAACGCGATCCGCACAAAAGTCAATATTTATATCTAGAAACTGTAGGTGGCTCCCCTCAGGCACTTCACTGGTGAATTGCAAGCCATTTCCAAGTTGTCGGAATATGGATAAAATATCATGCACATTCTCTTCGAAGTTCAAACTTCCTTCCTTACTAAAAAATATCCAAAAATCATCCACATATCTAAAAACTTTTAAAACGTGCCTAGCCGGTAAAACCTGATGTAAAACTTGATCCATTTGTGAGAGAAAAATATTACACAATACTGGCGCCACACAAGATCCTATACAAATGCCGGCTTTCTGTAGGAAGAACTGCTGGTCAAACGTTATAAAAGTCGATTGCAAGTAAAACTCTAAAAGGGTTAAAAAATCAGCAATGGAAATTCCTGCATTGTTCTGAAAGGAAATGGGTTCATTTTTTTCTCTTTTTTTTGGAGTGCGGCTGTGAGAGCGGGGGAAGATCCCCGTCAAGATAAGACGGTGAGACCTGTGGTGGTGCCCTATGTACACAAGATGGCCCACAATTTAAAGAAGGTTGCTAGCAGGCATGGGGTGCCGCTTGGTTTTCAGCCCCCCGAAAGCTAGGAAGCCTTTGTTCTCGTATAGAAAAAATACGAGACGATAAAAATGGATGCGGCACCAAGCATGCGCGACCATTCATGAAGTGCAACGAAGGCGTTGTGTATGAAATCTCCCTCTCCTGCGGGCGCTCGTACATAGGGCAAACGGGGCGCTGCGTTAACGAACGAATTAGGGAACATGAGAGAAATGTAGAACAAGACAAAGAAGGGCCAAACATTCCCAAGCACATTAAGTCCTGCCCATCACGCTCTTGTGAGCCATGTTTTGCAGGGGCGCGAATTCTGGCAAAAAGTAAAGATCAAAAAGCTCGGGAAGTGATTGAAGCTTTCTTTATCGAAAAGAAAGGAAGCATGTGCGTCAGCGACCCGTCAATATCTTTATATATCGCTGAAAAGAAATATTTAACTAGTGCGCTTCCATATCAATCTTGATGTGATTGTGTCCTTGCGCATAAGACGGGTATATAAGTGTGTGGTGTACCTCCGAATAAAAACAGTTGTAAGTGGCGCTCTGTCCCGTCCCCTTCCTTGTGTCGTGTGTGTTTTCGCGCCTAGTAGCCAAGATGAATTGTGACCAACTCGCCCAACAAGACGTCCTTTTAAAAAAAGTACCTGCTGTATATGTCCGCTCAGGAACTGCAGTTCCCTTTGAGAATGGTCACCACATGCACCTGACTTTCTCCCTAAAGATTCCAGTATGTGTAATTATTGACAGAAAGGAAGATTTGATAACTTCTAATTGCGTGTTCTCCAATTGAATACAAGTCAAATGGTCAACAGCTATTTGATTTACATTTCACATTTTGAACATTCGCACAGCACAAATATGTACTCCAGCCATACTCGAGAAGAATACCATCAGTGCAGATAGTGAAACACCTGACGAGTAGGGAAAAAAAAGCTTCGTTTTCAGGGCTCTGAAATTATTTTGAGTTTTGTGCAAGTGCACCGTCAGTAGCGTACCTACTGGTGATCATCAAGGGTTCAGCATTTAATATATCTGCTCATACCAACACTAACAATACAAGATATTCCTCTAACAATTCTTTCCTTCCTCAAATAAACACTAAATTAAACCACCCCATATTAAAGCCTGCCGCACAACATTAACATTCAAGAGAGATATGAAGAAATATTTACTATCGACACTACTAGCTACAGACTCATTACTATGAACATATATTATATACAAATTTATTTTACCACTTTCAGTGCTTCTGTATTTGCCTAATGTATCGCTTTTATTCTCTATATCCCATTGTCTTTATTCTTTCCTTCCTTATATTTAGAAATTTTAAGTTTTTTGTCACACAGTATATATTTCACTTGTACTTTGCATATTGTAAGCACATTTTTGTTTCTAATTATCTCGTACATTAACCTTGTGTTCTTTGATATGTGTCATCCCTATGTTTCCATAACGTGCCAATTACTACATTTTTATTTATTCATACACAGCATCTATTTCATTTGCTTGTATTTGTAAGCACCTTCCTTGTATTTGATTACTCGATTCATTAACTTCATGTATTCTGATGTGTATCACTGCTATGTTGCCATAATGTATTAATTACTATATTATTAAACTACTAATAGGTCCTACTGACAGTTTTTGTAACTCCGGGACCTCCTTCTGTACTAATGATGAATGGTGAAATAAAATTTAGGTAGTCTGCATCAATTGTGTAGTTATTAGGTATTAAACATCACCATTGCTAGATGTCATAGCGGCACCACTCCCCAGGTTTTGAGCCACCTCTAGTAGAACGAACAAGTGATCTTTTTTCCTGAAGTGGATTGGCTTCCCACATGACATCATTAAGAATACACAAAGCAAGCCTCCTCATTTAGCTTATTTTTAGTAGGATATGAAGGCATAGTAATTGATGTACCTGTAAAAGTCAACACACTAATGTAAGACATGTAGATGTTTCTTGAGTCCAATGGTAGACTTGCCTGAGATAGCAGATTGTCTGCCACTGTTATCTACACACATACTATCGACTAAAAAAGTTTACGGACCACGGGATCTCAGAAAACGCTAAATATCCGAGCAGCCTTTAAAAGTAGCCAGTAAAACCGTACATCACAATGTTCGCATATACTAGTAGAGGCTGGAAATGGGAATACCAGGCTTCGTTTTGAGGCTGCGGAGATATTCAGCTTTTTGTGAGATCCCTTCATTCGTTAACTTTTTGGGTCGATAGTACATTTGTATGTGTGTGGTAGGGAAGGTATGAATTAGAGAGTTTCTCCAAAAAAGCAGGGCTTTGCTATAGATGTGCCAGGCTGTAGATGTGCAGGCAAAGAGTGAAAAAGAATGCAATGTTTAATAATAGCACAGTGACGACAGCAAGCAAAGCAAAGCAGCAGAGGGGTACATGTGGTGGCAGAAACTTGCACTGTACCTATTGCACTTATATTCTTGTACTGCAGGTGAGTGCAGAGAGTAAGTTACCGCGACTGCACACTGTACAAAACATAAGCGCTCTATGTAAACTTCGTTTTGAGGCCATCATCACCACAATAACAAAAAAAAAAGCTGCATCTCTAAGTCATACGGGAACACACTAGGTTCAAGTAAACTGCGAGTAGCCAACACTACTGTCACTGTACGATGTCGTGTCCAATGAGGCAGGACATAGCCAAGGCCACATAGAATAAAAGTGACATTGGAGAGGAAAGGCTTTAGAGGAGGGTAATTTTTAACCACTTGCAGCTCTTTATATAGCATGGTGACATGACGCTTTTTTTGAGTAACCATTCGAGGAGAGATACTGTGTACGTGTAGGTAACACACCAATAAAATAGTTTCAGGGACCCTTTGGGTGATGAGGTTAACATTTAGTCTTTTTTTCTTTATGCACCCACAAGGTTCTGTTACATATGTACAGTTTTTTCGTGAACATTTTTTTTTTCCTTATCAATTTGTGTTGTACCTGTTTTTTCACCAACAAACTTCCAGTTGTGAATAGGTGCTCGTGTGTGTTCCTTACTTTCCTTGTATGATTTTGTTCTGTTTTCTTTAACTTCAGTCTTTCCTCAGAGGCAATGCTGATGTCATTGTTATTGATTTCTAGTGCTTTAAGCTAATATGGCCAGTCCTACACAATAGACAAAGAGTGAAAGAAATGTGCAAGATATGCATGCTGGGATGTGAAGTGATTGCTTATGATGGGGCAGGGTGGACATCTTAGGGAATGATGGCTGGAACAATGTAATAATTATTTTCTTTTTCACACTTTCTCATTGGTCTCAGCAGCATTCTGCTTACATTATCATCAGCAGGTCTACCAGTAAATTATAAACAAATTCTGACATTATACCAGCTAATAACTACCTTGCTCAAGATGGACAACTGAGCTATTTCATGATAGGAGTGTTTGAAAACTTGCATCAATACTGACTGAACGAATTGCTATTTTTCTTCAGCTCCCTAGAAAGAACTAGCATTAGTGGGGTTGATCTCTTGATATGTCTTGTGGTAAATGAACGGAGGTGCATTTGCCCATTTAGAATGAGAATAGTGGAAATTAATGGGACATTGAAAAGACACTTCAACATTCCGACGGTTGTTACAATTATGAAGGGCATGACAGTTCCCGTAGCATTACTGTTCTGCTTACCATTTAAAGGTTGCCAGCTTACTGCTGTGGTTTGGACATTAAACTCCACATTCGACCTCACATTGGGCGTTCTTGTTGCACCTGCCTTGAACCCCACCCTTTCCATGCATATGAGGTGTGTTGAAAAAGAAACCGAACTTTTGCTATAACAGCTTTGCTGCTTATGGTACAACATCTTAAGTGCTGTCCCCTTCAAAATAGTCCCCTCTACTGGCAATGCACTCTTCCCATCTTTTCTTCCATTTTTGGAAAGCCTCCTGGAATGCAATTTCTGGAATGGCATGCAGGTCTCTTCTCGCATTGTCCTGGATCTCCTCTACGATTTGGAAAGGGTCTAGGTCCGGAGAATATGGTGGGTGGGGCACAAAAGAAATGTGGTGTTTCGCTAAGTAGCTGCGGACAAGGAGCGACATGTGAGCCAGGGAATTGTCATGATGCAACATTCAAGCCTGATTTTCCGACAATTCAGGCCTCTTACTGCACACAGAATCTCTCAAACATGCTAGGGCTCCCTGGCAAACTTTGTTTACCATCTAACCATGTGGCACAAATTCCTGATGGGCAATGCCTTTGCAGTAAAAAAACACAACCAACATCACCTTCATTTTTGACCGACTCATGCGTGCTTTTTTTGGACGAGGAGAACCTTTGGCCACCCACTGCGACGACTGCACTTTCGTTTCAACATTGCAGGCATAAACCCATGTCTCATCGGCTGTTATGATGTTCTTAAGAAAGTTTTCATTGTCAGTGGCAGTGGCAAGCATTTCCTGGCTGATTTCAACACGGGTCTGCTTCTGTGCACCAGACAACAAACGTGGCACAAATTTTGCACTGACACGACGCATCCCTAGTTTGTCACTAAAAATTTCATGACATGATCCTACGCTGATACCCACTTCATCAGCGACTTCTCGAACAGTCAAACAACCATTTCCACAAATCACAGTTCGAACTCTTTCAATGTGGTCATCATCTGTGGATGTGGAAGGTTGTCCAGGCTTGGGATCGTCACCGACCAACATTCTTCCCTCTTCAAAACGCTTGAACCAACCATAGCACTGCGTGCGACTCGCATAGTCCTCCCTGTATGCTTGGCTAAGCAACTGAAAAGTCTCTGTGAAAGTTTTCCCAAGTTTGTAGCAGAACTTCACACACACACACTGTTCTTCCAATTTCTTCATTGTCACTTTGGCACCAATCCGAAGAGCAGCTTGTTCATGTGCTCACTTCAGCGGCTGTAGCTCGCCAACTACGGTCAGAGCGAAACACGGCAATGGCAGTTTGTTGTCTAAACCTGCCACTACATGCACTCAGTAGCCGCAGCGCGCTCCCTCTGCTGATTGGCACACTATTTCAAAAGTTCGGTTTCTTTTTAAACCCACCTCGTATATATTACTGCATACACACACACACACACAAAAAAAAACCTTGAGTCATAAGTGAGCACGGTGTCTGTCCCCTTTCCTTTTCCAATCAGTTGACACTGTTTTCGTTCTAAATACCTTCTAGGAACTAGGCCCTCAAGAAACTGTCTTGCAAGTGCCCTATATTATCTGTGTTGTACATGTGAAGAAGAAGACGCGCCTCGCGGCACAGCCGCATCGCCAACGCGCGGCTCGTCTCGGCTCGCGCTGTTGATTGCTGGCGTCCGTTGGGACAGTGCTTCGGGCTGCTTCGCCGTTCCCGGTTGCTGTGCCGTTACATTAGGAGCCGCCAATAAACCTTTTCTCAATTGGTGGAGGTGCTGGGACTCAAACCCCGTCGCTTGAAACCCTGGAGCTGAGATCACGAACGCTCCCACCCGCCATGACCGACAGCTTCTCCCAAACGGCACCGACGCCACAGTCCGTCACCTGCACCGGCGTTCCACGACAACGGGACCCCAAGGTCTTCAGCGGTGCAGACGACGAAGACGTAGAAGACTGGTTTGCGTCGTATGAACGGGTGAGCGCCCACAACAAGTGGGATGATCCCGCAAAGTTAACTCACGTCATCTTTTATCTGGCTGGTGTTGCCCAACTATGGTTTCACAACCACGAAAGTGACGTGCCCACATGGTCAGTCTTCAAGACAACCTTTACGGAAGTGTTCGGCCGACCCGCTGTTCGCAAGCTCCGTGCCGAACAGCGCTTGCGCGCCCGAGCACAGCAGACGGCGGAATCGTTCACAAGCTACATAGAAGACGTCGTGGACCTTTGTAAACGAGTCAACGCCGCAATGCCCGAAGCTGAGCGAATTCGCCATATACTGAAAGGCATCGATGACGGCGCATTCCAGATGCTCCTAGCCAGGAATCCGCGCACTGTGTCTGAAGTTGTCAGCCTGTGCCAAAGTTACGATGAGTTAAGGAAGCAATGCGCTTCGACTCGGCGTCCTTTGGGAAGCGACGACTTGTTGGCGAGCCTTGACAACACGTACGACCCATCCTCATTCTTTCAGCAGGTCAAGGACTTTGTGCGTGAGGAAGTTGCCCGCCAACTTTCTTTAGTCCCCTTCACTCAGGAGCCCACCTCCCGTCTTCCAAACACGCTCCGCACCCTCATTTCCGAAGAGGTCGCCCAAGTTGTCCCTTCCGCACCACATCAGCCGCCTGCAGCCGTGACTCTCAACTCTACGCGGGCAGTGCAGCCTGTCGCCACGCCTCTCACCTATGCGCAGCCAGTCCTGCCTGTGGCCGCGCCTCTTACGTACGCCCAGGCAGTACGCAGGCCTCCACCGGCGTCTTTCACAACCCAGTCCCAACCGCTGCCACCGGAAGCCCATGCTACATCTTGGACCGCACCGCGAGCTAATCCTTGGCGGACACCTGACAATCGACCCATCTGTTATTCTTGCTGCACTCCCGGTCATGTCGCCCGATATTGCCGCCGTCGTCCTCAAGCGTTCGGCGACGCCTCGCGGCCCTTCCAGTACGGCAGCCAGTCATTTCGCCAATACGCCGCTCCTTCCCCCCAACCGTATGCTCGTGCTGACATCCCAGAATTTCCTTCGCGTCGCTCGCCATCCCCTCGCCGACGCTCGCTCTCCCCAATGCGTCGGCGACCCGCACCACCTGACCAGGAAAACTGAACGTCGCAGTTCAAGAGGCAAGAACTGCGCCCCATTCGAACTGTCAAAGTCCTCGCGCCTCTCCTGCTAACGTGGTCGAAATTTGTGTAGAAGGTGTTCCAGCATTCGCTCTTGTGGATACCGGCGCAGCCGTTTCTGTGATAGCCGCCAAACTGTGCCGTTCGCTGCGCAAGGTGACCACGCCGCTTTCTGGGCTGTCGCTTCGTACGGCAAGCGCGCAGCCCGTCACTCCGCACGCAGCCTGTACTGTACGTGTGCTTATTCACGGCATTGTTTACATCGTCGAGTGTATTGTTCTTCCCACCTGCTCGCATGACGTCATCCTCGGATGGGACTTCTTATCCAGTCATAAAGCCGTGATCGACTGCGCACGCGCCGAAGTTGAATTTTCCCCTTGTGACGCACCCTTGGACGAAGATTGCGACCGCCCTTCTAAACTTACCGTGCGCGAGGACACAGATATTCCACCTGGCTCCTTCGCCCTCGTCCCCGTCTTTTGCGATGCCATCGCTGACGCAACGGTCCTCTTCACGCCGTCCGACGTCTTCATGAGCCGTAAATCTCTCCCACTACCCTTCACGACGCTTGACATGGCTGGCGGCTGCAGCAATATCTACTTTTACAATCCCCTCTGTGCGCCTATTACGTTGCTCGTTGGTGAATGCCTTGGCTTCGTGGAACTCCTCGACTCTTCGTCTTTGGTTGACGTCCCTGGAGACTCTTTTGACGTCGACCCCGGCGAAGCATCTTCGATGTCCGCGCTTGAGGAAACGTCCAGGGTTGCGTTCTCGCATGCCATCGCCGATACCCTCGCACCTGCCGAACGCGCCGACCTTCTTGATCTCCTGCACAAATTTAGAGGTTCATTCGACGTTTCACAACCTCACCTGGGCCGCACGTCGGAAGTGCAGCACTACATTGACACCGGTTCACATCAGCCGTTACGTCAACGACCATATCGCGTCTCTGCCGAAGAGCGTCGTGTAATTACCACCCAAGTCGAAGATATGCTGCGCTGTGATGTTATTCAACCTTCGCACAGTCCCTGGGCATCTCCTGTCGTTCTCGTTCGCAAGAAGGACGGGTCTATTTGCTTTTGCGTCGACTACCGTCGGTTAAATAAGGTAACGCGCAAAGACGTCTATCCTTTGCCGCGCATCGATGACGCTCTCGACAGTCTTCAGGGCGCAGAATTTTTCTCGTCCCTTGACTTGCGTTCAGGGTACTGGCAGGTCCCCATGGCTGCGGCCGATCGCCAGAAAACCGCGTTCATTACGCCTGACGGTCTATATGAATTTAAGGTGATGCCTTTCGGGCTTTGTAACGCCCCTGCCACCTTTGAACGACTCATGGACAACACGCTGCGTGGCCTCAAGTGGTCTATATGTCTGTGTTACCTCGACGATGTCGTGGTTTTCTCGCCTGATTTTCCTACTCACCTGATCCGCCTTAGACAAGTTTTGACCTGTCTAACGAACGCTGGCCTTCAACTCAACCTCAAGAAGTGCCGCTTCGCCGCGCGAGAGCTCACCATTTTAGGCCACGTTGTGTCCAAGCACGGCGTTCTACCCGATCCTGCAAAACTTCGAGCAGTCGCTGAGTTTCCGAAGCCTCAGACCATCAAAGAACTTCGAAGCTTCGTGGGCCTATGCTCATATTTCCGGCGCTTTGTTCGAAATTTCGCATCGATCATGGCGCCATTGACTCAGCTTCTACGCGGTGACGCCGCCCTCTCCTGCTGGTCCCCTGCATGTGACTCCGCCTTTGCTACGCTGCGTCGTCTTCTCATCTCCCCACCTATTCTTCGCCATTTCAACCCGTCAGCTGCAACTGAAGTACATACAGATGCCAGCGGGGGTCGGTCTCGGCGCCGTACTCGCCCAACGAAAGGCGGGCTACCCCGAATATGTAGTCGCCTATGCGAGTCGCACACTGACGAAGCCTGAGGCCAATTACAGCGTGACCGAAAGAGAGTGCTTGGCTTTAGTATGGGCACTTGGCAAGTTCCGACCATATCTGTACGGGCGCCCATTCGACTTGGTCACAGATCACCATGCGCTTTGTTGGCTCGCCAACTTGAAAGATCCCACTGGCCGCCTAGCCCGTTGGGCACTACGCATCCAGGAGTACGATATTCGCGTCGTCTACCGCAGTGGACGCACTCACTCCGACGCAGATGCCTTGTCTCGTTCACCTTTACCTCCAGACTCGGCCTGCGCAACAACTTCCGCACATTCCGTGTCATCTCTCGACATGGACTCCTTTGCAACCGCACAACGTCGTGACCCGTGGGTCGCTTCTCTTTTCGACTATCTTTCTGGATCGTCGACCCTCCCTGTATCCCGAACCCTCCGACGCCAAGCAGTTCATTTTGCCATTCGTGACCAGCTGCTGCACCGACGCAATTACACTCCTGAAGGTCGTCGGTGGCTTCTGGTGGTTCCCCGCAGCTTAAGGTCTCAAATATGTGCCGCTTTCCACAACGATCCGCAGTGTGGCCATGCCGGAGTCTTCAAGACGTACGAACGAATTCGCCACCGCTACTACTGGCGCGGCATGTACAATTTTGTACACAAGTTTGTTCGGTGCTGTCTTGACTGTCAACGCCGCAAATCGCCGCCTTTACGCCCATCTGGTGCCTTGCAGCCGCTCCCGTGCCCTGCCACACCCTTCGATCGCGTCGGCATCGACCTATACGGCCCGCTTCCTATGACACCTGACGGCAATCGGTGGATCGTCGTTGCTATTGATCATTTGACTCGCTACGCCGAAACTGCTGCTTTACCAAGTGCTACAGCGCGGGATGTAGCCTCTTTCGTCCTACATCGCTTCGTGCTTCGACACGGCGCACCTCAGGAACTCCTCAGCGATCGAGGTCGCGCCTTCCTCTCCGATGTCGTCGAAAGTTTGCTTTCGGAATGCCATATTATTCATCGGACAAGCACGGCATACCATCCACAGACTAACGGGCTCACAGAGCGATTTAACCGCACACTTGGTGATATGCTCTCTATGTACGTGGCATCTGATCATGGTAACTGGGACCGCATCCTTCCATTCATCACGTTCGCGTACAACACCGCGATCCAGGCCACTACGGGATTTTCACCTTTCTTCCTCCTGTATGGCCGCGAGCCTACGCATACCATCGACACGCTCCTCCTTCCATACCGTCCTGACGCCTCCGAGTGTCTACCTGTTTCCGACGTCGCCCGACAAGCCGCAGAATGCCGCCAGCTAGCGCGCTCCTTTACGGCAGAGCAACAGCAGCGCCAGAAAGCAAACCGCCTCGACACGCATCCAAGCACGACCTACGCTCCAGGCGTTCTTGTGTGGTTGTCGGTCCCTTTCCAAACGCCGGGGCTTTCCTCGAAACTCGTCCCAAAATTCGAAGGGCCTTACCGAGTCTTGGAGCAAACATCCCCGGTGAATTTTCTCATTGAGCCCCTGTCACCACCTGAAGACTTGCGCCGGCGTGGACGTGACATTGTCCACGTCTCGCGTCTCAAGCCCTACCACGACCCTCTGCCTCCCGATTCTTAAGGCGCCAGGATGGCTCTTTTTGTCCGGGGGGAGATTGTGAAGAAGAAGACGCGCCTCGCGGCACAGCCGCATCGCCAACGCGCGGCTCGTCTCGGCTCGCGCTGTTGATTGCTGGCGTCCGTTTGGACAGTGCTTCGGGCTGCTTCGCCGTTCCCGGTTGCTGTGCCGTTACATTAGGAGCCGCCAATAAACCTTTTCTCATACAGTTCACTTTGTCAGTCCACCTAAATTTAGCATTGTTTATAAATTCTGCTTAAGTGCTTCAAGATTTTATGTATTCTGTACACTTCTACAGGTCAACACCACCACATATTTCATGTAAGTAAAAGTTACTATGCAGAAAATGCTCGTTTTATTTGAAGACCAAGCAGCTTAAGTGATAATGCATGTCCTGACTAGGTAAAGTTAAAAGTGACCAAACATATTTTTCAAAGAAAGGCTATGTATATGTACTACAGGCAATACAAACCTCTATTTGCATGCCGCTGCTATAGGTCCCATGACCAGTGTGACTTGCTTTCTGTGAGCAGTACAGGCTGCACAGAGCTGTCAAGTCAGCTAGTCTTTAGCCTATCTAGCTTGCTTTCCTGGTGCTTTCATGTATACAAACCAGAATGCCGCCTTCTACAGTATTATGCTGAAGATTATAAACGGTTGCCTGACACTGTGCCTTGCAATGTTCACAGGCATCCGGCTTACCAGGAGACATCATTTGTGTTGGCAACAGTAGGTGAGAGGTAAATAAAAAATAAAGTACACATTAATTTAAAATCCTTCATCTTCACTGCATTGTGCAACATGAGGATGCCTTTCCAAAGGAATGTAGCCAGTGCCATCTGCAAGCACATTGCTCACCAGCTGGAGTGGCTTCATTTCGACACTGGTGACACGCAAAGACATCATTGTGCTTGAAGTGAGGTGCATGTAAAGCACCACAATCCAATAAAACTGCTCATATTTTATACATGTACTGCGTTTTTGCTCCCACTTTGATGTTGACATGATGAGCCTGAATGCCATCAGCCATCCCATACAAAAACTGTCCCAACTTTCATTCAAATGACTCAACCTAACTGTGATAGGCTAGCAATTTTCTTGTTTGAATATGCTGTTCAGTTTGTGCATGTTATAGTGCAGGCATACCACCAATTGAGTTAAGCATTGTGAAAATCAAGTACACTACATTGCCTACTTAAGCACATGAACATTTAAGCAACAAAATCTTTTTCTGCTCATGCAGTGACCTACAGCTACAAAGGAAGACACAAAGACAGTGCACACGTGTAGGTAATATCAAGCTTTGATGCAGACATAGTAAGCTGTGGTGAGGAATGAAGTGTAATATGTGTTTCCACTTCTGCAGGAATTTTGTGGAAGTGCTGGAGAGTCAAGGTTTTGTACAGCTACTAATTTATGTATGTGGTCTAATAAACCATTGCAAAGTGAATGTGTGGCATCAGCAACAGATAGCCAGGCACTATCACAAAAAGAAGCAAAATAATGCTAGGTTGTCAAAAGTTGCAAATTCTGGAGGAGAGAGAGAAAAGGACAAGACTGCATCGATCAATTGGACATGACTGAAGGCATGCACGGTATGTCGAGCAAGAAGCAGACAGAAGGAGTACTAAAGAAACGCATGAAGGAGAAGCCTGACAGTGTGTGAAGGCAAGAGCATCACATGAAAAGAAAAATTTGAAGAAAGTAGCAAATGAATGGGGAGCTCAGATGCCAAGGAGCAAGAATTTTCTGCTAGAAATGTTATTGCTGTTGTGCCTTAGCCCTGGTGCTGCAAATGGAAGGTGGAAGAAACAAGTACAGTACAAGTTGAAAAAGTGCTGTGGCAAGAGTGAGCGGCATTAGATCGGTGCCTCATCAAAATGATTGAATTTGCAGTGCTCATCTGCACTCAACAAAGTGTGCTAACCTGTGTTGCTGGAAGTGTGCGAGCTATCTCGAGATGAAATGTGCAATTAGCCAGCTCTTCCAGATTCAGAAAAGACATAAGACCAGAGGAAAATTTCTAAAACTGCAAGACAGCAGCCTGATTTGTTAAATCACATTTTGTATGTTTCCAGTAGAAGCACTTGCACCAACGAAAACTAAGTTGCATTAAAGGTTGGACTTTAGAAAGTGCATCAACACTACACCAACGATAAATGCAATTCCACTACATGGATAACTTGCCTTGTATGAAAACATTGTTTTCACCTTTCCCTCTCCTGTTCGCCACATAAGCATTGCGGATTAAACAAAGTCTCACTGTTTCGTGCAATGCGTTTGTCACTGGCTGACCACTGAGACACCGAACAAGTGTACTGGCAGGCATTCAGAGCTATTTCGCATGCGGTTGTAGTGATCTGAGCCCTTGTTTCGCCCACATAGAGCGCCCCGCATATGAGCTAGACATTGTAACAGCCGGGATTATTAACTAGCCAATATCAGTGTTACTGCACAGCTTTCACAAAGGTCTACTGCTATGAAATTGCATGACGACCACTTTTCTTTTGCATACATTTCTTCCGTATTCATCCGCAGGGCGTAGTGTTTTGCCAGTGTGGCTATACAGCTCTCGCAACGATCTACTGCTCAGATTGCATGACGACGCAAGTTTTATAGTTACACATACAGAGTACAAGATTTCCATTCCCACGAGCCTCCAAGTGTGCTGTATTCTCAGTTACATTAAGAACTAATGCATCGGCACGGCAGTTAATTCATAAACTGTTTCCGTTCCCGCGATTCCCCTGAAGTGTGTGGTATGCTCACCTTGATCAACGACACTAATGAACAATGCATCGGCACGACGTAACGCTTTGCCACTAAAGCCATCCGAGAAGACACCTCACTTCCAAACGTATACCCTTGCGACTATAAAATTTAATATGCCACCGTCGCAACAAAATAGACACAAACTCACCTCGGACGCGGCTTTTTTCGCCTTGCCGGCCACGCATCCTGTCGATTCTGTGCTGCAAGCTCGGCTAGGGACAAACGGAGCAAACGGTTTTCTTCCCCGTAGTACCTAAACGACGAGAAATCTTGAGCACCAAAAGTCCCCACATTTCTCTCTCGCAGCTACTGCTCCTCGCGCGTGCGCAGAAACGGCGGTGAAATCCATTTTCGATGTGCTCGTAGAAATCTTGAGCACCAAAAGTCCCCACATTTCTCTCTCGCAGCTACTGCTCCTCGCGCGTGCGCAGAAACGGCGGTGAAATCCATTTTCGATGTGCTCGTCTAGTGGTACTGGGTGAGCCCCCACTTCGCTCCGAGCCAAGTACAGCATGTTCCGCGATCATTGATTTTCTCGTTTCTGCTGACAATACGTTAATAAAAACATAGATAATTAAGTTTTCTTTAGTACTGCGACGGTTCCTTATTCTACGGCACTGCGAGGGCCGATAAACGAACTCCCATTGATGTTAGACACGAAATGGACATATGAAAGCAACGCTGAGGCACTCGTTTCCGTCCGCCATTTTTGTTTGCGCCAACTTATGCTGGGCGGCTCACATCGAAGTCAAGTATTTCTGATGGATTACAAGAAATAAGTTCACTAGTATACAGTATCAATTATCTTCTGGTGGATCACACTGGCTTGCCAAACGGACTGACCAATGTTGGCGAGACTGAAGGCCAAGCTCCTCCGTTTCTTTTTACCTTCTCACAGGGACGGCGTACCGCCGGAGGACCGCCGGCGCGCTTCAGAGAAACGTAAACGCGACGAAAGCATGGATGGTGACAATGATGATGACGACGATGTCATTGTCGAGGCCTGGAACAAACGCAAGCACTTTCGCACGAACGACACTCGTCTGGCAGGGCCGGGCAGAGCGGATAATCGTCACGAGAGCTGGCTGCGCTGGGCGATCCGCAAGCCGATGCAAAACTACTTCGTCGGCCAGGCGGTCAGTTGTCTCACCCCGAGCGCACCTGAAGCTCCCCACCAGCGACCTGTTGTGCCGCGGTTACAACCTCTGCACGAGCAGATGACGTTCTGGCCTCTGGAGCGGAACCAGAACGACAGATCTTCGTCCGGTTCTGCGTCGAGAGCGTCGCTACTGTCGACGGCTGAGCGCCCCGAGCCAACGTTGGAGCTTGGCGGGCCCGTCGAGAACCACAGCTCATCACTGTATAAAGCCGGCGGCGCGCATACGCAGAGGTCGCAGCCTCAGAGTCCCGAGATGCAGAAATCACTGAGTCCAACAAACGCCGATTCCGCGGTTCCAGTGCGCAATGGTGGTCGCTACCTGGCTTCGACGCCGTACAGTTGCATGCGCCTTCAAGAGAAGCGCGAATACCAGTTGCTTCTTCGGCAGCAGTGCACCGCTCCGCACTGCAATATGAAGCTAAGTTTGCAGGATGCGTCCATGAGTACCACTGACACCAATAGCACCGTTGGTTTCACGAAGACCGAGTGGCCTCTTTCGAGATCCCGATCGCCAGATGCGACGAAGGCTGTGAAACCGCGGGGTGATAGGCCAGCCCTTGCCTCTTTTACGAACTCGTCTTCTTCGACGAGGCATTTGACACCTTCGAAAATTAAGGCGTCCTCAAAACCTTTGCCGACTCCTGCGTCGACATTTCCCAAGCCAACTCGCGGGGCAGCTTCGTTAGCTCGTGATCCTCCTACAGCAAAGAACTCGTCGGCGTCTTCGTCATCAACGGCGCACTCGTCGTCGCCTGAAGTGCCAGAACTTCCTTCCAGCCACTTCTTTTCACCGGCATGGCTCCAGGAGCTAAAAGACAAGCTCACACACATGGACCAAACTGCTCAGGCATGTATAATATCCAAGGAAAAGGGTTTAGAAGTCAAGCTAGAGAAAACTTATTCGTTGCATTCAAGAAAAAAGCCTCCTGTAACGGAGGTCCAAGCAGAAGTGATCAAGAAAGAAGTGCTCCCCAAGCTAACACCCAAGATGGAAGCTGCTATCGACAAAGCCCTGAGGCCAACTCCTGCCGATGAAGTGATCGCCACGGGATTCAAGCTGACGGTGACGCGTAAGGACATGGAAACACTTGCTGGTTTGAATTGGCTGAATGATGAGGTCATCAACTTCTACATGAACATGCTCATGGAGCGCGGCCGCACACAGCCGGGCCTGCCTTCGGTGTATGCCTTTAACACCTTCTTCTACCCCAAGCTGCTTGCCAGCGGTTATGCTGCTATCAAGCGTTGGACGCGACGAGTGGATATTTTTGCACACGACCTGATTCTTGTTCCTGTACATCTGGGCGTACACTGGTGCCTGGCGGTCATTGACTTCCGACACAACAAAATTCGTTATTATGACTCCATGGGCGGCAGAAATCCTGAGTGCCTCGAGGCGCTGCGCAAGTACCTCCAGGAAGAAAGTAGAGACAAAAAGCAGAAGGAACTTGATCTATCCAAGTGGACCTACGAGACTGTGAAAGACATTCCGCACCAAATGAATGGAAGTGACTGTGGCATGTTTGCACTGAAGTATGCGGAGTACATTACACGAGATGCGAAGATCACTTTTGAACAGTTGAACATGCCATACTTCAGGAGGCGCATGGTGTATGAAATTCTTACCAACAAGCTTCTCTAAAATGAATATGGGCAGTTGGCACATTGGTGATCGACATCATCTATCTAGCATGAGGACATGATGAGGCCTCGCTGCCTGTGCAACTTCTGCCGACGCTCTTCATTTCTACACTTGCTGTCCATATTGGAGCTTTACCTTGAAACATAGAGCTTTGTGCTCGTGGTGATAGCGGCGCAATGATGCGTTTCGAGCTCGACTGGCATGGGCAGGTCACTGTTATGAGGTGTGGGCGGCCTTTGCCGTGCTTGTTATTACGAATTTTTTAACCTTTTGCGGAATGCCGTTTTTCTAAATGGAATGTGTCATGCCTCATAACACCTGTATTTATTCTCAGAAACTTTTTTGTTACATTGCTCATTTTCTTTGTTGTACCCCAGTTTTAATATGTTCGCTTCATGTCTATTGTACTATAAGTAGTGTCATGACCCTTTCATTTCTTGCTTTTCAATATTTTGTTATGGTCTGGGTACATTTTCTGTTCATGGAAAAAAATCATGCTCTTTCTTATCACTGTAATTTTCGAAACTGAACACAATTATGGAGGAATAAATACGAGTTTTATTACTTGTATATGCTGGACCTTAGCTTGAATTAAAATTTTATTTTTTCCATGGCCATTCATATACTTCGGCCATGTAATTAGAAGAGCTGTGCACAAAATTAAACCACTAATGCTACCACAATATCCTGAGCCATCGCCCTGGTTATCAGTTCATTCAATTACATCCTGTAGGATGTAATTGAAGACTTGGGCGGGCTGTGCCTGGTGTAAGAACAGAAAGACTTGGTAGCCAGACCGAGTGCGACTGTGGATTGATATGCTTCACTAATGCTTCCTAGTGGCGCGTCCCTGCGAACTACGCTGTTAAAGTCAAGGTTGTATAAATAACATATACTGCTAACAGGGCACATGGAGGGCAAATCTGCTCCAAGGTTTGCTTGACATTGCGCAGTGATGCAGGTCACTCCGCTACTGCTTCATTCACAGATGCAGCGCAGAAGTCAAAGGGACATCAGTGTTACCAAAAGAATTCAACTGCCACCTATGTAGGGTTGCTGCAGCACTGGCATTGTGGGTTTGGCAAAACCACGAAACCCAAAATACAAAAGCGTCCATTTTCTGTAAATGCAGTTTCGATAGTGACGCGACGCTCCTGAGCCTACAGCTGGCTTATTTACAGCACAGCAGAGATGCAGCGTACACAAGCAGGCAAAAATGAGATTGCAATGTCAAAAATGGCATGCTAAGTTGCCAGGCATGCAAATGAACAACTATTAAATCTGGCTCCTCTGGCGCCCTCTACTTCGGTGGGTTATAGTGCCCGAGCAAGACATCCGACCTCAACGTGGATGGCTACGCCAGTGAGCTGCCACAAGATGTAGTGACGTGTGCAACATGTGATGCACACTGTGGAGCAAACTGTAGAATTTCTCCACCATGTGAATACCGCTTTACAGAGCAAAAT
This sequence comes from Dermacentor albipictus, assembly GCF_038994185.2. Taxonomy (NCBI): domain Eukaryota; kingdom Metazoa; phylum Arthropoda; class Arachnida; order Ixodida; family Ixodidae; genus Dermacentor; species Dermacentor albipictus. Next base: position 107,956,151 of record NC_091822.1, on the reverse strand, counting down.
TCCACCTGCAATGACTGCTAGTTGTATGTAAAATGCTCAGATAACCTGTGGCACCCTGCAATCTGTGGGATTCTTACCAGGATTAACAACTACTTCCTGTATATTGTGAAACATGTTCCACGAGAAAAGGCGGGGAGAAGCAGAGCTGGGCAAACATTGCAATTGTATCGGGATACGATACAAGTTACTCTGGCAACATGTATTTCAGATACTGATACAAGATACTACTGCAGTTATTTTATCTGATACAATACTTTCCATTTGTATCTTAAGATACTTTGATGCATTTGCAAGTTTCTTATTATAGATCTATATAATGTAGCGGAAAATAAGTATGCTCAAAATTGTTTGCTTAGAAGTTTCCTAACTCGGACCAATCTTGCTTCATTTGAATGAAATGTCTGTTAGTGTCTCAAAATATTTGTATTTCTTGCTCAAAGTATAATATTTTCATTCCGAAACAATTTATTGGAGTTGCTTTAGCTGCTTAATACGAAAGCACATTATGTACTGTGCTGTCAGGGGTTTTGCTTGTCGCTTTTGTAATTGATGTGAATCGCTGCTCTGCTTGCCAACCAGCTAGTGGGTCGCCATCTAATTACAAGAACGTCAATAAGAAGCTTCTGCACCATGGCGCAAATACCGCTGTGTAGTTTTAACTTGTCCACGTAGTACCATTTACACAATACTGGATAACGTATGTAGCAATTGTAGCAATTGCTACGAACGGGTGGATGTCTGATTTTCTCTTCATTAAATACTGGATAACTGGACAGGTGTGCAGAAGCAACAATGCTGGTAGCTTCATTTTTTTGTGATGCATCATGTAAACAGAGAGCACATAAAGCTGCAATAACCTTTCATATTCTACTTATCTCCTGGCGTAAAGCGTTCGTTTGCGATGTATTCTTGAACATGCTATCCTTTTACAATTTTTCTTCTATGAGAAAACTTGTGCATCCAAAAAACAGTTCATACGTGTTGTAGTGGCGCATAGTGTCGCAGTATACTGCCGCTATTCACACTACTGCCACTTCTAGCTCCAATTGTCTGGTGATTTGCAGCAGTAAGAAATTTAAGGGCGTGCTAAAAAAAAAAGATATATCTAAGTAAAATGTAAAGGTGGTTACGAATCACAATCACAGTGAATACATAGAAACACAATACAGGCAGCACAGCTAATAGCTATGACATTTAGGCATGAAGTATTGTCAATTTACCTGCTAAGGTCAGACAATAGAAAATTCAGTGCCTGGGGAAACTTGGGTAGCTTAGTGGCAGCAATATCAATCAGCTCGAGAAGTGGAATTCACCCGGCGTTTATAGCTTTGCAAGGTGATTGCACGAGCAGTATCTTGTATCTTAAGATACACTATACATTCTTTCATGTATCGGAAATACAGGTATTAATACAAGTCTTGCTAGACATATCATGATACACATACAAGATACGCAAAGAGTATCCAAGATACAGGTATCTTCGATACTGCCTAGCATTGGCGAGATGTGTATGAAGGATAACCAGGTTTTATGTGGCATGACCTTGCTTGTAAGTTAGCGCTCTCAAATTTGGAGATGTGGTACATGTGCTGTTGGCCACTTCGTAAATGTACCTTTCGGTGGTTGGAAGTGCTGAACATCTCTGCAAAATTGCAAATGCAATGTGAACGGGTAAACTATAATGCCCACTTCACATGCTGCAATTTTGTCACATTCACTTTCATTGATCACGGTGGTTGCGATTTTTCCATTTGTGAGCACCTAGTGCAAGACTGAATTATTCTTGCTGACTTATTCAGTATAGTTCGGTGAAAGCTTGTGTGTTTCTTTCTGTCATCTTTAATTCCCATTACCCCCTTAGCCCAACACAGGATAGCCAGCCAGTCTACACTGGCTAACCTCCCTGTCTTTCTCTCTCGTTCTCTTCAGTGCTTCAGTGCTCGTTCTCTTCAGTGCTTAAGTTTTTTTGTTTTTTTTTTCTCCTTTTTTTTCTCCTTCTTTCTTTCTCACCTATTGCATCCCCTTACCCCTCCCCCAGTACAGGGTAGCCAACCGGAGATAATCTCTGGTTAACCTCCCTGTCTTCCCTTTGCCTTTCTCTCTCTCTCTCTTCAGTAAGAACAAAGAAAAACAAACTAGAAGCTGCTCTCTTGAAACAATTTTTGTGCTTGAATTCATGTGGCTCTCAAAACAGAAAATGAGCTGGCAGGCCGTAGTAACGTGTCTGACAAGCTGCATTGCTCTTTGTTCCCCGTACATGCCACATGTGCGATTTTGCAGAGAAGTTCAATTCCTGCAAACATAAAAAAATTGCATGCACGAAGTGGCGAAAGGCATGTTTGTTGTGTCTGCAAGTTGGCGAGTGCAAAAGCGCAGACAAAATTGCACCATGTGGAACAGGCTATAGGCAATTATTCGCGGTATAGCAGGTAAAGTGTCAAGTGTCTTGAAGCATGTTGGTTCCCAGCTGAGCCATTTGGCTCATACGTTTTAGAAAGTCAGGCAACACTTATATTAAAATTCGGAAAAAAAGAACAGGTTGCTGATTGAGCAATGTGTTGTCTTTTTTTTTTCTGTGTAATCAAAATAAGTATCTTCTGAATTCTTGGAAAATTGTCTTGAAGTAAATGCAAGAGTCTGTTATGTTTGTGCATTTATGATTCGGGTCTTACCTAGGATGTATCATGGTTCTTTTAGCTCCAGTATAACTTCATTAGGAAAAAAAGAAAATGATGATGAGCCACATTAGGTTAACAATTTTAAAAATTTGCCGTCATGTTGGCACATGAAACCTCTGTTCTAATCAGTGTTGGAATAATAATTAGGTTTACTTTATGAATGGGACATGCTATATTTTTACAACCATTGCTGTGTTGCCATGATTCTGATATATTTCTGTTCTTCGTTTCATGCTTAGCACGCAACTCTGTCGAAGTTGTGCAAGCTATATGATCATAGTAGTCTTACTGCACACATTTCGCGGTGCAGTTGTTTCAAGTCTGCGACAATTTTTGTGGAATAACTACGCAATATACTACATCTACAACTTGTGGATGTAAGGTTATGTCAAATAATGTATTATTTGTGCACCTTCGTGCATCCAGTAGAAAAATCACCTACTATGTTTTAGTCGCGAGCACAAGTGCTGTGCTGTGGCTGCAGGTTGCAGAAATGTGGCATTCTGCTCATTTGGTGGTAAATATAGGTTCAGAGCTGCGACACCTTCCATGTAATAAATACAGTGCATTTTGCGACAGGAAAGCATGAGACCTAATGTGACATCATTTGACATGACACGTACCTATATCTTTCATACGTGGCACATTATTTTTTGGTCGCGAATGCCAGTGGTGGGAGAAGTCTCTCGGGGCTTCGCAGCACTGCTTGCTGCATATGAAATCGAATACACGTACGGATTGTACCACCAGCAGTGACACTGGAGATCCTGAGCAACCAACACGTGTTGGGAATGTTTCGGTCCTATAGGTGACAAACTGGCAATAATGGCCATACTGATATTGCTGCTGCTAGAAGTTGAACGGTAGCAATGACATGGTCATCACATGTTGCAATGACTCAGTGAGGATTATGTGTGCTTTGGTTGACAATATCTGCGCCGTCCACTGGGTCGCATTAACGCGCTTGTGTGCGCACTCACTCACACTCAACTGCACTCATTTCTCTGGCGTGAATGTGAAAATGCGAGCAAGTGTGAATGCGAGTGAGTGCGAATGCAAGTGTGTGTGAGTGCAAATGTGAATGCTAATTAGTGATTGCAAATTCTGGCATAGTGCTCACAAAATGTTTGCAGGACATTGCCTTAGAGCAAGGGTGAGCAGATTGTTGTCAAAATAGTTTGATTCTGTAAGACAAACATAAAGCACTTCCCGCCACATCCTCTTACGAACATGTCTTGTCTAGGTGGTTTAAAACATGTTGAGGTACAGGCAAATGGACTCTGCAGCAATCATGCAAAAGAATGTGAGAACTTATGTTCACTTATATTGGCAGGGTATTATATATACCTCTACTGCATAATGGGATATTATTCCTTTTTTCCTTTCCGTAGCAAAGGGTGCTGACATAGGGCATACATTTTCCTTATCTGTTTTTCTGCTGCTGCTGCTTGAAACAAAAAAATGTGCTTCAATCCATGCTGTGAAGGTAGTTGGGCAGTGAAGCTGGGGTGTCACCTGATCTGATAGACCAATGTGACATAGCCTTGAACTGGGCCCTGCCGAGCCTGAGCAAGACGCCGTTGTGCATAGTGACGTTGCTGTTCTTTTTGTCACTCATCATATTCGCGATGCTCTTCAGGTGTCCTAACTCTGCGTGGCTTGCTTTGGGCACGAACCGCTGCATCTTGCCTTGCCTGAGCCTGACTTTGTTGTGCATGTTGACATTGCTTTTCCGATCACTGCTCATTGTGTTCAGGCTGCTCTGCGAGAGTCTTAACTATGTGTGGCCTTTTCATAGCACTATCAGAACACAATTGAAATCGGTTGCTACGCGGGTTTTTCTTCTACATATAAAAGTGTAGTTACGTCACTCCCTGCTTTGTATGCTGCAGTTGCCGCTTCCCGGCGACTGCAGCTTATGCAACCATAATCTTTACCTATGTGCAAAGGCAAGCTATGCGCGAAGGCAAGCCCGAAACTATGCATGAAACACTATGTGCGCAGGCAAGCTTTCTGGTTCTTTATTTTTTTCCCCTCACACAGCTGGCACTGCGGACGTGCAGAGGTGAGCGCCATTTGGTGGTACTGCAAAGAACTCAGCGGCGCATGCGGTGCATGCCTCCCACTGTGATTGGCTGAGTTCTTGCCCACGGAAATGACTAATGCATTTGGGGGGGGGGGGGGAGGTGGCAGAGGTATACAGCTTCACTATAAAATGTGCACCTCCATATGGTGACATCGCAAATGTTGTGCTGGCATGCACGAACTGGCCATAGCTCTGCTTGATTTTCTTAGCCCCATAGTATAGATAACCAAGTCTTTATCTAACACTCCTCCTCGACTTGGTGGGGTAAGCACCACTCCTCAGCTGAATGGTCACTGTGATTCAATGGCACTCACATATCCGCCCAATGTGTAGGCCATTTCTCATCGAGCGAACACTTGCTACAAAATGAAGCAACTTCTCAACCTTCCCATAAGAGCCGCAGAAGAGCATCGCTGCATTGCACTCGCTATTGAAGTGAGTGGTAGCATTAGCCTGCTCTTGGCAGAGTGACAGGATCATGGTGTAGCATAGAGCTGTGAGGCACACAACCAATGATAGAGTCAAAATGCGAAAATACCTACATGCTGAAGTCTGAAGGCACATCAAAAAACTATATAGGGGCCACTAGCACAAAGCATTACAAATGTGGGTAAACTTACATGCAACTCAAATTTTTTGTGCAAGTGCCCTCGAGTGGCCATAATTACTTCAAGGCCCACCAAACAATATGGCATCTTGGTTAGGCAAAAATGTGGCCCTATGACTTAAAAGAGCTCGTCAATCATTTGAGAACCACTGCTACTCCCTCCATATTTTATTCTCATACTGCCCTGCTACAGTCCTGTTTGCCCTTTCCTGTGTTTCAGTGCTTCATACCCTTTTATGGGCACAGTTGCACTGTAATGAACAGCTTTATCATTGAAGAGTGAAGGTCATTGTTGGAAGAGCAGGGCCATGTTCTTGGCCATTGGAAAAGCAGAGCCATGCACACAGGCACATCACCGAAATGATAAAAAGGGTTCTGCACAAACACACATGACTGGATGAGCATCACGAGCACTAGCACACGTATTGCACATAACTTTATCTACACTTGTTTTCCTGCTTGCATCGGCAGCATTGGCAGTATGTTTAACAATGTTACAACCCTAAGGTGTTGGGCCAATTACAGAAGCCCAACTTCGGCCAACATGGTTAACGGTAAGTCATGTCATGAGCGAAGCTTGGTGCCTGGTTGAATAAATTGACCATGAACTAGTTGTCAACTTGTTACCAATAATTGCCCATGTTTCTTTGGGCAGCCATGGTTCAAGCCATTCGTGCGCTACCTTCAGGTTGTGCAAAGCATGCTAAACAGAATCTTTTCTTCAAGAGCAGCATTAGCCACTATATGTCACATCACTCTACCATATCTCACACCGCTCTAGATGCTATATTTAATGGTCGAGTTTCATGATATTTATTTTTGCAAGTTATGACACAACTGGTTTGACAATATAGTGCTCCATACCATAAAATTGTGTGGGCTTTCACAAAATTAGTGCATCTTGTTCAATGTGCCGAATCCTGACTGTGATAGATGATATATGCCCAAAATTGCGCATATATAAACTTTCTTTGTGTTTGCCTCCAACATCCACACGAGTTGCAAGCATTTGCTGATTCTTTTGTCTGACTGACGACATCGTACTGTGACCGTGGCCAGACTCTAATAAATCGAGTTGCAGAATCCTTAATCTATTATTTAAGCGTGTGCATAGCATCAGTCTGCTCCCACTGCTGTGATAGGTCGAAGGACCATCTTTCAAGTGCCTGGCCATACTTACGTCCTCTGTCCTCATTGTCACCTCTCATAACTCACTTTCCCCTTCCCTTTCCTCAGCGCAGTTCATCAGGCTAGAGGAGTCTACCACAGGCCAACCTCTCGGTCACTTTTAAAACAAATCTCCTCTCCTAGCTAACTAAAAAATACATACAGAGTGTGGTGTTCACTCTAGACTATTCTAACATTCTAATACCCAACATTTGTTCAGAATTTGTGAACTGGTAGCTCCCATCCTAGAGCAAAGGTTCATTTTTTTTCTGTTATAACTTTCGTTCATCAGCCTGTCTCACTTTTGCCGCAATTATGAAAAAAAAAAAAAGATTGGGAGGTTCATTTTCTAATTATGTCCAAATGAAGGCTGCTTTATAGTCATGATTAAAAAAAAAAGAAAAGTCACAAAGGGCTGACCACCACCATCACAAATTTTATCAAAGTGTTTGTCGCTGATGAAAAAAAAAAGGGGGATTAAATTATGGGGTTTTATGTGCCAAAACCACGATCTGATTATGAGGCACGCTGTAGTGAGGGACTCTGGAAATTTGGACCACCTGAGGTTCTTTCTCACCAATATAAGTACATTGGTGTTTTTGCATTTCGCCCCCATCAAAATGTGGCTGCCGTGGTTGGAATTCAATCCCGCAACCTCGTGCTTAGCAGCCCAACACCATAGCCGCAATGTAACTATGGTGGGTGGTGGTGACGAAACATCTTGTGATAAATTTTCATGAAGTATGTGATAATGCAAATTGTCAAGTGCAGCTAGGAGACAGTTAAGCGTGCAGCTGGGCCATGAATTTCTATCAAAAGTTCACCAAATAGTAGAAATTAAAGGAAAGTAAACATTGTGTTATTTATATATCTCCATTATTACTATGTCCTTTTGAATAAATTTTGTGAGAATGTATTCATTGAAAGGTATACTTGCTATTCACTACAGTGCGTTTGCAGGTTTGAAGATTTGTTGTAGGGTCCCTATTTCCTCAAGTCCTTGTGCACTGTGAACACCATCAAGAAGACGTCCTGTGCGCCAGAAGTAGAAAAGAAATGTGTAGCCAAGTTTAAACAAGGAGAGTCCCAACATTTTGAGGCCAACTCAACGTCTTCCTCTGAAGTGACTATACTGAATGGCTGTAGCATCTTGAAGCATGTGCAACCTTTTGTTGCTGTTCCTGGCGTTCTTGCGAAAGCCGTAGCGTATGCACAAGGTCCCACTACCCAATGTATACACCCGTAACCTTGAAGTGTCAAGGCACTCCTTTCTTTAAGTTGACTGATTTAGGTTTTCCCAGATTATTTTAACCAACCAAATATCTGTTCATGTTTACCTTTAAATCCTGTGTGCGGCCTTCCTACATCTGCCACAGGGACATGAATGTTATGTCCTTGGCTGTGCACACAATATTTCGCACTTTTCACATGCTGTGCACATCCCTGGGATGTGCTTTAAGAGTCACATTATGTAGATCATGGAAGCATGTGAAGTTTTCTTTTTTTTCACAGTGCTTAGAATACATGTGATCATTTATCACACTGCCGTAGCCATCTTATATTTCCTAAATAAACTTGCTTAGAATGTGTGACAGCTTTAACTTCATGAGAATGTCACCAGAATGTGCAACACTCATTGCCACCAGTTAGACACGCTGCATCTTTGTAGCATCAATCACACACACAAATAAAATGTTGTGCAGAAATCATTAATTATCATCGTAAATGTAAGTGAATAGCTGCATGCTTCTAAAAAGCTATAGAGCTGTGTGCTTTATTAAAGCAATTGGAGCATAAATTTTTTGGTGGCGTGAAGATACTTGGCTAGCGTATGTTGTTTCACAGCGTGATTTCATACAGAAATCCATAGACTAGCACATCTGCAGTGGTAGTATAGAAGGATATACATATTTATTTATTTATTCAATACTGCAAACTTGCACAGGGGTCCAAGCAGGGTGGATACAAAAGCATTTGATTAAACGCAGGAAAAGAGTACCACATGTCAATCAGCACTAGTATGTTCAATTGGGTACGGCATCAAGTTCCAATCATTAATAGTTTGTGGAAAAAAGGAATAATTGAACACTCAAGTGTGTGCAAAATATGAGATTAAAGTGTGGGGTTGGTGGTGCTAGATGAGCCTAGTTGTTAAGGGTTCAGTATCTTATTGTATACCATTTGTTACCATGAGTTCTCAGAAAGAATCATACTGCGAAAATTTAGGAAAAAAATAAATAAATTGAACTGCTTTTCTCTGTCTTCTTTAAAGCTTTTTAATGTTGAGTTTAATACAGGGATCCCAGACTATACATGCAAACTCATCTATAGGCTGAATAAAGGATGTGTAGCAGGGAAGTTTTACACTAGCTGAGGCGTTTCTCAATTTGTGTCTGAGTGAACAGAGTTTACGAAAGGCTGATGTGCATAAGTTGTCAGTATGAATGTTCCATGACAGATTGTTACCAATGGTGACTCCCGAGTATTTGTAATTAGTAACCTCTTGTAAATTGGACGAACCTAGTTTATAAGTGTGCATCAGTGGGCTTTCTCTGCCTGTGATTCGTAAATTATAACACCTATTTTCGCATTCAGAAGCACTCAATATACATATTGCACCAATCTAAAAATGTTCTTTAAGTTGTTAAGTTCAAGTTGATTATTATGGGAAGTTATATCTCTGCCCATATAAGCCAATTCGTCATGCCTCCAGTGGCAGAAGCACTTACGTGGAAGACAATTGCCATCCTCCTCTTCCACACCTGCCACAGGGGGAGAGGGTGGCAGGCAAAGAGAAGGGCTGCTGTCCTTCTTGAGCGCTCCAACATGGCACCTAACTTTCAGGTGCCTTAGAGCTCACATGGGACAGCATGCGTGTTTCAAAGAACTACATATCACATGAGGGCAAATCGGAAAGTCTTTACTTCTATTTTTTTAAGCCAAATTATGGCTGTAAATGTAAAGTCAACATATCCATTCCCAGCGGTGGACCTTTCTTGGACTGGTCCGGACTTATCTGCCGGTAGCTCTGCGGCACGGCGCTGCTGTCAGTTGTTGAAGATGCCGGCTGTGCTTCACATGCCCACAGCATATGATCAACAATGTGCGATTCGTTTTCTATGGAGCAAACGATGAACGCCCATCGAAATTCATAGAGAAATGTAGCCCACATATGGGGAAAGGTGCCTCGCTTTGAGAGGTGTGAGGCGGTGGTGTTGCGAGTTTGTGAAAGGCCATGAAAATTTGAATGTCAATGCGCGTTCGAGGAGGCCACGTGCGTTGCCGACTGATATGACAGGGGCACCTCAAATTTAGTGCTGCAATAGGACAAATGTCTGAATCGGCATGTGGACTACGTGGAAAAATAGCGTCAGGTACCTTGAATAGTACATATATTTGTAATTACCTGTATGTACCTTATTTTGGCTAATAAAATATAGAGGCAAAGACTTTTATATTCGCCCTCACAGTTGGCATTCAGCAACGAATGTGCCCCACAGCTCAGTTGCATGTAAGCGCGTGCCTTTTGCATTCATGCCTTCGTATTGGTGGTGAAAGTCTGAAAACCATCGACTACAATCAAAATGGCCAAGAGGTTTGAAGAAAGCTATTCACGTTAAGAACTGCACAAAAATGACACTGCTTGCAAACATCAGGTGCATCTTTGGAGTGCATATATAATTGTACATGCAACTTCCAATATGTAGTGGGCTAGACTTATATTCTGAGCTCCGCTCCTTCCCATGCACCAGTGCCATGTTCTATGAAGTATTTAATACAAGTGTTGTCAGAAAATATGCAATGTTCAGTTTGTGCATTAGCAGTAGGCGTTAGATCATAAGGCCCATGTTTCCGCAGAGAGCTTGCTATGGGTGCAAAATCACCAGGTTTGATATTCAAATGTCTTTAGTAACATCTAAAATGTCTATCAGAGCTAGGTGACATTAGTTGCTGCAGTTGGACAAGGATATTGCGATGTGATCGCAATGAAGTGGCTTAACAGGCGTCCTATAATTTCACAGAAGACTGGTAGGAGACAGGACATTCAATGCACATGCAAAGCATTTTTAATGCGAAAGCATTATATGGCTCATGAAGGGGAAAACTCAGCAGTGTGGCCGGAGATGGTATAAAAATTCATGTGGTCAAAGAGATGCGCACATGCCACTGCTTGTGCGTTCATCATCATCTTCTTCCACAGCTGGCTCCGATGCCACTCATAATGCCAGCGTTCCCGTACTGCCCCTTCCCCTGTGAAGGCGCTGACGGCACAGGCCCACTGCCGGTCAGTGGGGTGATTTCAGAGAGTTCTGTCGTGTGCTTCAATGGACGAAAGTTTCATGGAAATGGTACAAAAAGTCACGTGGCCACAGAGGTAGATCAAGCCGGTGGCCAGTCTTTACTCATGGCTCCTCAGCCAAACTTCCAGGATGATGGAGGTTATTGTGAGGGAAATGACTTAAATGCGTGCATGCGTAATTGGAAAGTACAAGTTTACTTCCGTAACATTGCTTGAGTGAGTTAAAAACAATACTGTTATGTTTCGTAAAATGAGTCATTATAAGAGAGACGTTGCAATGCTTTTGCATTCACCCACATAGGAACACCTAGGTGCCCTTGAATTTTTTTTTACTGCAGTGAAGACTCGCCTTAAAGCATAATGCTTGGTGGGTACTACATGTATGCTGCGAGGCCTGTGTTGTGTATAAATTCAAGCAGTTTGTGGTATTTGTTATGTACCCATTGATCATGACTGCTCGTGGAACTGTAGTGGAGGCCAGTTTATCGTAGGAGCCGTGACCGCTTGCAAGCCTGGACAAGACAATATTAAGAGGTAGGCGTCTGCTTTGACCACTGGAAGGGGGCAGTTTGAGCATAATGCCCCCAGTGTAAAGTGAGGCACGTTCTAAGTACAGGTATAGGGGGCAACCCGGGATTCTTGTAAGGGCAAACCCAACTCACAGCTTGTAGAGTACAGCTTCCTCCACGCTAGTAAGGTGATAGGGGAGGGACCAGATGCACGGTGGGGGGGCGGGGAAGAGGGCGGCTGAGTACAATGAGGAGTTGAGGTGGGAGAGGGATTGAGGAAGGGTCGGGATTGGGAGGACCTGCTGGTCAGCAGCAGCATTGTGAGGGTTTGCAGCATGGCCTTGAATCCAATGTACCTTGACGCAGGCACCTGGAGACATATTCTCGAACAACCACGTTAGGCGATACTATCACATTCGCATGACATGGTGCCCAACCAGACAATCAGCTCATCCGGTTTTGCTCAACCAGTTAATCAGCACGTGCCTGGTGGCCAAGGCGGTATTATTGCCGAAAATGATGGTCCCAGAATATGTGCTGCAATTCAGGATGTGTATCACCTCGCATATTTCCGTTGCCCTGTGAACCTCGTTGAGTTCTTCAACAGCCATTATGTAATTTGTGAAGACATCCAAGTGCGTGAGGGTAGGCAGTTTAAGAGGTAGCAGCCTGCACAGTGTCGTACATGGCTTGAAGTTCTATTATCAGAGCGCTGGCTTCCATAGGTGTGCAGTGCTTGTGACCATAGATAATACCATGGCTATAACTAAGAAATAGCATCCTCCCACTCTTCAGTATGGTAGCAGTGCCTGTAAAGATGTGGCAGGTATAAGCCCATTATCCGGATGATGTGCTCACCAGAGCGATACACTGGCAGATATCAGTTGTGCATAGACATATTCAAAAGTCCCTGAAACACCTTGCTAACTAATAGCAGAATGGCTTCACTATTAAGAGGAAGCTTTAGCTCGGGCCCAACTCCAACGTGGCCTATTCAAATACATGTAAAACGCAAAAACGCTTTGCTGAGATAATCTCTGCGCCGACATTAATGAAATTTGTTGCATTTGGGAGAGAAAATTCTTGTGAATGTTGAAAGCAGAACTTCGATTTAGGGCCTGAATAGCGTTAAAGGAATTTTAAAGAATTCAAAAGTTCAACAAAAAAATAGACACACAAAGTTTATAAATTAATAGCTCCGCATCAAGAACAGATATTGCGTTCCTGTATATGGCATCCATTAGATAATTAAAAGCACACAAATTCGATATGGCAATTTATATATTACGTGAATTTGTTACATTGTGTACAAGGGTTCTGCGAAAGCTGTATTTTCATATTACTGAACTTTTTTAGGTTCATGTGCAACTTATCAGTTTTGTCTACTTTAGATGTACCATTAGATGCAATTCACAGAATTGTGATATCACTTTTCTTGCCGAGTTACAGAGTTGTAAACTTGATAGTTTTGTTTTCAGAAAATTTTTGTCTTTTTCCAATTTTTAACAAAATATTAATGACCTAAACCAAAAATTTGAAAGCAACAGTCGCTAGATTTGAAGTTTGTCTTTTAAATCCAATAATCTTTGTCAAATTTGGTGCAGTGGTTGCCGAGAAAAACAAATTCTCTTTTTACATGCATTTAGATAGGAACACCCGGCCTAAAGCTTCCTCTTAAAGGACGTCGTCTCATGAATCCATGCTGTGAAAACTGATCAAATCGGACAAGTACAAGTGAAGTTATCGCACTGACACACGACTTTCTATTTTGCTCTCTGTTAGGGTGCCGGAAGCTACGCAGGGGAGAAACCAAGGCGGCAAAGCAACGGCCAAAAGTTGATTGTCTAGGTGGCGCAATATGGTGAAAGGGCTCATCTTGGCACTCCATGTTGGCTGCGGTAGACTACACCACGCAATGCTCCACTGCTATCTTGGAGGCTGCGCATAGCAGATCCAGCTACCAGCAGTGCAAAGATCAAATGAACTTTCTGTTTCTTTTCAGGTCGCAGACATATATATTTCACTTCTTTAAATCAAACTTGCCAATTATATGCATTATTGAGAATGCTTTTGCAATCACGAAATTAGCCAATGGCGTTGATGGGTTCAGCAGTGTGCGATGGCGCTGCGTGACGCCACTGTGGAAGCAAGCGCAAACAAAGTTTCACTACGTTTGACATGAGATTGTAAATTCCCTGCTGCATGTGGCGCGTAAGATTTGGCTCACATATTCACAGCAGCCTTTGTGACAGACTGGCTCATTTGCTTACCATGTTCAAAAAGTGTTTTAGGGCCCCTTTAAGCATGAAATGCTGCTTTACCACTTTTCAGATTACCATTAGTTTCAGTAGACTGGCAGTACCAGAAGGCAACACACCAAGACAGCGAGTGGGACAACCATGTGGTATTTATTGCAATCAAAGTGATCAGCTGGTACAGAATATTTGTCAGTTCAAGAGGATTTTTCCTACACGAGGCTACAATTTGCATTATTATATTATATGTATATTTATACATACATATCACGAATGACACGCTGTACAGGACAGAAGACACACTCATTCTCGGAGAAAAAAGAAATTAAACGGCACATTCTTCTGTTTTTTTTTTTCCCCCTTTGAAATCAGGGGCTGGTGTGTCCATCCCGTACGCTAAAAAATAAAGGGAGCCTAAAGCCCCATGGTTCACATCTTAGCATACTCAAATGGTTTTCCCTGCCAAACAAACGAAAAACAGCCCTTTTCACCTTTGCATGGAATGTCTCAGTTTTGACTCTCGAGCATACAATTAGCACAAACACAAGGGAAGAAAAAGGGGGGGACAGAAATGTATAGACTACACAATAGGCAACGCCGTCTCTTTCTTTCCTATAGTTACATGTACCAACTGCCGAAATACAACAAAAGAATACGAAGATTATAAAAAAAAATATTTTGTGGCACAATTTTACTGAAAAACGAGAGCTCTCCGTAACAAGCTGCTGGCCCCAGTGTTGACTTTCGGTGGCATTACTGGCGCGAGCATGTCACACAGTACCAGACCACCTGCCGTTTCTTCGGAATGCTTGTGTCTACAGAGCTCTGCAATGCCAGCTGTTGCAGCCCTAGAGAAATGATAATGCAGAAGGCACCCCCTGGTTAACGAAGCGCAAAAGCGATGACTGTGTTTTTCATTGCTTTTGAGCTGCGGCTCGTCACGGACCGCGCAACGCGTGCCTGCAGTCAAGGCAGTACGCGCACTTCTGATGCAAAACGCTTCAACTCTGCTGGGGCCAGCAGCAAGTGAATCCGTCTGGATGATACGTACAATAGCAAACACTGTGGAATAGAAGAGCTCGGGCAACAAGCGAGAAGGAAAAGCGGATAGGCGGCGGGAGTGGGAATGGTGCATTTATACAAGCGGCGACTCAATTAGGCTCCAGATACTGGCAACCATCGACACTTAGATGCCATCACTATGCGCAAAACAGTCAACTCAAGGTGGTGACGACGACCACAGACATCAAACAGCCAAGCAAGAGCGCCTTGAAGACCAACAAAAGAAACCCATGTCGCTCCGTCCAGGCAGCTCCTCTTCACGCTCGAGGGACATTCAGCGGAAAGCCGGCTGGTAGTAGTAGCAGATATGTTACTTTCTCCTTTAGTGCTATGCAATGACGGGGGAGAAACAAAAATGTGGCCCACACTCGCAAGCCAAGGCCAAGTGTAGTGGGTGTAAGTAAGTGCACTCGTACGACGACACTGTTTGGCAACAACAAAATCATTGCATGGAGACCATTGTACATTAAAGAAAAAAAAAATGTAAGCAAGCTTAAGGATACCATATTTTTCAACATGACAGTAATGGAAAAAGACACTCTGACGTTGCAAGGGCAGTGGGTGAAATCAATAGAATGTTAGTATACAGAATGTGTACTCTGGTGAACTCCTTGACGAGCTAATTAGTAGAATAAGAAGAAGTAAAAAAAAATGAGGAAAGGAGCCACAATGGCTGACTTTCATGTGGCTGTAGTTTTCTTCTTCTCAGCTCTGTTAAATGACAAGTATATTTGAACTCAGCAGTCATCTGCACTATGGCACGGTAAAGGTCTCGCTCTCTCAAGCTGCCGACATGAAACGGCCCACGTTCTAGACCACAAGCAACAAAGAACAACTCAACGACCAACTCAGACAAAACAAGAAACGCGTGCCCTGTCGTCTTCTGCTTCCACACACACTCTCAAACAACCCTTGAAGGCTTGAGAAAGCGAAACACATAAAAAACAACAAGATGCGAACGACAAAAAACAGCAGTGGTATGTGCAAAACCCTAAAGATGTCCTACACGCACTGGATGATGACAACAAGTGCAGCTCAAGTATAACAGCTGAAGTATGATGCTGGACAACATGGCAGAAAAGTGTCATAAAGATGCCAATAAAAGCACAGTCCCAGCTGACAAAAAAAAAAAAAACCTTAAGATTGGAAGAAAAAAAAAGAAAGATACAAAGATATGGGAAACATGTTTGTTCACGTTACTCAAGCGATATCAGCACTTGGGAAAAGGGTGATGACAAGACAAAAGATTTTTTGCACACAGATGTTGCTTTCAAAAAGGCTACAACCACAACAAATCGCACCAACTAAACCAGCGTAGGTGCAATTAAAGCACAGTACCTGTCATTAAACCCACGTTCAAGTACAGTGCACAGCTTTGCACTGCAGGTTCCCGTATGCTAATTCTGCGAAAACCCAACTTCCCACGTGATCTGAAAACTTACAAAAGCTGAGTGAACAGAATAAAAGCTTCTGTAATCACCCAGACAGCAGCCATCACATGTGACTGGCTACACCAGCAAACTGATGGTAATTTACAAAACATTGAAAGTAAATTTGTTCTTGAGCATCAAAAAATGCCCCAATTAAGTTGAAGATAAAAGAGAAGACAGAAGCTGCCAAAAAATAATAATAGTGGCAAAGAAGACATGCCACTGGCATGAGGATGGTAAAATCACAAACAAATGCCTGTTCGAAAGAAAAAGCAGACATCTTTATGTTCCGGTGTAGAGGAAGTCAGTTTTCAAATTGGCAAGAAAATTCAGAAAAAGGATAAAATCTTTGTTCTCATAACATCCTCCCATTCTGTGAAAAATTGAGTCTACTGACGCCTACGCAGGCAAATGAGGGAATAACTAACACGTGCCTCATTTGAATTTATCATGCACAGAAAGCTGCAAATGCCAACAGCAGTTTGACGCGAGAACTGAAGTATGCACGTCTCTACCAAGTCCTTTCCTCTTCTCAACCTGTACAGAACCAAGCAGGCGGGATGAGCGCGACACAGTGAAAAGAAAAGAGTCGGCGGGCAGTTAATAGGTTCGCGAAAGTGCTGTGCCCAGACGGCCTTGTGCAAGGAAAGAAAGAAACAGAGAGAGAGAGAGAGAGGCAGGCTGTAGAGTAATCCAGCTAATCCAAGAAACTCTTCTAAAACATCATTACAAAAATAATAAAAACAAGAGCTCACACGTCAGCCATGCAGCAAGACTGTTTGAACAAATGCAACTATATGCTTTTCAGAAGGGATCAGTTGCGAAAGCACATGATTCGATACGCTCACCCACACTGAAAAGCTCCGAGCGTATTCCCATTTTGTGCTGCTCAGCTATCTCTTCCAGCTAGGTCCGAGTGACGCACTCACCCACTACTGAGTAGTAAGGCTATTCACTGAAACAACGTTCTTGACCCTTCTTTCCATTTCGGCATAACTAACCACAACCAAAGTTCCATGGTCTATCCCTGACAGACCAGCATGGAATAAAGAAAAGGGGGGGGTGAAGAAAAGGGAAGGAGAAGAAAGAAAAGGTTGTAGCAGGCATGAGTAAAATGCAACAAACAATCGAGGCTTCCTTCAATGGTATCAAAGAAGCTGATGACGTCGCTATACCAGTAACACAATACTGCTGTTGTTAATTTGCCATGCATTTCACCAGTATTCACGGTAGAAAAATTTAGCTTGAATATATGTGTAAGTGCATGCACATTTGCAGAGAGAAGACACATTACAATGGTAGAAACTTGAAGTACAAATGCTCTGTTTACAGTTTTATCTCTCGACTCTCACACCTTCTTGTCTCTTTATGAATCATTAGACTTGACAAAGAATCTAATAGAAAACGAAACCATAGAAGTCGAAGCCAAGCTGTAATAGCGCATAGCACTGACAGCATCAAACTTGGCTGTCTGTAGCTCCTATCTCACGCTTGGAACGTTTCCAACATTTCCAAAGAAAAAAAAAAAAGAAAACTGCGGAGCTTTATCGGGTGCCTGTGTGCAACTACAAATAGCGCCTGGTGTCAAACAATGTGCATGACTTGTTAGGTTCTGCGTGTTGGTTTGCAGTCCTTCAAATGTCGTGACAAATTAACCCTGCACCTGAAAGAAACTGCCATTTCTAAAGATTGAGAATAAAAAAGGGGGGGGGGGGAAGGAAAGGAAAGGTTCACTCGGCCAGAAAGCAAGCTCTTTGGCTCGCTGCTAGTAGCGCGCGAATAAATATAAATCTGGGAAGCAAAAGGTATAAAAAAGGGAGGCAGGAAGGACCACCGTACACTTGTGATCAGTCCTGACTTCACAAGGAACAAATACCGGGAGACGAAGGCAAAAACGAGTTGAAGGGAGAAACAAAAGAAAGAAACACCGACATGTTGAAAGTTGATGTGCGCCCAGTGAAAAATATGCTGGCAGTCAGCAAGGCTGCGGAGTAATGCTTTGAAATGTTTGTGTCAGTCAGGACAACTTCTCTTTCTGATGCAGACTGCACCACATTTGTATGTGCCAGTATACAAAAGATGTTTTTTTTTGTTTTTTCCTTCAAGCAGGCTGATTAAATGAGGAACGAATAAAAAAAAAAAAGTCCCAACTGCATAATGGCCAGATTGCAAGCTTAAAGATTAAAAGCTATGCAGACTGCACACCCTTTCAGCTGAAACATCTGACACTACAGATCCAAGATGCTTAAGATGACTTGGTGGCAGCAAATTGAGTAACCTGTTCTTAGTTTTTCAAAAGTTCCAGGCTTGCCTGAGTGCAAGGCCTGTGCTATTGTGTACCTACAAATTGAAGCGAGCCGGCATCTTCTAAGGCTTTGGCGATCGGCAGGTTGACCCAGTTATCCCGTATCAACCACCAATGTCACTGACAGCTAATGGGCAAACAAAAGTCTTGGTTTGTCCTTTTTGACAATTCCTACAAAACATTTTTCACGCAGACATGCTTTCAGAAATGGAGCAGCCCCAGAGAAAGATTTCTCGCGAGGAAAGGGAAAGGTAGCAATGTCGGTAAAACAATGTAAGAAAAATAAGAGGGGAACCAAAACACCAAGTGGCCCAGTGTGAGAATGCATGTATATTACGCATTAAGGGTCTGTACACGTGCGAGCAGGCACAGAGTTCTCCATCTTCAGACACTAAACGTGGCTTTGCTGCATAAAAGGGCCATGAAAAGTTTTCATTGAGAGGTACAGGAGGCACAGGCAGCAGTAGCTGAACAACCAAGTACAGACATGCTGTTATGCAGACAAAGAGAAAACGCATGGATGCGCAATTAAAGAAGTCAATGAGACAAAACAGAACGGTGCACAGCGAGCTGACAGAATATCTGCCAGAATGAGAAGAGCAGTTTCCTGCACGCCCAATTAAATGATAAAGCCAATTAATGAGCTTGTTTCTTTCTTAATACGTACCATTCTCTCTGCCGCCAGCAGATATTCTTCCCCAAAACCAACTCGCATCCCACACAGGGGTTCCCGATTGTTCTGTAAAGCCGAACCGGTATATGCTGGAGAACTCTGTGGCTCTACGTCCGAGCTATCTATTGGCTCCCCCTTTGCTGCAACCAAAGCATCGTGCGCTGCTTCAAGCTCTGTTCGGTTAATTTTCTGTTTCACCGGAATTGCAAATGCGTGCAGCGCAGTAGGTGTCATATGCAGAAGCTATATGAATTGCACATGATGCCAAAGCTTCGAGTGTAGTTTTCAAAAAGAAGCCAAGAGAGAGCGAGAAAGTGTACATGCCTGTCACTTTTCTGTGTCAAGAGGAGAAGCTGACAAAATCGTGGTGCAGTGATTAGAATCCTACCTAGTGGGCTATTCAACCCGAGGGTGTACTTCCGCAAGACACTTCTGAGCTCACAGCCACAGAAGGCTTTTGTTGCACAGTTTTCCCCACACAGGCAAGACAGGAGAGAGAGTAGAACACAGCTGTTCGCAGTGCCACTGCGTGTACGCATCACTCGCATGGCACTCGCTACCAGCGTTCCAAAGGAAGCAGCACTGAGCTGGACAGCCAGCTGCACTGAGAAATGGTGCGATCCTCTTTTGTTTTCTTTTTTTCCGGCTGAAGAGTAGAAAGACACACTTCTTGCCTTTCCCGGTCAGCACACTAGGTTGCATTCTGAATCACTACAACAATGCAGCTTTAGGGGCTAGCTCGGGATCCGGAACGCCTTCAATATGAAAAAAGCACTGTGATGGCAGCACGGACAGAAAGGGGCCACACTTCTCTTCTGCATCCTTGCTGACTGCACTGCTGTTGCAGTGCGACTGTGAACCGAAACGGGGCGCTGAGTTGCCCACACTAGTCAGGACACGACACAGGCTCTGAACAGTGCTACAAACAGGACGACGCACAGAGGAGAAAGGCCTACGTGCGCTTGCTCTCTCCTACATTCTGAGGGCCCCCGTTTGAAGCACTGCTCGGCCTTTGCAACCGTGCAATGACGTTACGGATCACCGAGGCTTCGAGGGAGGCCGACAACGAGAAGAAACGAACGAAAGAGAAACAGAAGGAACTGTTGCCTTCTTCACCACTGTGGTGGGCATGCAAGACACGTGCTGCCGAAGGCGGCACGCCATCTCTTTCTTTCTCGCTCTAAAAGGTCAAGGTCGAGTCGTCCCACTCGAGGTCCCCTTTGGCCTTGGCCTTCTCGGGTGGAGCCCCCTCTTCCTCCTCGCTTTCCTCGTGGTAGCTGCTGCCGTCGTCCGAGCTGTCGGAGTCGTCATCCTCGGCCGCAGCTCGGCGACCGTTGTTGCTCCCGCTGCCAGTGCTAGCACCCACGCCGCGACGGCCTTCCCGATCCTCGGTTATTTGCTGAAAGATGAACCGCACTCGTGAGACAGGGAGGGGACGAAGGGTGTGCTTTCAGCAAGACAGAAGAACAGTCCCACCAAAGTCCCAGCATACTTTATGCCAGTGAGTGAAGCACTTACGTCCATGGGGTTCACGGTGATCGTGAGGGAGGAGTCATCCCAGGCCATTTCCTGGTCCTGATCGTCCCCCGAGCGAAGGCGCGAACTGCCCTGCCGGTGCTGCTGGTGCTGGTGCGCCGCACGGATGCGGATCACGCCGAGCACAATCATGAACACCAGGAAGCCAACACACACCACTATGATGATGGTCACTGCATGGCCTGGGTGAAAAAAAAAATGAAAAAAAGGATTAATACCAGCTTCTGCAAAGACATAATGAGAAAACGGTGCACCAATGCAGTCGACGTCCGTTAATATGACCCTGACAAGTATGACCGATAATATACAGTATGACAATATGACCGATAAAATTGATTTAATTAAGCAAGAGACAGAAAAAAAAATGTCGAAACACATGTTAGCACAATTTTCCCAGTTCAAGCCCTCAAACTGAGCGTGATGCACTTTTTTATGTTGTCAAAGTTGAAAACTATAGCTCCTAAGCAAAGCAGAAAGCTAATGTGCACCCGATTTGTTAACGTGAAAAATTTAGCACACCTCCGATTCTGGCAATCACAGAAAGATGAAACCTGCGAACCTAAACTTGACAGAAGGCAAATTTACTTACACCTAACGTCTACAGTCATATCACTCTCAGACAGCCCTTTATCGGTGTCTAAGGGACCACAACATGCTAATCCTCCCTACAGTTCACTCCACGTTTGATATTCTGCATTTATCAAACAACTGTGCAACAAACGTAAACGAGAAGGAGGCACCCGCCTAGACTAACCACTTCACCAGTTTGTTCCTCGATGCATGCAATCCTCCGAAACGCCAAAAACATGTGACGTGACGTGACTTGTTGCGGCTAGCTTAGCATGTAGGATAACTTTGCTTTAGAAAGACCTTTTGTAACGAAAGACTGGAAGTGGCAGGTCATATGCAAGAGCTTGTTGTGTCACCGTCTTGCGAAAACAATGCTGATGAAATTGGCTAGGCTGGTTCTCGTGGTAGGCTGTTGCAAACGCTGTGAACGTAGCTTTAGTTTTGCATCCGACCAAACCATACAGGCAATATTCAGACCAGTTTTCTTACAAAAATGGCACGCAATAGATTTGGGTAAATACTGTAATCGTTCACTGTGAGCTACCATTTCTGCGTGAAAATCTCTCTAAGGTAGGCTGAAAATAGGGGTTTTCAGCAGAATGTGTTCGTTTGATGCATCCACTTTCTCTTAGTGCCGCCAAGATAACAGCCACTTAGTGCCACCTACCACAGCCACTGAAGTCTTGACTGGAGCCACCGTTGGAGCCAAGTGCATTTGTGCTGACCAGTCAAGTTCAAATTGTCCAGTGAAGACCAACTTTAGGGTGTAAATAATGAAAGTATTGGTCCATAGAAATGTACGGGCACTAGCTGAGACCTTTGGGCAGGATCGAATCAGCTGGTGTCAAATTAACAGAAGCCTACTGTACCACAAATGAACTATAAAAGTAGTCCGACATAGTGAGGCTTCGATGTTAAAAAATATGCAAGAAACCACCTGTTCCTTTGCTACTTGCCAGCATATATCCAGCATAATTGCTCATGTATCCAATAATTTTTGATATAAAGGTCTGGCTGTAATGACGTCTTGCTGCAGCGAGAGAACAAACGCTCATTGCTCACTTGCAGAGCTCTTGGCCAGTGCCTCGGACGCGCCGCCATCGAGCAGTTCCACATATTTCCCTGCGTGGGTCTTGGCCGGCTTGGCCTCGACGCTGTGTGAGGCCACCTGCGCGTGGGCGGCCATGGCAGGTGCAGCTGGAGCCACGGGCCGCGAGGACGACGGTGAGGCCGGAGTGGTGCGCATCGCTCCAGTGGCCGGTGCAGCCGTCTCGTGCTGGCTAGGTGACTCGGGCCGTGGGTGAATCACTGTCAGCTGAAGGCACAAAAGGAAAGGCTCATTACCGGACCAAGTGGTGGCTGATGCTAAGCCTCTGTGAACAGAATTTGTTTGAGGCCAGCGTGACATGCGCGATTGAACATGAAGGTGAAGACAAGCCAAGGCTAACTATGATGTGTCAATTCTTTTGTTTCTATTTTCGTCACTTTGTGTGATGTCTGTGTATTTTCAACTTGCATTCATTCATTCATGCTTAGTTTTGGGGCCTACGTGTATATTTGGCAATCGAACATGTTGTGGCGTGAAATCTCACAGTCTAGTTATCACTTATAAGACGTGTAAGAAATGTTCTACTCTGCACTTTTCGATTCTCATTTTGTTTGTCCGCAACACATACTTATTTAATGCCAATAAACTCCACGATGACACATATAGTCGATTCAGAAGGTTGGTTTAGAAGTGTGACATTCAAAATTAAGTGCTATTTAAATGTGAAAGGTGTGAAAAATTGTACTAAAAAAATTTCATTCGAACAGTCTGCTTTTTCAAAGGCGTACCTTTTTTGATTTGCGTGCATGGTTAGAAGCATGCTTGCCAATTAGAATTACAACTAAAAACACTTAAATCAGAGTGGCAGTCTTTATTATGTTAATTTTGGAAATTATGACCACCCTGAAGACATCTGATGGAAAAAAAAGCACTTGTTTCAGCAAACAGTCACAATTTTGTTACATAGTTGATTTGAGATTTCTAAGCGTACTGCTCAACAAGAACATTGGATAAGCCTCTAATTGCATTCAAATATTGTGTAATAAAATCCAGGTGTGCAAAGGTATGGCAGTGGCATTTTGTGTTAAGGCACTGAGTACTTAATTACAATAAATTTACCCATACAGAACATCCATTCATAAAAAGAAACCAGGGACCACGTCACATAAGGCATGAAAATACCTTTGTTATATCCGACATTCTTATATAAGCATACGTTTGTTACATGCTGATATCAGTGAGACATGTACTTTGTTACTTTACATTGTTATATTAAATAATTACACATTCTTGTGACATTACTTAGTTTCACGGCATGCACAACATAGGTACAGCCAATAATTTGCTATAGCCATGTTGTGCATGCAGTGAAACTTATGTTCAGGGGGCAAACATGTGCTTACTAAAGAACGATCATGGAACCATCATTATCATCATCATCATCATCATCATCACCACCACCATAATCACCAATAATTATCACCATCACCATAGAGTCACATTTGTGGAGAGTTAACAGCACTGTTGCTGATTGTTTCATTGGTGCCACATTGCAGTATTTGCATAGCAGTACTTGTTCAAGCAAAGCATTCAGGCTAAGGATGCCAAATTAAAATTTAGGTTTATTACATTGCATTATCGAACAGCTTGGCATTGGGTGACCAGGAACAAAGTCGGCTTACCGTTTGGATGTATTCATTGCTGACAAAGCGGCCATTCAACTCTGAGCAGACCAGCTTGAAAGCACGATTCAGGTAGTAGGCAGGTTTCTTGTTGAAGTACAGGATTTGCCGCAGCACATTTTCATAGTGCTGCACCTTGTCAGCTCCTGAAGAACCAAACAAGAAGTGCACACATCAATGCGATGTGCGCCTAGCACCCACATCTCAAGTACTACATTTACACATGCATAAGTAAAAATTTTAAGTGTTTCATAAGGGACTAATAAAAAGTGGGTATAAATCCTTTCGATTTCAAGTAGGGTGTGCAAGTACTTGAATATTCCATTATGAATCGAACAGCGTTCGTTTGAATAATCTGATTCGCGAATTGAATATCTAACATGAGCTTTCTCAAATGTTTTGTTTTTAGAATATTGGTACTTTCGGTGAATGACCCGACCGTGGTCGGTGCGATGACGTGCACAGAGTTCCAACAGCGCACGACCTTTATCGGTACTACAACGCTCAACCAGGTTGACTGGACCAATTGAAACCATTAACACTACGCGAACAGAGGATACTACAACAGCAGCGCGTGTGGAAAGCATGGAGCAAGAATGAAGATTGGTCTGATTAGCCACTGGAAGGCACACTGATCACATTGAATACGCAAGTAGATACGCACGTAGATCCACACAGTTGGGAGCTCTCAACCCACATGGGAATGCACAGATGAACTTAGCATGCATGCTCGCGGTAGTTGCTTGCTGGTCGACCGCAGACCTGAACGCTGCTTCAACAGCCGTCAATCTAACCTGCGTGCATGATCTAATGACCGATCGCTGATGAGCCACCCATAGGGACATATTAGTGACAAGTGGGAGGCCCATGTCGCGTGAAATTGCCGTGGACCTCCCTACTTGACGACTCTTCACTGTCGGCGCTGACTGTGGTTGATGCGAGCGGCGCCGACGACCACACAGAGCAGTTCCGAGTGACGTGGTCCACATTCCCCACTTTTGTCTGTCGCGCAGATTGGTCTTAACAAGCTGACGATAAACTACAAACCACCTGCCATAAAGATGGAAATACCCTCCTGTTTTCCGGGAGAAAACTGGAAAGCAAAACTTTCTAAACAACAGATTGCCATTAAGCACAGTGCGGACCACTATTAAATTGAGAACGCAATTGGTATTTAGGGCAAATTCGCTTTTTTTTCAGCTTTAGAGGGAAAAAAATCACTTGACTCTATTCAACAGGCATTCTATTGACAAAGAATATTTTCCAGAACTTCATATATAAACCGAGTTATCTGTGCTGGCATACTGATTTGTCGTTGCCTTTAATAAGAGTAGTGCCTACTATACATCTCTTGTTTCTTGTTTCTCTTGTTCTCTTGTTTCTTGGTAGATTCTTGTTAAGTAATGTCATTAGCCTCCTGAGCACTTGCAGCACTGCGTTTTTTGCATGGAATTTGGAAGCATAATAGTTTGTGTTAACTTTTCTAATACTCGATACTCGGCTTTCTTTTCTTGATTCAATACTTGATTCGAAATCTACTATTCAGTATTTGCACACCCCTAGATTCAAACGATGGATGCTGGGATTTCGGAAATGCTCTGCTTATGTAAATTTTGCGGTTGGTGCCTGAAGTGGCATATATACTGGAATATATACAGTGCCGGGAGTACCTGTGTTGCCATTCTCTTCATGCATTAGCTGTAGAAAAAACGAAAAGCACAGTTTAGAATGCATCCATGCCATCAACCCAAGGTGGCACAACTCAAGGGCTTAAAATCATTGAAACAAAAGCCTGAATGTAAATTTGTGAAGCGTTGCATCACACCATTCTGTGCTCTCACGCTTCCAGTGGCAGGTTTCATGCCCCCAATACTGTCGCAACTAATTTCTTTCGTACCGTCGAGCCTTGACGCACCAAGATTATAAGACCCCCAAACTGGCTGCATGGTATAGCGGCAGAGCAAGAGTTCCATCCGCATTTGGCTTAGTCATTTCTGTGCGCCCTGACTTTACTATCTTGATAAGCCCAAGCACCGATTTGTTTAAAAGGGCCCTGAATTAGCCTTCAGGCTTGGTGAAAAAGCACATTCTCCAGATAGCGTGCACTGTTGTGAACAACTCAGCCACATTTTACACTTGTGTGTAGCACATGGAACGTACAAATGGAGTGCAATGTCACCTTTTTCTCAAACACTTTCTTTTCAAACAGCAGCTTTCTTGTGACCCATTTTTGAAGCTGCTGGTGGCTTGTACAGGTCGTCATATGCAAGATTCCCACAGACGGGCGCTATTGGCGGATAGCTGACATCAATCAAGATAGGTATTTGGACGAGCGCTCTTCTTCTTACTGTTACTGTGTATATTAATTGACTCACTTTACTAAACAGGCTGAAGTAAGCAAAAATCTTCACTTTGAATTTCGATAAGAATTATGCACATCTGGAAAAATCTGGCCCTCTTGTGCTCACGCTTGGTCGTGCCCAGCCACACAGGAATGAAACTTTGGCCACCCGGCTTATTGGTGCCATAGCCGTAGGGTCCCGCGTACTCAACTAGCCCCGAACTACGTTAAACTTAAGCCAAGACCATATGTACGCTATACCTGCCACGCGTTGTGAGGAATGGTGGTTAGCATCTGCAAG
Organism: Dermacentor albipictus; assembly: GCF_038994185.2. Lineage (NCBI taxonomy): Eukaryota > Metazoa > Arthropoda > Arachnida > Ixodida > Ixodidae > Dermacentor > Dermacentor albipictus. Next base: position 107,929,601 of record NC_091822.1, on the reverse strand, counting down.
AGATGCGTGGCAGTGGGCTCTTACTTTGTATTCAGAATTCGTATTGTGCTTTCCACTTGGTTCGGTCATATTGTTGTGAAACCGGCTAAAACAGCAACGTGGTCAAAGCGAACAGCTAGCACGTTATGATGCGAATTAAATATGTTGTGTTCAAGCAGCATGCGATTCGAGTACAACATGGTGCACTGACTACACCGTTGGGACAACATTGGGCAACCTCCGTGACTTTTGGAGACAGTTTCACTTTCGTAAGATTTTGCCAACCCGTCGAAGTATACGGCTGACAGAGCTTGGCATGGCACCAGAAACACTGTCGACTGCATACACGAAGGCGTTTGGCCTGTGAAAGTGAAACTATCTGATCCACTGCTCTCTCGTGACCCAGTCTTGCCGTGACCCTGCTATGTGAGCACGTCAGCTTGACTTGGGTGGCTCGTGCCAGTTTCACAGAATCTCGGAGGTCATGCCTATCTGTGTCAGCCAGTGCTCTGCGCTGCAGTGAGAAACAGAAGTGGAAGCACTGGTTTCTTTAGCATGCCGCAGGCAAGCATCATCATCGGTAAGTGGCGTGACACATCTAGGCGTGGCCTCTGAGATTGCAATCTCGGAGGGTGAGCCTAGCTTCGCCAGTTACGTGCTGCAGCGAGAGAGAGAGAGGCGATAAAAGAGAAGCGTTGCTTGTGTGCGGCAACACACAGTGGTAAAAAAGAGCAGTGTTGCTTAATGGCGTATTTTATAAGTGGGCATTCTGAACTGCCGTCCCAAACGCGAGACACAAACGTGTCTCGTGTCTCTGTTTACGTGCCTACCACAAAAATCCTGCCAACTTTCTGACGTTCTTGCACAGCTTTCTGTCATGCTGTCTTAGGCATGCGACGCACACTAACCGTAAATGACCAGTCCATCTTTGCTCTCTCGGTGGTGGATGCCAAGGTGTGCCATCATGTATGACGGCAGCTGGAAGTGCTCGTGGTCTGGGTTCAGCGGAGGGTAGACCTGCACGCTACAGGAATCTAGCCGTCCAGGCCGCTGGGAAGCGGCGGGTGGTGACACCTGGTTGTCCTCTTCGTCGTCGTCATCCTCATCCTCCTGCAATAGCAAATAGTCCAGGTAATGTGGACCAGTTAATTCAGCATGATGGAATAAGTGAATCAGCATGGCCAGTTGCCTGCTCTTGAGGTTGCATACTCTGCGACGCCTGCGATTGCGAGCATGTTTCAGATCCACTGTCGTGGCCAAGAGTGGTGCTAGCTAACACTCAGGCCTAAATAAATATACTACACATCTGTTACAAATGTCCCAAAAATACATGGGGAGGTAGATACCATGGTAGAACAATGGTGGAGCATTGCACGACTGTTGTGAAGAAGGTGTGGGTTTGGCTACCATGTGCAGGAAGTTGTGTTTATGTTCACTTTCATTATGTTTTCTTTATCATTTATACATTTCAATCAAAAAGAGCTAACTCCTCCTGCGTTTCCTGGCTTCATAGTCTGTTGGCTTAATGTGATTGTAACTAACAAAAAGAACAAGCTCTTCGGTTTTCTTTATTATTCTCACTCAAGTAGCATGAAATGTTTATGCACAAAACAAAAACGTGCAGATTATCAATCCAATTTCTGTTGTTGTTTTGACAGCGGTTTGCTTGTGGTGCATGTTGCTTTGTCCTCGTTTACTTCTCACAGCTACGAGTACAACATCAACGCCATGCAGATGCACAGAAGGGTCGAGTGGTTGAGAAATTTTTATACCTCAAAGCTGTCATTATTAACACTAGCATATGTTACAGGGATTTTTGAGGCAAATATTAATATAAGCTAAAGTGATAGACCAGTACTCCAATGAGTCGAAAGCGTCCCTTTTTCGGAGGACAGAGCTTCTGAAAGCACAAAAATGACCTAAATGGGGGACAATATTGGTGGAGGCACTGTGCAGCTATAGTATAGCATAGCTCTGTTAATTCGACATCGGTAAATTCAATTTTTCTGGTAATGCGATCTCGACCGTAGGTCCCAGCTGGCACCCATGCATTTCTGTGGACCCAAACTTTTGCTATTTCGATCCTGAAACTGGCCATCACCGGACAACAAGAACTTGAACAGTCGGCACGCATGTGCCAGACCTCAATTATTAGACCCCAATAGTGACACCCCTTCATTGGCGAAGTATGTCACACAGAGCGCAGGGGACAGTGAATACGTTGAACACATGACGCTCCCATCGAATAAATCCTACTTTCGGCCAGCCGTAGGAAGATTTTCAAGCAATAACGATAGCTCACGCTGCCCGATTACGATATTTACCAGATTCCAATGTGCAGCTATTCTTTTTTCCTCAATAAATTGAACCAGAACCGGCATTCGCGGTGTTTGTATGCTTTGCCGCACAACTTGACTGTATCGCGGTGAAGCTGACTTTATAGCACATGCTGTTTCTTTGGTTTTTAAATGCTTTCCCTGAACACACTCCTTTTGTGGGATACATACAAGCTCTATTACTACGGTTTACTTTTTAGACGCACCACATAAGCACTTGGAAGAGTGAAGACTGACAAACATGCAAAGATTGACAAGCAAACACACTATGTTTAGATCACATCAGCTTTTTTCAGCGACATTGCTGCAGCAGACTTCGCCTGCTTCAGGAAGTTGCCAGTAGAAACCTGCTCGAAGTACCCATCCAGCATCCTTTTATCGTCTGAAGACTTCCAACAAAAAGTTTGGAGACCGGCGAGCGAGGTTTTTTCGTGAAAAGAACTTATTTTTCGCAAAGCTTGATGCAATGTTCGTAATGCAGTAAAAAGAGCCCAAATTTGTAAATGTTATGAAAAATGCAGTAGAGTTGGCAGGTATGTATAAGGGATTCCTTTATGTTGGGTGATCTGCACTTTGGAAAAACCGTGCGGCTCCTTCAGTAAGGAGTTCCTTCTCATCCAAGTTGGTACCTCTTGGCATAAACCAATCTCTACAAGGTTTCTACAGAAGAAATTGGACATTATAGACTGATTCAATGTTTACCACTTCAGCACAAAAACCCCTTTCAGAAACATTTACTCACGCTTCTCTGCATCACCTGACTCTAGTGGATGCCTGCATGTCTCTGAATCTAATCCGTCATCTATTCCTCAACCTATATGGTGTTTCTCTCTCTCCTTGGAAACCATTCAGTTAAGCTAATGGCTTGCCTGTTCTGCATATTGCATGATCGGCGCAAATTCTGCTTGTCCCTTTTAATCTTGACTAGAAAATCAGCTGCTGGCGCTTGCTCTCGAATATACGCAGTTGTCTTTTTACCTCTTCGTATTATTCAATTGAATCAATTCAATTCAAGTTTATTTTCATTCCGAAAAAGGAGGGGCTGGACTTTAGATGCTGTGCTCCCGCTTAACCAAAGTCACAATTCATTCCCTGTCCCGTGGCAAAATTGCAGCGTGGATGCAATGCATATGCTTTACAAAGCTGTAGTATAAGAAAAACATGCAGTACCCTTAATATTCGCAGCAGGACAAATCATTTATATAAAAATTGTGAAATACGCAGGATATGTTCACTGGGTACAAAGGGTTTAGTACAGTGAAAGTTTGCTCCGACAGAACTACTTGATTACTGAATTTGGGCTATGAAAAGGGTCAAGTTTTTTTATTTTCCTTTAGAGAGACGATTTCGCAGAACGAATACAGAGTAATGCAAGGACTACTTACACCTGTAGTAAGCCCTAGTAGAAGTGACTTGCCGTTTTTCATTCTGTCACTCGCTGCATAGTCCTTAGCTCACTTTTAAGCATTTCTTTTTTCTTTTTAATCCGCCAGAATGGGCAACAAATTTTGTAGGCCCGCTCCTACTCTCTGCATAGAAAGAGCAGCTTTTTCTGTACCTGTGAAGACGAGGAAGCCGTGCTGGCCTGGGTGGTAGTCGGACGTTCACGGCCAACTGAGATGAAGACAGAAGCAAACAGCTCGATGCCTTGCTTGAAAGGTTCGTACTCGCGTGCCAGGTTGGGCGTGCCATTGATGGTGATGCTTGGCTGCTCGGCGGCCAGAATGGTGACCCATGACTCTACAGGGGGAACCTTCTGTGCCTTACCATTGCTGCACCTGGGGGAGTAAGGGACAACAGGAAAGATTTGTTTCATCGATTGGCTGACTGACTGATCTTTCTTTTAATTGACTGGTTGGTTCACTGATTGACTGAGTTTAGCATTCTGAACTAGCATCTCTGCCATGAGAAAATTTTAAGTGTGCCATCACGACAGGTTGCTGTGAGCGCTACTTACATGACAGTTGTGGCTACGTGAACAGTGCGACGACCTGGTGTTGGGAAGTCACGTGAGTTGACATAGGCCACACGAGACACCAGATCCTCGATTGTGTCTTGGTCACGGGCTGTTACTGTGACTTCGCTGCGCTCAGAGTTGGACGTCACCTCCTACAAAAATATTGGAGATAAAGCGATGTAGTCAAAGGAATAGTACAATTGATGTGTGAGAGTGGTAGCAGCATCATCGTGTTGACAAGTTGGGTGCCGCATGCATATGTCCACATAAATGTAAAAGGTGAAGATGGTTGCTATCAGTACACCACATCCATCAGTCATCATTAAAGGTAAGCCAGGAAATGGTAGTGATAATAATCATCAGCCAATGCAAGAACTTGAATTCTTTTGAACTTGCACAATTTTCAAGTAAACATGGACTTCATGTGGGAATTTCACAAAAACCTTGCGGTGCAAGTCAGTGTAAGAAACTGCACGCTTCCTGAACAGAGCCGTGATAAGGGCTAGTTGGTGGTTCGTCTGCTATTTACGAAACGTGCACTTGTCTTACAGTGTTACGCTTGCAGCTAAAGCGTGAGCAATGATTTGTAATTCCCCAACTGCGATATACCCATGAGCGAGAAGCATACAATATTTTTTCTGTCCCTCTGCAGCTACCACAGCCTAGGATTGCTCAGATTAGTTAAATGTTTCTCACCAATATCACTCCCCACATCTTGCCACAAAGAAACCAGATCTCTCAGAGTCTGCAAGTTCTTGCACATTTACTTAAGACATACTTGCATCTAATGCAAACAAACAGGCCCCAGGCGCTGCAAAATAAAGTGCTTAATGCACCTGTGCGTCACTGAACTGTATGTAACGCTAGCTGTGCACCAGTTGATGGGCTGGATTAGAAGCTTCCCCCTACCCCACGTTGCAAGTCAGAAGTATGACCTCTCCAGCTTTCCAACACTAAACTCCCTCTCTCCCATCTACAACACCAACACCATTCCTCCGACTGTCCCTATGACGGTGCCTGTCATAATCTTGTGCACCAGTTGAACTGACAGGAAGTGTTGTGGCAAGCTGGGGACGTACGCCTGTAGATTAATCACAGATGTTTTCACGCACTTACTTTGTCCTCATTTCCATCACTCCCCCCACCCTGACTCAGCCTTTTGATGACTAACATCGGGATCTTGTCTTCAAGTGAAGCTTGTCGACATCATGTGGCCTTGACATACGCCACACTGTTTCATGAGAAGTAATGTACTCCTCTAGCGAGTGCATTCGTTATATTCCTTGTGCCCAGTATTATGTGACACCTGTTTCTCCGGCCTTCTGCTCCTCTTACAGCTGTCGCACTGTCATATGTGCACCACATGACTGCGCCATCTATTCTTGTGCACCTTTTCTTTTACCAGCTGCCCTATCTGGTGTGGGCACCCATTCAACGAGGTGAAAACTTGGTGCTGAATCACCGAGAGCAGTGCAGCAAAAGATAGCCGAGTGCTACTGAGTGCTTACCGTTCCTGTAGCCTGCGAGTCTGCAGGGGGGATGTCGAGCCACTCCTTGCATCGGTGCAGGCAGGACAGCACATCAGGGGACTCGGTACGTCCCCTCAGCACCGACAGACCGGTCAAGTAGCCACGGAAGTGGAATGCCATCTTGTTGTCCTTGCCTGCACGCATTAATTTCACGCACACAATGTATGTGCCACTCACACAATCAAAACCTGGGTTGTAGCAGATGGCTGAATCGAGCACACTTATAAATACCATGTTGATTCATGTGCAGTCTATCTTTGTTACAATTAAGTCACATCTGAGACAAAAATGTCTTCGTTAAATCGGATATTTACATTATACTCGATAATTTGACTCATGCTCGTCATGTTGAGATTTGATTATGCAGGGTGTCGCAGCAAGCTTTAGCCAAGTTTTAAGATATTCGGGTGCGCTACAGGACGATGTGAGTAGAAGCAGGTTGCTTGAGACTCACTGGGAGCAAATAATGCAACTTTTGCTTGCATTCTGTTTAGTTGCATAATTATTCAAGATTACTGAATTAATGTTGCATGTACTAAAGTTTGAAAACCATCCCACAAGAAAGTTGTGGAGTGCCTAGGAAAGGTTGAATTCAGCATTATCGTCAAGTTCCTGCTACTGTGAGATCATTGCTCCCGTGTCAAAAAGAAAGCTCACCAAATACGAAAACACTCATGTCTTTATGCATTGATTGAGTGCCGCAATCGAAGTGCCCTCAATCCTGCCATGCACGAACTAACAATGCTTTTACACGGTGCCGTTGTGAAGGTGACAGGGCAATGGACATAGGTGGTGGATTTGACATTCAAGTCAGCAACTGGGCAGAGATTTCGTAGCGGTGCCTTTTCTTATGCTTTTTCCTTTCCATGCTCTTCATGTTACATCAGTGATCAGAGTGGCGCTCTGCTTGCGATATCAGTGGAATCGGCTAGATGTAAATGGTGGATGATAAGAATCGAGCGGAAGGCAAAGCTACGAAATTGCAGCCTTGGTCTCGGTTGCACTGCCAAAGGCAATGGAAGTCGTCGTTCATGATACTGATAAGCAGAATGAAAAACCTGTTGCCGTTCTATCCTGTCAGTGGCAGCGAGCCAGCTTAATTGCGTCGTTCGTTCATACGTGGCATGACTGAGATCGCTGCAATCGTGGCATGCAAACAGGCAGTCCCATGGGTTCTTTTCATATTTCGTGGGCTTTCTTCATGACAAAGAAGAAATGATTGTGTAACAGGTGTTCTGCTGAATGCTACTGAATCGGACACTTCTTAGAACGCTCTACAATTTCCATATTGGGTGTTTTTCTCTAAATTTAGTACTTGCAAAGTTGATTAATTAATTTTGACTAATTATGCAACTAAAGAGACTGCAAAATATTGTACGGTTTGCTCCATAGAGTGGCCAACAACTTGCTTTTAGTCAAGTGCTCCTATAGCACACCTGTATATTCTTAAAGCTTGGCTAAAGTTAGCTAAGGCACTCTGTATAAGACCATACTTTTTTTTAAATATAGGCAATATAAAGCTCAGTGGCCAACATACCGTGTAGACTGTCGTAAGGGCCGCACCCCCAACTTGGCAGCCCAAAATTCAGGGAAAAAAATTTCCAGCAGAGAAGCAACTGATTCGGTGCACCGATGTGCACGTTCGGTGCACATAGAGGCACGCTGTGTATCTCTACGTGCCACTGCTAGATTAACTACTACTACTACTACTACTACTACTACTACTACTACTACTACTACTACTACTACTACTACTACTACTAGGGCCGCACCTCGTCAAAATTGTGAGAAAAAAAAAGTGCAGCCCTTGCACGAGTCCATATGGTAGATTCAAAGATAGAGCATGGACCCATAACCATGCATCAACATCTCGCTTGTGGCATAGCAGAACTAGAGGCTGCTCTACGGCTAATGTGAGCTACTGCTGTGGCCATCATACACCAAACACCATTTTCTATAACGGTAAGAGTGGTTCTGCCCGCTAGCTGGTTATAAGTATTACCTGGTGAAGTATGCACTATGTGCAGTGGCAGATGATGAGCAACAAACAATTATGCAATGCTGGTTCAGGAGACGTGCAAACATGCAATACAAGGAAGCTAAGCAGTGTGAATGCTTAAGCTGATGCCATTTCTTATGTCTGTACTTCTGGTTATGTTTTAGTTGACTTACATTTGGGAACACTTCCTCCCCCCCCCCTTTTTATTTACTGAATTTATTAGAATCTAGGCAGTTAGTTTTTTTTCATATAATGATATACCAAACTTTAGGGTCGGCTTAGATTCGAGGATTTTAAAAAACACGCCAGTTCTTAATTGAAAATGATAAATATGGCGCGTTGCTCGCGGCACCCGGAAAAGTCAGTATCGCACCCGCTATTAGCCGTGCCAGTTGCCAACTGAAGTACACGAGCGACGTTGCTATTTTGACCTGTGTCGTATCGGTATGTGGTGTGGCCCATAGTGTGGCATAATCTTAATGGCACCAAACAGGCGATGCCACTATAGTGCCACTTTCAGATGAAAAGTTGTGCTAGCCACAAAAGCATTGTCAAGCCTGGCAGGACTTCAGCATCAATGAGAAAAATTTCCGTCGTTGGGAGGGGGGGCAACGAGGGACGCTTTCTGCGCGGGCCGCAACGAGGAGCTGACATTACGATAAGGAAAATGAGCGCGCGTTAACAGAGAGGAGCTGTTCACAGAGATTGCGCCGCGTTTCGATGCGTGCGAGCTGTGCTGCACTGTTTGCGCATGCATGGGCGCGTGGACACAAGATTGCGCACGTCTGCAAGCATGCGTGTGGTCTGAGCTATAGCGATGAGGCTAGCAGCAATCATAACATAGTGAGCTCGGCATGTTCGCATTAAATAAATGCTGTTTTCATTTTGTGAACGCTGTCCTCACTTTTTTGTATGGCTTACATTCGAGGTAAATTTTTTACATTTTTTCTGGCTTCGGACATTTGGGGGTTGGCTTTGAATCAGGGCCGTCCTAGATTCGAGTAAATACGGTATGTCTTGGTTGTTCACTGGGAAATGAAGCTACTGTTGCCTCTGACAGAACAGCCAGCTAGCGCTATTTCAACTCAGTGAATTTAATTCTGTTCTTGTTATTTTATAAGCTGTCTACCATTTCTCTATCGAGTAGCTGTCTTTCAAGAATTTTCACCACTTCACCCAATTATAACATGCACCTAGCTTTTATCTTAATAAATATATTATTTTAATAATAATAATTTATTTTATTTATTTAAAACAGAAGTGCTGTGGCATTGGTACAGTTCTGCCTCCTCAGACAGGTGCTCTAAATAGATGAACACGGATAGTTTACCCATTCCTCCACTGCTTCTTGGGTTTAAAAGGCGCATGTAATGCGCACTTCACTTTTCTCTCAGCATGCACTGCCTGGCCTTTCACGACGGCCCCTGATGTGTTGCCGCAGAGACAGTGAGTCCAACCTACCTTGCCAGCAGGCTCCCACGACAAAGGTGGTATTGATGTTCTTGGTCTGGTGCAGCGGCCAGTCGTCGACAATCTCAGGGTTGTTGGCTGTCACCTTGAAGGGCCGCCCATCAACGTACAGGGAGGCCTGCACAGCGTTCAGGTGCTTGTCACCACTCTTTGAACGGAGAACTGTCGCCAATACTTCAATACAGCTACATGAATTCACACACGAGGGCATGCTCGCATCGCTACTAAATGATACCTTTATATGTCTCTGGCAGTTTCCTAACGTTATGAACAAATCACAGCTTCAATACTACAGCATGCAGGACCTACAGAATGTGTACTTTTTGAGCAGCGTGACTTCGCAGTGTGAAGTTCAAAAAGAACACAGAAAAAATAAGGGTGAGGGACAAAACGCACAAATAAAACACTGATTCTTGTGTGTTGCATCAGCCCATGCTGCAAAGTAATTAACATAGGAAGTTGAGCAAGTTGGTGTTGATGCATTCGCTGCGACATAGTTACTAGCACTAGCAAGACTAACAAATAGAAAGGTGAAACAGGACAGAGTGCTCTGGCCTGTCCCACCTTTCTTTCCGTTAGTCTTGCTAGCACTAGTAACTATGTCCCATGCTGCAAAATGCATACATCTCAACTCCAAATAACTACAACTCCAAAGTCAACTAAATACAACATTGCATTTCACCCTGCCTTTTACGCTATTACAACATAGTACTCTGTTTATACAAATATAAGGCAACCATGTTTCTAATGTGTGGTGGGACATTTGACAACTGAGAAAATAAGAACAGAAATAACAGTGCCAATATGACCTGAATAAACCTTACACAAAGAGAATGTTGTCACCTGTGCTTAAGGTAGGAAGCCCTATGTATAATCTGCAATTTGTTATCACAATCGTTACTTTCTCAGGGCCGACTGCAGATGCTCTTGGACCCGCTGAGGTGCACATCAGTGAAATTGGTAGCTAAACGCTCTGACAGAGCGGCAATATGGGTTGCTGTGAGAGGCCAAAGGTTTATGGGACAGTGAAGCTGCATTGCAGCACTTGTCGCAGCAGTAGGCAAGGCCACAGAAATGCTCTGTGCAGTTGCCCTTTCCTGTGCATTATGCTCTCAACTTTCTGATGACATGAGCATCCTACTAGGTATGCATGTCCGGGTTCTGACTAGCTGATTGAGAGGCTGGATTTCCTTCATAGCTCTGTTGCATAGTGGTTGAGCCTGTCAAAAAGTGAAGGGAGAAGTTAAAAGATGCAAAAAGAATCTCGCATTATGTGCATATTTACTAGCTTGCATTCATTACTTTACATTTTTTACATGCTGTTCTAGCAGAAGTAAGAGCTATGTAAGACGGCAGCCAAAAGGGCACACGCACCTCTGGGAAGTTGACAGAAACGGCGTAGTGGTGCCACCGGTCGTCGCAGACCTCGGGTGTCTTCCAGCGCCACTCGGCTGGTGTGAACTTGTTGGCCTGCTCCTGGGTGGGTTCTCGGCGCAGCAGCAGGATCAGCCGACAGTTGCGCAGAAACAGCGCCGTGTGATGCCTGCTCATTCCTGCACACGGAGGCAGACAACTCTTGTTTCTCGAAACTCTCTGTAGCTATGGAAATGCTAACATCATTGTGCACCACAAGTTGGGCCGCTTGAAAGTGCCCCTCATAAGGTTTTGTCAGAAAGTTCGGTTAAATATTAGGCATTGTAAAGCATCATACAGGAAGTGTATTATGGCAAAAGTATTTATAAAGCGTCTATGGTACTAGTGGAGAGAGAAGCAAATGAAAAGGCACTTGAGGAGGCAAGCTACCCTTTCCCAGGGGATGCTCTCTTCCTTTGCCTTGACCCCTGCACCGTCCTCTATTACGTCTCCCTCTTATTCTTGTGGTGTAGCGCATTTCCAGAGACAATCCCATGCATTAAGATCTTCAGGGTAATCGGCAAGTTGTTCATCCTGCTTTGTGGTGCAGTGGATTTTCAGAGACGATTCCATGCATTATGGTCTGGTATCGCCACTGTGTGCGATGTCACTTGCTTTATACCTCATGGGCTCTTTTGAAAAGAGCATTCAAGCTTCTGTTCAACTTTTCACTTCTTCTCGGGGCATGAATTAGTGTAATACATTGTATACACAATCGTCACTGTAGGATCTGAGCACCCCAATTGTCTGTTTGCAATAGCCAAGGCCCTTTAGTAAGCACGGTTAAATTTTTGTAGCCTTGTGACTGTTGGTTCACAAATAATGAATGGATGTATGAAAAGTAACTAAAGTTCAATAGCCGCAGGTGCAAACACTGTAAAGGTGCTAGGCTTGCTGCTCAGATGAGTGAATTTCTTGGAGGAGTTAGAACAGCTGGGGCAAAGTTGAATTAAGTGTGCTGACTTCAACAAGGATTTAAAATGAAAAATGTATTTCACAACCCTCTGCCTTTTCTGAAATGACGTTAGCACCCCCCATACACTATACTGTTGCTGGGTAGCAATGGTGCACAGGCAGTAACACTAGCATAAAGCACGAATAGAAAGTAATAGCTCTTTATTGGGCAAACTTTGGCCCTGAAAGCACAGCAACACTTAGGTGACAACAATAGTGCAAAGTGCAGTTGGTGATCGTTGAGCCGAATAGCACTGCTCGAGTTCCTCTGCTATTTATACAAGTGCCATCACACATATCAGAGCAGTTGATGGCGCTCGCATCGGTTCGGGAATGCAATACTACTGAGTCTGTGACACGCATGCAATCAGATTATAATGGGCCCATAACAAGGTTGATGAGAGTACGGAAAGTGTATAATTTGCGAGAATGTCAACATGACAATACTGATAAGTTGTCGGAAGTGATTACTGGCCAAAAGGTGTGGCAATACAATATGCACATAACCAGTGAACTCACACAGTCAGTGAGTGAAAAATGGCATGGCAAGTGAAGCAACACGTACGGTGGTCGTCCGAGTTGCACAATACGTGCTCCTTGAGGTGGCTGGCGTTGTGGGAGGTGGGCGCACGGTGGCGCATCCAGAAGCCCACCGTGAAGACATTGGTCAGGTTGTGCGACACAGTGGACTCGGGAATGACGACGGCATTGGTGGCCCCGTCAAACTCGTAGATCTGGTCACTCTCACGGCCCTCGTCTGTTGGCAGCCCCTGCGTCCACTCGGCTCCGACACCGGGGCTTGGCAGCAGGTCCACGCTGTCCGAGCTGGCACCTGCATTCACGCGGAGCAAAAGAAACAACCACAAACATTACTACAAGAACAGGGTAGACTGTTTCGATGGGAACACTTGCTTTTCCTCCCAGAGAGTTAAGAGTTTCTTGAAATGAAAAGCTATCACATGATACTTTCTTGAACATGAGAACTACTTATTGTGAATCAGCAATTCACATTCCAACTTATACTTCTGCTGATGTACATTTAAGTGTTTCGGTTTATACTGGTGCCTCCTTTACAACAAAGGAAACTTGGAAAACTGTACATTCAGAAGTACATTACACAGACAGATAAAGATTATGCATAATGAAAATGCACAATGTGAACCCTTAAAAACGCTCTATCAGAAGGCAATCAACAAACACAATGGAAAGCAGCAGATACATGGCTAGCAATTTTGTCCAAGAATTTAATAAACTGATCGGCAACCATGCCTCATGAGGTGATTTCAAAATGACAGTGTAGTCACATGGCTGTGACTGGCGAAGACAGGTAGGCAAGCGATGGCAAACTGAAGAAACCTAAGCCCTCTGTTGGGCAAACTTGTTGCCTGTAAAACAACACTGTTTTCTGATCCCTGGGCTCTCACTATCTCCACCACCATTAAGTTTTACCATCTTCAAAACAGTGCAACTTGGTGGTGGTGAAAGTGACAGCTCAGCCAACAGTAGCTGAATTGAATGACATGGCTCGCAATTGACTTCCAGTTGCAAAACATCATAGAACTGATCAACCCAAGGTGATTTTGCTAGCTCTAGTTCTTATTATGTACAGTGCATGCAATTTGATTACACAACCCTGCAGCCTTTATAGGAGTGTTTACAACAATCGTGAAATCAAGAATTGTCAATGCACTGAGCACATCCCATGCGGGTACAAAAACCCACATAGGAGTGCAAAGAAAATGAAAGTGAGAAAAATATTAACAATTTAATAAATACTGTGATTCACTGACCACAAAGTTTTCTCTGAGAGTCAACCGAGTAGGTGTCCCGGTCACAACCCTTGCCCACATGGCGTGTAGCCAAGGTCAGACGAGCTGACAGCTGTTCAGGTTCGCAAGCGCCTTCACACAGCTCCAGCTGCGCATCTGGGAACAAGGCCCTCCGGCCAGATCCTGGCGTGTACTCCACATGTTCCTCCATGCCTGCGAGATGCAAAAGAGCAGTCCAGATTTCATGGGGTGCACTAGCCTGGTTGCATCCATGTGAACATCCGAATTATCGAGCTTTGGCAGCTGATGACTCTGCATCAAATTCTGTTGTGTTTCAACAGAAGGTCTATTGAATCTACCATAAACTCAATAGAAACTCAATATAATTTCTGTAACTTTTGTAAGTGCTTTGCACTCGCAAACACTGTGGCAAGAGTTTTACAACTTCAATGACTACTAGTTCAGAGGCTGGATTTAAACAAAGGCCCACCTTTTCGCAGTTTTTCTTATGATAATAACAATGGTAACAACATGAAAAAAATTGAAACGAAGAGCATTGAAACCACAGTTGAATGCACAGCCATTAGAAACATTCATTGGTTTAACTAGTATGATTATGTGAACACAGCTATTAAGTGAACAAAGCAACACATGCCCAGGTGCTTTAGATGGAGCCTAACCTTACCCAAGAGAAAAAATGTTAGGAATATTGCAGCTGCGAGCTGCCGTCGTCGCGACAGCTTTTGCAACAACAATCTTAACCAGGAAACGTATGCAGGGAGCACTACGTGTTTGAATTGTCATCAGGAGTACTTTATCGTCAATGTTGCGGTCTGGATTGTTTTGTGCTTGTTCTTTACTGAAACAAATGCTATGCTATATGTTGCATGTGTGGTACCAAAGAATATATGCACTTTTCACTTCAATTGCTCAAGCTTTCTTTTTAATTGCCGAGGGTATTTTTTTTTCCATGAGGATGCACTGCAGGGATTCAAGCGGCTAAGGGAGCTTTGGACCAGCTCTGGGAGCAGAAAATTTGGTGCATTGGAGCAGGTTTGGAGCAGGACCTGTTCATTTTGGAGCAAGAGATACGGTTTTGGAGCATGCTATGCGAGGCTCAGCATGAGTGAAATACAGACAAATCAATGTTTTTATTGACTTTGCAGAACACTATTAAGTCACAGCAAATCAATTCTGTGGAAGCCCGCAAAGTAGAAGAAAGTTCACTAAAGGAAAAAAAGGCATGCACCCGACAAAGGAAACCCATTTACGTTCTTCGGAAACCGCTATTAAGTTACATACTGTACATGCCAACTATAAATGTGCCCAAGAAAAGAAAAATAACCAAGATATTCATGCAAACAGCACTAATTGTATGTTGATAGGCTTTTTGTTAATGCTGTTAAAAGTTTCTTTCTCGTTGTGCACAAGCAACTAATATCCAAGTTTGGTTAGCTAAGATTAATTACCTCACTTGTTGGATAATGCAAATTATAGGTTACTTTAATTATGGCTCGTGTTTCAACATCCTCCACAACTTTTCAATGACATTTCGTCGATTAGGTAAGTTTATAAAGTTAGCTAGTTAGATGTATTCGTGCACAATGAACAAGAAATACTTACCATGACGGCCATGAACAACACCCATCAACAAACAGTTAACGCTGTTTGCATAATGCCCTCAGCCTTTTTTAAATTCTTGGTGGCATTCAATTGGCATAGCAGAGTGCCACAGAACAAATGCGAAGTTACTTCGTTGGTCAGTGCATGCTTGCCAGTATTCCACATAACTTGGTGAGAAGAAAGAATAAAAACTCAGACATTCATCAAAAGAATAAAGGGAAAAACGCATTCAGTGGTTTTCCAATTAGCGTCGCCGACCAATATTTTGCACAAGCTCGATTATTAGGACTGGCCCATAAAGTCAATGTAACACAGTGACTAATATTTGAATGCCAAACAACGGTTTCATAAGATTTTCAGACCCAATCTGCACAAGTCGTGTCGTGAGCATCGTGGCCACGAACACAATTTCTGTTTGCATATTCTCTGTCCCTTTACGACCGCCATTCTGCTGCTATGTTAGACTAAAACCGAAACTTTACATCCTCAGTTTCTGTTTTGCAGCCACAAAAGTCTGATTTTTTCGGTGTGGTTGGGCACAATACAGAGTACCCAGAGTTCAAACGTAAGTGATGATTACGGCTGCCATTGGATATTTTTGGTCAAGAGGTTTCACGTGCACGTGCAAAATATATTTTAATGTTACACGCACTGTGTCTGCCATTAATTGACACAGATTTAACAGTAGGGCTTACAAGCGAGCCTTAAAATGTATAATGACAGACCGTGTGACGTATTCATTCAACTGAGAGCACGGATTTCTTTCCCAGCTGCCCCATAAAAGGAGCACCAGTTCAAATAATCTTTAGCTGGTCTGCATATTACCCAAATGCTTATTTGTAATGCATTGAATAGCACAAAGGAATTTCATTTTCTTGTGGCCAAGTTACAATGTGTCACCACACTCTCACTCCAAAGATGCCGAAGCTGTAACAGAGCTCTAACTCGGCTTCTAGGGCTAAATGCTGGCTGACACGTGGTGGTATGATTGCCACTGAACACGAACATCCCACAAAATTTAGACATTTCATTTGAAGTCAGTGTTTTGGCGAAAGATGGCGCAAATGGCACAGCACTTCCATTCCTGTGCTGCGAAAAATCCTGACCAACTAGAGGCTGACAGCTTCGCAGTAAAATGAAGCTTGTAATCACTGCTTGTACACAAATTTTCTGCCGCAAATGGCCATACAACACGTTTGCAAGGACCAGCACACAAGTTGGTGCCACAGTAGCAGATGTGCCCTCGCAAAAACTGTGCATCAAATTCAATTGTGTTTCAAAGGAAAGTCCACTGAACGCAGAAAAAGTAAGCAGAAATTCAATAGAATTTCTATAATGACTTTAGTGAATGCTTTGCACTCTGCACACACTGCGGAAGAGCCTGGCGACTTGCACAATGACTTTTAGAGCTACAATTTAAACGAAAGCCCACCTTTCCATCCAACCTTGCAGACCCTGTTGACCTTGATGGTGACAGTGACTGGGTGGCTCTGTTTCATGCTGCAGTCAAATGCAACCACCTGGAAGATGTGGTTGCTGCTTGCCTCCCAGTCCAAAGGCTCTGTGGTCCAGATGGTGCCTGGTAGTCATAGAATGAGCAATAAGCATGTTTGTTGAGGCACATCGTTATCACAATTATACATAATTATGCCCACCGCAGGATGAAGGCATCTTCTAGCAATCAGCAACTAGCCCTGTTATGCATGTCGACAAATAAATAGTGCAAAGAAGTTTGTGTGTTCTTTTGCCCATGTGAGATCACTGGTGTAAGACATGTATATAATAGATGTGTGCTGCTGAATAAACCTTTGTTTGAGGTCGGCGCCTGTTACATACATTTCTTTTCTTAGTCCACATACTCTTGCTTTGTTTATTCATCGCCATGCAACATTACAAACCCACCCAACTTCAATGTCCTGTCTGCTGTCTTTGTTGCATGACTGCAAATTTTTTAATTTAATCATATGACCTAATTTTCTGCTGTCCTCAACACCACTTCTCTTCCATTGGCACCCACTCTATTACTCCATTAGTTATCTAGTCTCTACCATTAAATGGTGCGCTCAGCTACATATCTTCCTTTTATTATAGACTAGGATAGTGGCTAGCCTATTTTCTTATTTCATAGGCTCTTAAGCTTTCCTGTTCCATTGGCTCAGATCCCTTGAATGAAGCCCACGAATACAAGTATCTTGTATTTACATATATTAAAAACCTAAACAGGAATATCCACATTACTAATGCTGCCTCTTCTGCTTTTAGACAACTGTGCCTACTACACTATAAGCTTAAAGATGTATCCCCTGAAGAAGTCGTTAGCTTATACCACCTTTATTAAACTCAAACTGGAATGTTCTTCTGTTATTTGGGATCCGTTCATTAAAACTAACACTAATGCCCTTGAGAGAATACAGAGAAGTGTCATTCATCTTATTTTCTCCAAATACGGCTGTGAAGACCCTGTAACCAAGTTATTGCACAGAAATGAATTTCACGCCCTTGAAACAAGGCAGAAAATACTGCTACTGAAATTTATTTACCTATTAATAAACCTTAACCTTTCTCTACATCCTAGTCCATACCTCACTCTTTCTGCAAAAAATTTATCATTCTACCCTCTTACTCTCTCTCTCTCTCTCTCTCCTTACCTTTCCAGGGCAAACCTCCTTAAGTTGTCTTTTTTCCCCAGAACTATAGAAGAATGGAATGCCATGCCTCTTCATTATCTTAACTCTGTAGAAACACTTGAAACTCATGTTTTTAATAGTTTGTTCTAGGTTAAATTGCTGTTTTATCTGTTTTCTTAAGATTTGATTTTTTTCTTGTAATGTTATATTCGCATTCTAGCCAATTGTATTGCATATATATCAGTGCACCTTGCCCCTCCTGCTTCGGCCATAATACTTGCAGTATGATGTAGATAAATAACATAAATAAATACTAAATAGAAGAACAATCTCCCTTCATTCTTTCACTTCACCTTGAGTATTTGTCATGAGCATTATACAAAGACAATTTTAATGCAACATTTCCAGAACATTAGGCTACATTCACTGGCAACATATTATATCATCTTCCGGACCTCGTGCTTCTTCAAAAAGAGGTCAATTTTGATCAACTTGCAGCATACATCAATTAGCTCTATCTTTTGTTTTGCCACAAATAATACAATGAGACCATCACAAGTGAATGGCTCACCTTCAGAGTCGATGGAAAAGGGCACGTGGGCATCCAGGATGTCGTACTTGCAGATTTCACTGTTCTTGGGCGTGCAGTCTGCATCGAGGGCACGCACACGAAGCACGCGCTCGTGTGGTGGCCGGCCCTCGTCCACACTGCCCTGGTAGGACTCCTCCTCCCACCGAGGAGCAAACTCGTTGACATCGTCCACTGTCAGGTGCACAGTCACGCTGCAAGAAGAGCACGAGGAGTGCGCAGGTCAAATACAAGGCAAGGCCGCTGGATTTCAGCATGGGTAGCACACAATGCAAGTCCACTAATTGAAGCCACCACAGATTTCAGGGGAAAATGACCAATGCTCAAGTGCGATTTGCTGGTCTTGCTTTAATCTAGGCAAGCTGCCATCTGCTACCATTCAGTGCCACCTAGCTGTTGTAGTGCTTCCGTAGCTATATGACTTCCTTATGCTAAGTACAAGGTCACCAGGGCTCAATTTCCAGCTGCTATGTCCCCATTCTGATGTGGATGGAATGAATGGGTGAATGAATGAATCAACTTAGTGAAATGAAACAAGATACTGGTGGGCCAGCTCCCCTTTAGAGCCATCGGTTCCTGTGACACAGGCTTTGATACAAGAACATTTTTA
This sequence comes from Dermacentor albipictus, assembly GCF_038994185.2. Lineage (NCBI taxonomy): Eukaryota > Metazoa > Arthropoda > Arachnida > Ixodida > Ixodidae > Dermacentor > Dermacentor albipictus. The sequence continues at coordinate 107,910,746 of NC_091822.1, read as the reverse complement.
GCTATTAATCAACATCCCCAATTTTCTACTGGAAACAAGATTATGAAAATGCTATACCTGGTATCACGAAAATATCTTTCTAAAAATTTCTTTCTGATAATGATATTCTGTCACTGTCTACATATGCAACTTTTTACGCTTAATGATTGTGTATTCCATTGTGTATTCCATTGTGTCCACAGTAGCACACAGGAATAAAATTGTGAAGTTTCACAATTTGTGTTTGCTGTTGACAAGAAAAAAAAAGGAAGTGCAGATGCGTATGCCTATTTGAGTAACTAATACATCAACAACAATGAAACTGTATATGGTTGTTTTTACACCCTTCAGAAGTCCTAGGAGATTGTTTGGCCACTGTTTGAAGTCTACCTAGGACTTGCAAATGCTTGACAATTTTTTCGCTATACCAAACCCAGCGTTTTTCCGTTAAAATCATAATAATCTATATCCTTTGATTTCAAATAGTTTCTCCAATGCCGCCTATAATTTTGTCAATGAACATGGCATCTTCGGGCATAATGAATGTAAAACAGGTCCCCCGGAAGGGCTGGCGATGTTGGGCTGAAGTCCCAAAATTAGCACCACACGGGATCCGCAACAAGCCCAAGGACGCCATTAAGACGTTGGAGGGAGAAGAGACACTACTTGCATGAGGACACGAATGCTAAGGTGCTCCCCGAACTGAGCTTAGCCCATAAGCTCAGGTCCAAACACAACACCTGAGAAATCTGCAGAATGTTTGTCAATTTGTGCCCCCCTGAGGTGACCTCCTAAAAGGAGCCGAATGCGACATGGAAAAAAAAAGAAAGAATTATTAACTAAAATAAACATGCAAGGAAATACATTAGAGTGATGGATACACCAGGTAACCTTTATTCTATAACTCAAAGCAAATGCTGGGCTCTAAAGCAAGCTGCGTTGCTGCATCACTGCATGAAAATGGTCATGAAAGCTTCACTGTAATATCAGTGCTGTGTGCTGGAGAAAGGATAAGAATGAGCGGCATGATGTTTCTTTATCAGGAATTTCACATGCTGCTGCTAATAATAACAATGATGATGATGATGATGATAATAATAATAATAATAATAATCTTTACTGCACTCAAACATAAAAAAGGGTCAACTAAGTGTCGATGCTAAAGCAAATGAGGTCGACATACATGGGGTTAAAATGATTTGTGATAAATTTTTAATATATAGCTTGTTTGTCTCTTTCTTTGTTCATTATTCACTAATTTCACATCGTGTTCGTATCGCATTTCACGCGCAATTACGTCGATTTTGTTTTATTTAACGTCGACACTTGGTTGACGCTCTTTTTTTTTTTTTACTAAGAGGTCAGGTGGGCCAATCCCGGAGATTGTGCAGTCTAAGGTGCAATGTGGCTAAGTTTCGACTATATTGGCACTCATTACGGCCGCACCGTTAATTTGAATCTGTGATTAATTATCGCTTCTTGTGGGCACCGGCGAAGACGTTTTACAGACAACGTTGTATTGCGCGAACTCTAATCTAAACGGACACACCCAATTTTCCAAAAGTATGCCGTAAGGCGACTTTGCCTCAACACAACTCTATCTACAGCGGTGCACCCTTTACAGGAGTATAGTGCAATGTGGTTAATCTTACACTATACCGGCGCTAATTATGACCGTACTCTTAATTTTACCAACTCTGCAACTAATTCTCGCTTCTTGTCTAGTTTAGACCTATATTTACACACCATTTGCGACACGACACGACGTTATGGAGGTGCCAAAGGACCGTTTTCCTTCTGGAAGTGGTTACAAGATACCCAGATCCTATATATGCCAAACCTGTGGTCAGCTAAGACTTCGCCTTCAAAAAAGAAAAAGGGGGCGGGGATTTAAGAAAGGAGGAAACCAATCGCCCTGTTTGGCGTGCTAGGCTTAGCCGATGAGTACAAACCCGTCCACGGAGCACCTGCCGGACGCCAGACAAGTTTCGTACGTCATCGTGAACCATGCAACGCCGCCGTCATAAAATTGAGCAAGCCTGCAGGACGACTGTACCCCCAGAACACTTTCTCTAATAAACATGGAAGCAATTAAGCGTCACCTCTCCCCGCCACTTTCTATTTGTGCCACTCTTGCTCAGATTTTTTTGTCGTGTCCAGCGGCAGCCAACAGAAAATGGGCAAAGCCTCTGAAATCATCACTGCACGCGGTTCGCGTCGCCCGACCTTGGAGGTCATGCTGCTGGGCTTGTGAATACTCATCTCGCCTCTATAAGCAGGGCACCAGCGATGCGAAGTGCGCAGGTAACCAAAGATCGGTAGACCAGTTGGCTTTGGGGGCACACGGTAAAACCAAAAATGGGGCAGTGCAGGGAGACATGGGTTGAGCCAGTTTTGAAGTTCGAGAAGCACAGAGTTAGTGTTTGAGAAAGCCTCAGGAAGATGGATGTAAAAAATGGGCAGCTAAAGTATATAAATATCTGTACTATGGTATCTCTTTCTCAAAAGCGTAGACACCGATGGAGGAAGAGGTCAATAAAGTTGGCAACCAAGTACAAGTAATTGAAAATGTAAAAAGACAATCATGAGTTATCAAAATGAGGGAGAAGCAGAGAACAGTAAATTAGATGCAAAGGATGAAAAAAAGGAAAGACTATGGATGTTTACAAGAATGGGAAGAAAGATATTAGAAGGGAAAATCTGTACAATAACACAAAGAACAGTGCCTTGCTATTTGACGCTCGAGCTGATTGCCCGAGGACGAAAACATACCGGAGCAAATATTCGCAACAAGATGAGGCGTGTCTGCTGCAGCGAAAATACGGAGGCAACGCAGCTCACCCTAATGGAATGCGAACCCAGCGAGAACCGTAGGTCAAGTATACACCTTCCAGAAGCGCTGAGACTTAAAGGGGCCCTGAACCAGCCTCCGGGCTTGGTGAAACAACACAGTCCGCGGGTAGCATACGCTGCCGTGAACACCTCAGCCAAGTTTTGCTGTCGTACGCGCGGTGCGCGGAGCTCGCAAGCGGATTGCGAAGTCAGCTTTCTCTCAAACGCTCTCTTTGCAACTTTGAACAGAAGGCCCCGTCTTCACTCTCTTCTAGACGCAATATTTCGCCATTTGACGCACTATTTCGTCATTCCCTTAGACGGCTGCTATTGGCCGATAGCTGGCACCAAGCTGCGGTCGGCTACATGGCGTAGACACCGTGGCCGCCGCGGGGTGCCGCCACGAGTCCGCTGGCTATACTCGCGGACAACTTTTCTTGGCTGTGAAGCGAAGGTTACGGAAACTGAGCGCGCCTCTTTCACCGCTGCTGGAAATAGGCCTGCAGTTTTGCTCTCGTTTTCTTACGTGGGAAATAGAAAACAGTACTTTTTTGTTTTTTACAGCACCTACTTTGAAATGATACGTAACATTCACCAGTCAGCTATTGGTATTTTACTGTATGTTTAGCTTGCTCATTCGAGTTTTCGCACACCCGAGACTGTCGCAAGTTTTGCACATTCATCAAGCGCAAAATGACGCCCGTGTCTTCTGGTGAGTGTTCCTCGCTTGCTGTCCCGCTAATCAACTCCCCTGAGAGGCTGGTGATCAACTTTAGCAACAAAAGACTGTTGAAGATCAACTTTAACAACAAAAGACTGTAGTTTTATTGCCAATAACTCCGCTTCTGCTGAACGCATTCAAGTACTTTTCGCGGCAAAGTATTTCAGAAATAGCCTATTTTCACTTCATATGCCTTTCTCCGCTTCGATAAAAAGTGGTTCAGGGCCCCTTTCATAGGGATGGAAGCGTTAACCGGCCTGCACTGGAGATTAGCAAGAGAAGCTTGGAGCATCGGTGAAAAAAAGAAGAAAAAAAAAACAGGAATGAGATTGATACGACCGGATCTGTTACAGGCATAGTTCACGGTACAAGGTATAAATGGATGTTTTAAGCAAGAGAAAGATTAAGGATATGTAAGCAAAACGCTAGACTAAAAAACATGTACAGCGTACTTCATTTTAGCTCAAGCAGACTAGGTGAATATTTGTTACCGCCCCGTTTCAAAGGGGATGCCAATAGACTATCATCATCATCGTCCAGAGGGCCACACACGCAATGTGTAAGAGAAATGTTAAACGCAACGCAGCGCGAAAACAAAGCAAAATCGTAATGCGAGTTAACGGTTTCAAGCAGTGGACTGCTTGCACACGGATTCTGTACGCAAAGTTCCCATTTTTACTTCGTCAAGCGTTTGCGACAGTAGAGAATACCACCAGCGCACCTTGTCAGGTCGTCATAATAAGGCATAGTTGCGCGGCGGACACCAAGGTGATTAACAGTCCCCGCAGATTCTAACCAGCAGAGGAGATGCCAGCGCTTGCCTCAACCCCTCAAAGTTTGCCGATCGATTTCACCGGAGACCTATCCCGGCGTCTTCTTCTGTCAATGCAGCGTCTCCTCAATAAAGGAGACGCTGGTCAATGTAGATTCTAAGTTCACTGGAAAATAAAAGGTTGTTGTTTCGGGCTAAAATATTGCTATTGGCTGAGCAGCAATATCACGACTCCCATACAAGTTGCCAAAGCGTCTCAGTTTCATCATAATACCAGTGACACAAACAAGCCGCATTTACTTGGATACGGTAGAATCGTATCGCGTTTCCTGCCTAGCAAGCTAACGCCACCTAGTGCCATATTTGAAAGTTGGCGCTCTCACTTCCGATAAGCCTGTTTTTGCGGTTGCGTTGTGAGTTGACCCAAAGTACCTGCAGATTGTCGGCCACATTCTGAGCGCAAGCACGGACTCATGCACGCACACCCACGTGCGGTTCGCATGATACAAGCTCCTTATCCTCTGATATCACAAGCACTCTAGCGCATGTCACACGTACTTCTGTGAAACAGAGAGTTTGAAAACGAAGATTACATAGTGAGACACTTAATCTGAGACAATGGTTTTATACTGTGACACTGCGGCAATGTTGGGGTGACACGGCGCGAGTCTGTAGTGGAACTCTCGTAAAGAAGGTCCAAGCGTCGAAAGAAAGAAGTGAAGGAAGAAAGGAAGGAAGAGGTACAAAAAGGTTAGCGAACGCGGATGGAGAATTCCAAAAGTCTTGCCGCGAATGCGACAATTGGTAGTGCTCGTTCAGCGCCTTTCTGGGGATGCAAGAGACGGAGACGAAAGCCCCAGCAACAGTAGCAGACGAAAGCGAGAGTGCGCTGCCGCTTTATCGCTTCTCACGATAACCGAGTCATGAGCCACTCTTACCTGCGGCGGCAACGTATAGATCCGCGAGTGGGCACATGAGAATGGTTTGCTCAACAATGGCTGTTTTTGGCTTTGTTGGAAGAGAGGCTGCTTGGTCAGCTGCGAGAGCTAAATCGCGCGACCGTTCATTCTGTCGCCAGGCGCGCAGAAACGCAGAAGGCACGACCTTGTAATGCACGGTATAGTCTAAAGTTGGTGTACCCGAGAGTGACACCGTTAATTACTGTGCGCTTCTCTGGCGCAGATTGACAAATAGGCCATTTCCAGAAGCGGTCACCTTGGTTACGTTGCTGAGACGCTGTCGCCAGACGACAAAGAGCCCTCGTGGGAAAGTTTATTAAGGGGTATGTCGACAGTGCAACTTCGAGATATGCATCCTGTTTTCTTATCGTCGAGTGACCATTACAAAGCGGCAATCGACCTCGTATTTTACCGAGATAACCGATTGACTCTAGATAGGTGACGAGAGTTCTGTACATAACGGACTAACGGTATTTCATTAAGCAATAGGGGGTTGGGTTGGGTGAAGCGGAATGGCACGTCGATAGATACCTTTAAGCGTTTTTGCGTTCTTCCTTTTTGCGTGTTTACACTCGTGACACGCATCCACGGGGTCGCCATACCTTGAACTACGAAGTATCAGAAAACGGGCGTTAATTCTGCATTCCTCCCGCATCGAGGACCGGTCGCCTCGCTATAGTCCAGGGAACTGATGATCACGCATGTGGCGCGCAAACTTGTCCTCTCACCACCGGCTGTTCGTGTCTTCTCAGCGAACAAACTCCCGCGTCGTCATTTCGCCAGCACGCACGCTTCTTCTTGCTCGCCCCTCGATAAACAAACACCCGCCGGGCATGAACTCGGTTCAAGGCCCACCGCGTGTCGGCACGTGCACGAATATAGCTCGGGCAGTGCGCCGCTCTGAATCGTCCGATTAATTCAATCGCGCGGATTTACCTTGATCAGTTGGTGCACGAAGGGGTCCGTGCTTCACTTTTTATAGTGTCGCGACGGCCAGCAGCATAAACGAGGTAAACGCGGCGGCCTCGGCGGAAAATCGGCCGTTTCTAGAAACTGTAATGGCACATTCACACCGAAAGCGGAGCGGCTAAGCGGCCAAGCGGATTTTCAACGCGGCGAGGCGGTGAGCGCGCGCGCCTGTTCAGACCGGACGGCTGGCCTGGCGGCCCGCGTGGCAGCGAGGGCGGAGCATCCGGCGTTTTCGTGGCACACGTGTCGCCATCTCTTGACACCAGTCGCCCGTCCTCAACGCGCGCGCCCGAGCGTCGTCACCGCACCACCGTCGTCTGGACAACCGCTCGCGCTTGCGAACCACTTGTGAAGCAGCTCGGACGAAGACGAAATAGTTGGCATTCTACTCGCCGCTACTTCAGGAGTTTTTCAAGACGAGCAGCAGAAAGCTCGAAGACCGCCCGCCAACACCGCTGGTGGGTCCGCCCCGCCTTGCAAGAACGAGAGCGAATTGGTCATGCCAGTGCTTTGATGCTTGTATTCAGTGTCCTTGAGTACGTCGTGTCTCTTGTTACAAAGCATCGCGCTACATTTAATGGTGTCGATCAAAAGTGCAGCGCAAAATCCAGCTGTCTGGGTGCATGCCTATTGAGTCGGCTTGTCTCCTCGAGCCCTGGTTGGCTGCGGGAAAGCGGGAAGCTCCGGCGGGGCGGAAAAAATCGGTCCGAGAGCGATCGGGCTGCCCGCCGCGTTTTCCGCCTGCTTTGCCCGCTCGGCGAGGAGGTTTTCGCCGCTTTCCGCTTTCCGCCTGCCCGCTTTGCCCGCCCCGCCTTCGGTGTGAATGCGCCTTAACGAGGACGATGCCGAACTATATAACTACGCGATAACGGCGCGAAGTAAGAAAAAAAAAACAACGACACAGAAAGAGTAAAAGGCGAGGCAGGCGCTGGTCTCAGTCTTGCTCACGGACCATGGTCTCATCTTTCCCAAGCGCCGCTATCTTATGAGTTCCAACTCCGTCGATTCGTCACACTTGCACACTGAAATGCGAGGCTGGACGCTCAAACCGCCGCTTGAACAAGAACCCTAAATTCACGACAAGTGACCTAATAGTCGAAACGTGCTGACGCGAAGCGCTTCAGTGCCGCCACCAGGGGCCGTTTAAGCTGCGCGGTTTTCTATCTGTGACCATGTACCGAGTGCACAGTACTATATATATGCAGTCGATTCGTGTATTATGGTTGCAGAGAGGCGTTCGACGGTTCGTGACCGCGCTAATTTAACGTCATTGCGCACAAACCCGAGAAACTGTGCGTGCAACATAGTGGTGCCGCCCATGAATAGAAAACCAAATCTTTTTCTGTGCAGGAACGCGAGTGTTGCTGACTCCCGGCTGCGTTATGCTCCTCCTCCTCCTCTTCGTCCTCCTCCTCCTGCGGAACTCCCGGCGGGAAAGAGTTCTGAAGGCAATGAGTTCGCGTTCATGCGAAGAGCTTTCGAATACAGCGTGGATGCTGCAGCTGGTCAATCGGACGCGTCGAAGTCGGCTGCGGTCAAGCGCACCGTGGCTTCGTTCATTTTGACAAAGGTTGCACATGATCACATTGCTTCCTTTCCACGGGGCAAGGCCCAATAAAAAAAAAAAGAGCCCCACAAGTACCAAAGATGCCGTCTCATGTAACCCTTACTAAATGTGTAAACTTGCAAATTTTTTCTGCACCTACTTACGTCGTATAGTGCAAAAATAGGCCACTCATATTAAAAGGAACATTTTGACGGCGCACACGTAACCAATACAGTCGACCGAATGAACCAGATCGTGAGAAACTACTGCGCCAGAAGTCACCGCTCTGATACGAAAACGTACGGTTTTTAGTGACAGGGAGGGAGTGCACAGAAGGAGAAAGAAAATGTGACCAAGAGGGGAGAGTGCGCGCTCACTTTTCGGAGACGAGCCCGTTGCACCCGACGGCGGCGATGTCGAACTTGTAGTTTCGGTGCTTCTCGCAGTTGAGCTCCTTCTTGGCGAACAGCTCGGCCTTGCCCGTCGCCTCGTCGGTGATGCGAACCTCGAAGGGCGCCTCGCCGTGCCGCTTGTTGGTCACCAAGAAGCGGCACACCTTGGCTGCGCGGAGGGAGGAGAGAGAACATGCGTACTGTTACACGCTGCGACAGCCAACACCGGGGACGAGTACAGCCGATCCCTCGCAGTGGCGTATATAATGTGACTGGCTAACACCGCAAGGAGATCCAAAATTAGCGCTTTGCTTAGACTTTCGCTAAGGAAGCAGACATTTTTTACCCTTCACCTGACCGCTTACTCCCCAGGCCACAGTCCATCATTTCAAATAGAGGCTTCAACGAATGAATTGTTATGACGCTATTGGCTGCGTACAATAAACACTCCATCCCCATCACTGCTCTATGGCGCTCAGACAATTTCGACGGTAGGATGCAACTTGGCTGGCTCGCATGTCCAGCGGCGCTTGTAGGCAAAAGTCCTCCTCGCTCGGGTGAATAAGAAACGGCTGAAGCAGTTGCTGTGACATAGATACAAGCACGGACAAGAATTATATATATATATATATATATATATATATATATATATATATATATATATATATATATATATATATATATATATGTATATATATATATATATATATATATATATATATATATATATATATATATACACACACACACAGAAGACAAACCGAAGACCACACACCCGTACACTACGAGGCCGGCGGCTTCGCGTAACCAGCAGCTACAGGGAACCTTCATACAAGTGACCACAGCCGGGTTACTATAGGTCTACCAAAGTTCGCGCAGGAACCGCCAGCTTTATTCACCCGTAAATTGTTAGGGCGACAAAAAAAAAAATCATATTTAGAGAGACGAAAACTACGCCGAAAGGCTGCCAGAACCACCGCGCCGCGCTTGCGCGTGTGTGCTCCCTTCGTTTGCGGAAGCTCCGTTTCCAACTCCACGCGAAGCAGATGCACAATCCAATCTGCGCTCGCTTACACATCTGGAACGCCCAGAAGGAAAAAAAAAAAAAGCACTCTGTTGCTTAGCCATACACAAAGGGTATAACACTGTTCCCTACAAAATGACACTGAGCGCACTTGCTCTTGAGCGCCGCCCAATTTCCCGAAGAAGTACATATTTTATGTACCTCTGCTGTGCACAGATACACATACTTGTTATAAAGGCAGCGCGGAAAACCACATATATACCCCGCGGCTTTCCGATAGCCACGCGCTCGCTCGTGCATGCTGTCTGTGCGTATACACGATCGTGTGTTTATCGAAAAAGACGGCCCGCGTCGATTAGCACTGCATTTACCAGTGCACGACGCGCCTGCGAGCTTTCCCTGTTTGCCTTAGCAGCCCAGTCCGTGATTGGGCTAGGGAGAGGGCGGATTAAAGGATTCCCGCTTTTCGGAGACGGCAGCAAACAGGCGTTATTTACACCCGCGACATATGTCCTCAGGCTTGAGTTACGAGCTGATCCTAATGTGGCGGCGTGCTCAAGCGGCCACCGCGGGCTAATGCGCGAATCGCGTGGGTGAGAGAGAGAGAGAGAGAGAGAGAGAGAGAGAGAGAGAGAGAGAGAGAAGCGGCATACAGACAGACGCCTTTTTTGCAGACGAAAACAAGTTCAGATGCGCCAACTTCAGGATCTTAAAAATACTAGTCTAAGCAGAAAAAGAAAGTACCGCTTCATGATACCCGATAATTTGTTATAGCAGCGTTCTTTATTTCGAGGTTCGGCTGTATCACTTTTTTTTTTCTTGCTCAACATGTTGATTGATGGTTAAAAATGAGCAGTTAGAATGATTTGTGCCACGCAAAAGAGAAACGTTCATTATGAAGCTTTTTTCATAATACATTCACGTATGGCGCCCGGAATTTATGTTACCGTGATGCAGTGGCCGTTTAAGCCGGGGTCGCTACCGCAGGTAGGTCCGAAGTGTCGACGGCTTCGAACAGGTGAGGCTCTGGAAAGTCGGTCAGCGGCTGCGCGTGCATTCTTTCGAAATCAGTTTTGCTCCAGTACACACACACGCAAACGTAGTAAAGTTATGGGTGTGGCTACGACAATCCTAAACGAGCTGCAAATGCTTACGCAGATCAACGCACGCGTTCGAATGTATGCGAAGCCAAGCTTAATTACGTGAATCTTCAGTAATTAAATGCTTTACGGCTAACGGCAATGCTTACATTATTTTGTGATGACGAGTACATTAACAGAGAAGTACGACACGCTGCATTTTATGATAAAATCGCAAGAATTGGCCGGCATGAAACTTGCATGTTTCTTGAGCAGCCTCCTGAAGAATTCGTAGCATATGACGTTTCGGCTGGTTTACCAGTCAGTGCAATATACTGTGCTTAGTCAACCTACATCGTACTCTTCTTTCTTCATTTTACTAGCGGGGCCAACGTGATTTCCTCAAGCCATAACTATATATATATATATATATATATATATATATATATATATATATATATATATACACACACACACATGCTTGGAATGCACGCCAACTTGGCCAGGCAAGGACGGGCCAGCTCGTCTTCTGACTCGATCCGCTGGCCGTCGTGCTCACGTAAACAAACATATATATATTCAGGCTCGACAAGTGTTCTCGTTCCGCCTGGGACTGCAGCGCGGGCGTACGCGCAGGTCCTATATTGGTTGTTTCTTGTTTTCTTTGATCGCAATCCCCGACGTATATATAGGAGCAAACGTGGATGCGCCTATTATTTTGGCTCAGCTGTCTCGCATTCTCAGGCGCAAGGTCACCCTATAAGCAAAAGCCGAAGTCTCGACCCTGCTCTGCGTGCTCGTCGATCCCTCCTTCTCGGCTCCAAAGTGACCCCAGGCGGCGCAGAATGTCCGGGCCCACGTGCCTGCCGTTTTTAGTTTCGTTGCGTATTATTTTTTTCCGCTCGGAGTCTCTCCGTCTAAAGCCGGATTTTCAAGACTGCTTCGTTTATCCGTTAATCTTCTTTTTTTTTTGTGATCTTCGAACATCGAGTGCACGGCCATCGCGCAGAGCTTAGAAAGTAGGCGCACACGTGCCCGTAGTCTTGGTAGCGAACTTACTTATTGGCTTTGTGTGAGTGCAAGAACGGTTGGGACTCCGCTCGGTCCCCGAGGCCGGGGGGGAGTGTCGTCTGCCTGTAGGGCCCTCCGAAGACCTTAAACTTTAACGAAGTCTCGAAGCACCCGATGGTCTAAGAAAAAACAAAAAACAAAAGGAAAGAGGCCAGCAGGTTCACCTCCTTCTCCTGATCAACTCGCTGTCGGAAGAAACCGTCACCAAGCAAGTATATACCGTGCACTCGAGCCACCGCGTCAGGGCCGTATCGTCCTGTACATAGGCGAAGCAGGCACTTCGGGAAGAGCTCAGCGCGCGCCTATTTCGCCCCCTTCTCCACACTTCACCAGCACCTTTCGCCAAGCGAACCACACACAACGTTGGCTTCCGGAAGTTCGGTGAAAACTGGATTGCATTTTGGCGTATTTATTCGCACCCTACTTTTTTTTATGGCCGATTGTTCACATAGACCAGCAAAAGCTGACACCCGGAAAGCTATGCGCCAGCTTTCTTTCTTCTTCTTTTTTTTTTTTGCAGACTAGTGAACGCTCCAAAAAAAGCGAAATTTAATATTTTCCATGTGGCACACCAATATTTGGTGCCAAAGTGGAGATAAAGAGAGGGGGGAGGGGGAGAGGGGGCGCTGTAATATGACTGTGTCTGGGGCGCCAGAATACCCTGAAACACTGCTACGTCGCACACTCGCAACGAGACCAGCCGCTCAAAGATCCCCGCCACCCTTCCTGCGTAGCTAGTGCACCGAACTGTCGTGACACGTCCCCGGTCAACGTACATCCTGTCATGCACTGAGCTCTCTTCCGCTAACGGCAGTCACATGCACTGCAGTTTCCCGCTTTCGTGATCCGAGTTGTTTAGGTGCATCACGCTGAGCACGACGTCGCGAGTTCGATGCCCGATCAAAGAGGTCAAATTATTCCGAAGCCTTTCGCTACTCTTAAACAAAAGAAAAAAAAACGCACGGTATTCCATTAAAGCTAGAAAAAAAAAAAGAAGACATCACACCAGAAAGTCAACATAGAAGAACACAACATAATTTCCAAGGCGACTTTTGTAAAGGTATAACGCCCCTGATGGCTCGCGACAGGTGCAGGTTCGAGAAGTTAAATCGCATAACTTAATATAACTGTACAATGCAGAAGTTCGTATGTACTGCTTTAAACTTTGCTTATAAACGTTTAAAGGCGGTAGTGGAAAAACTTCAGTGCCCTTTAATAAAAATTTTACAGCACTGGTATCAAAACAAATAAGTGGCGCTTTTGCGCTGTGACGTAGCACTGTATCTGCTGCGTCTCGTGCCTGAAACACCTAACCTCTATCCCGCTCGTGCCCTCAGTCTAGCCGAAAACATGACGCTGGCCAACGAGATTTTCGTGTGATGAAGAAGCAGGCCCCGGATAGTTTGTCACACGCCTTCTGCAGTGCTACCAACGGGCAAAAAATTCGTACACAAAAATACAATAGCATCGTTTTTAAGCTCCAACAATATGCGTTGCTGGGCGCTGGTACAAGTTCGGAAAAATATAAGCGAGCGTAAAATTAAACGTAAACCGGATCCCGAGTCATTTTCGCGTCTCTGTTGATTTTGTGCTCGTTTATATATTTCGAAGCTCGAACAAGCGCGAGAACCATCGAGAACCATCGCCGACCCGCTGACGGTTCTCGGAGAAATATCACGGCTACGTGCGACTCCAGCACTACTGAAGATCGCGTTAAAGAATCGTTATACATTCTGCGAAAAGAGAGAGAGAGAGAGAGAGAGAGGTCATAAGGGAAAGGGAGGGAGGTTGACCAGGTTGAGCCCGGTAGGCTACCCTGCACTGGGGAAGGAAGGAAGTGGCTTGAAGCGACGAGAAGAGGGCGTTATATTCCACACAACTTCAACGAGACTTCATTTAAGGAATAGCTATGCAATGATTAAGTTAGCTTCACGGCCACACATCGTCGCACCTCGAACGGCAAGGGGTAGGAAATCTGACAATGGAGATTTCAGTCGTTGCAGGTCGTCGAGACCCACGTGGGGATCACCCCAGCAGATTTGGGAGAAAGGACGTTACGCCACACCAACCAACAAAAGACTGGTTGCTCTGCGATTCGCCCTGCTATACGCTTCACCGCGAACTGCGAACAGACGGACACGCAGACTGCCGCAGGAACGCCCCAAGCTAGACTCCTATTGTTGCGCTTTTTTTTTTTTTCAACGCGCCGGTGACGTGTCTCGACGTCCGGACACAAAAAGCGAGAAAGAACGAAGAAGCCAAGAAGAAAGACCAAAAAAAAAAAGACAGCGACGACGACATATTCGGAGGAATATCGAACGAGAACGGAGAAAGACAGACGAAAAAGAAGAAGTGGCAAAGCAACACATATGGAACGCATAATCGAACAAGGGCGACCGGCCGACACGACAGATAGAGGCAAGATGCAGCGAAGCGGAAAGGTCGAATCAATATCCGCTCTCCTTCTCTCTATCTGGTGAGCACTGGAAGACAGAAGAGAGAGAGAGAGACGGAGAGAGAGGGTAGAATTGAAGGTTCACGCATAAGCGCGGCTCTGCGAGCAGCAGACGACGACGCAATAGGGGGTCGGCGCTGAATGCCGTATACCCGTCGCCCCGACAACTGGTCAAGCCTTCCGAGCAACCACCCGCCCACAACCGGTCATGCCCGCAACGAGCGACGACAACCGAACCGAACCAGAGAAGCGACGAACACGCGTGGTAGGCGGAGCAGGGAGAGAAAGAGCCGAGGGGCACAGAAAACGAGGCACGGCGAAGCTGTTGGGGCTGCAGTGTCGCAACAGGTCGCCGTATATATATATATATGAAGGATGGGACCGCAGTCACAGCAGCTACCGCACAAGGAAAGCCAAGCGGAAGGGGCTGAAAGCACAAGCTACGCCCCCATCCCTCCCTGTGTCGGGTTATTTATGTCAAACGATCCACTTCGCTCTCTGCGGCCGACTCGGCCGCAATGCTTTCTCGCTTTATTTTCCCTTTACACCCCATATTTATCTCCCGCTGTTTCCCTCCCTTTCTCCGTTTATTCTTTTTCTCTGCTAACTTTCAGATGCGACTCGCTTTTTCCGCCTTCACCCTTTCAACGAAACTCGGTCCCTTTGTGGCTAACAGGTAAAATGTCCCCACTGTTTTCTTATACACTGTGGAGTATTTACGTCCGTTTCCACCTCACCGACACCAGAACCCTTCTTCGCCAATGCACCCCAAACTGTACGCAACTGCGTCAGGGCACTCACAGCATGCGGAGAAGCTAGGCTGACAAGTGGGTTCTTTTTCTTCGTTTCTTTCTTATCTTTCGGGTTCAATGTTTTCGTTAATATCTGTTTCTGCCCAAGAGCGGGGTTGGGGGTATGGGGGTGCCTCTTTAGCTTCTACGCGATACTGCATTCCGCCCTCTCGTGCCCTGGTCTCTTGTGCACATACGCGTTTCGTTACTCTTGTCTGTACTACACGCCAGCCGGCAAGCCTTGGGCCGTGGTTCTGTTTTGCAGGCGATAAATATTGCCTCGCGAGTCACAAAACGCCGCGAAGAGAGAGGAACGCGCCCCGACGGGCTTCCGCTACATTCCTCCGCCGGCGATGCACACTTGGCGGCGCTGCGGGCGTAAATCAGGCGCGCGTTTCGCAAGGCCTTCTCCTCCTGACAAGACGGATCGGCCGCGATGAATACTGCGCCTCGTGGAACGGGGGAGGAAAGCTCGACGTCACTGCGATTGCCGATGATGGCGCGGCGCGTTAGCGTGATTGTTTCGAAGAAGGGCTGGCACCTCAAGGGTACCGAGAGCTTAAGAACAACAATAACAAAAAGTTAGAAGAACAGCCAGTCGCTGGACGCTTTCGTAATGGCTTCCAAGAAGAAATCGGGGTAATCTGCTTTCCAGTCTCTCTTGTCCTTCCTCTCGTCGCTCTTGCAAATGGTTGTCGCGGACCGTTCTCAGATCTGCTGGTTTTGGCGCCTTATACTTTAAAATGTGGCGTTATAATCACCTCTCCCCCTTTTCTTTACTTGTATGTTTTCGCGACACCTCTCTCTTCTAAAGGGTTAGCGAGGACCGTTCTTGACATCGTTTTCGACACTGCGGCTAGGTCACAAAGAATACAACGGCTTCCGTTTCCGAAAAAAAGAAGAAGAAAGAAACGGTGAAGGTGATCACAGATAACGCAACACGCGGCGTTACCTCATTACTTTACGAGAAACAGCTTCGCTTTCTTTCGCAGTCTCTGAAAAGCTCCCTCTAAAAGAACCGTTAGCGACATTCTGAACCATCGTCCAGTGCTTCTCTTACGTCACAATCGCAGCACCGAGCGACCGTGCACCAAAGGGAGAATTAGGAAAGAAGGGAAGAAAAGCAATAACGAAAGAAGAAAAGACGCCGTACCCAAACCCAAGCTAGCTGAAAAAAAACGGTGTTTCCACTATAGAGACTCCGCACGCTTAGCCGAGCCCCGTTTGAAATCTTGAAACCTGCGCTGGCGCAACCTCACGCAAGACGGCGAGCACGGCGTATAACTGTAAGGAACAAACACGGAAGACACGCTTTACGCCGACATGTTGACAACGACAATAGTGCCGCCTTGCTCCTCGTCGCTGCCGAAAGAGAATTCGCTTCGCTGAACCTCGCTGCAAACGACACTTTTTTTTTTAGGCCAAGCATGCACGCGCAGTGCCGATATCTGGCACTCGCGAAAGAATGGAACGGCGTGCGCCGTTTGAACGGCGCGAATCTTCTTCGGCGACGTCTGCACACGGCTCACTTCGTGGTCATTTCTAAAGGTACCGGAGAGTCGCCGTTTCAATTCGGGCCATTGGCCAAGACGCTTCTCTCACACAACTTGCATTTGACATCGAAATAGCCATTCTCGTTAGCGGCATCGCCCGAGTAGCGCTACGTGAAGCGCTCGCCTGAACAGTAAGCAGCGTGCACAGAAACTTTCTCTCACATCTCCCTGCCGGCGGACTCTGAAATAATTTATTACTTTTATTAATTTATTACTATTTATTAGCATCTATGCAGCCCGTTCTCACATTATGGTGGACTCGCATAAGCCAAGTCGCGTAATCCTATCCGTATAAACGCAGAAAGTGAAATATTTTGGGGCATTTGGAAGAACAGTAATGTGTTGCATGGAAGGCCTCATCGTTTCATTCGATAAAAGGTATTTTTTTTTGAAAAGTGCAATTATGCTACGACCTGCTTGTTTCATAATGAATGACAAATGAAGATCGCTGAAAACAATTGCGAGTGGCTTATTATCAGGCACTCACTCCCCTTCCACTGTTCGTGGTACTTTGCTGGCACTCGAAAAAGTTCCTTCTTTTGTGGCTTGCTACCTTAAGTATTCAGTACCACTGACAGACGCGAATACACGTCATCACTCGTTCAGTACGTCCCTGCATTCGACAGAAAACGTCACTCGGATAAGCGCCGAAAAGCCGCGCCAGTGCTATAGGCAAGGTTGAAACACGTTCAGACAACCGGACGCTGCTGTGGACAACGCAAGACCAAAGCGAGTTTCGTATGCACAAGAAATAATGGCTCAACGTTTGCTGTGTCCATATGGTGACTCGCGATAACGAATGCAAGAAATAAAGAAAATCATTCGACAAGTACAGTGGCGACGGCGGCGAACGCGACCATAAACGCTCAACCCCCCCTTGCAAGCTGGCTTTGCCGTTTAACGCACTCGTTAGGCGGGGAAACAGTCTGCCGGAAGGGAGGGGGGCATGTGTCGGGCGCATGCGTTGCGGAAACGCGACGCGAACGAGCAAATCTTTTGTAAGTGCAAGCGAGGATCTAACAGCTACAGCGACTCGTTCCTGCCCCCCCCTCTCTCTCAGCCTTCTTTCCCTACCGTCTACACGACAGAAGTTTTTCGCCGCGCGCAGTCAAATTATCCATTCTAACGACCTCGAGAGGAAATGAGAGAAAATTCAAAAAGAAAGAAAGAAAGGCAGGAAAGCTGTAGGAGTAGGAAAACAGGTCGGTCGTAATTTAACCGCCGCCTGGGGAGCCTGCCGCGGATATTGCCGGCGCTCGGAAAGTGCCAACGGGTGCGCCCGACGGACCAAACGGTTTCTTTCACTGCACCAACGACGTCATCGGTTTGTAAGGGGGAGGGGGAGGTGAAGGTGCGCTGGAATTGGCAAAGAGAGAGAATAAGGCGAGGGCGTAACGGTGATCGATATTGCCGAAGTGTAAGGTTAAGGGGAGAATAGAAAAAAAAAGACGGGGGTAAAAAAAAGAAAAACATCGAGCGCGAACGCGGCAGCGCCGCTGTGGTTTTGCGCGGGAGGAGAGGAGAGACGGCCAGCGCTCGATCCGTTCTGACGACGCTGTTGTCAAGCGATTCCAGCGCTTCGCTGGCACAGTTTTAGCGAGGGGAAAGGCAGGCGGAAAGAAAGAAAACAAAAACAAGAAGGATAGAAGCGATTGATGATAACATTATTCTGTCTGCAGTTGTGCAGCAGATTGTCCCAGCGACACTCTCGAGAAGTTCCGGAATCGGTTTCAAGTAAGCGTGATAGAATAAAATTAAGTTACAAGTAACACAAATAAAGCTGGAGAGAGAGAGAGAGAGAGAGAGAGAGAGAGAGAGAGAGTCATACCGATACCCGCCGCCTATGCGAAGTGTCTCTAATTTCACCTGACAGTGAACCTGGCTGGTTTGACGGGATAGAATGAATATTCAGCGTTCCCTGCCACCCGTCAAGAAAAGAAATAAAAGGGGAAGTAAAAGATTGAGGCGCGGTAAAGGGCTGACAGCGTTGCGGCGCCAGTAAATAATGGGGTAAATTGATACTGATGGCGATTTAGCCGCTTATAAGGTGATCGCATGGCATGGCACGTGCGCGCTCGGCCGTGTGTGTAGCTTACACCTAAACACGAGCGCCTCATCGGTCTTCTTCGAGAAGATAAGTGAATCAAGTTTCCGACAGGTGAGAACTTGACTTTCTTTTTTTTTTCATGCGCCTTTGGAGCGCAACGCCGAAGTCGTTGCTCCACAAGTTTGGACGAGGAGCTTGTTACAGAGATCAGCGAGCACTGCTCCTGTCGGTGAACTATCTCTTTTTTTTTTCGCTCTCTTTCTCGCAATATTCTCACTCGTTTACGAGGGTGGCGCAAGAACGAGTTATTAAGCTACGAACAGGTTTCTCCCGCGCGCCGAACTTTACGGTTTAGCGCGCGTTACGCAAGCGAGAGTTCGAATTAATGTCTCAGACACGTGGGAAAAAAAAAAACTGCGCGAAGGAGGGAGGATTGAATTTCTCATTTTCGGAGCGCACGGCGAAGTGTGTCAGTTACGTAAAACGGAATAATTATCCACGGCGCATTGGTGACGGATAGCTCCGCGCGCTGCAACCCGAGCGCAAAAAAGAAAGAAAAGGACAAAAAAAAAAGAAGGGAAAGAAAGACAGAAAAAGAAAAAGAAATGGGGGAGGGCGGCATCCGGGAAATTGCGCGTCATGACACCCGCACTCGATCAAGTTTATAGGGTTATCGAGGATAAAGAATTAGTCGCTCTTATGCTGGCTGGCTTAATAATTCTCTCTGCAACTATTGAGAATGTTTTGAAAATCGCTTGCAGCACATAGGGCAATTATAGTCCTTAAGCTAGATTACTCCGAGAGGCGTACATTAGCCGCACCAGAAACTGAAATGTATAATTGATTAACGCCGTTGTCAATCCCCCACCGTCGTCATTCGGTCATCGTCCTTACACGCTCACAATGCCGTCGTTCTCGTTCCAGAGTCGTCGCCAGTCTGCCGTTAGTTGTCCCGTCTCGGCGCCGTTTATTTGATTAGCGCTCTCAATTTGCTGTGAAAACGCCATAGGCAGCCAAGCAAAAGAAACTAAGATAAAAGACGCGAATTTGCGCAGCTCGCTTTCCCGCCCTTCTTAGCTAAATGTGCAAATGTCTTGAGAGACCTTCCCGTGGCGCCGAAGTATACAAGACGTTAAAGAGGGCAAAAAAAAAAAAGTCAAACTTACAACGCCTACACCTTGTCGCGGCGTTTTGAACCTATGCACAAGCCTCTAATTCGTAAACCTACCTGACTTAACTCTAAACGAAACTAGTTTACGTTCGCATCTCGGCAACGCGCCAGAGATGGGCCTAGCTAGAAAGTGATTAGGCCAGGGCATTAATTTTACCGGCACACACACCGTTAACGAACCAAAGAATAGGCAACTCGAGCAAGTGTACACACTGCGCCAACTGCAAAGCCATCGCATGCGTTGCATGGTGAACTTGATAGAAGCGCTATCGTCACGTCCGCTTGTAGCAGGTTTCTGCTGCATCATGACCTCGTACAGGACTTCAAGGTTACATACCGGCGCAAGAAATTATTTCAACAGCAAGCGGAGAACCTACATATACCGGATGTTCCATCTAATACCGGTGCCACAAGTACACTTTCTCTCGCGATCGAAGCCGATCCGGATCGGATTTCTTGATCGAGATCAACAATAGTCTACTACACGGTCCCAACTATCCGGGTCGGGTGATTATCGTCTGCTGATCGCCGGCAATTCTCACAGCTGCATAATGCCTTGACTACAAATTCCGATTTACAAAATATGGGTAAATTTGGGCAATCTTTCAATTTTACAGCTTACTGTTGCTAATAAAAAGGTTTTAAACTTTCGTTGTTGTTGTTGTTGTTAAGCTGCCTCCACTTGTTACTTATAGCGTTTTCAGAATACTGCGCTAGAAGGCGCAGACGTCAGCCTGCGATCGTGATCAAGAGGCCCGATCGCGATTCACGGATCGCAATTGTCCGGATCCCGCAAGATGGCGATCGCAAATGACAGTGTTGCAACACTCGATCCAGGTCAGGCTCGATCGGGATCGGCCTCGATCGCGACGAGAAGTGTGTGGGTGTGTGACAGCGGTATAACACGGAACATCGAGAGAGAGAGAGAGAGAGAGAGAGAGAGAGAGAGAGAGAGAGAGATAGATAGATAGATAGATAGATAGATAGATAGATAGATAGATAGATAGATAGATAGATAGATAGATAGATAGATAGATAGATAGAGAGAGAGAGAGAGAATAAAATAAAACACCCCAGGGGGGCTATTCTGTAAGAGTCCACCTTGTGGACTGTCCATTTCAGTCGCTGCTGAGTGGATGCAGCTGCACGAGAGAGGAGGAGACGAGCAGCCCTAGCCAATCATCAGCGGCCGAAATGGACAGTCCACTAGGTGGACTCTTACAGAATAGCCCCCCTGTGTGATCAATACCGACTGTGCACTATTAGTATATCCTCCTGAAGAACTAAGCCGCCAGTGTTACTCGTCTTCTGACTAATTAAGTAATTCAGTAAGTGGAAGCGTGCGCTTACCGTCAAGCACCCGGATCCTGGGCATGATCTCGACGTTCCGGCTGTTCTCCTTGACGATGGCATGGTAGCCCACATCCGCGTTCACGTGCTCCAGGCGAGGGGCTGGGCGAGAGGGAGAGAAGAAAGTAAGTGCGTGAGAGGAACCGCCGACCAGCGGGCCAGGTGCATCGTCACTCTGCTATGTTGTGTCCGTGCCGACGCCAACACGTCGCGCAACAAACAAAAGAGATCACAGACGAGACAAACTATATAACATGCCCCAGGTGTTTGCTCGTTTTCAGTCATTGCGCAGAATGTTTTAAGGTCGCCTCGGGCAGAGAGAGAAATTCTGTGTGGTCCTCGAGCTGGATTACTCGAAGAGCCCGACATTATACACTCGTACGAGAAATCTACGTGCATATTCTACCAATCATCGAAATGTCACTGATCAAGTTTTAAAACTAATTACTTTACGGGACGTATTGCACCTTACGCACTGCAGCAGGTGAGTTCGCAAGCCGTATCCACTTGAAACGAATTCTCGGGATGACACAAGTTTCGAGATATTCATTCCTAAAGTGCGCGACGAAGTACACGGATGCTCCAGTTGCGATGAAATGCACAAAACGGCCTTTTGTTAAAAAAAAACAAGAAAACAGATACAACACAATGTTGTAATCTGAGTGACGCGAAGCTTGTTTGAGTTATCGAGGGGGCAGCATGCAGTAACAGATGAGACAAGCACCGCGCCTCGTCGCCTGTAGCTGTTGGCCGCCTGCGTCGCGAAAGCGACATGCGAGACTCGTCGAAAAGGTCTACGCTGATTAGAGGGCGCGCAGGCGCAGTGTATTTAGATATGTGTACAACACGTGTCTAAATACACTTAAAACTTCATACCCATTCTGTCACCGACAAAAATCCATGGTGAGGGATTGGTCAGCAATGGTCCCGCACTCCGTTTGCAGATATACCCAGTGGCTCACACCCAGCGACGCAAGTCGTCGGCTATGCCAGACAAAAATACTTCTTACTCCTTCGCCTCTATTTGGGTACATACCCAGTGGTAGAAGATGCCCCCATTACCTCCCCGTATATATATCTTAGACTGAGAAGGCTTAGGAGTGAGGATCAAGGGCGAATACCTCGGGAACCTTCGGTTTGCAGAAAGAGGCAAAGAAAGTGGAACGTACGGCAGTGCACTGTCACTGCGAGTCTGGCGGGCACATTATCCCGGAAGCGATGCCTTCCTCAGAATTCGTTCCAAGGAGACGTACCTGGCAAACATGACCGGCTATACAATTCGTAAACTGCAATACGTTCAAAAAAGTAATTAGTTCAGAACTTAATTTGTGAAATTTACTCATTAGTCGATCGTGCATTTCGATTTACTGTGCAAGTAATGACCGCCTTTTCGAGAATTTCGAGAATTAGTAGCATTCTCCAAACACACACACACACGCACACACACACATACACACACACACACGCACGCACACATACACACACACACACGCACGCACGCACACACACGCATACGCACACACACGCACGCACGCACACACACACACACACACACACACACACACACACACACACACACACACACACACACACACACACACACACACACACACACACAGACAGACAGACAGACAGACACACACACAACGAAGTCTGGCGATCTGCGCATATATGGCTCATAGCCGCGTTACCACGCGATGCAGGAAATCAATGCAAGCGCATCCGGGCACTTCGACCGTGGTTGCTGTGGTAGCAAATGAGTTTCGCCCCTCCTTACGCATTGCAAGCACCGGCCAAATAAAACGCCGACGCACGGACAAACGCATTCGGCTGAGCCTCATTTACTCGCACGAACGCAAGGCAGTCGGGTCGATGTCCCAAAGTCGCAATGGCGGTCGAGAAGACTGCCGTCGAGCTCATCAAGACCCCTTCGAGAGAGAACATTCGGACGAGCATTTTCGAAGAATCCTTCACCGATAGTAAAAAAAAAAAAAAAAGGAGGGGGGAGAAAAGGAAGGATGAAAGCCCAAAACACTTTTCACTCACTACTGCCATTACGTATAAAGCAGAAGCGTATAGCCACTCAAAGAGTACCGTGGTCTCTTCTCAGATGGTTTTTGTCCAGTGGCTCTCACCAATCACTCAATATATAAGCAGAGGAGGCAGCAGGCGGCTACCGCAATCTGCATTGTGCAAGCGTTGGACAGTCAGAGGTGGAAATAAATAAGTTTTCAGTGAGTTGGACTCCAGGTGAGTAAACGAAACGAAGACCGCACTAAAACCTAGAGAAAAGAGTCGACAGGCGCAAATGAAGTCACGAAAAACCAATTTAATTCGTCCAGGAAAACACGAAACACATGCAGAAATAATAAAAAAGAAAGATAAAAGAAATGCGCGCGATCTCCATTTGGCCCCTGTGTCGGCGACGATCGCCACTTGGCGGGATGCGAGATCTGGATGTGGGGAGCGAATACGGCGGATGCGAGCGAGGAAAGAAGAATCAAGAAAAATGAATGCCAGCACTCCGAGTTGCCCAAAAATCGAAAGCGCGAAAGAGAAAGTAAGAGACGAAGCGATACGAAAGTGTAGAGGCACCTAAATATAAGATCAGATCGGAAGCTCGAACAGTCCAGATGTGACGCAACACGGAGAACACCAGGCAGGCTTTCATTGCCCCCCCCCCCCCTCCCTCAGCGCCTGCAGGCGTTGTTCACCGGCGACAGCCCCATCGGGCGGCGCACAAAGAAAGTCTCTGAAGGAATGTCGGGAGAAAGGGAACGATTCATCGCCCACTGTGCACAAGCGAAATAGGGAGGGGAGAATGAAACAACCAGACGTCTGCGCAAAAGGGAAGGCGTCGAGTATCGGGAGGGATCTCACGCGTCCGACATTAAATAAAGCGAGGAGCACTGCAAATATAGAAAAGTGACTCGGGGGAGGATAAGCAGGCAGCAGCAATACAGAGAAAGAAACCAATAAATAAATCAGGAAAGAAATAAGGAAAAGAAAACACAAAGGCGAGATGGAAGACACAACGGTGATAAAAGTGGCTGAACGAAGCAAAAATAAAAATAAGGGTAAGGCAGGAATAGCAGCTCGGAGAAACAGATGGAAAAAATGCGACACGGGCATAGAAGAGCTGAAAGAAAGTCACGACAATGTAAGGTAAGGTAACGTAAGGGGAGCCAGCGAGACTGCAAGGTCAACATCTTTTTCTATACAACATGTTCCCTCTCTCAAAGCAAGACTTGGACAAGGCATTGGAACCAAAGTAAACCCGCGAAGAAGAAGAAAACAAAAAGAACGGGGAAGGAGGCGGGCTGCATGAACATATATTAATAATCCCGAGCACCGCTACAGCGAGACCGGGTATAGGGAAAAGGAGAAGAACGCCTCGGCGCGGTTTTTCGTCCCTGTTGCTCGATGGCGGCACGCGAGGTACAGGGCCGGGAAAACGTTGATTTCTGCGACAGAAGGCCGCACGCCTGTCTCAGGGACGCGCGGCACGACACACACACACACACACACACACACACACACACACACACACACACACACACACACACACACACACACACACACACACACACAGCGCGTAGATGTGTGTGTCCTTACGCTTTCTCACGCGGTTTTACTGCCGCGTAGTTTGCCTCGTTGTTTCGTCTCGACGTCGCCTAGGGATCCTCACTTCTTGACGTCGCCACTTTTTCTGTCGCCGTCGTAGCAGCTGCTTACACAGATGGAAGAGCTGCAGCTTAGCTTTGCGCTTCACTGCAGACGACAACACGGCGGCGCTTCTATAGCGTTACGAGAATATGCGTCGCGTCTTAAGGAGCAGCGGAGGTATCAGGAACGCCCCATGGTTGCGATGCGACGAGAACGCGAGCATGTATGTACGCGATCTCCTGCTGCCGCCGCTGCTGCGACAGCGCAGTCCTGCGCGGGCGTTGCGCTTAATGATTTGTTTTTTCTTTGTTTTTTTTTGTTTTCCTGAGTCGTAAGGTGCGAAGCGTCCCTGACGTGTATGCGCCGTGTGTGCATTTGAGAAATACGACATACGCATACGGTGCACTACACCGACTTCGAGCCAGATCCGATTCTAATGATGCTCCCGCGCAATTCGCCCAGCGGCGGCAAATCGAAGCGCGGTGACGTCGACGTGTATGGCGTGAAATACATTTGCGCAGTTTGGATGCGTTGCCCATGCATCCATAACGGCCCCGCGAACTCGGTGAGGCGTAAAGGAAATTCGACGCGCCGCGCCTTCCCTGCACGATATAAGTTTTTGTCGCCGTTCAGAGACGCTCGAGTTATTTCGCGAGTTGGGTTTAGCGACACGCGCGCGTGCGTTTCCCTACCACACGAGTAACCGTATACCAAACTTACCATGTGGCATGGTATAACCAGCTATAACCATACCTAACCGTGTGGCTTCCATACCATACTTATCTGACCCGACACGCGCGCGTGTTGGTCGGTTAGGTATGGCACTAGAAAGCGGGGCGGAATGTAATGGTTGCCGAAGAAGAAGACTAAAAAAAAAAGAAAAAGTTAATTTGCCTAACGGGTTCTGTATGTTACGCATCAACGACCACACGTACAAGAGAATGGAAGCTCCGGTGGTTTGGTATTTGCTTCTTGCGAAACTCGCACTGCGCAAACGTGGGCGACGAACACAGGTGGAGGGAGAGGGGCGGAGGGGAGGGGGGACAAGGATGAGCTCGACGCTTGTTCGCGCCTTCCTTTGTTGCCCTTCCGTGTGCACGCCGCTATAGTTTCATTTTACAACGTCTCCACGCCCACCCCGCCCCTCTTCCTCAAATAGCGAGCATCGAAATTCGTAGCATTGACACGACAAAACAATTCCGCGCGTTATTCTGAACAGGAACCGCTGCGGAAAGCGCGTGTAGTATTGTTATCGTCAACCGCAAAACAAAAAAAAAGAAAAAAAAAAGAGGAGTTGCAAGGCAACAGCCCTTCGCACGCAGGAGCTTGCGTATACTCACGCACTATGCAGAGGATATTCGTCGTTCGCGGCGAGCATGCAACTGTGTGCGGCCACGCGCCGGCTGCAGGCTAAAAAAGTACTAATAATAAATAAAACGTGCACCCCTCACTCTAAATGCACGAGCGTTTTCTTTTTTTGCCCATCCAAATGCGGGTGGGACTCGAACACCCAACGTCGCGCTCAAAAGCAGAACGCCATAGCTATACAACCCCGGCACGTCGCGAAGTTATACGAAGTCATAAGACTTCGGATATATATATATATATATATATATATATATATATATATATATATATATATATATATATATATATATATATATATATATATATATATATATGCAACTGCCCCGTAGCTGGGCATAACCAAGGTAATGTTCTATGCCGTCGCTACGAGCAACTCAGACAGTTATTTAAATTTCCTCTAATTAGATAAATAGTTTGTATTGTTAGTTAAACGACTTCATTAAGTTATATAATCGCAGCAAAAGTGTCAAAAATTCTCACTCCGCCCTTCTGCCCGTTGCCCAATACGCGCTGCATAAAAACATATTTTTTTTTCCACGCTTGAAAGAAAGCCCGCGGAACGCGAAAAAAGTACCGCGCGACAAGTCGCACGGCTCTTCTTTTTTTTTTATCTAGTTGGCGAACAAGATTTCACTAATTAACTTTTTAACTAACCACCTTAGGGCACACACACTATATTTAGAACAGAAGCCGGAGAGTTCGCGAGGCATGTCCGCCTTGAGGGAATTCCAAGGCCGGCACTCTCTATAGTTTCGTAATACGCGTGTGCCTTTCCAAAGTGCGCAACGAAATGCATTGTGCCTTCCAGTAAGATCTGTCGCGCACAGTTTGAAAAGTCATTTCGTCTAAAAGAAAGCAATAATAATAATAGTTGAAACAATATCACTTTACCGCAAGTTCGACGGCGCTCCTCTCGAAAACGCGCGCTATATAACTTCGAAGTTTCAAAATTTGTTCCAACTGGACGCACCCGTGGCCTGCCGCCAGCGGGGAGCCGCTTGCCGATATTTTGGCCACCTTCGGCGGCGCTGTTCATTCGCCCGTCGCTCCGCGAAAGAGCTGCGGCAGAGCGCGGTGTCTGCGTTTCCTGCAAAACCTCGCAAAAAAAATAACCGGCCGCGGCCACAAAGTTTTCGACGCCGCTCGAGGGGCCAATTTTTCGTAACGTGCGTTCTAAACCTCGTGCATCCGGACGGACCCATGGAGCGAGCTTGCGAGCAGACGCTTTCTTTGTGTTTTGTTTTTTTCCGTTTCTTTGCCTTCTATTTACTCCACTGCGCCCCATATACACCCCGAATGCTTCACCGCGCCTCTACAGAGCGACCCGTTTGCAGCTCAGCGCTGCCGAGCGCTTAAAATTTATCGCTCGGCTTTAAATGCGGACACGCGTTGTCGAACGCGCGCGCTCCCAGTGTCGGCTGTATATGTGGTGCTGAGCCACCGTTAGAACCGTGTTTATTTATTCTCTGCGACTGAAGAAAAAAAAGAAAAAGAAACGAAGAAACAAACTGCGAAAGGGAGAATGGAACAGTCGGAAGATAAAACACGCTCGGGGGGGGGGGGGGGGGGGGCTTTCACAGCACGTCGTCACCGTCCACCTAAGTAAGGTATACGCTACGTGTACGCGTCCTCCATCTCCTATTTTTTCAACAATGTTCTACACACTTTATTATTCTAACCCCCTCTCCGCACTTCCTTGCCGAGAAAGAAAGGAAGGCATGGTAAAACGGGAAGGCGAGGGAAAGAACTGCGAATGCGCCGTCGTTGCCAGAGATTCCTCAACCGGAAACGAGCGCGGGCCGCTAGCGCAGTTTCCTTCTCGCGAAATACCTCTACATATGACTAGAGTGTGCAAGGATACGGTGATATGACGCCGCCAGGCTTTGACGCAACGTTCTTCGGTGCAACGCTCTCGCGCGAACACGCAACGGAGCGTAGGCGAGAAAGGCACGAGAGGCGCGACAACTTGCCCGACGCTCCCGGGAACGAAACGTATACACACATAACCGAGTAGCCAGCGCCGCGAGGACGTGTGTGCGTGCGTGCGTGCGTGCGTGCGTGCGTGGTAAGCGGTATGCTCAGGAAGAGGAGGACTCGGCGGCGCCGTCATAATATTCGTCCGGAATTCGCGGATGCGGGCAAACACCACATAAGCACACACAATAAACTCGCCCACACGTATATAAAAGAGGTGGGGTAGAGGGAGGTGGGGAGGTTGTTGGAGGTATGCGCAGTGTTACGAACTTGCACCGCTGCACCACGATAACGGCTTTGTGGTCCCGTAGCGCTCGTCACCCGTTTCGTGACAGAGCGTTGGTAGCGAAGACTCCGAGCCTGGCGTCGATGAGAATAACAAAAGGGACTTTATACATTATATACAGGTTATCATACAGGACATGAACGGATCGGCACTGGGGCCGAGAGCTCACACAAACGCGACTGTTCTCGCACGACGGCGTCCGGCGAAAACGCGTGACACATCTCACCCCAGTCGGGAGCGACCCTCTCTCCAGGTGGGGTCAGCGGATCCTGTTTTTCAGGCGGCTTGTCACTGCTTTTATAATCCCCGAGGCCCATTGTCACTCAACCGGCCCAATACAAAGTCAGCACACGACGGTCGTCCGAGGGGTCCAACCAGCGACCGCGCTGGCCACTCGGTTCAAAGTTCGCGCGCGCGGTGACCTCCAGGCAAGGGAGGTGCGGCGCCGGGCCGTCGGGCACACGCGGGCACGTCAAAACACGCTGCTCCGCCGAGGCTTCTCCCGCACGAAGGCGCAGCATCATGACTTGTGAAGGGAGAATTATGGCGCTCGCAGGATAGATTCTGCATCTTGCAGATTCGGGATCCGGGCTTGTGGTAATGGCACAACAGCATCCCCGCCCTCAGATAAGGCGCCGGGAAGACGAGCTGCCTCCACGTGGCTCGGATGCCAGGCGCGCACGTTCGTCAGGCTCGTCCAAGTTCACGTCCAGTGTCGGGACGCCAGGTAACCTCACGTGCCCAGGTCCGACTCGCCAGGACAGGAGCTCTGCTCACCACGTCGTCGCCAAGGCACCTTGACCCGCTCCGCTCGGGTCGTTCCTAAGACCTTGCTTCTCGCCACTGGTCCCGCTTGGTCGTTCTGCAGCTTGCAAAATCGACCGGCAAAAGGCAACACCCAACACGAACAAGTGCCCTCTGTCTCCCGTCAAACACCAGACAAAGCCATAATTCAAATCAACCTAACTAAATTGTTTTCCCCTTTTTTCTCCCGCTGCAACAAGAGGCAGGTGTACGATCTAGCACACAAGGCTTAAACAATCAGTTTTCAAATCATCAACATAACAAAATAGAAACAATTAATAATCAGCAATAATAATTACAAATAGAATGGTCCCCTTGAAATCGCTTTGGACCGAAAACATACTTCTGAGGAAGCAAATGAGGTCATTCATTTTTCCCGGCGATATTTTCGCGGAATCTGAAGCTGCTTATATTTGCGACCCTGCTTATCCGTGTAGCGGCGGTACAATAAGCCAGGTTCCTTGCCAAATGAAACCCCCTTTTTTTCCACTCCCCGTTTGACGCTCTTCCTCAGATCGGCTAATGAACAATCTTCCTGTTGCTCGCGAATCAGACTTTTTCTTTCAACTGCAGCCTGCTCCTGCCGGCTGGCGGAAACCGGAGCGAGTGCGGAGCCCGCGTCGCCTAATTGCGGCGTCGAGTCTATATCGCGGCTAGCACTGCACGCGTCACTCCCACTCACTTCCAGGACCCGCTCGTCTAGGCCAGCCTCCGAGCTCTGCCTCTCCCGTGACTGCTCGCCACTCAAGTTACCGTGATCGGTCCGTGTGCCGCACCGCTGTTCGCTCACCGACGCTAAGTCAAGTTCCCTCGACAGCGGGCGCGCTTTGGATCGCGTGGGGGCCATGTACGCCACGTCGGCAAAGAATGATTTACCGTGATCCCTCAGCAACTGCTCCGAGCTATTTGAGAAGAGGTAGGAAAATTGCTCCGGGAGGGCGGCTGACACAGCGGCTTCGGTGTTAAGTTTTCCAAACTCTCCTTCAATGATAACCGTTGCGATCGGTAAACAGACACTCTCCTTCTCGGCCACTTGCCGTATCCTAACGCACTCTCCCGTAAAATCACTCGAGGAGACGAAAGACGGGTGAACAACGTCCATAGTTGCTGCAGAGTCCCGCAGTGCTCGGCACTTCTTGCCGTTTACCTTAATTTCCTGCACATAGGGCTCCAATAGACGTATGTTTTTGTGAGTTTCCTGTATCGTTGCAAAAGCAATTCTCTCTGGGCAGCTTGCAGCGATGTGCCCTTGCTTTTTGCAATTGTAGCAGGTTAACGGTTTCCGTTTTTCAAAAGAACGCGTCATTTCGTTTCGCTGTTTCGGACCATCGTCATCATTCTGAGATGCATTCTGTCCATTCCTTACAGTTTCTTTGGGAAGGGATTCGTCTTCCCGAAACTCGCGACGCGTGATTTCCTTCCGTTCGTCGGGCTTCCCGTAAAACCCATCTCTTCTATCTGCTTTTTCTACGCGCACTGCCTTGCTGTGCAAGCTGCGGCGGGTGTAATACTCTTCCGCTAACTCTGCTGCCTTGTTTAGCTTAACCTCCGTTAGCCTATCTTGCAGCCAGAGCCGGACATCCTCATCAATGCAACGGTAGAACTGCTCCAACGCGATGCATTCGACAATTTTGTCGCGGTCGTCGTAAACCTCTTCGCCCTTCAGCCATTCCACCAGGTCGGCTTTTAGACGAAACGCGAAGTCAACATTCGACTCCTTACCCTTTTTTGCATACCGGAACCTCTGCCGGAAAGCTTCGGGCGACAATTTGTACTTCCGCAGTAGCGCTTCCTTCACATCACTGTAGCTCTCAAACGCCTCTTTCGATAAGCAAGTTATTACGTCTGATGCCTCCCCAGGAAGCAACGCTAACAGATTCTGTGCCCAGAGGGATCGCTCAATGCTATTCCGTTCGCACACGTGCTCAAATTTCACGAGGTATTTGGCCATATCCTCTCCGACGACAAAGGGTGGAAGTTGATCGCGTATTCTTGGAACGTTAGAAGTGAGACTAGGCGCTGGCGAGCTATTTCGGGTCTCCAACTCTTTCATTTTAAGCTCGTGCTCACGTCGCTCCCTCTCTCTCCTTTCCTCCTTTTCCTCCTCGCGAAGTTCCTTTTCTCTCCTTTCCTCCTTTTCCCGTCGTTCATTTTCCTTCCTTTCCTGCTCGCAACGTTCCTCCCTTTCCCGACGTTCATTGATACCCGCCCAGGCCTCAGCGGCTTCCTCAGCCGTTACGTCCCCGGTCCTCATGACCTCAAGGATCGCATTCTTTCTTTTGGTTGAGCCCAACTCAATGCCCAACTCCTCACAAATTTCGAGAAGTTCCTTCACCTTGTACTTCTCCATCGTTCACACTGTCCTCCTGCTGTTTACCCTTTTTGAAAATACCTGCCGTACGCTACTATAACACTACTAGTAAGACATATGCAAGTATTTCACACACTGCCCTGTTTACCCTCTCAGCATCCCCTGGTTTTCAAAACACTCTTACTAGGCTTGAAACACACAAGGTTAAACACAATGCAACACCAAGTCAATCCCTGAGCTACTATAACCTGTGTCAGAGAAAGTCTGGTGTTTGAGGTAAACTTCAGGCACTCACCGCGCCGAGGCAGCTGATGCCGGTCAATCCCACCGCTGCCACCAGTGTTACGAACTTGCACCGCTGCACCACGATAACGGCTTTGTGGTCCCGTAGCGCTCGTCACCCGTTTCGTGACAGAGCGTTGGTAGCGAAGACTCCGAGCCTGGCGTCGATGAGAATAACAAAAGGGACTTTATACATTATATACAGGTTATCATACAGGACATGAACGGATCGGCACTGGGGCCGAGAGCTCACACAAACGCGACTGTTCTCGCACGACGGCGTCCGGCGAAAACGCGTGACACATCTCACCCCAGTCGGGAGCGACCCTCTCTCCAGGTGGGGTCAGCGGATCCTGTTTTTCAGGCGGCTTGTCACTGCTTTTATAATCCCCGAGGCCCATTGTCACTCAACCGGCCCAATACAAAGTCAGCACACGACGGTCGTCCGAGGGGTCCAACCAGCGACCGCGCTGGCCACTCGGTTCAAAGTTCGCGCGCGCGGTGACCTCCAGGCAAGGGAGGTGCGGCGCCGGGCCGTCGGGCACACGCGGGCACGTCAAAACACGCTGCTCCGCCGAGGCTTCTCCCGCACGAAGGCGCAGCATCATGACTTGTGAAGGGAGAATTATGGCGCTCGCAGGATAGATTCTGCATCTTGCAGATTCGGGATCCGGGCTTGTGGTAATGGCACAACAGCAGACAGCGCATAAAGCCCCGAGTTCCGCGCGTCGCTGGGAAGCCAGGATTTCTGAACGCCGGACGGGCTTCTCTCTCTCTCTCTCTCTCCTTACCCGCGCGCGCCTCCTCGCTGCGTCGTTTCCGCTCTCGCCCCGGAGCTAACCCGTGCGCCCACAACGGCGTACACCTTCACAGAGCATCGCCACGAAACGGCGCGCTGGTCCACCTGGCTTCTTGCGTTCCTTTTTTACCTCGAGGCCCTCCGCCGAACGGAACATGTAGAGCACCGGCGGAAGTGGGAGAGGACGCTTGAAAGAAGGAGAGGATGTAAAAGAAAAAGAAAGAAGCTTCACTCCCTCCCCACACGCGAGGAAATGATGCTATGTTGTCACCGTCAAGCACAATCACCTTCACACTCCCTCCAGCCTCCACCCCCCTTTTTGTACTTATACTTCACATTTTCTTTTTCGTCTTCTTTTTTTTATTTTAGTGAGTACGTAGGAACTGACGTTTCGCCTTTTCCTCCCAGAAGAGGCACAACGGACGCGATCAATAAAAAGGGCAACAGTCAGTCGATCCGACATTCAGCGCGAACTGGAATGCGACTCGGTTATGCGCGCTACGTATAGTTCGCGCGTTCGAGAAAGTGCCACGTGATGCTCGTATTCATCTCTGTTCAAAAATAGAAAAAGAAAGAAGTAAACGTTTAAGTATCTGTCGAGTCGATCAAACGTTCTCCTTCGCGGTTTCTCTCCGCCGTACAACACGGCATGCAAGGTAGGACGGCACGCGAGGCTACACCCCATCCTTTGCTTTTCGCAACGTGTCCGCCACAGAGATTAGTAAGAGGCGACTGGAAGTTTAGTGGCAGAAAAGTAACGAGATCACGAACAACGGAGGCATACGAAACGAAAGTTCCAAATAGTGGTTCAGAAAGTTTTACGGTGGAAATTCTTCGTGTCGTTTTTTTTAAAAATTAGGTAGGGCATTAGGCAAAATAATGACAAGAGCTTGGCGGCGCCAACCACAGCTCTGTTTCAAAGGGGACGCTCATAGCATCCACCCATTCATCCATCCATCCATGCATCCGCGGCGTCGGCCGAGCGGGGGAAAGAAAGGAAATGAACCAGAAAGCTCGCCTTCGCGCATAGTTCGCCGCAGGCGATTCCCTGTAAAAATTACGGTTGCATAAGCTGCAGATGCCGGGAAGAGGCAACTGCAGCATACGAAGCAGGGAGTGACGTAACTACACTTTCGTATGTCAAAGGAGAACCCACCTAGCAAGTGATTTGTGTGGATTTGTGTGGTGACAGTTGTATGGGAAGGCCACGAAGAGTGAGGACTCCTTAAGAGCAGCGTGCGTACGAGGTGTGGCGAAAGTGTGGTTAAGTGCACTTCTCTCTAGTCCGCCATTTGTATAGGTGCACGAAGTAGCGGCGTAAGCCATGTCATATACAGACCGTTAAAAGCCTAAGGCTAGTAACTAGGTAAAGTGCATGTGAATGTCGCCATGCGAATAATTGCAAGCTACGTGGCAACGGGTGATCGTGCTAGCTGTCGTTTACAGGTTCGCTGTCCGGCCACCTTCACAGCGAGTTGGAGGCCAATCTTTTTTAGGGCGACAGACTTGCAAAAATGACTTTAGCCTTACTATATATAGGTGTCTATCGTGCCTAACGTGGTGTTGTGCTGCGGTAGTGTGCGGTAATCATTAACGGCTGTGATCGTGTCATCTGCGCCCACTGACTCTCTTTTTTCCTTTCCTTTGTTCTTTCTCTCATCCACACCACGCTCCACGGGAGCATATTGCGGACATGTTTACTTTTCCACTACTCTCGCTGAACCCAAGGGCTTCAAGGAGGCCAGTGGCGCCTAAATCGACCGCTGGGTAGACGTCTTCACATTCTAATAAAACATGCTCCATGGTTTCCCTAGCTTTACCGCAGCAAGCACACCGCTCGCCTCCACCATTCGTCTCCGCGAATGCGCGGAGGTGAGCGCCACCTGGATGGTGTTGTTGCAAGGAACAGAGCGGACCGCGCCGCTTTATGAATGGTAGAAACGCTGGAAAAGGGGTTTGTGCTCGAGTTTCTGCGTAACAGAATATTGTTTTCTGGTACATCAAATTACATTCACACGCTATCATGTCTGTAGGTTGTGTTAAGGTCGTACTTTACGATTTTTCTGACCCATTTTACTCTGAGGAATTCAATTAGTTGCGTAAGGCCTCTGCACCACGCGGAGGGCCTGCGCGGTTGTGGTTAAGATTTTTTTTTTTTTAACGGAAGACGCCGACATCGCATTGTTATTTCTTCGCGACACGGGGACCTTAACGTTGTCGCGTTAATAATGGCTTTGCATGTATACGCTCCGGTTGAGCTCAGCGCCACGAGATGGCGCCACCGGCGCTGCTGCTCGCGTCTACGTCTCGGGTAACCCGGTACTACGCAAGTGCTAAGACGTGCGAGGTCAAGCTTGAGGTTCAAGAATAATGACGCGTAAGGTTCATGATGTATGACAGAACTACGCAATTAATACTGCGCAGCGACCTCTGGTATAAACTTTTCGCAAAGCGCGAGAAGCACAGAGCGCGCCAAGTACTGCGCATGCGCCGCAGCTTCGGTCATTAATTAATTTCCGCTCGCCGACGGAGAGATTAATCAGCGGCGACATCGCCACAGAACCTAGTTCAAGCTTGAGACGTACGAGTCGAGTTGGGCGGGAAGCACGTTGGGCGGGAAGCAAGTTGGAGTCGCGCGCCGCCAAAGATAAAGAATGCGGAGCGCGACAGTCGGCGTACAAACGCGGATATTAGAAGTTTTGAATACGAATAGAATACTTTGTTTCCGATAAAAAGGTTTTGGATTCGCAAATCCCATATTCGATTTTTATCGAACATTCGATGCAAGCTGAACATGGATAGGTGTCTGGTACAATTATTGAAACATGCCACCGATGAGGGAAAAATAAAAGGTTACGAATGTGGTCGGCCGGTCATTTTGGGTGCCCACGGCAAGCGAATTAGACCAAATGTAGCGAGCTTCCTCACTGAAAAGCTGTTCAGACTAGCGACATTCTAAATAGCCTTGTGTATATACAAAAAGAAAAAAGAAGATTGTTTCAGTGCCTTCTCTTTCCTCGTTTACTTTTCTACACTTCCACAAGAAAGAAACCGATTCGCATTGGATTAGCTTATCGAAGTATGCCTAACTTTAGAATATTCACAATAACTTCGATACAACAATTTCGTTGTCCGAGAACCCTCACTTCAGAAGGCGCCTTAACAAAAGGTGGGTGAACGGCGTTTTTAAGAGAGGGATAAAGGGAACGCCCTTTCCTTCCTCACCGACCATTCGGCGCTGCTTCCACAGAGAATCGTCAGAATGAAAGCATTGGCTCTTCCTAATGTCGAGCATTTATTTCCTTCCTTACTTCGCACTTGCTCCTTTTCTTTTTCTTTCATCTCCACCTACTCCTCCTCCTCCTCCTTTTACCCTTGCACTGCTTTCTCCCTCATTCCTTCACCTATCGTTTCGTTCTTTTGTCGTTCACTCACCATTCTTCCTGCGTACGTTCTTTCATGCTTCCCTTATTCAAGCATCCTTTCTTTCTTCCCTTTAATTCGTCCTCTTCTCTTATTACCCTTCCTTCAATCTTTCTTTTCTATTTTATTCAACTTTTGTTTCCATTTTCCATGTCTTTCATTCCTTTCTTTTTCTTGTTCTTGCCTTTTCTGCTTCCTATATTGCTTCGTCTTTCTTGCCACATTCTTTCGTTTCATGCCAAAGAGAGGGACGGCGGTACCGGAACGCATTAGGGCCTAGATCCCTCCCTGGTGCTGGCCAAGGATTTTGCGCCGCACAGTTGAAATAAACCGGGCTGGTGCCGACGAGAGGGGCGGAGGCAAAAAAAGAGGGGTGGGGGGGTGGGGGGTTCTTCCGTAACCCTAGCTGTAGGCAGCTCAAGCCATAGGTTCGCGCGGCGAAGAATAGCTCCAGAAAGCCAGGAATCTCTCGCGCCACTGTGGCGTGCGTAGCTTTGTTTTTCCTCTCTCTCTCTTCTTTTTGTCTTCTCCCAGCGGGGCTATATACGCGGACTCACGGGAGCCAAAGTCAAGGCTGCTACAAAGCGGCGGCGAACGAGCGCCTCGCAAACGACCGCAGAGCGCGAGGAATTCGCGCCCGCACCGCGCGAAGGGAAGCGTCGTAAAACGTGCGGCGCACTAACGGAGTACACGACGAGCCGAACAGAGAAAGAGGCTCGCGTAAAAGCGGGCACGTGCGCAATGGCGGGCGCATATAGGCGCATTCAAGAACCGACTCCGAAAACGCTGAGAGATATATATCATGATAGAAGCGAACGCGAGAGAAAGAAAACTTTGAAACAGCGAGGAAAGTAGTGTGTCGAAGGGATACACTACAACCGGTCGCAGTGGCTCAGTGGATGACTTTCTGTAGCTGAAGTAGCGGGTTCGTTTCCAGTGGTGGAACAACCATTTCATCCTTTCGGCGCAGGTTCCGACGCAGGCAACAAGCCGGTATGGCGCAGCAGCAAACACTTTTGGCGCAGGGTCCGAAGCACGTGTGCTTATCACATACCGTGCAAATTTTAACTGATGCAGTCGATATGTAGCGGAGACGGGTTTGCGCGCGCCCTGCAAGTGCGGTAAAGAAAGGACGCAACGCTCATCGACACCTCGACGCATTAAAGGGCGCTAACAGCACGTTTCGTCGATACGGCGCAGAGAAGGCACCACAGGCAGATCGTCAGCAAAGGCGTGTTTATTAACCCGTGATGCAACACAGCGCGATAGTCACGGCCTGTGCGCAAAGGCTCACCGCAAGACAGATCAGTATGCGCACCTGCACACAACATGACACCGCGCAATATACTGATGTCATGCCATGCACATTAGGGAGTTTTCGAATAGGGGCCGCAAAGTTTTTGCAGCAGCAAGAAAAAAAAAAAACAGCGTCAGCGCCACTGCGTATGCGCAAGACGCAAACAGGGTTTTGCGTATGCGTCGGCGACTACTTCACCGAAACAGCGCAGCGCCCCAAGCTCGACGCAAAAGTTTTGCGTCAACTGGTCACCCATCGAAGTGGCGGCTCTGGCCGTGTATCCACATTCGGCCTCATTCACTAATACAATTTTTAACTATGCACCACGTGCGATTCTAACCGCAGCGGCTCTTTTGCAAAGGCCCGTTATCAGCCATAAACATCTAAGAAAGTTTAAGTTTAATCCTAGAATGTGACGTCCTCCTTTGGCAAACCCCGTGGTAGCACGCAGGTTCGGTGAAAACCGAAACAAAGTGCCAGCAACACGGTACAGCGGCACCACATTGTACTTTCGCCAGAGAAAAATGCGCGATTACCGAAACCGAAGGCTCCGACAGGCCCACATAGTGTTTCTCACTATATAGTGAGAAACTCACTATAGTTTCTCAGTGTATCGTGAGAAACTATATGGAAGGGCCTCTGCTTCCTTCTATGATGATGATGATAGCGTGCTGTTGGTTTTGATTTCAGTTTTGCTAGGTTCGAAGCATCGACAAAAGGAGGGATTCGCTCTTATGCATGCTTTGGCGCAGTCTCGGCGCAGTTTTTCGCTAAAATGCCAATTTGGCGCGGGATGGCGCAGTGGGCCGCTGTCGGCGCAGTTCGGCGCAACTGGCGCAGCCGTTCCACCTCTGCGTTTCCTAGCTGCGGACGTCGCACATCGGTGAAAGCGAAAGGCAAAGATGCCCGTGAACCTAAATTTAGGAGCACGTCAAAACACCCCAGGTGGTACAAACTAATCAATACACTTCCGCTATATATGGCGTCCCCGATATCGCACCGTGCCAGGTTTCATGGACGCTAAATCCCACAACATCATTTCTCTAGACATATACAATACCAATACTATATACTCTTCCGGCTCTACAAGACTCCTCTTATATACGGTATACGAGCGCGCGATCTGCTCCAGTTGCAAACACGTAATTTGCCAACGCACCTTAACTCGACATCCCCATTCCGTGCTCCCCGAATACAACAGGCTAAAAGTGAATGTCGACGCGACGGCTTAGAACCCAACAAAGCCACCGGCGCGATCGAAAGCACGCGCGCGTATACACGCGACCCGCGCCCTCCGCAACCGAGCGCCGCAGCGAGAAGGCACGCCAGCGCACACACAAAGCGCACGCACCTCGGCAGCTTCGTGCGCAACGTACCGCAGGCACGCGCCCCCACCGCTCGATCGAAGCGATCGACGCGGCGGCGAGCTATCGACGCGACAGCGCGGGGTCTTGTATACACAGCCGGGAAGGACCGGGCGGCGTCGGGGCCGAAGGAAGCCCGCAAGCGGCGTCGTCGACGACGACGCGGGAGAACGTCTTCCGGGCGGATAAGTGAACGCGCGACGTCATATTCCGGAGCGAGTCGGGGACGAACGATCGGCCGCCGACGCCGCCGCGGTATATATGCGGGGCGGGTACACGCCGCGCAGAATGGCGACGGCGAGCATCGAAACACGCCTAGCCGCCATCATCATATCCTGCGCATAACGGAAACAGGGAGCGCTAGAAAAGGAGAGGAAAAAAAGAAAGAAGTAATGAATGGATCCGGGAACAGAAGAAAAGCCCGAGTGGAAAACAACAACTAAATGCGTAAAGAAAAAAAGGAAAGAAGAAAGAAAAGAAAAGGCAGTGACAGATGACATCCGCACCCGCAATCTCAGCTAGGACACCGACGACGAGTTGGTAGTACGTATATAAGCGGCGCGATGCCCGCCACGCGGGCGAAAACGCGAGTCGTGCGTCATCCCGCGTTCAGACCGGCGCGTCGCAGCTGCGGCGACGCGGATTGGCTCTCGCCGACGAGTGCGTCTTCGACGACGCGTCGACGAGAGAAGGCGGCTTTGGCGCGGATTTTTCTCTAATAATACGCGAGCGAAATGAGGCGAGGACCGCGCACGCGCCGCCACGTCGTGCGAGTCTGAAACGCAAACGCGCAGCAGCGCACGAGAACGGTGGTTTTAACGACTAATGACGCGTGGAAACCGCGAAAACGCGACCTTTTTTTTTTTTTTATGCGGCGCGGCGTGGCCGCAGGTGCGAACGACTGGATGTCGCGATACAGGACGTCGTTTCGTGTCGAATTTCCCAAACTCGCAGCCTGCGGGCGCATCAGAAAAGAAAAACAAAAAATACTCGGAACTAGAGACAGTAGCGATGATGACGACTGTAATATATGCGTATACGTGGGCCCAACGGTTGCGCGCAAATGCAAATCTGGCAATAAAAAAGGAGGCCGAATAGATTTTCGTAAACTGTCGCTATACCAGCGGTTTTGGAATGATGGGCGCTGCGCGCGATGTTCCACGAGGCACGTGTTTCAGGTGCCGGCTAAGAAAATTCGCTTCTGAACCTTCCGCGCCATTTGTGCAAGGCTCCACTGCCAACAACGATCGGGTACATACGGACATTCGCAGACAACGTATATATGTCACATGCGACACATGTACGAGGAGGCGAAAAGTGTTTTCTCAAGCAGACACCTTTCGAAGTGCATAGCAGAATTAAAATATTTATGTACAAGCAACCCGCCCGCTATATGACCATGGAGGTTGTTTGTCGCGCCTCCACACGACAGACAGGCGAGAACACGCCATCGTTCTCGTTTTTTTCTTTTTTTTTTCTTCTTCGCATTTCACCTCGTATAGTCGCACGGACGATTGGATTAGCGCGCCGTAAACACGGCCGTTCTTTTTATCCCCCGAGGAGGCATAACACGCGTCGGCACGACCGTGCGATAATGATCGGCAACGACCGCGGTCGTTCGGGAGTTCGCTCGTGCAAGCACAGGACGCAGATCGTTCTCCAGTGAGGGAAACGACTCCTCCGTATACGACCGGCTATACACGCATTGGTGGCGTAGTATAGC
Source organism: Dermacentor albipictus (assembly GCF_038994185.2). NCBI lineage: Eukaryota > Metazoa > Arthropoda > Arachnida > Ixodida > Ixodidae > Dermacentor > Dermacentor albipictus. Next base: position 107,870,738 of record NC_091822.1, on the reverse strand, counting down.
TGCGTACCGTCGTTACGCCCGATGCGAAGAGATACATGCAAGCCGCAAAAGCACAAGAGAAAAACGTAGGTATGTACGTATACGTTTGTCGGAATAGTTCTGCGGAAATCCGCAAGGTGGAGAGAGGTAATTAAATAAAGGGAAAATTAGACATCGACCCGTTCGCAGCAACTGCTACAAAGGAAACCCAGACGGGTTCCTCGGAAGAAAAAAACCTCGCAGTTGAAGAAAAACTCGTCCGCACAAGAGCCACGGGAACGTGTCAACAAAAAGTAATCACTAAAACGCGAATGACGACCAGGACGAATTTTCCTTGAACTGCGAGGCTTTTCTTTCGAGGAACCCGTGTGGGTTTTCTTTGTAGCAGTTGCTACCAACGGGTCGATGTCTAATTTTCCCTTTATGAAATATAGGTTTGTGTAAGTATGGGCTTGTGCGTCTGTTTCAGAGCACGTTGAATTCTTTTCTATCCCTATCTCGTTTGTGTGTGTGCGTGTGTGTGCGCGTGTGTATGATAGATAGATAGATAGATAGATAGATAGATAGATAGATAGATAGATAGATAGATAGATAGATAGATAGATAGATAGATAGATAGATAGATAGATAGATAGATAGATAGATAGATAGATAGATAGATAGATAGATAGATAGATAGATAGATAGATAGATAGATAGATAGATAGATAGATAGATTTCATCGGATGGATTGATAAACATTTCTATTGGATCGAAAACCATGCCGGGAATTTAATGTCTGCTGATTTCGTCGAAAGCCGGAGAGGGATAGTCGGCCGGACGGGACCCGTTGCTGCACATCACGTGGTTGGTAAGACGGGTTCATGGCCGCCGAGATATGCGGCGAGACAGAACGGAGTCTGGCGCGGTGCTTCCAAGCACCCGAAACTCCCGTACAGCTGTCGAAGGGAGCGCGCTTGCACCTATCTTCAAGGAAGGCCTACCCGGCGGCAGCACTCGTCTGCCTCTCACGGCAGCGCCGGATGCTCGACTATTTCGCCAATGCCGTGGTGTTGAGAACGGGCATCCAGAGACCCTCGAAAATCTCTTCCCCTTTCAAGATGAGCAGCCATATAAACAAGCGAGCGCCAGGTATAGTGGCACAACTCTGCCCATAAAAAAGAAGAAAAGAAGAACTGTGGGATTTCAGCGGCACCAGGATTCGAAACTAGTACCTCCCGCATACGAGGAGGACGTCACCAACGCGATCTCGGAGGTCATGCTATGGACGGAGCTAGGTGCAACGTGCGCCGTATACGAAGAAGGAGCAAATCGGTATCGCACCGCGTAAAGTATAGTACAGAAGCACGCGCATGCGGGCTTACATATGCGGTAGTCGAAAGCAGCATCTTCGAGCGCTTGTAACAGTATATATGCTCACAGAGCTCTGTGGTAGCCAATGAACACGTACACGCCTAGGAAATACAGCTGGTAATATATATATATATATATATATATATATATATATATATATATATATATCACCAGCTGTATTTCCTAGGCGGTATTTCCTATCGATGGAAACGACAAGTTCAACCGGCGCTCTACACACCCGAGTGCTTCAGTGCGCCCCGGATCGTTCGCGGGCTCAGCAATATCGACAGAAGGAAGACGGTGTGCAAATGAGTAACTCCGCGCTATATACGCGGGGGAGGCTTCGAGAGCTCCAGAGTCAAACTCGAGGGGCGCCCCTACTGAAAGAACAAAAGAAAGAGAAAAAAACAATGGTACGAAAAAGATCGGCGGGCTGCTCGATAGAACGAGCGAGAGAGAACCGAAGAGGAAGTGCCGACGACGTCAATTCTCGAGAAGGAAATGCCGTCGCTTCTTTTGCAAGAATTTTTTTAAAAACCTGTATGGGCACGCATTCGCGTTTTCGTAATTACTTTTTGTTGACGCGTTCCCGCGAATCTTGTGCGCGTTTCCGTGAGTACTCTGTTTTCCACCAACGAGGGACGTCGATTGTACTTTGTACTTTGTAGTTGTACTTTGTAATTTTCTGAAATGGCCAGGAACATGTGTGCTCGTTTAGTTATCGCGCATGTGTCTACGTGAACTTTAGAATTGTCGTACTTTCTGTATTCCTTTCTGGAAACATTTTTTTCTCTCTAGCACTTCTACGAATTAAAAGAAGAGGCCTATAAGCCGGCGCCATCCTGCGGGCACCAGCAACCTTTTGAACACAGATGATAATTAAGAAAAATAGATAGATAGATAGATAGATAGATAGATAGATAGATAGATAGATAGATAGATAGATAGATAGATAGATAGATAGATAGATAGATAGATAGATAGATAGATAGATAGATAGATAGATAGATAGATAGATAGATAGATAGATAGATAGATAGATAGATAGATAGATAGATAGATAGATAGATAGATAGATAGATAGATAGATAGATAGATAGATAGATAGATAGATAGATAGATAGATAGATAGATAGATAGATAGATAGATAGATAGATAGATAGATAGATAGATAGATAGATAGATAGATAGATAGATAGAATTCGGCCCGTTCCCGCTGTCGACGCCTTGCCATCAGCCCGTTGGATCGTCTTTCCGCGCGACCGGATTCGAGGCGCCCGGAGACAGCAGTGTTGGTTCAATGCGACGCGTCTCTCGTGCGGTGAAAGCCGAGCGGCGAACAACGGTGGATTAGACGCGCGCGCGGCGGCGCGTCGCACAATGGACGACCAAAGTGGATCGGAACGGCGCGCGAGTCTCAGCAGCGCCGAAGGAATTGCGCGGCGCTTTGTACTTACCCACGCGGTACACGTATGGATGGGCTCGGATTTCCAATCTCGGATGCAAGTTACGGCGGACAACAGTTCATAATCTAGCTAGAATAGCAGCTTGGGCTCGTTGGTTTTCCATCCCGCTAGTAACGGCGCAAAATGTAGACAAGAGACGAGACAAGAAGACACCACAAGCGCTTGTGGTGTCTTCTTGTCTCGTCTCTTGTCTACATTTTGCGCTGTTGCTAGCAGGACATCATAATCTCATCGTTGTTTACGATCGAGCGCGGAGGTGAACATTTTTTTTCCTTTAAACTTTGCGATCTGCTTATCAAGAAGAAGAAAACGAGCGCAAAGTACAGCACGCCCTATATATATATATATATATATATAACGTTGTTGCCGCAGCGTCTTCCGCATAACAGCCGGCTGTAAAACACGTTATGTTAACTGCTTGGATTGCGACACGTCGCGTTTATTTATTCTTTATTTTTTTAAGCGATAGCGCTTTTTTTTTGTATTCGCACACTTTGGATGGTTGGGCGGACGGTGTGTTGTCGCAGGATAAGATGGAGAGAGAGAGAGAGAGAGAGAAAGGCAAAGGAAAGACAGGGAGGTTAACCAGAGATTATCTCCGGTTGGCTACCCTGTACTGGGGGAGGGGAAAGGGGAAGCGATAGGTGAGAGGGAGAAGGATTAAAAAAAAAACTACACACACACGCACGTACACACAAACTGTTTCTGTGGGCACTGTCACGCAGCCCGCAAAGGCGTTCCTACTGTGATGTAGTGCATCGTACAATCCTGAGTCACACAGTGAAGTCACAATCTGTCAGAAAGTCCAGTGTCTTTTAAATACCGCAGCAGTGCCTTCATAGCCGATCGCGCTGATGTTCGCGTAGGCCAGTGTCCAAGGATCTTGTGTTCTGACAGTGGGCGCTTGTCCAGTTTGTCTAGGGTGGCTGAGAGGACTGCTCTTTGCGGGTTGAAACGAGAGCACTCACAAAGAAGGTGCGCGATTGTTTCATTGCACCCGCAGAAGTCACAAAGTGGGTTGTCGGACATTCCGATAAGAAAGGAGTACGCATTTGAAAATGCTACTCCAAGCCATAGACGAACTAGAAGGGTACAGTCGCGTCGTGGAAGTTCGGGCGGAATACGGAGTTGTAAAGTAGGGTCCAGGGTATGAAGTCGTGCACTTGTGAAATCGGATGAATTCCACTGAGCTAATGTCAGGTCGTTTGCCAGTACGGCAAGTTTTTTCGCTGCGTCGGCTCTCGAAAGAGGAATGGCAACGCACCTGACGCCGTCATGGGCAGATCGGGCAGCTGCGTCTGCTCGATCATTGCCGTGTATGCCACAGTGACTAGGCAACCACTGATATATGATATCGTGTCCTTTGTCAACTATGCGATGGTGTACTTCTCTGATCTCTGCGACGAGCTGTTCATGTGATCCATGGCGCAGTGCTGAGAGTACACTCTGTAGGGCTGCCTTGGAATCACAGAAGACTGACCATGCATGCGGTGGTTCCTCCTGAATGAAATGGAGAGCCGCACGCAAGGCTACCAGTTCAGCAGCTGTCGTTGACGATACATGCGACGTTTTTAGCTGTATTTCGATGGATCTTGTTGGTATCACCACAGCAGCAGCTGAACTTGCAGATGTGACTGAGCCATCGGTGTAAACGTGTACGCGACCGCTGTGCACCTCATGTATAAGTTGTAATGTGGCCTGCTTCAGGGCAAACGACGGCATGTTAGCCTTTTTAGTGATTCCTGGGATGGTGAGGCGTACTTCAGGTCTGTGCAGGCACCATAAAGGTGTGGATGGTCTTGCTGCAGGCATGTATTTCATTGGCAATGAGGTGCGATTGGCAACAATCATACGACTGATAGCTGCGTGTGGCCTTTCTGCGGGTAGAGCGGCAAGGTGGTGAGAAGGTAGTCGGGCAACGTGGCGAATATGCGCTCTGAGAGCGTCGGTTACCAAGTACGTTGTTATTGGGTGATCTCGAGCTATGACAATCGTTGCCGCTGTAGACGCACACCTCGGAAGGCCGAGACACGTCCTTAGGGCTTGAGCTTGTAGTCCCTGGAGTACACGCAGGTTTGTTTTGCAGGTGTTACCAAGCAAAGGGAGGCTGTATCTTGCGAAGCCGAGGAACACGGCGTTATAAAGCTGCAGCATTGATCGCACCGATGTGCCCCATGACTTTCCGCCGAGAAACTTGAGGAGATGTATTATTGTCAGCAACCTCTTCTTTACGTACGAAACGTGCGGGCTCCATGATAGGTCGCGGTCGATAATTACCTAAAAAGCGGTGTTTACGTGCATGTGCAACTGCTTGGCCGTTGACACTTACAGAATAACGCTTCATTTCCTTCCGAGTGAAAGTAACAAGGCAGCATTTCTCTGAAGACAGCTCTAAGTTCTGTTTTCGCAAGTACAGTGATGTTACGGTAGCTGCCTTTTGTAGCCGCGCTCGTACCTGCAGTCGTGTTACAGCAGACGCCCAAATGCAGATGTCGTCGGCATAGATTGATACTTGAACTGTGTTGGGCAAGCATCTGACTAGGCCAACGAGCACTAGGTTGAATAGCGTCGGGCTCAACACTCCGCCTTGCGGTACTCCACAGAACGTTTGGTGTTGAGTCGTGGCGCCTTCCTCGGTCATCACGAAGAAATGCCTGTCAGTCAAATAACTGCACAGCCACTGAAAAGTGCGGCCACCGATTCCTGCTTTAATCAGAGCCTCTATAATGGCATAATGTGCTACATTGTCATAGGCGCCTTTTATGTCAAGGAATAATGCCGCAGTGAGTCGTTTCATCCGTTTTTGATGTTGAACATACGCGACCAAATCGATGACATTATCTATGGATGAGCGCCCACGCCGGAAGCCAGCCATAGCATCTGGGTACACGTTGTAACTTTCCAGGTACCATTCCAGGCGCGTCAAAATCATTCGTTCCATTATTTTCCCTATGCAGCTGGCCAGAGCGATGGGGCGGTACGATGACAAGTTTAACGGTGATTTACCAGGTTTGAGAAGTGGAACCAAGCGGCTGCATTTCCATTCACGTGGAACCAAACCGTTGCGCCAAGACTCGTTGTAAAGGTTTAGCAGCATGAGTCGTGCTTTCTGCCCAAGATTGGCGAGCGCCGCATAGGTAACGCCGTCCGGCCCAGGTGACGAAGAGCGCCTGCAAGTCGCTAGTGCCGCTTCAAGCTCCTCCACCGAAAACATTACATCCATGCGGGAGTCCCGTGGCACAGGAGTGGCACATGGTGTAAGGGCGCGTTGAGGCTGCGAGCTGGCAAGTCTTGAGCAAAATTCTTCGGCAACGTCTAATTCGCTGCGACCTTGTTGTAAAGCGAGGGACTTAAATGGAACACGCTGTTGCGGTGATACACGAAGTCCACGCACAGTTCTCCATATTTGAGATAATCGCTGACGTGGATCCAACGACTCGCAGAAACGTTTCCATCTTTGAGATTGAAGTGCATCAATGCGGCGTTGAATCTTCTTTTGCATCCGCCTTGCCTCTCTGAGATCATGGATGGATTTGGTTCTCCTGTATCTTCTTTCAGCCCGCCGGCGAACTGCTCGTAGTCGCTGCAGTTCGGCTTCAAATTCTTCGTATTTCGGGAAAGGCTGAAAAGCACGCGTAGTATCTTGCATGGCTTTTTGAATTTCGTTTTCCAGACTTGAATGGTTCCCTCCCTGACATACTTCCTCCGTGTGCGACCGAAACGCCGACCAGTCCATTCTCCGGAGTGTCGTGGCGGGGCATTTAAATAGTCCCTTGATCTTCAGGTACGTCGGAATGTGGTCGCTTCCACGGGATTCGATGTCTGGAAACCATTGCACGTTTCTTTCAAGACGCCGAGAAACCAGGGTCAAGTCTAGGCAGCTGCTGTATGTAAGCCCGCGTAAATATGTTGGGCTACCATCATTGAGGCAGTGAAGGTCGTGCTGTGTGGCAAAGGATGCTAGTCTCCTTCCCCTGGAGTCCATCTTCAAGCTCCCCCAAAGCGGATGGTGAGCATTAAAATCTCCTGTGAGAATCGTAGGGTGGGGTGTCGCTGATAGCACGTCGTGCAGTCGTTTAGGGTCGAATCCGCGTGAAGGAGCAAGGTAAACAGCAACGAGTGTGAACGTAAACTTGTTCGTTTTCACAATTAAACAAACGTACTGGTTGTCGTCGTGCGGTGGGACTGGGTGCAACACGTATGTCAGATCACATCTAATATATACAATTACCTTGCTTACATCACCACAGGTAGAGGACATGAAAGCCTCATAGCCAGAAATGCGTATAACATTCTGCACGTTCGGTTCGCAAATCACAAGTATGGGAAATCGGTTTTCGAAAACGTAGTGTCTGAAATCTGAAATTCTCGATTTGAGACCACGGGCATTCCACTGCAGTAAAGATGCTTTCTTGACTTCCTTGTGGAAGGGCAGCGAGGGGCGGGCCATGGTGCTATGCGATGCCTTCAAGTACTGGAGTCAGCGCGTCCAGCACTTGCAGTGCGCTACGAGCAGCCGGAGTGTCCATGTTTGTCAGTAGTAGACGCATGACATTCGTGAGGGATTTGAGCATAGCAATCACTTGTGAATCCTTGTCTCGCACTTGGTCAACTGAAGTGACATTTGACGTTAAGTGGCGGGTCATGTGCTGTGGCTCTGGCGCGTGGCATGTCTTCGGCAGTGCTGGCCACACCTCACTTGATGAAGCAGGAATAGCAGGGCCGCTTTTATCGTTGACATTCGTGCTGTTACCGGAGACAGATGGAATAGGAGGTGGCGTTGCCAGACGAGACTTTTCCCTTGAACCGAAAGAGGGTGTCGTAGACTTTCGTTTCCGAGAGTGGTGTCGCCTTATCGCTGCAGAAGCATCTCTGTGTGATGATCCGTCTCTGGCCATTTTCCGCAAGATTTTCTGCTCTTTCTTTAGGCGTGGACAGTCTTTTGAGGATGCGACGTGTGGGCCTTGACAATTAGGGCACTTGAGCTCTGTTGCACGGCAGGTGTCCGTGTCGTGTTGTTTGGAACATCGTGGGCATGTCGCTGTATTTCGGCAGACAGCGCTCACATGTCCAATTCTTTGACACCTTCTGCACATAAGTGGTTTGGGTACGAAAGGTCGTACCACATGCCGAAAGTGTCCGACCTTTACATGTGACGGTAGACAGTCACCTTTAAACACGAGCCTTACACAGGTCGATTTGCCGAGGCGCCGAGCTTGTAGTAAGGCAACACCATCAGTGGCAGGTTTGATTAAAATTGGCAGGTCGCTGTCGCTAATCGATGTGTCAATATCATAAACGACACCAGCCGTGGTTTCGTTGTCCTGTGGAATGAGGTAGTGGACGTTGATGTTGCCCAGGAGCTTTACTGCCATCAAAGCATTGATTGCGCTTTGGTTATGGACATCAATAGCCAGGACGTTCTTTCGAGTGTTAATTCTGATATCCTTGATTTCTCCTGGGACAAGAGCCTCCAGAGAAACGGAAATCGCTTGTCTATTAAGGCGGTTGAGGTTGTCGGCGGGTGTGTCCGGCACAAAAAGAATAGTGTGCGCAGATGGCCTTCGCTGTGGCATGACGGTAGACTTACTTGATGAAGACCGTCCGCTGATGTTTCTTCTCTTGGCCTTGCGATGTACCACTCTTTCGAAGCCTTCGTCATCTGAGGCGTCATCACTTGAGCAGGAGTACAGCGCAGTGTCCTCGCTGTCAGCTTGACTCGGTGGGCAATTTCTCTTCCTCGGGCCGGTACCTGCCGAAGCAGTCACGTCGCGGCGGCATTCGGCCGACTCCACTTCCATTGCCGTGGCAATGGGAACGGCGTCACCCAGTAAAACACGGGAAAAAGCCGAAAATACTGCAGCGCGAAGGAACAGTGGTCCCTACCAGGTAGGATAAGATGGAGCGGGCAAGCACATGGGGATGGTAGCGAGAGTAAGGAGGAGGAGAGACGAACGGCGGAGAAGGAAGCGCGGGTGCGGGAGACGATGTAGAAGGGGGAGCGTGGTTTTAGCCTGATTGGTTGGCGCAGGCGACAGCACGCAGCCGTGCGAGGCGTAATGTCACCGAGATGACGTCGTGAGGCCAGCAGGTCAAGACGTAGTGAGCATCCGATCAAACACACGCAAACACGCACTCGCTTATATATATATATATATATATATATATATATATATATATATATATATATATATATATATATATATATATATACCATACAATTCAGAATGCGTTATATTCGAATTGAAAAATAAAAACCATACTTTTCACCAGTCTGATACGTCACATTGGCGAAGTGCTCACCTTTGAACAATCTTTCAGGGATGGATACATAAAAAGAAAGCAAGAAACATGTTCCATATAAAAGCTGAACAGAACGCTTGATCGGTCCATGAGCGCATGTCATTGCGACTGCCACTAGCTTGATTATCCGGTGATGCTTCTTGGACATGGAATTTAGTGCAATTTATTCATCATAATGAAAGACTATAAAACAAACATACAGAGGAAAAAAATGGCCTTGGGACAGTGGTCTGAACAACCGGCTTGAAAACATTAAAATTGCTGTTCGATACTAGCTGTACGAGCTCTAATATGCCCCCCCCCCTCCCCTTGCCCCTTTCTGCCACCTCTATTTTTTTTTTCTATTCCATTACGTAGAGACACTAAATAAAAATACAGTAGTCGGTAACTTTAACCTGACCGAGAATTGCTTCAAAACCCTATTTACGTTAACGTCGAGGTCAGTAGTACGTTGGTTATTAGAAGAAAGAATAAAGGCGAATTTCCTTGCCGTTCTTTCCTTTTCTTCTTCTTTTTTTTTTGCTCCAAAACCACAACAACGGTACGTAAGTGTGACGTGAAATATTTTGCAGTAATTTTTGTATCTCGGCTACTGTGGCGCTAGTAAAACGTGTAAAGCTTTTCAACTTCCATTTATAGCTCCTTTATATTAATGTAGCTAATCTTTACTGACAAAGAAATTAACTAGGCCTTAGCTGACGCCGTCAAAATCTATGACGTCACGGCAAACTGGCGCGGAAAGATGACATGGAAAACCTGCCTATATCGCATTGTTTTTTATTTCTGCTGACTTACTAAGCTTTTTCTCAAGACTGCTCATACGAGCATTTGATGGCACGTAATTTTCTACTTCTTTGCTGCTAAGCAGCAAGGACACGTTTACAGTAGGCACGTCAGACAACGCAAGCTTCCAACGACAGATTTATTTCCAGTTTTCTGCAGCCGGTATACTTACTGTTTGCATCCTTCTAGATGCACTTCGCTGTGCGTTGCTTTCGTCGCAATGCACACGCGTTCTACGCGACGTTTTGGTCGGCGCGAGTGAGGAGCCAGGGGGTGAATTGGAAATGTCGGAATTTGGCGTTGTCTGACGTGCCTTCTCTATGCCCGCGTCGTTGCGCTTGCGTTAATGCAAACGAGATCGTAAATACCACCTTAACTTTATTTATTTTTCATTGTTTCGCATCTCTTTACGTGTGTGCTGGTATCGCCTGAGCCAAAGCGTGACGATTAAATGACGGTCGGCCCCCTCCCGTTTCCCAGATAATAAGCGTTCTCCTCGCAGTACAGTGCTAAGAAAAGGAAGGCGCGAAGCTTTCCCCGCATCGTGCTTCACGTATACCTGGCTTGAATTGTTGCAAAAAAAAGAAGAAAAAAGAAGGAAAGGAAACCTCCTCGACATATGTGTACTACAGCAAACAAGTGCCGGAACGTGACGACAACAACGGGCAAAGAGGAACACGGGAAGTGCGCCTGCAACAAGAACGAATCACCGGATTTTTTTTTTCAGTTTTTCTTTCTCTCTGCTCTTTTTTTTTTCCCCTAGCGCTCGCGCCGCACCAAGAAAGAAGCGTAGGTGGTCGATATTAGAGAGTTTTAGTATAGCGTAAAGCAGCAAACGCAAAGAGTTAGCGTTAGCGTTAGCGTTGCGTGCACGACACTGCGCATGCGCTATACGTAAACGCTGCTGGAGCTCTTACGTACGTACGCTATTTTCAGGATTTAGCGTTGAACGCTAACGCACGCAAGGGGAGCCTTACGTACGGCAAGATGGCGGCGCCGGTCGAAGTGAGAGCAGCCCGCTTCGGATCTATCGAGCCGTCTGCCTGCACTGCTAGGCTCTATCCTTCCCCACTAATGCTCGTGTTCGGCTTAGATTTGTGTGATGATGCTTCGGCAGCGGTGCACAGGTGACAAATGGGCGTTGTTTACGATATACGTTCTCGATTAGCGGCGCAGTAGGCTTAACGAGAGGGTTTGCTCATAGAGTTAGTAGAACAACTCTATGGGTTTGCTAAAAGTGTTTGCTGTATCCGCCTCGAGATGGTGCCAAGTGTATTTCGCTCGTTCGCTTGGTGTAAAGCCGCATGTGGAACCGATGCATGTCATGTTTTCCGCGGCAAAACACAGTAGTGTGGTCGGTGCTGTGGTCACAATGCGTGTGCGTTTTACCAACCTCCTCGTGAAGGAGGTTTTCGCCTTGAACCCATTCGGATGGACGTCAAGGTGGGCGTCCGTTGCAAAAAATTGGAAAGAAGTGGGAAATCCGCTTTCTGGAAGAGAAATTGCCGGCGAAACGTCCCCTCCGGTATAGCTTCGACGTTGAGTGGATCTTGAGGACACGTAGAACCTGCGCGGTCGCTCTCATTCCCGAAGCATGAGGGTGTCTATGTCATCCCAACTTAAAAAGGACACGTAATATGGGTCCCACAGAACACTCGATCGCAGCATGCCAAGATTAATCGGTATGTTTCGCGACTCTCGACAAAACAACGCTCAAACCAAACACCTACATGCGTAATTAACGCAGCGACTGTGGCTTTCGATAAGCTTGACTTAGGGACACACTTGCGGATTCGGCATTGGATAAGCTCGACATTTCGTGTGGATTTGGCTTTCCAGTACTTTGTGTCTTTACATCTAGATGGCGCTGTATTTGTTTGCGTTAACGTTAACGCTTTTCTCCGTTCCGCTATTCTAAAACACTACCTTGTGCCGCGCAGTGCAGTCTTTCTTTGCGTTAGCGTTGCGTGGCACGCTAACGCTAACGCAAGGGTTTTACGCTATACTAAAACTCTCTATTGCCGCGCCGTGTTGTGAACGCGCCTTCATTACGGACGTGCGCGGCATACCTCCCGTACAGAGCGCATTCGAAAAAGGAAGAGTTGATCGTCGTTTCTTTCTCTGTCTCTCTATTTCTTTCTTTTCTTGTTTCTTCTCCGTGCGTGCAGTATTGCGTCAAAAAAAAACAGCAAAAAGAAAAGTTTTGGAGCAAAAGGAAAGTGCGTTATGCGGAGCAAATGAGGCGAAGAAACAGGAATCGCACCAGATCTCCACGTCTTTCTCCTCTGTCTTTTCTTTTTTTGTCTTTTGTCGTTCAAAAAGAAAATGCAAAACTGGAAGTGACGGACAGAAACGCGAGTGCCAGGAATTTCATACTCCTCTTCTTTTTTTCTCGCTCTCTATATGCACGACAGCGGGTTTTGTTTCACGTTCTCATCGGAGTGTCGCTTCCGGAACGACGATGACGACCACACACGCGTCGAATGCTGCTCCGGTTTTTCACACCTTCTTCCTTCGACGCACCTTCGCGGTGCGCGGCTTTGTGGTATATACACGTAGTGTCTCGGTTCTTCTACCCGTTGCTGTCGCTGTTCGCAGTGGGCTGACGAAAATGCGAGACTGTGTGAATTGACGCTCGTCCACCAAGTGGCGTGCGCGTGCAACCAGTCGAGACGGTCCACACCGCGTGCGGTGGCGGCATACGCATATGCGCTATGCGGCTCACCACGATGTCGCCAGTTCGATTCCCTGCCGCAACGGCCACGTTCCTATGGTGGGATGATGCATCAACACTTATTTTTTAAATCAACGCTAAATACCCCTGCTTCAAACTTACTGAGATTTCTTCATGAAGGAGGCCCTCACAAACCGCCGTGCCATTTTCGAGGCATTAAAATCCATAAATTGTTCGCGTACAGATTTCTGCACTCTATAGACGCACTGTAGCACACGCGAGAAGAAAGAGAGGGAGGGCGATAAATGATATCTATTCCTGCAATACAACCAAAGGGACAGAGATGGATAACACTTTCTTACGGTGTCATTAAAGCTCCACTTTCCACTTTTGCTTATTTCGTGGCGCTCACTGCTGCTCATTTCAGAGTTTCTGTGCAAGTGAATGCAAGTGCGTTTTCTCTCTCTCTCTCTTTTATCTCGTCCCATGATCTTATGTCTTAAACCTGCAGTAGCATGCCAGCCCTTTTGATCTGCTAACCTTCCAATATATCATTAAAATTTATCTCAAGAGCGCGCACGTACTTTGGCATGCATACAGGTTGGTGTATACGGTGTGCGGTGGTTTCTTTGCGACACTGACACTCTCTTGAAATGCTCAATTTGTGTGCGCGAAGGGGTCGACTATGCGGTGTGGATAATCTAACGTGACGGTGCGTGCTCGAGAGACTACTGCACTGGGCTAGCAGTCTGCCGTAACGCAGCAGCAACATTCCGAGCAGTTTGGCTCACAGAGTCCAAATGAAAGATATCGCACCTTTCTTGTTCACTATACCGCCTTCTATGCTGCGCTCTGGGCATCGCTGTAGCTGTGCTGTCGTCTACGGTGGCTGTTACTCCAGAGTGGAGTCGGCTATATATATATATATATATATATATAGCCGTGTGTGGCTTGTGTGCGTACATCCGACGTCCATTAGCGGAGCGCGGTTGCTGGGGGGCTAGAGGTTACACCGAGGGTCCAGAGAGCGAATGGCCAAGAGCGGCACGGCCGCGCGTACACTGGGGTATGTCTTTCCCGAGAAAGCGAGAGGACCGGAACCCAGACGAGGAAAAGCGGAAGAAGGAAGCGGATCAGTGAGGAGGCGAGAAAAAAAAGATAGGTATAGAAAAGAGGATGGAGACAACATCGGCTGGATCTTTACCCAATACAGGACATTACGTGGCTTTCCTTCTCCGCCAGCCTTATGAGGACACTGCACGCTTTTTTTTTTTTTGGCCAAAACCGCGCAGCGATACAGCATCTATATTTATCTGGTGCTATGTAGCCGGATCAGGCCCCAAGGTCACGCGGCTGCTCGAATGTTATGGATCGGACACGTTGATTGGTGACTATCACCTGCATTGCGTATCGCTCCCTGGCCAATCATGGACCGAGATCGCAAGGCTGCTCACCCGCAATAAGGACTGGTCGCGATTCGGTCAGCAACAGCTGCATCGGACATCGTTAGCTTTGCCAATTAGGAACCGAGCTTAAGAAGTTGCTCGCACGTAAACACCGGCCGTCATTGGTCGGCAACACCTGCGTTGAGTAAAGCTAGCCAGCCAATCAGGGAAAGAAGTCACGAGGTTGCTCACACGTAATGTGCGTGCCGTCACTGGTCAGCTGCACGTGCACTGCGTATACAGCCGGCTTTCCTGAAGGTCAAAGAAAGGGCGATGCGCGAGAGCGTGGCGACCACCAACCGCGAACCATCCTCATCCTCGCGTGCGAACTGCCTTCCGAATTCGATCCGTGGTGGGCCGACACCGGCTCGGTGTGACGTCGACAGCGCTGCGCCGTATTAACGAGACGCCCGAGTGTGTGCACAGCGTGTTCCGAGTGACCATGGAGTGTCGCGGACCACCATCTTCTTCCATTTGCACCGCGGTGGCGCGCTCGAAACCCCACAACGACAAAGCACTCGTCGAGGGGGTGAGCCCCGTATAGCTGGCGGCAGCAGGAAGGGGAGCTGTATAAGGCGACGGACGACGCAAGATTAACGAACGGACAGGGAGGGGGGGGGGGGGGCAGGGGGAGGTGAGTGGTGCGGTGCTTTCTTTTCCCCGCCGCACAGTCAGCAAGAAGGCGGCGTTAGACTACACACAGGCGAGACGGTCGTAAAGCACGGTAACGGCAACTGCTGCGCCAGGGAGGACGGCTGCCTTATCCCGGGAGCACTCTGTGATGTCCTCGCGCAGTAGCCATCTCCGGCGATGAGTCACCCATTAGGAGAGCAGCGCGCGCTCCCGGTCGGTCGCAAAACGCCGCCAACCTCCGGTAAGACATTTTCGCTTTCGCTTGATGTGCGCCCTTCGTGACGATGAAACAGGTCGGTACCGGCGCCGCCATGCACCAGGCTATTAATAATCGTAGTTATAGCAATACCTGCTGTGCATTTAGAAGGACTGCAGTAGACGAGGAAGTAGCTGCGTAGCCAGCCTGTGTTAGGAAAGGCTCCGAGAAACGGCAAAGCTTACTGAGGTATATTCCTCATATAGTACTAGAGCAAACTTCCACAGTGCTAATAATAATAAGCACGAATAACGCACCCGTCTCGTTTTAGGTATATCTCCTTCTGCATAAGGGTTTGTCTTTCTCTTTCTTTTTTTTTTTCTTGCGCGCCGCTCGGCTTTCCACAGTACTTTAGCTCCTCGGTGCCCATGACTCCGATTTAGGACAAAAAAAGGCATTTCAGTTATGAGGCAAAAGCACGCCTGCTTTCAATACAATCTGCTTTGAACGGGAGCGCAACAATGCGGGCAGATCACGGCAGACCCACTCCCCGATTTGTTTATTATTTTTTACCTCATTCAACTCCGCTCATACGGACCGAGCCAAACGGTTAATCGCCGCAAACGAAACGTGCGCCACGAAGTTATGTCGACACCCGCTGCCGTCTACAGCCGGCGGCGGGCATCATCGGGACGCCAACAACACATGGTGGCAGAGGGACTCCTACGGCGTCGCGCCGTGCGCGCGCGTGTGTTCGCAGCGAAAAAGGTTACCGGGAGAGCAGCGATCGATCGACCAGGCAAGGCAGGCAGCCCCGTCTCCGTACGCGGCGAAGGGAAAGAGGCGGCCAGGGGAGGGAAAGGAATCGCGCTCACGTTGCCCCGGTGACAGTGGAGAATAGGGGAGGCGGAAGGGAGCGAGTGAAGCGTTTGGACCTCCCTCGTCAACCCCTCCTCCCCCCTTTCTTCCCTAAAGCTCGCCCGAGGCGTCAAGCACGCTGCGCGTCTTCCCTGCTTGCTTCCTTCCTTCCTTTTCACTCGCACGTAGCCTCGAACCCAAGGCGCATGCGCGCGAACCTCAGGTAGACGAGAGGCACAGCGAGAGGGGGGAAGCGAGGGAGAAAAAAGGCAGCTGCGTTCCTTCCAGCGCCAGGTCAAGGATCTCTCCTCCCCAACTCGGCAGGAAACCCTTTCTGCGGCTCCTCGAGGGACGAGGACGCTAAACAGAACAAGGCGCAATACGCCGGTTCGTGTTTGCGCTTTCCCTCTCTCTCCTCGGAGGAAAACGGCCGCTGGCCAACCACCGCGAGCCTCGGAGACCGTTCAACGTATAAGCACCGCCGTCGCAGCGCCGTTATCTGTGCTTAACCCAATCTCGGCGGCTGGGTGTGCTAATGCGGCCCCAGATTTGCTCATTTCTTTATTCCACCAGAGAACGGTGAGACGCGTGGAACGCGAGCATATGGATTCGACAGGTGTGATACCTATTTGTCCTGCAGATCTGAACCTTTGTCGAATTCACTCTTTTTCTAGCCCCGTAGGTCAGCGATGAAGCCGCCAGAAAAGAAACGCAGGTGTACGACAACTCACACCCCTCCCCCCGTCCTTCAGCGGCCAGTGCGTATTCGCTTCAGCAGCCAGCCCTGTACAGCCTCTGTACTGCCGTAGCTAGAAGAACGCCCGTTGCAAAAGTACTCGCTTAATAAAAGGACATGGGCAAGTTTACAGTCATCACTTTTTCAAGTTCCAATAAAGGAAGTAGACCACTTGTACTAGGATTCTTGCGGGACAGATACGCTGGTGCTTTCAGTTGGATTGATTGTTCGACTAAGTTTTTTCAACAGGCGTCAAGTCCCTTCACTCTTATATATATATATATATATATATATATATATATATATATATATATATATATATATATATATATATACACGCAAAGCCGCAATCGCATCGGGGAAAGTCTCTTCTAACCTACAAGCGCGTTCGTATCGATATAACTTGAGGCGTACGAGTGTGGTGACAACGAGTTTCAATCGCCGTACCGTATTGCGTAACCGCATACTGGGTTCGATACCAAACTGCGGCAATAGCGTCACGGCCCGTTGGACCGGTCCAAGAGCCACAATTGCGCTGAAATTTGTGGACATACGTTTTAACGAATCGAATCAGGTGGTCAGAACTATCGAGGGGCCCTCCATAAGCGGCATTTAACTAGCACCCATGTGCACAAATCTTTGGGGCATGAATACGCTGATCAATAAGTGTCGTGCCATGGAAAGAGCCACTGCCCGCCTTCGCACGCGCGCAGGGACCGCGCTGCCGGCCAAAGCGCACTCTACACAGCGCAAACCAGCGGGCACTTATAAGCAGCAAACGACTGTCCAGCACGAGCGACATGGGGAGGCACGGAGGCTAACGAAATGTAGCTCTGTATGTTTACAGTGCGCGCGGGGGAGGAGTCTGTAAGGGAATATAAGCAGAGGGGGGAAGGAAGCGCCAACGACGTAAAGCTCGCGGTATAAACAATCGAGCCACATATTTTAGGCAGCGTTTACAAAGTCTGTCATGTAGGCCGCAGGAGAATGCCTCCCCGACAAAGAGCGCACAAGACCAGCGCGGATCGGCCGCCGCGGAGGACAGCGATGTGAACGGTTGGGCCTTGCTGGTCGATTGACTCCGTCCGAAGAGCGAAACTGTTAATCGTTTGTGAGACAAACGCGATGCGATCGGGTTAAATTTATATTCGTTTATTCAAAGCACGTATACGTTAACGTCTGACACTCACAATTGTCACTGTGCCTGCCTGCGGCCCCCCTCCCCCCGCGTAGCTGTGGTGG
This sequence comes from Dermacentor albipictus, assembly GCF_038994185.2. Taxonomy (NCBI): domain Eukaryota; kingdom Metazoa; phylum Arthropoda; class Arachnida; order Ixodida; family Ixodidae; genus Dermacentor; species Dermacentor albipictus. Next base: position 107,853,069 of record NC_091822.1, on the reverse strand, counting down.
AACAGAGTTTGCTTATCAAACGAAGCGTGTCGGCCGGCAGCGCGAGCAGCTGTTTGCAGTGGCTCGGCAACATGCACCGTTCTTGGCTTGCATAGTTAAGTGCGTTTTTGTTTTTCTCTCGTGTCGGCCGGCAAGGTCGAGAGGGTCCGCGCGGTCGGTAAATAAAAGGACCGGTCGTCATCCGCACTCGAACCTTGCTCAAAGAGCGTTTCGCTTTTCCACATGCTCGTTGCTAAGCGTCGCACAAAGTGACGGGCAGTTTCTGTACAGCGTGCCTTTTTAGGATAGAGACACAACTACGATTCGGACATCCACTAAGAAACAAGATGGCGTCAGTAAACCTTGTAAACGATGTAAAGGAAACTACATAAAGATGGAATATATTAGATAGAAAAGAAAAAAAAAGAAGGAAAACGCTGATCACAGGCACAACAAGCGACACAACATGAAATGGGACTTCAAGAGGCAGGTAGCTATAACTTAGCCGAGATATAAATGAAGAACTGACGTGAGCGGGTCACATATGTGGTGCGTTGGTCTAGCACGAGCAAGAGAACGAGGGTCGATGGAAGGGTAACGCCGTAAAGGGCGCTGAGATTACAAAAAGTGTAGGCATGTCGATGATGCATACGGCTGGACATAGGGCAGGTGCAACCGGATATGGGCTGGTAAAGGCCTTCGTCGTGGAGTGCACAGTCGACCAAAAAAGCTTGCGGACCACGAGATCTCAGAGAACGTCCAATTGCCCAGCAGCTTTACAACGCAGCCTACAGTATTCGCATTTACAGCTTCTACCAGTACACGTGAACAACATTGTGATGTTCGGTGTTGCTGACTGCTATTGCAGGCTGCTCGGAAATTGGACGTTTTCTCAGATCCCGTTGTCTGTAAACGCGTTTTTTTCTTTTGGTCGGCGGTACATAAACAAACTGACGAGGATTATCGTGAGATAGAATGAAGGCTGCAATAACTGGCCGATATCAGCCAGGACATGCCGCGTAAAGAACCCGAAAACACTGGCGCGTGTATATATAGGACTTCGAAGGCGATATCGCACATTTCCCGCGAGTGGTCCCGATTACGATTCAAAGCGTCTAAATGCTTCATCGGGATGTTGCAGAACCACACGCTTCCAGTTCGAAGGATTCTGCGAATCGAGTGTTTTCAAAGCAATGAAGTCTGCGCGGCCTGCAGCAATGGGGCTACTGACATGACGCGGCTAAGCGATGGCTGCTCCGACTCTTTCGCAGCGAGGACCAGGCCCTCACACTTTAGTTCATTTGGAGATTCTATAGGATGTCTACGTATTATTTGCTACAGCCAATATAGATTGTATAGGTGATGGTCTGTGGTATTATATATCCTCACAGCTATTTCGTCGGCAACTTTCCAAGGCCGACGACCATGCCAGAGGCGATAGACAGGCCATCGAATTTTGTCTATAGAGATACAGAGTGAGTGACAGAGGAAAAGCAGGGAGGTCAACCACACGCAAGTCTGAGGTTTCCTACTCTGCAGGGAAGTTGGGAAAAAAAGAGGGTGTTAGAACCGATATTACGCATACTTCATATGGTCAAAAATGCTACCGAGCTGGATCTCAAAAGCTAAGCGGCGTTGTGCTCAAGAGGGAGGAGGACACCAGAGTACTTAACGCGCCAACAGGTTAGCCCCCCCCCCCCCCCATCCTCTACGTCGGAAGATCGTTCAGGTGTGCGCTTTAAGGGTCAGTTAGAATGTGAGGGTCAGCAGATGTCCCGTCCCGTTTCTCTAAATACAGACATCATCAATTCATTTTACTTTTTCCTGATCCACAGTAAGAACAACGCTGCGACGTACAAGAGATACAATGTAATACAATCATCGCCGGGAGTATGTTATATAATGCTGACCGTAACAGAACTTGATAGCTTTCCACTTTGAGCTTATGCAGGGATACAAAGACGTAAAGAAGAAGAAGAAAAAAAAGGGCGTATGTTGAAGACACCGAAATGGCGACACCACGTAATGCAAAACGCTGGGGGCGCTCTCTTCCGGCGTGCCCCTGAGGAACAGGCAGGCCGAACAGACACACTATTTTTCTTTCCTCTTGTACCGTAAAGCATCGGCAGTAGGTGCACTGTAGTTTTTTTTTTTTAAACATATTATCTTAACTTCCATGTACAACAGAACGGCGGCTCCGCTTTCAGAAACATCTATATATACGTCGCATCTGTTTACACCGGATTCGAATTTCGCAGACAGGCGTGCCCTCGCTATCTAAGCAGCGACTATATAGTCCACAGTTTCATAAGACAGCTCGCTTCGCAGGACACACTAGCGAAATGATAATGCGCGCTGCCTCGGTATGCATATACCAGCGTATGCTGCGCCACACGCAACGAAAATCGGGCAGGCGCAATCGCCCACGAGTTGAGGGCGCAGCCAACAGCGCTCCGTTTTCCTCGTCTTACGTCACTCCTGTCAGCTCAAAATATTTAACGATTTCCCTCCCAGAGGACAAATGATACCGCTTTTTTTTTTTCGGCTGTTGTTGCTGAAACCGTACGCTTCACGGGGCGCGCTATCCGCCCGCACAAGCAATGTGCATGCGGAACCCTTAGTTGGACGAGCACTGATGACGAGAGTGCAGCATTACGCAAGCATACGAAGCATATTTGGTACGTTGGTGCTGAAAAACAACGGCAAAGATCTCTCACTCAAGGCGTCCCAGAATGCTGAACTGAGGATGCTGAGATGTGTGTGTCGAAACGGCGACGAGTAATGTAACCATCCGAGAAACAGCTAATAGCGACGAATATATCATATATGTCACAAAATGTTGAGTGACGTCGCTTGGCCGTGTCACACAACCTTTATTTGTTATTTTATACCTAATTAGACGGGCAAAAACGGCTTCCAACTACATTTGAAAGCGCGCGCCTCGCTCCTTGAACGAGAAATAAGGAAAACCGATAGCTAAGCCCAACGAACTCAGTGAGACTACATTATGGGGTTTTACGAACCAAAACAACGATTTGATTAAGAGGCACGCCGTAGTGGGGGATTGGGGATCGGTTTTGAACACCTAGGGTTCTTTCACGTGCCCCTAAATATTGATACACGAGCTTTTTTACTCGCTCTTTTTTTTTTTTTCGCCCTCAGCGAAACGTGGCCGCCGCGGCCGAGACCTATTTTGCGACTTCGAGCTCAGCAGCGGGTAAGTCCAACCGCAAGTCCAACCAACTACCGCATTCACTCGAACACATGCTGGCTGACAACTTCAAATACAAATATACCCGCGGGTTAAAAAAAAGGGGGGGGGGGAGATATTTGGATAGCGGCCAACCATTACCTTTAAGAGAGCATAGCAACACGCCGACAGGACATACTGCGTTGCTTTCGATCGCTTTCAACAAAGCTCAAATTTAGCACAGGCGCTGCACTGTCTTCTGAATTTGACGGGTCGTCATGGTTTGGACCCCAGAACGGCTGGTCAACGGCCCCGTTCGACATGCCGACAGGAGAGAGAAGTGGACTTTTAGTGATGGTGATGGCCTGACCACTAGGACAGATGCCTCCTCTCTGATCACAATTCTGAGTGGAACTTTTCTGGTCACGATTACAATCCAACCTCCCAAGATTTAAACAATAATTGAAAACAAGACAAAAAAAAAGAGCGGTCCACTCAACGTCCCCCCCCCCCCCCCGCACACACACACACCCACGCGCGCTCACATTGGCGCGCAATAACAATAAAGTTGCGCGCAAGCCACCACGTGTTTTTAAAGGTCTAGCTATCGCCAGGCGAGGCGTTCGGTGTCCGCTGTCGGTTCTCATTACGTCCTCCCACGGTGCGCGGTAGGCACCGATCCAACTTCCGGACTCCGAAAAAGGAACTGCTCGCCGCGGACCCAAGCTGCATTCACAGCGAACGCTGTGCACCCCGGTTAGGCGAGTTTAAGCGCGATAAAACTTCGCAGACGCCGCGACGTGGGTCGACGCGTCGTCCGAAAAGCTAATCCCGCAAACCACGCCGGGGAGAGCGCGTATATATGCGGCTCCAAACGCCCCGGCACGACTTTTTACGCGGCAAGGCAATCTCGCGCCCCTTATCAGGCGACCGCACCGCGAAAGACTAGAGGGATGTGGAGGGGGGGGGGGGATGGAGGCAATGGGCTTTGATAAGGGCTCGGCGTTCCAGAACCGCATTGCCATCTGCGTAAAACATCGCAATAGAACGCGCGGTGGCGTCGTAAACCCTCGTGGCCTCGCCACGCGTACACCAACCACTCATGATGCTCACTGCATGCGTAAAAACCGAGCGCATATTGAGCGGCCCGCGCCGGCAGGCCGCTGCCACCCCGGGCGGCTGCGAAATTTTAATATAACTCTCCGGCCTTGGACGTCGTCGGCGCACAAAGCTACGAGAGCGCCGCCGTGCGGCGCCCGAAGGCAAGCGGGCTGTGAAAACGCCTCTACAGTGCGCGGTGAGCACTGACGTGTGCCTGTGCGCATGCGTTGTATCCACCGTCCAGTATTCCCTTTGTTCTTTCCCACTATTCGTACATTATGAGCAGTTTTCCTCGGACACCGGCGTAAGGTAGCAGCAAACCGGGTGCAAACGTCGTTGACTTTCGATGTCCCTCCTCCCCCTCTCTCTCTTCCTCGTTGCACTCTCAAAGCGACGAGCCAACGAAACGGCCGTTCGGACAAGTTGGAAAATATCGAAGAGGTACTGAAAACTCTTACGTTCTTTTTGTCTGGGTTAAATGACGGCCCCTACCATTGTCGCCGCCCGTGGTGGCGTTAGGGCAAGGTATCCACCGAGCTCATCGACGAATACGTTCAGTGGTAGGAATGAAGGAAAATGCATTAATTTGGTATTCGTTACGCGGCTCCAGTTACGGAAGCCCGCTCCATGCAAGTTAAAGGTCCGAGTTCCCATCAGGACACGTCGGCCACACTCCACAAAAAGTATCCGCTTTTAATACCATCGTGACTCCGCTAGCGTATCTGATTGTATTGCGGCCAATCGTAATCGTCGACTCGGTTGCGACACCACGCTTATGCTATCGCAACGCTCCGCAGCAGCCGCACCTCCAAGCTTGCAATCGGGGACAGGATAGAACCTGGGAATCCAAGGTCTGCGCCGTCCTTCGCTAGCGTTTGACGCTGGCCCTTTTCGTGATTAGTGCAGGCTGTCAGGTAGTGGTGGTGGTGGTGAGGGGGGAGATGAAGTGGGGCAGATGAGGTGGGGAGCGGGTGTGCTTTTTGTGGAAACGTCAGCAGTCGGTGTCAACGCGGCGCTGTAAAAAACGGCGGGTTGCACAACAAGACTGCCACCTTGCCACCTGATTACGACAAGGGGTGCAAGACGCGCACCTGCACCTCTCCGTGCTGCAGCTGCGAGGCGTTCAAAGAAGCGACCTTTGCGCTGGAACCCGCCGCCTTCCTCCAGCCCCTTCGACATGGTGACGGGACGAATTCGGTGTGTGGACAATGATTCCAGAGTTCCTCAACGCGGGGCTGATTTGACACGCCTGGAGAAGCTACCGCGGGAAGACTTATTTTTGTGCTTCTCAAGGTTTGGAGTGGCTCGGAACAATGAGCGACGCGCGATCGACAACGTCGATTTTCCGGAACGGCACCACCTTCAACACCGTCGCTTGGGCTTCGGAATGTGTGTGCCTTTGTGTCTGTAAACTGGTCTTCAGAGCAGCTGCGAGTTGGTGATGTGTAAACGAACAGCCGCCGCGTCGTGGACGGGCGGATCGAGTGTATAAAAACTGTGGTTGTGCGATTGTTGGACGCACTTCTCTTGAGCAGTCATGTTAGACTGGTTCACTTCTCTCATGCAGTCCTGTTGGACTAATACTATTTTTCTCAAACAGTCATGTTAGACTGAGTTAATTTTCTGTAAATAAACCCCTTTTTCCTCGTTCTCGATGAGAAGCAGTTCTTCACTTCATCAACGATCTCAGCGTAAATAAGTTGGACGACGGCATGGGCCAGCTACCTTCGAATTCATGCCGTACTCCAATCTTGGCAAAGGACCACGGACGAAGGGATTGAGCCCCCAATCCTGACAACTGGTGGCAGCGGTGGGATGGACTTTGCGACATGGTGCTGTATCTGCGGTGAGTGCTTGGTTTTTGCTTTGACTCTCTAGGCTTCATTTTGTGGTTGTTCTGTTTAGAACAGTAGGGAAGCTAGATTGTTGTGTGTTATCTAGGTTGTGTTTTCCTAGCTAGATTTAGAGAGCAGAATCAAGGCAGTAAAGCAGCAGTCATGGAGTTAAGGACATTGCTGAGAGACGAGTTGTTGATTGTTGGTGAGGAACTGGGCCTAAATGTACGCAAGGAAATGCTCAAATCGGAATTATTGGAGCTAATTTCCAATCAGGCCAGTGAGCAAGATATTGAAATGGGATTGGAACTTCTCAAAAAGAGAGAGAAACGGGAAAAAGAAAGAGAAGAACGGGACAGAGAAAAACGAGAGAGAGAGGAACGGGATAGAGAGAGAGAGGAACGCGATAAAGATCGCGAGATAACAAAAATGCAACTTGAACTTGAAAACAGACGTTTGGAGTTGTCTCAAGGAAGTGAAGGAGCTCTGGGTCGATCAAGTGAGGCAGAATCGTACCGCATGGACAGGCTATTAAAGCCATATGAGGTCGGGACCGACATAGGCTTGTTCCTAAGCAATTTTGAAAGGACTTGCGAAAAGATGAACTTCGGTCCGAGTACATGGCCACAGCGGTTGCTGTCTATGTTGCCGTGTGAGGCGGCGGAAGTAATCGCCAGATTGAGTGTGCAGGATGCATATGATTATGCGAAAGTTAAGGCTAGTCTCCTGAAGAAATACCGCCTTTCAGCCGAAGCTTTTCGGCAAAGGTTTAGGAGCACAGGCAAGAAAGATAGCGAGGGCTATCCGGAGTTTGCATATAGCTTAAAGGCCAACCTAGTCGAGTGGCTTAAAAGCGCGGAAGCGTACGACAGCAGAGACATGATCATTGAATGCATGTGTCTAGAGCAGTTTTACAAAACCATCCCCCAAGCTGTGAAACTGTGGGTGCAAGATAGAGGTAATGTAAACACTGTGGAAAGGGCGGCTGAATTAGCCGAAGAGTACGCAACCCGTAGAAAGTTGAACGCCGAGGAGGGAAACTGGGACGGTCGAAATGGACCGCGGAAGCCATTTCCGTTCAAAAAGGGTGCGCAAACTAGACGATCCGAGCCTGTAGACATGGCGGAAAAGCCCGCAGAAAAGAGCGAGGAGAAAGTTAACGGAGAAACCGCACAAAAAGAACAGAAAAGAAAATTCGAATCTGTCAGACCAATTCGCTGTTACAAATGCCACAAACTGGGACATATAGCTGTAAACTGCGAGAAGCCTAGCGTAGTTTTTTCCTACGTGGAGGAAAAGGATGAGAATATGGAACTTTTAAGTCCATATCTCCACAACCTGCAAGTTAATGGAAAACCATGCCGAGTGCTAAGAGACAGTGCCGCCACGCTGGACATTGTCCATCCGTCTTACGTGATGGTAGAGGACTTCACCGGAGAAGTAGCATGGATAAAACAGGTTGTAGAAGAACACAGCGTGTGTCTGCCCATGGCCAAAGTCAAAATCAGTGGACCATTCGGGGAGCTAGAGACTGAGGCTGCAGTTTCCAAATTTTTGTCACTGCAGTATCCCTACATCTTTTCGAATCGTTCGAATCAGTTACTGCGTGACAGAGGGCTCAAACTGGGAGAGGGCATAGTACAGGCATTGACCCGAGGCCAAGCTCGTAAGATTGCGGCGCTTTCGGCTGAAAATGCTCAAGCTCCTCCAGCTGAAGCAGAAAAGGGGATAGCTTCAATACCCGAATCCGAGCTAGGCCCGAGGGACAAAAGAACAGTTGAGGAGAGCCTGCCAGTTGACCAGCTCAATGAGAGCGTAGCACTAGAGTGTCAGAGTTCTAGCCTGCAGGAAGAGCAAGCAGACGCGCTCACAAGCGAGACAGGGTCGTTGTTATCACCGGCCTCAAAGAACTTTGATCAACTCTTACGCGTGGATAGAAAGTCACTGGCAGCCGAGCAAAAGAATGATGAGAGCTTAGCTAAATTACGTGACACAGCTAAAGAAGGCATTGCTAGGCGCAACGTGACGATACATGAGAAAGGAGGATTGTTGTATCGGCATTACAGAGATCGAAAGGGTAAGATTTTAGATCAGTTAGTCATACCTACTAAGTATAGGGAGGACCTTTTGAGTCTTTGTCATGGAAATGGGTGGTCCGGCCACCTAGGCATAAACAAATCAAAGGAAAGATTGCTTATGGAATACTACTGGCCTGGCTGTTTCAAAGATGTAGAAAACTTTGTAAGATCATGCGACGCCTGCCAGCGTTCTGGTAAACCAGGAGAGACTTGGAAAGCTCCACTGAAGGTAGTGCCCTTAATAACAGAGCCTTTCAGACGGCTTGTAATAGACACGGTAGGGCCTCTTCCAAAAACAAAATCAGGCTACAGGTACTTGTTTACCATGCTGTGTCCGGCTACCAAGTTTCCAGAAGCAATCCCTTTGAAAGAGCTCAGCTCCACTGAAGTAGTAGACGCGCTTTTGACAGTGTTTGCACGAGTTGGGTTTCCAGCCGAAATTCAGGCAGATCAAGGGTCAGTATTCACGAGCGCACTGACCTCCACATTCTTGCAAAAGTGCGGGGTAAAGTTAATACACAGTTCTGTCTATCACCCTCAGTCAAACAGTGTAGAGAGGTGGCATTCGGTGCTTAAGCGAGTTTTGCGTGCGCTCTGTTACGAGCACAAGGAGGACTGGGAGAACTGTCTGCCGGCAACTTTGTTTGCTTTGCGAACGGTTCCACATGAGGCGACAGGGTTCTCACCAGCAGAACTAGTGTATGGGAGGACACTCCGGTCTCCACTGAGAATGTTAAGAGAGATGTGGGAGGAAAGAGGGGAGAGTCCAACCGTGGTTGAATACGTGCTAAATTTACTGGAGCGGCTAAGCGCAACCCAAGAACTAGTCGGAAAGAACATGGCACTAGCTCAAAAGAACGCCAAATTCTATTATGACAAGAATGCGAGGCTTCGTACGTTTAACGCCGGAGACCAGGTAATGATCCTCAAACCTTCAAGAAAGAACAAGCTTGAAGTTCACTGGGACGGGCCCGTTAAAGTGTTGCACAAACTTTCAGAAACTAACTATGCTTTGAGAATGCCCGGTCGCAGGAAGGAAGTGAGGATATATCACTGTAATTTGATGAAGCCGTATGTAGAGCGGAGCGGAGTCGTTAACTATACTGTCAAAGAGCCGGATGACATCGGTACCAAGTTTAAGGAGTATAGGGCAACCTCCAACTCTGAAATCGGCCTAGAAGAAGTAGTAGAACACTCGGTAAGCTCGCATGCTCTAAGACCCGAGCAGCTAGATGAGCTAAAAGGGGTGTTAGGGGAATATCTCGACAGATTCAGCGATCGGCCGGGTAGAACCGAACTGATAACGCATGAAATTGAGCTGACCTCTACCGAACCAGTAAGATCAAAACCTTACAGGGTGTCTCCAAGACAGAGAGAGATTATGGAGGCAGAGATACAGCGCATGCTAGAGTTGGGAGTTATTGAGCCCGCTGAGAGTGACTACACGTCACCGCTAATACTCGTAGAAACCCCTAACAAGGACCCTCGTCCGTGTGTTGACTACAGGAAGTTAAATGCGATCACTAGGGATCAGCTGTACCCGATACCCAACATTGAGGAACGAATTGAAAGAGTTAGCGCTGCTAAATACATTTCAACTATAGATCTCGTGCGGGGGTACTGGCAAGTTCCCCTTTCAGAAAGTGCCAGCCGCTATGCTGCATTCATCTCGCCTGTGGGCACTTTTCGCCCTCTCGCACTCAGCTTCGGGCTGAAGAACGCGCCGTTTAGCTTCTCTAAGTTAATGGATATTGTCCTAAAAGACTTGCAGGAGTTCGCCTTACCTTATCTTGATGATGTAGCCATTTTTTCGGACAGCTGGGAACAACACGTATCGCACCTCAAACAGGTGTTCTCACGGTTGAGGGAAGCCGGCTTAACGATGAAAGCGGAAAAGTGTAGGTTTGGTTGTTCGCAGGTTACTTATCTGGGCCATGTTGTTGGTCAGGGCATGAGACGGCCGGCTGAGCTGAAAATAGCTACGATTAGAGATTTTTCTCAGCCGCGCACGAAAACGGACGTTCGTTCATTTTTGGGACTTGTGGGGTACTATCAACGGTACATTCCGAATTACTCGCAATTGGCAAGTCCATTAACAGACGCCCTCCGAAAGGGAGCACCGAGTACCGTACTCTGGGATAAGGACAAAGAGAACGCTTTCCAAAGTTTGAAAACGCTATTGGTTTCTCGCCCTGTGCTTCGCGCGCCAGACTACACTAAGGAATTCATAGTTCAATGCGACGCAAGCGACAGAGGTATGGGCGTGGTACTTAGTCAAGTCGGCGACGATAACGAGGAGCATCCTATCCTCTACGCCAGCCGTAAACTAAATGTAAGAGAGGAAGCCTACAGCGCTTCAGAGAAGGAATGCGCTTGTTTGGTTTGGGCCGCCCAGAAGTTGTCGTGTTATTTGTACGGAGCGAAGTTCATCTTCGAGACCGACCACTGTCCTCTGACGTGGCTCAATCAAATGTCACACAAAAACGGCCGCTTGCTCCGATGGAGCCTCACTCTCCAAGAGTACAACTTCTCCGTTAGATATAAAAAGGGAAAGTTGCATAGCAATGCGGATGGTTTGAGCAGGCTAATTTGAATTCTGCGTTTGGGGGTCCCGCCTAAATTTTAGGGTTACTAGTGTTAATTTTATTAAGCGAAGAAGATCCCCTCTCGTTTAGCAGGATTCCCTCCATGATTGCTGAATTTGTCAGCAGGAATTTGCTTCAGAAATTGGCATAGTGAAATGCAGCATTTTTTTTTTCTGCACTTATGTTGTTGTTGTTTTTTTTTTTTTTTTGAAGCCTAGCGAGTCTAAAGTGAGAGCCAATGCACGTCATCTCGGCGCAGAGCCGTGTTGTGGGGTTCATTTTGCAGTTGCCTGTCCTTGTTGGATGTTTTGGGGCGGTGACATCAATGCACAGGTGGTCGCTGCGAGCCAAGACATCAATCCCCCCCTGACCAGCAGCCATTCTCTTCCTGCCTAGCGGTTGTCAGCGCTAGACAGTCGAGACTTTTGGGGCCATGGAGGCGCTGTAAAGAACGGCGGGTTGCACAACAAGACTGCCACCTTGCCACCTGATTACGACAAGGGGTGCAAGACGCGCACCTGCACCTCTCCGTGCTGCAGCTGCGAGGCGTTCAAAGAAGCGACCTTTGCGCTGGAACCCGCCGCCTTCCTCCAGCCCCTTCGACATGGTGACGGGACGAATTCGGTGTGTGGACAATGATTCCAGAGTTCCTCAACGCGGGGCTGATTTGACACGCCTGGAGAAGCTACCGCGGGAAGACTTATTTTTGTGCTTCTCAAGGTTTGGAGTGGCTCGGAACAATGAGCGACGCGCGATCGACAACGTCGATTTTCCGGAACGGCACCACCTTCAACACCGTCGCTTGGGCTTCGGAATGTGTGTGCCTTTGTGTCTGTAAACTGGTCTTCAGAGCAGCTGCGAGTTGGTGATGTGTAAACGAACAGCCGCCGCGTCGTGGACGGGCGGATCGAGTGTATAAAAACTGTGGTTGTGCGATTGTTGGACGCACTTCTCTTGAGCAGTCATGTTAGACTGGTTCACTTCTCTCATGCAGTCCTGTTGGACTAATACTATTTTTCTCAAACAGTCATGTTAGACTGAGTTAATTTTCTGTAAATAAACCCCTTTTTCCTCGTTCTCGATGAGAAGCAGTTCTTCACTTCATCAACGATCTCAGCGTAAATAAGTTGGACGACGGCATGGGCCAGCTACCTTCGAATTCATGCCGTACTCCAATCTTGGCAAAGGACCACGGACGAAGGGATTGAGCCCCCAATCCTGACAGCGCTGATGGATCGGTGGGGCTGCCTCGTGGCAAACGTCTAATTAATACCCTTGGCCATGTTGAGACGTAACACCATCTAAACCACGTAAAAAAGTAATGACAGGGGTCCAACCACTTCAAATAATTTACGACAACGAATACTTGTCTATAGGAAGCAGCGTACCGCGTTACCGTACCACGGAGATTGGCGCGTCAAGATGACGTCACGATACCCTGGTTCACTCCGTTCCAGTGATCGCTATGGTTACCGCACGCGGGGACCGCCTGTAGAAACGCGCGCAGCATTCTTGCTTACTCCTTTATGGGTAACGTCATAGTACTCACTTTAAAGCGACGCAACGTCAGCAAATATGGCTCCATGTCACGATAATGACGCCAGGTCTATCATTCGAGAGCAGCTTGATTATCAAATTAAATTAACGAACGTTTCCCAACTTTCTTACTTGCTCGGTCTGGGGCTTTTTGGCCATCAAAGGCCCTTGCGCCATAACATCATCATCATCATCATCGTCGTCGTCGTCGTCGTCGTCGTCGTCGTCGTCCTCGTTGTCGTCATATTTATTAAGCGGCATCCCTTTCTTGCGCGAGAAGCGCGCGTTTGCACATGTAGTACTGAGAAAAGTTATGCCATGGAGTAAAGCTCTAAGGAAATCAGTCGTCGAAAGCCAAAGCACTATGGGCCCTCTTGCCCATTTACGGTCAGTTGAGGCGTACAGAGAGTAAAATGGCTACGATGGTATAGCGTTGCACCGAAAACACATATACTGGAGCATTCTTCGCTTCGATTGCGCTATTTTTGAGCGTGCTAACGAGAGTTAGGCGTTATAGGACTGACCTGCCTTTCGGTACTAACCCTGGCTTCCTCGAAGGCCCCGAGGCGCGATATACGATGCTCGAAATCGGTGCAGAGACCTCGTGCAAGCTATAATTTTCATTGCGCTGTACGCTATGTCTCTCTTTTTGCAGACAACAGCGTGTACAGACGAGCATTGAGGTGGTTGGTTTCGAAGCTGCCTGCAAATGCGGGCGCCTTCGTAAGAGCACCACCCTAAAGCTGGCTTCGCCACTACAAGACTCGCATTGCGAAGAAGCCCCCTTCTGTAGATGCCCTTCTTTTTTCTTTTTTTTGAGTTACGCAAGCGTGTAATGGAGAGCGTTACGCCGGCGACAGTGCTATATATAAATGTGCGCCAGCAGGCATCGAACGCATAAACCTCAAAATCCGAATATTGCGCATGCACGATTGCATAATCTGGACGCGATGCGGTTGCTTTCGAAGTAATCTGCACATGCAAACGCCATCGAAAGAGCACTGTCGGAACCGTGGCTTCTCCACAATAAGAATCACAATCAGTAGAAGACGCCTTCTGTGTTCAGTTGCCTCCGTTTTGCATGTTTACCTGTACACTGGAGTCATTTATAGAAGCATGTAAAGGGGAGCGTTAACAGGCGACATTAAAAACCGTTTTATAATACGCACGGAAGCAGGCAACGAATCCGGACCCTATTTCCGAGACTGATGTCTAGCGATTGCACAATAAAGACGCCCGCGAACCGAATGCGCATAAAAATGACTTTTTTCTTCTTTATTTCTTTTTTCGTAAAACAGCGTGCGGCATGCAAGCTTTGCAAGCTAAGCGACTCAACAGTTCATGTCAAATTGAACTGTCGGTGCGAAACTAATGAGCACAAGCAGAAAAATTCAGAAACGAACTGCTTTTCTTAGCCCGCGAATGATCAGAGTTTATTACAAGCAACACGTAGCAGATCTTCGTGAAAACTAGTTGGTAGTTCTCGTCTACCCTCTTGGGCTACTTTAGACCTAAATCGTGTCATGTTAACACATAGCTTAAGTCACCCATCAACTACTAGCAAATTGATTTCTATTACTTCGCCGTGGGACAGCGATTGCGCCAACGTGCGCCGATCCCTCGTTTTTGATCTAGCTTCGACGACGAGAACGGAATGGGTTTGCTACGTCACTTGCGCAGGGAACGATCATAATTGTTGAAGTTTAACGTCACAAAGCTGCGCTGTGGGAATGAAAAACGACGTAGCAGATGGCTGCGGATTACCACTGACCGTCTGAGGCCGTTAAAGATGCAGCCCGACCTAAGCATACACGTGTGGTTTGATTTAACTCTTTAGCGTGTATAGCTTGGGCAAGTTGTCAAAATCAGCTTGACGAGGGATGGCCACACAAAAACCGAGGTCCTTATAGAGCGCATGCGCTATTTCATTTGCCCCTACAGCCATCTCTTGAGCTGTTTATCGTCAACATGCAGCGTAGCTTTACCCTCCCAAAGCGTGACTACGCGGCAACCAAGCTCCTTAATTACAGCTCCAGACGGCGACGGAGGAGCATGCGGAAAACACCTCGCTTATTGTTTAGGCAAGCTGTAACATGCTGTACAGTGTTCGTCCCGCCATTCTCGCTTCGTCGTCGCAAAATTGCGGTCCCCGCGTATCAGAGAAAGCAAGGCTCCATGCGCGCAGGAAAGAGCGTTCGCGTTATACGCTTGGCCTGCTTCGTAACGTGAACATGGAAGCAGGCAAACGCAAGGGGAGCTTGTCGGAACTGCTTCACTCGACCAATCTTGCTCGCACTTACGCATCGCGAGCTTATAGGGAAGGCAAGGCATGGCTTTCCTTTACGCATGCCTGCAGAATAACTTCTTCCTGGGCGTACTGATGTTTGCTACACGACATGGTTTTTGTCAAAAAGAAAAAAAAAAGCCAGGAAAGGAACGCAAAGACCAGCGAGAGGAATGGACAAAAGAAGAGAAAGAAAGACAGGCGCTACAGCACCTGTCTCGTAGCGTCGTCGCATAGCATTGCCGCAGCGCCCGTCATTCTAATTCTGCTCTTTCATTTCGCTGATGTTCCCTTCTCGGAATTTCTGCGCTACAGAAATAATGGCTACGCGTATGCCTGCTGCTTACACCGCGCTCAGGCGTTCGGATCCAGTGCGAACGCAGACACGCGGCCAGAGACAAGAGGCTTATCCCGTAAGAGGTAAGTATGGGCACGGTTTACCCGCACACCGCTCGAAACAAGAGGTGCAGGGCGTGCAAGTACCACGCGCGAAAACGCGACGACAGGAAAAACGGCACGGTTTGCACAACGCGCGGCCGTAGCCAAGAGACACCGGCGGCACCGCAGTGTCGAGTAATCCTTTCGTCTTCCTGATCCAGGCGCTCGGCCCCCCCGCTTTCCTGCGAGGGCTTCGCGGACGGCCTCCGGACACCCAACCGCACGACATCAGCGCTGACTGCTCCGCCTAGCGCCGAGGGCCGCAAAGCAGCGCTGGTCGAGCTGGGTTGCGACGCCTTTCTAGGACAGTTGACCGGCTGGCCAACGCCCACCCTCAGAGAGGTATCGGCCATCCCAACTCTATCGACAGCGTACAGCTATAAACAGCGCGACGCGCCTGGCAACGGCATTGGGCACGGCGGCGCTGCAGTGAACATGTCGAGTGATCATTTCATCTTCCCGATCCTAATGAGAAAAGATTTCGGCAAATATCACAAAAGTAACGACGTCCTTCTTGCGCTGCTGCCGTGCCCAGGCTAAGTGTATGTAACTGTGTGTAATCGCTTGGTGCCCTTGAGGTACTTAACTGATGCTTGCTGGGGATGTACAATGTGGGAAATCTTGACCGAAATTCGCAAGTTGGCTGCTGACATGATTGCTTCAAAAAATGATTATAAGGCTATAAATGAATCTCTAGAAGCTATTCATGTTCATGAAGTTGGATACATTGGCAAGCCTCGAGGGTAGAATGGCAGGCGATGAGGACAAAAGAGCAGCGCTTGAAAATACGATTAGTAGTCTTCCATTCCACGCTGATGATCTCGAAAATAGAAGCAGAAGATCGAAATTAATTTTTTATGGCATTCCGGAAGTAGAAAACGCGAAACCTGATGACCTTAAAAGAACAATTTTTGAGAAACTCATTAAGGATACCCTTGATATCACGATCTCGGAAATCAAGAGAACGCACCACCTATAGGCACTGAAGCGGAAAACAAAACGCGACCTGTTTATCCTCAAGTTGCAATATTTCGATGACAAGGCGATCATAATGAAGAACTGCTTCAAGCTTAAGAATTCCAACGTATCTGTGGGCGAAGATTTTTCGCTCCGCGTGCATAACATCCGGAAAGAACTTTGGGGCAGCATCAAGAGCGACAGAGATAAAAAAAGTTACGTTTGTGCGCGACAAGATCAACGTCAAGGGGCAAGTTTACATCTGGGACGAAGACAAAGGAGACAGAGTAACCATAAGAAATAAACCTCCCGTCCGAAAAAAAAAAAAAAACTGACTAAACATGAAATGCCCTCCAGCTTAGTGATAGTGAACATAAATGACAGAAGTGTTGTGAACAAAAACACAGTACTTGAGACATTCAATATAGAACGTCGACCCGATATTGTCCACTGATTGATCTATGTTTCAATTTCGGCCTGACCCACCATGGTTGCTCAGTGGCCATGGTGTTGGGCTGCTCATCACGAGGTCGCGGGATCGAATCCTGGCCACGGCGGTCGCATTTCGATGGAGGCGAAATGCAAAAACACCCGTGTACTTCGATTTCGGTGCACGTTAAAGAACCCCAGGTGGTCGAAATTTCCGCAGTCCTCCACTATGGCGTGCCTCAGAATCGGAAAGTAGTTTTGGCACGTAAAATCCCATAATTAAATTAATTTCGGCCTTAGACAGCTCATTCGGGAGCCAACACATGTCACTGCAAAAAGTAGGACTGCACTCTATCTGATGTATGTGAGCGATACTATCGCAGAAGATAGTGTTCCATGGGAAGTTGTCGACGGCATATCGGACAACAGAACTACTAAATGTTCCTTACTGATAGGCGCACCTCCGCCTACAAAAAAAAAAAAAAAAAAGGCGGGGGGGGGGGGTGTACACGAATTTTCGACTAGGCGAATGCCGACAACCTCACTATTTCACTATTTACACAAGACAAAAAAAAAAAACCCAACCTCAAATATCTTCCGAGTAACAGCAAAACTAGACGAATTAAAAATCTTATGATCCTTAAAAATCTTATGATCCCGACAACATACCTAATGCATTTTTGAAGCAATACGCGGAATGGGTGTCAAACTTCTTACTGATTGTTTTCGTAAAATCATTGCAAATGGGCGAAATTGCGGAGAAATGGAAAACTGCGAAGGTTATCGCTATACATAGATCCGGCGACCTCACCAGCACGTCAAATTACCGATCAATCTCGCTTACTTGCACGGCCGGCAAAGTCCTCGAACATCCAATCCTGAAACACACAGTATCATTCGTAGAAAACAATGATAATTTAATTGTCCCTATTAGTATGGCTTTAGAAAAAGGATTATTCTTTAGGCTTTAGAAAAAGGATTTACTCCACTGATTGAGACCAATCCACGACTTGGCGCTTACAACAGACAAATGTAGTCAAACCGACATGACATTCCTAGACCTATCAAAAGCATTCGATCGAGTTTCCCAAGCTAAGCTACTTCAGAGACTAATCCATTATCTCGGTTATAACAGCATCACCAAGTTGATAAAAAGTTATCTTGCAGGTCGACCTCAATATGCATGTACGTTACAGAGACCACTCTTCGGATTGCGGGCGATGTGCTGTACAGCTGGCGTCCAACAAGGAATCGTTTTAGTTCCTATATCCTCTTTTTCCTTCTTATCAATGATTTACACATCAATATTCACGCCCCACTAAGAATGTTTGCAGATCACTGCATTATCTACAATGAAATAACTTGGCGTGATGACCAGATAACCTTAAACAGTGCACTTGAAGATATAACACTATGGTTTCAAACGTGGGATATGTTGATTAACAGGGGGGAACAAAAAAAGCTGTTTGTATGACAGTGACAAATAAAAGAGCGCCCATGAAGTTCCCATATTATCAACAAGGACAGAGTTAAAGGATGTGGAAGAGTATACATATTTAGGCGTCATAATTTCAACCGATCTTAAATGGGACAAGCAAGAAACATACGTTGTTAATAAAGCACTGACAGTTCTAAACTCGTTAAAGCACTCGCTTAGATCCGCATCAGTAGATACTAAATGCTTAGCGTACCTGTACCTCGTTCGCTCTATATTGGATAATGGGGAACGGTATGTTGGTTTCCCTTCCGTAAACAGCACACAACAAAATTGAAGAGCGTACAAAGGAAAGCGACTAGATTCATTTTTAATAAGTAACGTCGTCTCGACGCCCCTACGTAACTATTAAGGCAGGCCGAACTTGCCACTACATAAAATCCAGCCACACCACTTCGTCTTTTCATTCTTCTTAATGGCAGCATGGAAATCAACGCGAGTAACTACTTACTGCAGATAGATACACGTAGTTCACGAACAGAACACGCTAAGCACTTGACGTATATGCATACTTCAGAACGACATATTCAGGTACTCCCTTTTTTTTTCCCCACATGCAAGCCGTGAAGGGAAGTTTGCCCAACGACGTTGTCAACTGCACATCACTCGAAGCTTTTATCGCCAAGATATCAAAAACAATGCTATGTAGGTACGATCGGGATGTCATTCTGATTCACTTGTCAGTTCCTCGTTTTTTTCCTGCCCCGATTTTTCGCTGCTCACAATTATCCCCATTATCTCTGCCGACTCTTATCTCTTGCGTAATGAATATGCAGCGCATCTAGACTTTCTTTCTTTGTGCTTCTTTCGCGTGCTAAAACTTCCAACATGCCGTTAACTGCCGTTTCTTCTTTCTCATCCTTTTATTAGCGTTTGTATAGTGAATATAAGTGTGCATACGTACTGCCTCGTCCAACTCAACTTATGTCCACGCCCACTCAAGATGTGTTCTCTCGAATATGTATCCTGCCCCTTATCCTGCAACAGCCTCAAATGTGAGGCTAGCAGTATCTTCAAATAAATAAATAAATAAATAAATAAATAAATAAATAAATAAATAAATAAATAAATAAATAAATAAATTTGTTTCTTTTCTTTATTATTATTGTCGGTATAGTCGGCGTTGCTTGCGAAGTACGCGTATGCCTGTGACGCGCGCACTGCGCCAACAGCGCCCGCGGCGTACGCACGGCTCGCCGGTCACACCGAAGAAAGTGCCCGTCGCCGCGTCGCTTCACTCCAACACCTGCGCCCACCGTTTGCACGCATACTTATTCGCATAAGCACGAACTTATTCGGGCACCGGACGTGCTTGTTCCTGTTTTCTTTCTTTCCTTCCTGCCTTCCTTACTTCCTTCCTTTCTCTCTCCAAAGCACAGCCGCATGGGCCATGCGAATGAGCCGCGCACCGGACCCGCTGCCGGAAGAATAAAGCGCAGCCAGCGAAGTGCCGCGGCGCGCCTCCGTGGACAACGGGGCACTTTGTACGCAAATGAAGAGAGCGCCTGCCCTCGTTGCTTCCCCGCCTTCTTCTGCTGCTCCCTGCGCGGCTGTTGTTCCCTCAATGCTCTTCTTCTGCCCCCCCAACTTCCGACTGGCCAGGCCAAGCAGGCGAGCCTGGCGCGACGACCATTCCACTTGCGCTTGCGTGTATGGCTGCGCTGCTTTTACGCGTCGCCGGATTCGCGACCAGGCAGGCATGCGGCCCACACACTGGCCCGCGCGCGGGAATCGATTGGACTATCTGGCTTGCGTTGTTGCTTCGCTAGCCATTTCGATGCCTGCCCTCGTCCCCGCCACCGGACGCCTTTTATTGTGTTTACTCCGTCCTGTCCCCGAGTGTCCCTTCTTTTCCTCTTCTTTGTTTTAATAGATTCTGCCGCCTCGAAAAAGTTTCGGACGCACGTGCTTACGGCCTTGTTCATCCGGTTCCCGCTGTCTTCCTCGGGCTGCCGCTATAGATACGCGAGCGTCAAAAATAAAAAAAAAGAAAGAAAAAAGAAATTTCTCCGGCGCGACCGTGCCGTTTTGTTCTTGTAAGGGTGACGCGTGACTGCAACTTCGCCACGCCGGTAAAGTATACATATCGGGTACTTCACTTCGTGCCGAGCCGCGCTACACTCCCCCGTTCGGCGCAGCCTTCGCTCTGCGTGCACCCTTTACGCCTTCTCTTCCTTCGGCGCCATCCTCGCTCGCCTTAATTCTATTGCCGGGCCCCGCTCTCCCAGAGCGCGTGGGCAGTGAACAACAGCCAGCTGCACCTGTTTTCGCTCAGGCGCGAACTAGTCGAGACAATTTTTTATTATTTTTTTTCTCAGCCGCTTCTTTTATTTTTACAGGAGACGCCCTGCGCTCACCGAGAGTCCGGCAGATAAACTGCCGCGCGATGACCGCCACCCACAGCGTTCTGTCCGCGGTGGTCAGCGTATAAGTTTCGTCGTGTCATCGCTTCTTCTGTTTGCAGTACTACCGCACGAGCAGGGCATTCTTCCTCGCACGCGCTACTGAGCTCCGATAAACATGCTCTGCTAAAGAAAAATATATATTTGTAGCGACTGCGGACTTCCTGCCTTTCTAAGCCAGTTATAACAGCCCCGCGCGAAGCGACTTCGTTCGCGGCGGTGTTGCTTGTTTTATTAGCGCGGCAGAGGCAGACTTGGGGTAGCCTGCGTCCTCTTTCACTACACGCGTACTTTAAGTGATATGGCGCGACCTGGTATATTCAACCGCCGGTTGTCGTATAGCATTTCCCACGACTCGCGGTCGTGTTTTGTCCCGTGGCGTTTCCGGGTGTAGGCTTGGCCGTGCAATGTATGAGTTTTGAGTATATAAGCGCCAACGATGCTCACTTATTCCAAGCTCTAAACTAATGGAACCGCTCTGCTTTCCTACCTCCTCCTCCTATTCCTTTCGCCATGATACCGGCCAATGTTCAGGTTGTCCGCCACGCTACACTCTAGAGAACTACGATGAGGTCAGCAGGCTTCACGCATTCCTTGAAAACAGGCTCTCTCTCTCTCTCTCTCGTTTGCACACAAACGCAAAAAGCGTTGCCTTCGTCAGTGCGCCATTATATCCACGCATGTGAAACTTGACCACGACACTTAAAAAAAAAAAAAAATCTCGGAAGGCAGTAGTTCCTTGATACCACATTTCCTATTTTTTTCCCATTCGATCACTCTGCCGACACGTATGCGCTTGCACACACACTCTTAAGAGGCACGAATTGCGCTGGGCGATTTGCTGTTATATAATATAATAATATTAAGTTTACTTTCAACAGCTTGACAGAGCAACGCCCCCCCCCCCCCTTTTGGCAGTAGCATACAAAATGACAAAAAAAGAGCAGATACACAAAAAGAAACACTGCTCATGGCGGTCACATTGCACTACAGAGAGTAAGAGCAAGACTTCAAAAGAATGCTTGCGTAGAGTGCAAACAGTTCAACGTTTTTCGGCGAAGTACACCTGCAGTGCCAACGGATCACCGCCGTGCGCGCGTCGCACTTCCTTCTCGCCATTTCGTTTCCACTTCCCCCTCACAGGTCCCCCCCCCTGGCTTCCTCTAAGAAAACAACAGAGGAGGCACCGATTGGGGAGGAACGCTCTCCATATAGGGTCTTCTCAGCTGGCAGGACAAAGACCCCAGCGTTAAGCACGGCAGAGCGTGCCCCTAATTGCGTGTACAGGTACAGAGCCGAAGGAACAATTAGAACACGGGGGGAAAAAATAAAGAAAGGCCGAGAGGCCCTTTTAGACGTGCGGCCGCACATTCACGGACGCACAATGGTCAGCGCATAATTTATTCCCTCAGCCTTTTCTATTCGCAGCATTTCGTCGTCTTCTCCCCCTCGTCCACCCCCCCCCCCCTTCATCCCGGTTTCTACGTATTCCATACAGCCGGCGTATCTGCGCCTAATCTGTACACAGCAGGGACAACTCGCACTTAACGAAGAAATGTGTCGAACTACGTCAGAAGCGGCGGTCCGAAGCGCTACGCTGACACCCTCCCTCGTCTAAATCGACGCTAATCCCTCTACATATTCGACAGCAGGTATCTCGCTGTGTAGAGCAACAAAAAGATAACGAATAGACCTGCATACAGCGCGTGTAAAAGGGCGTCGTTGTATGAGACTGCGAACAAAAAGGGAAGCAAACGACGAGCGTCCACTTATCGAGAGACTTCATTTCGCACTATCACACCCTCTGTTCATTACCTTTGCTGTTCCTGGAGGTTGCTCACGGGGTGATGTAAACTGCCGCCCTTTGATCTTAGACAAAAGTACGGAGGCGACCTCAATAAATCAATGCAGCATTAAGTTTGGAAAAGAAGCGACGCCCACCAATCAGCCGACAGTGAAAATAGACGACGAAAAAACAAAAACAGAAAGAACCGGTTGATCAAGGAATGGAAAGACGGGGGAAAAAGCTCACCCAGAAACTCCACTGGGAGTTTGCGTAAGCATCGTGCTACTTGCTCATCTCAAGCAGGCCGGTGTCATTAATCAATGTTATGAAACTTGATCCGACCAGTATAAACGACAGCGCTGCGGTGACACGAGCTGCTGTGGACAGCGGCGCAAAGTGAATTGATGACGGAAGCAAACTATACTGCAGGTGCCGCCGCCAGGTGTGCTCATGACGTCCCGATCATTATAAGCCATTGTCGATTTTTAGCTTCTTATCCATTAACGTTGGATCATTGTCAGCCGTGATCAAACGTACTGCGGCTGCGTATGGCGCGGCCGCGCAGGCCCATAATTATCTTGAAAGCGATCTGCGACGGAGTGCGCCGAGCGCTGATAGCTTCGTGTGCGCCGTGTTTGTGCCGCTTAGTTCGCGTTGAAGCGAGAGGCAGCGCGAAGCTAGGCCAATGCGCTCGCCACTGCTGCCGCGCTTCGTCTTACGTGACGTATACGGACGGTCTTCGTCGTTGGGTAGGCAAAGAAATGCGTACGCACTTAAAAGTGTGTACAGTGCAGTTTACGAGAAAATGGTCGAAAGAAAGAAAAATAAAGACCGGCTTGACACCGCTTGAGGGACCCGTTCTCTGCAGCCTAATTACCGCGGCGTTAAGGTGCTACAACAATATACGCGGCCGTGCCATGAATACAACGCAAACTGCTCTACTATACAGACTATAGACTATATATAGTCTATATATAAGAGGGTCGTTAGTTTCGCCTTACTGAACTTATTTTTGCGAGTCACTTGTAAACTTAAGACGTTTAGAAGACGGAAAAAAATATACAAATGGAGACGCAGAGATCAGAAACAGAGCGCCGCTGTTGTCGTCTGACTTTCCCTGCTTTCTTTCCTTTTCTCGTTTTTTTTCTTGAGTTTCTTGGCCATAATTAATGAACTGGCCAGCAACACGTCTTGTCACATTTCTCCGTTAAACTTCTCCACGACAAGAGAGCGTGCGCGCTCTCTTCGTCGACATGATTCAGCTTCAGTTTACTGCAATTCTTCAGTTTTCAACGTATTCGCGGCCTCGGTTTACGACAGAGAAGGCCTGCCGAAGTTCACGTGGCCGACAGGAGCCTTTCGTCTTCCGTCCTGCCAAAATAAGTCGAGGTGTCGCTGACCTGCACCTAACGGGCCTTAACTACGCGCAAAAAAAAAAGATAAAAGAATATGAAAGGTGCCTCGAATGCAAGGACGGCCGCCAGCATGCCGCTCCGGTCATCCCTCTTTGCTCCTCTTTCTCGCAAGAGCTAACACACGACCGCAAACGGCACCCTGCAAACAAGCGGGGCGGAGATAACAGCTTCCGCTGCAGTTGGACCGCTTTTTTCTTTCTTTTTTTTTTTTTCCCCGAGGCACGCACGGCTCAGGCGCTGTGGCCGCAAGGTCTTTAAATATAGCTGGCCCGGCACGGCGAGGCGCCGTCAGCCCGGAATTTCTGGGGAGGGCCACGGCATATAACGAGTCAAGTGCAACGCGTCGAGCCTCCTGCAAAGAAAGAGGGGGGGGGGGGGCTTGCAGCCATGAAATGCAAGAAGACGCGCGGCTCATAACCAGGGCCTCGCAAGTCCTAGCCAGGACAACGCAAGCCTGCCAACGCAACTCTCGCCCAATTAAGTGCCAGCATACCGAAAGTAAATACATATATTCGAATGCCCCGAATAAACTTGACTACTCTGGGTGTTATACAGAAATGCCGAACTTTGTTGTCACCAACTATAAAGGCCCGCTTCTCTTCTCAATTTGCAAAGAAGCCGACTTTGTAATCAAGTCGTCAGAAACCGCCACAAAATCGGCAAAGAATGTGTGTGCGTGTGTGTGTTTGTGTGTGTGTGTGTGTGTGTGTGTGTGTGTGTGTGTGTGTGTGTGTGTGTGTGTGTGTGTGTGTGTGTGTGTGTGTGTGTGTGTGTGTGTGTGTGTGTGTGCGTGTGTTTGTGTGCGTGCGTGCGTGTCTGTGTGTGTGTGTAACGGACATGCAACGGACTTCAGGCGAGCGCCGCGTTCTGTTTCACAAGCGCGCGATGCGCAGTATAAGCGGTTTATTGCGGGCAGTGGGATCGGTGCTAAACAGTGTCGCACTCAAACCATACACAGAGACTATGAAATATACATCAGCAGCGATCACGCAGCGAGGGCATCGCGCAGCGCGATACAGGCACCGGCGGAACAGCGTGCCGGAAGTAACGCTCCACGCGGTTTCCGCTTTCAGATGCGTGGCGCCTCCTTTGCCGCCGCGAACCTTCGACTTTGATTGTTCCCGTCCCGTCGGCAATGTCGATGGAGTTCATATACTGCGCGAAGTAGCGGACTTTGAGGAGTTCAGCGCCGCCCACTATACGGCGGCTGCGCATTTTTTCCCTATCCTCGACAAACTTGCGCAAACCGCGCGGACTCCAACTATATATACACGCCTTCCTCTCCACGTGCGTGACCTATGTCTATTCTATTCACTTTTCTCTCTCTCTCTCTTATCCGAACTCCTTGCCGGTATAGATAAACGAAGGCGCCTGACGAACCTTTCCGACGTCCCCTGTTCTCAGTGTTATCGTTTCGAACGTGCCGTTTCGGGCGTGTTATACATTCACACAAAGAAATATCTCACCGTCGCGTCGAAACTGCGACCAAAACCGAGCCGTGACACGCGCGTCGCGGTGTGAAAGTTGACCACCATATACTTGCACACTGACGGAGCAACCGTAAACTGACGCGCTCGCTCGCCAGTATAGAGATAGCCGAAGTGTATATACGACACTTGCGAAAGCCCCGTCGTTGAGCGATACCACATGCTATACGAACATGCGCTGGCTGTATATATATCCCAGCGGAAGCGAGCGCGACGAAGGAAACCTGTAGCGGAAATGTTGTTTTCAACGCCGCCGCGTAGTCGTCGACTGGACTCACGAGAATGGATATATAATGGACCCGTCGTGACGACGCCCGCAAACGCCTCTCGCTCACAGTATAAGGGAGCCATCGTCGTGGATGCAGTGTCACGTGAAAGTACGCACGTACAACCGAAACTGTGGCTTGCCGAATACGCTCATCGAATTCGGCGCGGCCACGCCTGTGTGCATATTTAAATATGTCGTATCGGTACCGCATAGCAGATACACGTGATTTGGCCTGCATCACATGAAGCAATACGTCCGCTCGGTCGGTGTACACTAACCTAACCTTTTCCGTTCAGATCGTGCAGCCACAGTCACACATATTTTCACGACCGCGTGACATCTATAGATTGACGTCGCAGGGGTTTTGATAGCAGACAAAGGGTCGCACTTGCTCGCTTGTTTCTAATACAGTGACGCTTACGTATGCAACGGGAGATCGATCGAGAGCGTGGCGGTAAGGAAATTGTGCCGAGTGGAAGGAAACAGCTTATCAGAGAAAAAGGGTCGATCCTACAAGGAGACATTCGCGAACATTTCCCTTCTCATTTACACGGTACGCGTTCTCGTGTCCTCTATCATCGATTTCTTCACTACACGCAGCAGCAACACTGTTAAGAAAGCCATCGGAAACTTACACCTTAACATTCTCAAGCCACCGTATACGGTATAGTGAGCTCCCTATACCTGGGAGACCAGCCGTCTTCCTTACATTGATCTCACCCGCTGACAGCCGAGGAAAGAGACTTTCCTTTCCTTTTCTTTCTCTCGGGCGACGCCAGTCATCCCCAAGCGCCCGTCTGCAAATTACAGCGCATTTTATGTCTGTAGCTAAACGGTTGGACCTTTATACTTGGTCTTATATATAGGCAAAATAAGTGAGCTGAGTTGCCGTTGATCTTGAACCAACCCACGAGACGTCTTTACAAGCAGCTATTCTGCTCTTACGCTGATGCATCTTGCCTTCCAACCGGAGGAAACCACACAGCCAGAAAATCTAGAGGAAGGAAGCCGGCAGCCAATTACGGAGTCACGTTTTGAATAACTTCCTACAGAAGAAGAAAAAAACTAAGAAAGCAAGGCGGAAGGGAGCGGGGGACTGAGGGACCGTGTATGGCAAATGAAAGCGGTTCTCGAAAAGTGCACGAAGACGGAGCTCTCCTGATAACTTAACGAGATGCCCGTTCCTTTAAGAGGCCGTTTCGCGTTCGCTCTCAAACGACACCCAGCGGCGTATGGAAGTCGGCGGATGGGGGGTGGGCGGACCGCACTAGAAGGGGTCGGGTGGTCGTCGCTGGTGGCGGCGGCGGCGGGATTATTACGTCCATGACGGGATAACCCAATTCTATCCGAAGAGGACGAACCTACGCCGGTCTCTAAACTTCGCGATTAAGAGAGAGAGAGAGAGAGAGAGAGAGAGTTCGCTCGTCGGCCTGCCCCGCCACCTAGCGGACGTTAGCTCTACTTATCGTACGGCTCCGAGGCACCGCCAGCAGTACGACATTGCCGGCAGCCAACCAGCCATCTAAACAGGGGCCGTACACGAAAGTAACAAAACGAGAGAAACGAAAAAAAATGCAAAAAAAGAGAACGAAACTTCATTTGCCCCTAAATTCCACGCAAAGGAAGGGGTGCGCTGCTCGTTTTATGGCGTATGCAGCAATTATGAAATTTACGAGCGGATCAGAAACTAAAAAGAAAAGGGGAAAAAATGACTGGTTGAACCCGCCGTGTAACCGGCGCGGATGTAACCGTCACTGATTGGATGCGCATTCGAGACGGCGCAGCACTATGTGTTCGAAACTGCGAGGAAAGAGGAGGAGAAAGGGGTGGGGAGAGGAGGAATGGGCCCAGCGAATATAAATGTTCGTTTAGCGCTGCTGGTATACGAGCAACTATGAGCGGAAGGGCTCTAGCGAAGAAGTGCCGAGGAAAGAGAATTACGGTGGGCAAAATCCCCAACCGAAATTCAGTTGAATTACCTTCGAGCGCAATTTTATGGAGTCCTTTTTTTTTTAAATCTTATACGCGCTTAGTCTACCCTTTCCCATTCCTTATCATTTTGAACCCCGCGTCTCCTGCGTTTAACGAGCGACGCTCGGTTTAATAAAGGGCTCGTGCAAGCCCAGACCCGGGACTCTTTACGGATAATTCAGTCGTACTTAATAGCATACACAACCGTGGTTTCGAATCTACTCCGTATAATTGAGTGTGGCCTGCAAGCTAGCCCGTCTCCTTCATTTCCCGGGGGAACGGGACGGAAACGTCATTACGCAGCGCCGATACACAGATGAAGCAGTTCTCGAGCTAAAGTACATACCCACTCCAGCGTTCGGTTCATAACGCGTCAAATTTTCGAAGCGATGGCCGAATCAGTCTGCAGAATAACGAACGAAATATGCGAGGATTTATTCTTGCGTTACTCGGCCGTCTTCTCGATTTCGGAGTAGTGCACGCGTTCACTCGCTAACCGCTGCGCCCAACCTCAATCCGAGGTCGCGCGTTATACGAGCGAGGAGGCGAAGCGGCACCCGACAATGGGAGCGAACGATCAAAGCAAGATTGTGGACTGTTTGACCGAGACAAGGGACGAGCTCGCCCACGAGACGAGGAACTCCGGTGGCGGATGTATACAGTCTTGGCCAAAACTTCTCAGGTCATCGCATAAGCGAGCGCGTTGAATCCATGCCCTGTATAGCGGGGCTTGTACATATACTCTTTGAAGGGCTCAAAGGTTCAGGAGAGTGAAATGGAGGGTGCTTCTCGCCAGCTACAGCTTTCGAGTGTCAAAAAAGAAAAGATACCTTAGGAGTCCTTTCACCCGTGCGAAAGTCATCGTGTTTGCTAACACTGCGGCCTGGGAATTTCTGATAGGGGACAGTAGATTCGACAGGTCGCGAAAAAAAATAAAGTTTGCGAAATTGAGCAGTAAATAAGTACAGAACCTCCATCTTCACAGCACGGTCAGTTCTGCCTGGACCAGTGTAGTATAGGACGACTCCTTCATTTTACCAAGTTATTGCCAATTGTCTATGAGTAAGTGGCTTACATACGTGCACTCATATAGAATCTGACATTCATGCACAGTACAATTTCGTGCCTTAATTCGTGCACAGTACGAATTCGTGCCTTAATGCGCACAGTACGGGGACCATACTTACCGTTTACTCACTATTTATCCATTGCTCTATCGTTTTCCCTTCGGGCTCATTTCCAATCTCTTCAGCCGTCATTCATTTACATCCACGTACAAATCTTCAAGCCCCGACACGTCCAGTTTCTATTAAACTCTTTCCCTTTCGTTCATGCCATCCCGTTAATACACTTTGTCGTGCCAAATGGACGATAGGAAAGACGGCGCCCGAGCCTATGCGACGAGCGATGAAAGAGCAGATTGCAACACCACTGCGAAAGCATCGACCGACAACGACCCCGGCAGCGGCTACCCGTAATAAGCGCAACAAAGACGGAGAGAAACAAAAAAAGAAACGGACGCAAGAAAGAGCGAAGCAAAACGAAAAGAGAAGCAAGAGCAACTCGGCACCGCGTGGCAATCCACTCACATCCGTCGCGAAACCCCCCACTCGCCGGCGAGAGGCGGCAAACAATTCCTGCCGGGCCATCACAATGCGCGGCGGAGGGGGGGGCGGGGGGGGGGTTGCACTTTCCCCACATGCAAACGCAGTGCACCGAAACACGGCAACGAAGAACCGGCGGCGCACGGTGGGGAAGGGGGGATCAGGTTGTTCCAGCGGCAGGCTCGCGATCCGCGGTGCGTGCCATGGCCGCCGCATTCCCGAATCCATCACCAGGGCGCGCGGCGACACGAACGCATCGCGTTCCATCCTCGTTGCGTCGTCGGTCGCTCAGGCGGGCAGCGCGACAGCTGCCGCGCAGCGAAAACGCGCGCCTCCGCGCGAAATGCGATGCGAACCGATTGCGTCCGCGAGGGATCGCTCCCCTTGAGCGATTCGCGGAGCATATGACAAGGAGGCGCGGGAAGATTGGGGAGGGGGAGAGGGCGAACGCCCGCTCTGCTGGCTACACACATAGGGACATATAGCGACGACGATGACGCCAATGCATATTGGGTTGCGTTAAAAAAAGTATATATATATATATATATATATATATATATATATATATATATATATATATATATATATATATATATATATATATATATGGCCACGGTTACTTCGTTTGAGGAGATGGAGAGGGAAGCGACGCCAATAACGCCTCGTACGAGAGGCGGACCGATCCGATTTCTGTGCCATATAAGCGTCGTATGTATACAGAGGCGGGTGCCGCATGCACTCGCCGCGAATAGCTTGCCGTCATCATTTGCGTATTCGTAAAGAAAAAAAAAAGTGCCGGTGGCAAGTGGATTATGGGAACGGCGTTCTAGCTGCACGGTTCGCGCTAAGCGACGACGAAAATTTTATTTACAGTGTTCGGCAATAATCTCGTTAATGTGAGCTGTTGAAAAAACGACCCAAAGTAGAACATAAATATAACGAGCACGGATAAAAACAACGTAAACTGAAATATTTAAACTGAAAAGTTTAAATAACATATAACAAATATACCCTTACGATGAATACCGGTCATAACGAAGACATTTTCCTGTCGCTAGCGACTCCGTTATGACGAGGTTCCACTGCACTTCGTTACACTAAAGGTCACTTGTCTTCAGAGCGAAATAACAGTGCTAAACCTGATTTAGGCCATCAAATGCCGTATGTCGCCTAATTGCCTCAAAACCGTATTGGCAGGCGGGCATTAACAAAGCGGCGCGAATGCAGAAAAAGAAAGAAAAGAAACGGAAACTGTGGATCAAAGTGCTCACAATGAACTTGCTACTTAATCTAAGCCGCCGACGCGTTCCGGGCCTGGACATACGTACTAGCCGGACGATTCGAATGAAGGTGACGCTCGATCTAGGAGAACAAATGGGTCACCCTCCCACCCGTCTTGGCACGGTTGCAGTCAATGTCAAATGTACTCGGACATCGGGCAAAAACGCTGCGCCGCTTTTCAGGAGAAACATTTGTCGGGTTTTACTGTTCTACACCAAAGCATTTGCCTATAGAAAGCACAGCAGCTGCATAGCGACTAAGGGCTCGCAATCAGGCTTTTGCTTTTGCTTGGCCTTTCATAAGAAGGAAAAAGTACATTCGGGCTTGCTAAATGCGATGTCTGTCTCTGTTTCTTTCTCCGTGTGAAGTGCTGGACTGCTGTACAGTGGAAAGGAATCGAACATCAATCAGTAAGTTAATTGAAATATAAACCTTAACCCAATCCCCCCACCCAACTCACCCACCCCACACACACCAGGTGATAAAGACCTAAAAGAAGAATAAAGAAGCTGCTACACCAGACAAGCAAGATATCGCATTCCGATTCGTCCGCATTCTTGCAAAACGCCGCGGAGATGTTCAGCAAGCTGGAACGACGATGTAAAGCATCCGTTTACTTGAGAAGGAAAAACGAACAATCGAATCCAAACGAAAATCAGAAGCGAAAGCATAACACAAAGCAGACTACTTCCGATATACGCGATCGAAAACCGGGGATCCTTCAAGAAAGAACTCGCTATACCGCGTTGAAACATGTGTACAAAAATGTTATCGCGAAAGTGGGCGGTGAAGAGAACATGGAAAATATATATATACAAAAAAGGAAACAGGTTTCATTTACATTGGACAGGGTTTGACCAGGAATAAGAGGAAGAAGAAGGAAAACGAACAGCGTTTCCGAGAACGTCCGTTTGAAACGTCAACCGAAAGCAGCCCACACGACAGGCTCTGGCCAACGTTAACTGGTCGCCGTGAAAAGCCGTCCTGCGAGGCTTCTCCTGCCAAACCGAGCGGGAGCACACACACACACACACACACACACACACACACACACACACACACACACACACACACACACAGAGACAAATATATATATATATATATATATATATATATATGTGTGTGTGTGTGTAGACCCACACACACTTGAAAGCGGTGTCCCTGCTTTTAAAAGGCGCCCCACACAACAATCGGCGGATGTATATACCCAAGGGCCACCCGCTTGCCGGTACAGAAGACGCCGCCGATGCGCGTTCAATGAGCGCTAAGTGAAGCCCCGAAGTGACGCTCGCTCTACACGGCGACACGCGCAGCTCTCTGAAAAGACGGCGGCGCCGTTGAAAAGAAAAGCAAAAAAGAAAAAAGGAAACCAGGTCGAGCGACGACATTTCTATCAGCGACTGCGGGTTCTGTGACGGCCGATATTTAACTCCTCTTTCTCGCGCTCGACTTGGCACGCGCTTTCTTCTTTGCGCGTCCCTTGAGTGGCGGCGAGCTGTTGTTGTTGTCGCTTTTCGTACACCTGGCCGCCGACGAACATCGCGAAAAGCTTCAGACACACAAGTACGGGTTTGTGAGATGTCTGAACGCAGGACACTGAGATAAACAGAGCAAAACGAAGAGATAGAGAGAGAGAGAGAGAGAGAGAGAGAGAGAGAGAGAGAGAGAGAGAGAGAGAGGGGGTAACAAGAGGAGTTGCCTGTAAACGTATTACCCGTTACGAAGTACCGGGTAACCGCCACGTGGGGCCGACAGTGGCAAAGCTGGTAGCGACAACTTGGAACGATTTGTCCATAACGCGTTAAAAACGTTTCTTCTTCTTGTCTTTTTTTTTGTTGCGTTGTATGTTTTTCTCGTAGAACGAAAATTAACGTAAAAAAGAAAAAAAAGGGGACTGCATGTTACCGATTGTATCGCTGCCGACACTTTACAGCAGCAGTTAACTTTATCTAATACACGTGATAAAAGGGTAAGGCGTGCAGACACGGACACGAGAGAGAGAGAGAGAGAGAGAAAATAATGCAGAGAAAGGCAGGGAGGTTAACCAGAGGTAGTTCCGGTTGGCTACCATGCGCAGGGGGAAGGGTTAAGAGGGATAAAAAGAAAGGAGAGGACAAGACAACACACACGTACGCCACTCAAATAGCTCAACTTCCTGTAGTATATAATACACGGCTAGTCGCTGCAAGAACGCTCGGTGTTTTATCTGGTTATAATCTCCGCGCCACAAGAGGGCGCCCCAAACTGGTCTGTTCACGCCTACGCCTCCCATAACCCGGTATTCCGTAAACTCAAGATAAGTTTCTGTTTTTTTTTTAAAGCGACACAAGAACATTTTTGTCGTAACTTTCTAAAAGCTGTCATTCTGTCTCACAAAATTTCTGATTATCGCCGAAATTGTTCCAAATTTCGCGATTTTCGTTTTCCAGTGCGACATGTCCTCATGTATGATTACCGGTTTCGTATCTATTACCGCATTCTTTTGTTTTTTTTTGTTATAGTTCGTATAGTTTAGCTTTTGTATGTTTGTTTCCACATAACCACCGACATATTTGTCAACCCACATAAACAGCGTTTTCTTCTTATTATTTTTTCATAGCACGTACTACTTTTTTTTCTGCCCTGGCTTTTCTATCTTTGTTTCGACATAACCACCGAAATATTGGTCAACCCAGCTACAACAGCGTTCTCTATGTTATTGTACGTTCTACTTCTTTTTTTCTTTTTTTTCTGCTCCGGCTCTCCTATCTTTCTCTGCACATAACCAACGACATCTCGGTCAACCCACCTCGTGTAGTGGACCCAGAGGAGCGACCACGCAAGCGATGCACGTACGGTCAGCGCACCAAGCGACAAACGAGACAATCGAAGAGGCGGCGCAGCGTGCTCTGTCGCGACAGAACAGCAAAATCGAGGCTCCCTAACCGCGACGAAAACGCGTTCTGGTTCAACGAAAATGAGAGCGTATATCAAGCGACGTGGTGGGCTAACCAGAACGCCCACGAAGAACAACAACAAAGGAGGGGTTGGGGGGGCGGAGAAGGCCACGTCGTGCGTTCAAGCGCATGTCCCCCAAATTACTTTTATTTTCAAACGACCAGCGCCGACGGTCAACGAACCGGCGCTCGTTCTCTTTTCTTTAGTTATGCCCCGGTCCTTTGTTTCATGCAAGCTCCGCTGTCTCAAGACACGTCTACATAAGAGGGAAGGAAAGAAAGAAAGAAAGAAAGAAAGAAAGAAAGAAAGAAAGAAAGAAAGAAAGAAAGAAAGAAAGAAAGAAAGAAAGAAGAAAAAAGAACCAGAAGAATTCAAGCACGCTGTCGTTGTCAACGGAGAGTGTACTGTGTCGCCACGCTTCTCCTTGTACCGAAGGATCTTGCAGGCAAGCATCTTCACTGCGTTGTGTTCGGGAACTCTTTTCATCCTCGCTGAAACGGCAATCACATAAAACTAACCGACTCTGTGTGCGATACATTTCCTAAACTGGCTACCGCGTCACGTTCTAATAGATCGCATCGCTAATTCGTAAATGAGGTAACACACCCAATGCAGCACGAATGCGGCGAAAACATTGCTCGCGGCGAGGCATAGCAAACCGGCGGCTGAAGGAGAAGCCGTCTCCCACATAGAGCGGCCGCCACATAGAAAAGCGGGGATTACGCCTTGCACGCCGCATTAGCGAACCGAATAAAAAAAGCGGAGGCCCTAGAGCACAGCGGAACGCAGCCGGCAGCAAAGCTAGGAGGCGAAGCAGCAGTTCGCATCGAGGAGCACGCGAATCCTTGGGGCAGGATTCGCAGCGACCGAACACGGCACGGAGAGGGGGAATGGGAGAAAGCGAAACGGCTCACGCAACCACGACGCGAGCCCGTGGGCGTCGCGCGGTCACGCCGGTCACGCCGCGCGCCCTGCGGAAACACGGCGGGCATTTCCAGGCGCGCCGTTCGTGTGCGCAGCGGACGACATCGAGCACTTCTTGCGTTACGGGTAATGGAGTTCGCACGTGGCGCGTGCCGGTTTTACTAGCGGCAGCACAATGTAGGCCGCACTGTGGCGCATGAATCTTCAGGTTAAATAGAGAGAGAGAGAGAAAATGAAGATGCCGTGACAGAAAGAGCCACTTTCTAATAGACACATAAGTACGTTACCGTTAACAGTAAAATTATGCTCTAAATCTGCAGAAAACTGTTTACGAACATCATCAGCAAGGTAAAACATTGCTATCAAGCACGTACCCAGGATTTTTTTTCGGGGGGGGGGGGGGGGGGCCACCACCTCCATCATCATCATCATCATCATCATCATCATCATCATGTTTTATGTCCACTGCAGGACGAAGGCCTCTCCCTGCGATCTACATTTACCCCTGTCCTGCGCCAACCGATTCCAACTAGCGCCCGCGAATTTCCTAATTTCATCGCTCCACTTAGTGTTCTGTCGTCCTCGATTGCGTTTTCCTTCTCTTGGTACCCATTCTGTAACCCTAATGGTCCAACGGTTATCTAACCGGCGCATTACATGACCTGCCGAGCTACATTTTGTCCTCTTGATGTCAATTATAATAGCGTCTATACCCGTTCGCTCTCTGATCCAAACCGCTCTCTTTCTCTCTCTTAACGTTATGACTAGCAATCTTCGTTCGATCGCTCTTTGCACGGTCCTTAACTCATTCTCAAGTCTCTGCCCCATATGTCAGCACTGGCAAAATGCACTGATTGCACACCTTACTTTTCAATAATAATGGTAAGCTTCCAGTGAGGAGCTGGCAATGTCTGCCGTATGCGATCCAAACTATTTTTATTCTTCTGTGAATTTCCTTGTCATGATCAGGGTTCCCTGTGATTAATTGACCTAGGTGAACGTACTCCTTCACAGTCTCTAGTGACCGACTGGCGATCCTTGTCTTGTCTTGTCTTGTGGCCTTGAGAGTGGCGCGTACCCACTATGGGGGATTGGCCAAGAAGCAGGCGGTTTTCCGTATGGTTAGAAGTAGAGACAAACTAGATTTGTATAGTGGAGCGTGGGACGATAGTACTGTAAATTAGAGGTTTAATTATTTATTGTTAGGAATTCCGAAAAATATGTAAACGTGAAGAAATGAAATAATATAAATTATGGATAATTTTAGAAATTCAGCAAGGTACTCTTTTTGTGTCTCTGATGAAATTGTAAACTGCCAGAAAAGCATCCCTGTGGCTGGATCCCAGTGAAATCGCCCCAAAAGAAAGAATGGTTGGCGAGGTTAGCGAAAGGCTAAGTTTAGTAAATGAGTATTCTAATAGTTTTCTTTGTCTTAGAAAGCGGCGGCACGAGAGAAAGTAATGTTCGATAGTTTCAGGCTCACTGCAAAAAGAACATAGAGGGGACACTGCGAGACCAGACCTGTGTAAGTAAAAATTTAGAGGAGGTATGCGACCTCTCAATTTTGTAAAGGAAATTTCCAATTGCTTTGAAGGACACCAATTAGTATTCCATGGGAAGCCAAGATGGTGGAAATCAGAAGAGGGTGTTAGCATGGATATTGCAGAGTTTTGAGATATAGCGAAATTTCTGTACCTGATCTCTTGTTCCTTTGCCCGGCTATTTATCATTATCGTCATCTTCTGCATATTAATATTCAACCCCACTCTTACACTCTCTCTGTTAAGGTCTCCAATCATTTGTTGTAACTCGTCTGCATTGTTGTTGAATAAAACAATGTCATCGGCAAACCGAAGGTTGCTGAGATATTTGCCGTCGATCTTTACTACTAAGCCTTCCCAGTTTAATAGCTTGACTTCTTCTAAGCACGCAGTGAATAGCTTTGGAGAAATTGTGTCTCCCTGTCTGACCCATTTCCCTATAGGTATCTCCCTGCTTTTCTTGTGCAGAATTAAGGTAGCTGTAGAACCTCTGTATATATTCTTACGCGAAGGACGAGCCAGTAAGACGAGAAACTGTTTACAGATTATATTTACAACAACGGTTGCAGCGCTGACCGGTTGGATTCACAGCGCGAGCCCAGTTCGTTCTTCCTCCTCTTTTCTGGAGTGATGGTGCCCACGCACCTCGTTCAAACAAACAAATACCACACGCACGTAGCAATATTTTTCAAGCTTTTTACGTAAGCGTTCTGTAGTCCTTGATTACGTAGTGCCTCTAGACTTCTGGTATCTCTACTGAATCAAATGCATTTTCGTAATCTATATAAGCCACATAGAGAGGCTTATTGAACTCTGCAGATTTCGCGATAACCTGATTGATGACATGGATGTGATCCATTGTAAGGTATCTCTTCCTGAAGCCAGCCTGTTCCCTTGGTTGACAAAATCCAGTGTTGCCCTTATTCTATTGGAGATTATTTTGGTAAATATCTTATATAATACTGGGAGCAAGCTAATGGTCCTATAATTTTTCAATTCTTTACCGTCTCCTTTTTTTTGAATTTGTAAAATGTCTGCATTCTTCCAGTTTTCTGGGACCCTTGCAGTCGATATACACTTCGTATAAAGAGCCGCCAGTTTTCTAAGCATTATGTCTCCTCCATCTTTGATTAAATGGACTGTTATTCCACCTTCTCCTCCCGCTCTTCATCGTTTCATGTCTTGCAGCACCCTTCTGACCTCATCGCTAGTTATAGGAGAGTTTCTGTATCCTGTTCATTACTGTTTCTAAGTGCGGTATCGTGACTCCTCTGGGTAGTGTATACAGGTCAGCTTAGAATTTTTCCGCTGCTTTTACTGTATCTTCGAGATTGCTTATGGTATTATCCCTCTTATCTTTTAGTGCATACATCATGGTTTGTCCTATGCCAGGTTTCTTTTTTACTGATTTCAGGCTGCGTTCATTTTTTTTACGGCTCCTTCAGTCTTTCACATGTTATAGTTTCGAATATCAGTTATTTTCGCCTTGTGGATCAGTTTTGACAGTTCCGCGAATTGCGTAACGCTGTGCGGCCGCCAGTCCCATACAACCGCGTAGAGCGCAGGACTCTGCGATTCTAGACGTACTGCGCTCACCGAGAAAGGTTAGAAAAACACCCACATAAGCACAGCAGAGGTGTGCCTACGTGAGGCGGTTCGACCGATAACTACAGAAGCGTCATTCAAAGCAAGAAATTATTCTCCACTTCTGGCGGCGTTTCCTCTACTTTCTTTTTAAATAAAAATATGTTGATCCATAAATATTCTCATAAACAACGGTTAACATTTTTATTATTCGCTTTTGCTTGCAGTTTGGTTGTTGCGTTGGCTTTCTCCCTTAGTAGATCGCTTAATTTCTCAACTCCTTGCGATTTTTGTTTCCGGTTTCCAATTTTGCACGAAAAGTGCTATACAATTAAGGAAAAACAGACGAGGTAACTGGCGACAGTCATCTTGCTTATGGGTTTAAAGGTTATTGGGTTATTGCAGGGTTTCATGATGGACGCTCTTTCACATCATTTTATTTCCCACCTTATCTAACCCATATCACGTGTATATGGTTCCGGGCATCTGCCAGCGTCGCGGCTAGCCGTAACTCAAGGAAATAATGAAGCAAAGGGAAAAGTTAAACGCAATTGGTGTTTTCTCCGGCCGCAACTCGTTCCATGAGAGTACAGACCAGCTGACTAACAGCCGCATCCCTCTCCTGGTCCCAGGATCAGCCTAAACAAAGAAGGTTGAAATAACAAAAGCAACAGCTATGCGCGTGACGGTTGAATAGATGGTGACAACTGAGCGCATCTCGAGTTAATCGCGCGGGTGCGGAATCTATGAGAAAGCTGTCCTTCACATTACGAGAAATGCCGATAACTACCGCCATCTAAGAGGAGTGAAAAAGTCAGCATAAGGCTGACCGATGAACAGGTGCCAAGTCTCAACATTAATCTGGCGGCGCTTTAGGAATGTGTGAGGAGTAGTGGCGTGGGTGGGGAGAGGGGGGGGGGGTATGCCATTTGATTTCGGGGGGGGCCCGGGCCCCCCCGGGCCCCCCCTTGGGTACGTGCCTGATTGCTATGCATGGAATCAGTGCCTGTGCCTGCCGCTGCTGCCCTCAGACTGGGTTTCAAGGCTTGTCAAGTTGCTGAGTGCAAAATTAAATTGTACGTGTATGGAAAATACAGGCAATTCAATTCATTAATTAAGCAGCGAAAATTGCTAGGGTTCGGCCCGGCATTGCACCGACTCAGGAACTGGGTCATGTAGTATCTAGCCGCGGTGTCCTTGTTAGAGCTGAAACTACTGGAGGCGTCTTCGCGTTGTGGTGCGTTAGGTGTATGCGCTGCGCTCTGCTATCGCGCGTGTGGAGAGGGTGTGTGGAGAGACGGTAGAATTGGGGTGCCTCAATATATATAGGGGACCTGTGCACTGCTTTGTGACGCCGTGTTACTTGGACCGAAATTTCCATTGCACTGCCCGACGTGATGAAAACTGTGACGTCAAAATCATCGCGGCTTACTCGGGAGCATCTCCATTAGATCGTGTGACAGTCGGGCATGGTGGCATGACGTCATGGATCGAAGCGCGCAGGCCTTGCGCTGCCTCATTGCGCTCTCTCGGCGGAAGAGAGAGAGATAGAGAGAGAGAGAAAACAACGAAGCACCCTAAGTATTGAATGCTTGCTCGCTCCTCTTCAACAGCTCGCATTGTAAAAATTCTGCCGCCGCGCGATCTTCTTTACCACATGACTTCGCAGGGCTGAACATACTTGCACAGCATCTCCCGGTTCTCCCAATACAAGCGATTCATGAGCATAGCTTTTCGGATAAGCAAGGCCGACAGATCTACACTCACAATAAGCGCTTACAGTCTCACTTTTTACCTTTACCACTTGCTGTGCTATATGGCTGAGAAAAAAAAAAAAACGAAGCTCTCGCTTAAATAAGACAAAAGAAGAAAGAAAGGGAAAAGAAGATGGGATAAAAACAACACTTCTTATGCTGGAATATGCCGTACGGGACAAAGCAAAATAAGAACTTGACTGGACAGTACTCATTTCCTTTCAGCTCGTTCTCAGTCAATTCAAAGAAACTCTTTCAGCAAAACAGGCCATTTGTAGAGTTTGTTAGTATACGGGGAAAGAAAAAACGAAACAAGCCTCGAACCGCTTCTGCAGTGACGCCGGAAGTTTGGAAAGAGGCTGCCATTGACGTTTCAGTGTAGTGGTGGAGTCAACTTCTCGGTCACAAGGAGTCACTAGAAGGTTTCTTACCTGCAAAACACAAAAAAAAATGGGAACAACCAATGAGTAAACATGTTGAAAAAGAAAAGAACAATCATTAGCGCGTTGAAACAGCTCATTTTGTAAAGTTTTTCATAACAGCAAAGCCATTGGTGGACTCGCCGCGTTGAGCCTGTGGCTGCGCCATTCTGCTGCTGAGCCCCTAGGTCGCGAGTTCGATACCCAGCCGTGGCCACGACATTGCGACAGAGGCGCATTGTTTCTTCCTGTTACACTAATTGTGGAACGGTGGAAGCGAGAAAAATTCGTGCTGACTACGCATCAACTGTCTAATTAATTGAACGATGGTCTGCATAGGAGGATGTAGGAATAGGAGCAGATGAGAGGCAGTTGAGAAAGGACAGATAAGAATATATATATATATATATATATATATATATATATATATATATATATATATATATATATATATATATATATATATATAGAGAGAGAGAGAGAGAGAGAGAGAGAGAGAGAGAGAGAGACAGAGAGGGAGGCTTTAAATATATGCTGGAGATAATATGAGAAGGGAGGGGACAACTTGCAGTTCGCGGCTAAGTGCACAGTAGAGGAACGCAAACGCGGTGATGTATACCGAACGCTGGGCCCGTTAAGTAAAGCCCAGGTGTTGAAAATTAAATCTGGAGCCTTTCCCTGCGGCGCCTCTCATAGACCCTGTGTTCCCTTAGGAAGTTAAATCAATCAATCAATCAATCAATCAATCAATCAATCAATCAATCAATCAATCAATCAATCAATCAATCAATCAATCAATCAATCAGTAAAAAATGAATTCAGCACCGCAAGCAAGTACAACAAGCTATCTGCAGGAAGCGAAGACAACGAAAATGCACGTTGGAGCAAGTGAGATATGGAAGGAGGTGAGGGGGGGAGGGACACAGGAGGCAAAGATGAGCACATACACTTTTACACGCGGCGCACGGCAGTTCTCGTGCTGAATCACGTCGCAGCTAAATAGCAACGCAAGCTCTCGCGCATCATCCGAGTCATTTCGTCTCATACAGCTGCTTCCGCCATCCACATGAAAACACCCATTAGAGTTTCCTCCCCCCCACCCCCCACCCCAATGCCTATTCAATTGTGTTTCAATGCCAGCACTGTTTTCCACGCTGTTTCGTTTTTTTTACCTCATTTCTGAAACGGCGCCATTTGTTCGAACTTTCCGCCATACTCTCCTGCCTCCTTTCTATCTCATTCCATCTGTTCTATAGGGTGTTGGTCAAGAATATAGAATAAAAAAGAAAAAGAAAAGCTAAACAAATTAATGGATCGAAACAGAGAAAGAAGAAAATACGATGGCAACTTGGCGGGTGCCGGGTGTGCGTCGTTTAAGAAAGGACGCGACCGATGCAAGTGTAGACGACCGGGAGGTTGAACGCCGCGCGCCACCCCCCTTCTCTCCACACCACAAGCCAGCCACTTAAATTGTTTTCTCCTCCGCACTTGCGTCTTACTCTGTCATTTTTTTTTTCGGCGTTTTCTTTTTCTTCGTGCATCCCAACGAGACACTTCGAAAATCAGCCGGTGATTTACGAGCCGACATTTTGCCGTACGGGTCGGCAAGACAGACAACGGAATAAAAGCCAAGGTGGGGAAAAGAAAGAAAGAAAGAAAGAAAGAAAGAAAGAAAGAAAGAAAGAAAGAAAGAAAGAAAACACCACGCTGCCTATTTTGGAGAGATGTATATAGCAGCGCGGCAGCTGGGCCTGCTTTCAGACAAACGGTCTTCTCCCTTCTCTCGCTTACGGCATCGCCAGCCTTAAAACGGTCGTTCATCTTAATTCCGTTGTTTTTTTCCTTTTGCCGTTCTCTATGGTCGTTCGTGCCTCCGTTTTTTTTTTTTCTCCCTTCCTTTCTTTCGTATACGTGCCCAGCAACCTTCGCCATCTCCGGGGGAAAAAAAGCCGCAAAGGGAGTCCATCCCAGGGGAGGCGTCAATTTCGGGGGACCGGAAATTTGCGTCGCAGGTCGGATTCGCATCGTGGAAACAGGGAAGCGGCAAAATGTGTAACAAGACGACGTCGAAAAGGTATAACGGGTAGCCATGCAACTTAGGAACCTTGGAACACAGCTCTGAAATACCCGCTTGTTCAATTCGGTAGAGCTACCAAAGTACAAATATCCAACCAATTAATTAATCAACACAAACAATTAATTAACATACCAATCATACAGATACAAAGGTCTTGAAGTCAAAGACAGCGCCTGGGGTTATCAAATATGACATATAATCAAAACATGACAGCAGTAATAGTTAATGGCACGTTTTTTACTTCTTTTTTTCAGATTAGAGGTAAATAATTGGTCCAGTTATACCGCTTTTACTACAGGTTACCTGGACCCTTTGACAATCGACCACACTATACATTTTGCAGAAGTTAATATTGATAGATGGTACAGGTCTGCCAACAGAACGGCCAATACAAAGCAACCAGACACACGAGTAAAATATGATGCAGACATTGAAATTAAGCTTTCGGCATATTTCTTGGAACACCGCGAAGCTTCTCATGCCTCATTTCAATTGCTATGACACAATAAACGATTCGGGTATTTGGCAGATTTTACTACGCCACGTATCAATATTTGCAAGAACAGAAACGAAAACCGCGCGAATCGCCGCTTTAATTTGGGACCAAATCTGCACTGCGTTGAGACAGGCACCACGCAAACAATGCTCCCGGAAAAACAAGAACCAGAACCCCTTCTCGCGCTGGCGCTCAAGACGAACCCCCCCCCCCTTGGTTTTTCGTACGGCAAGACACGCCCCCCCCCCCAACCCCCACGCACACACAGACGGACAGGCGCGCACGCACTTCAATGATTTAGCACAAGGTGACCTAAGTGCTAAATGCGCTGCTGTTTTCGAAGAAGGATTTTCTCTTCTCCAAGGAGAGTGAGGAAAGCGAATGCAGTTGGGTGAGGGGACGGAGCTCAGTCGGCAAAGCCGAAAATGGAGGCCTCGCTTTCCCCAAAACAGCGTCAGCCAGCACCGCGCAGATGTCGCCGAAAGTGAAATATCGTATATCGGCGCTCGGGTACCACCGTCTCCACAGCACGCGGCCGGCTAGAAATCTAATAGAAGACGCAATAAAACGAGAAAAGTTAAAAAAATAATAAAGAACCCCGCGAAGTATCTAGCAGGAACCAGTCTCCGGCAGTTCCTACACTTTATTCTTCTTTTCCCGGCTCCTTCGATTCTCCAAAAGGTCAACACTCTTTCTTCGCCCGACTGCCGATCCAAATGACCACACTGACCCCGCCGGCCGATGAAAGGTAAGTTTAGCCGCGAAGGAAACAGCCTTGCCCCGTTTGGTCACCGTCGCCTTGCCCGTTGGCGTCATCGGCTTTGTTTCATCCGAACTCGCTCCAAGCGGCCCCGGCAGTCGACCCCTCCTCCCTCTTGAGTACAATCGCATTCCCGAAGCGCCATAAACTTGCACGCAAACAGGTTCTCGATCCCGGGTTGCTTTC
Source organism: Dermacentor albipictus (assembly GCF_038994185.2). Classification (NCBI taxonomy): domain Eukaryota; kingdom Metazoa; phylum Arthropoda; class Arachnida; order Ixodida; family Ixodidae; genus Dermacentor; species Dermacentor albipictus. Next base: position 107,810,270 of record NC_091822.1, on the reverse strand, counting down.
CTCACGCCAAAGCATTGTTGTAGCCCGGCCCCGGCGTCCTGGGCCCCGTTCGTTCGCGATTCGAAAGAACGAACAGTGCGGGGGAGGGGGTGTAGCAACGCGATCCTCCTCTCCGCATCGCGTTCGGCGCGGGCGATAGAAAAAACAGGGGAGACGACCCGCCGCCAAGTGCACCGCGAAAAGCGCAGCAATGCAAGCCGACGCCGGTGCGGGCGCAGGAGACGGCTCGCCGCTTCTCTTGCCTCTCGTCTTGCAGCTTCGAGCTGCGTGTGTCAGACACCTGCGAAACGACGGCCGGTGTCGAAACAGCCCAGCCGGCGCCTTCGCGCAACGCGGGCGTCGAACCTGCAGCACGCCGGCGCGTAGGCTACCGGAGGCGATGGCGCGTGCGCGGACCGCCCGATTGCATGCACCTTTGCGTGCGTGCGTGCGTGCGTGCGTGCGTGCGTGCGCGTGTGTGTCACGTGCGCGTCTGTCTTGCGTCACGTGTGCATACATAGGCGATCGAGTGATTGAGCTGAACAGCGAGCGAGCAGCACCCAAAGAGCGAAGGAATCTCGCCACATCAATGCGAAAGGAAATGGAATTCAGAAGCAACTTTGAGCGGAAAGTGCGCAGCCCAAAGAACAATGTGAAATAGAAGCGCGCCGTCGTATCACTGCTTGTCATCGCTGGAGGCCGCACATAGGCGGACGGACAGACAGACAGACAGACAGACAGACAGACAGACAGACACACACACACACACACACACACACACACACACACACACACACACACACACACACACACACACACTCTCTCTCTCTCTCTCTCTCTCTCAAGGCTAATGCGTTGCTTGCACGTCAGTTCGGCAACATCACCGAGCCCCCATAGCAACAACGGAGCCTGATTTGAAACAAAGCGGCGAAACTGAAACTGAAGAACAAACGAAGAAAAAAAAAGAAAGAAATAACAGAGTGAAGCAGGTGCGTTGAACTGACGGAGTAGTCTGCCGTCAAACGACCGGCTGGGAACGGCCCTAAGCTAAGGATTGTAAGGAACGTCGAAATCGAAGGCCAGGGTCCATCCAATCAGCAGAGAAAGGCACACTAGAAGGATTCGTCGTCGTCGTCAACTCCGCTGTACCCATAAATGGATGGCCTTTACTTCGGTTGCGCCCTCTCGACGTGCGTTATGCCGTATAGGTACTATAGTTCGTAAACGACGACGGCAATAATGACAAGCTTAGAAAAAAGAGGCACCTATGAGCAATATCCCGCAGAGCTCTATTCCTAAATTACACACTCAGTGCGAGCGGAGAGAGACAGTCTGGTGTGTGTGTGTGTGGGGGGGGGGGGGGATCGAAAAGAAAGGGCAGGTGGCGCCGTCGCCTTAAATTTATCGAACTAGCTCACCGCGACTTCGCGCATTTTTAGACACCCGTCACTTCGGGACTACAATCAATGGTTTGTCGATAAGCACGGATTACGCTGCCATCGCAAGGATACACAACGCTCGGCCGATAGCGAGCTTTGCGAACATTTCCCGCACGAAAGCGGCCGAAAAAAAAAACGAGAAAATAGACAAAAAGACGGAAGCTACTCTTATATATGTGACGTCACATAGGCGTAACGGCACTACGGGCCTATAGGGAATGTCTAGACTCCACATGTGCTGTTTTCGTCCGATATCTTCGTCATTACGTATTTCGGAGACATTTGACTCCTACTTGAGAAAGCGCAAAAAAAGAAATAATAATAATTGTTAACCTACGACCATATCCAGTACACAAGAGCGCCAGTTAAGATTCGCGGAGGTGTTACTCGTAAAACGCGCGAAGCCGCTGCACTTTCCCTGTCGCTAATAGGGCGGGTGTCACACGTTGTCGCTATGAACTCCTCGGCTACCTCTTTCTCTCTCTCTCGTCGACTGAAGTGCGGGCAGGCGACGCTACAGAAGGCAGGTAGAAGTGCTGCGCTACGGCCACGCATGCATAATACACGAGCCCGTCTGCCTACCCTCTACCACCAACCTTCTCGCCCTTAGGTGTGTGAGCGCATTACGCGTGTCGAAATCGCGCGCGCTTGCAGGCGCACTGTGGGAGGGCGACCCGACAGTGGCTTGATGTGAATTTCATAACGGTGATTCCCGCCCCACTCTCGCCCTCCCTCGCTCTTCGCTTAACGATATAGCACGGAGTGTGGAGCACTCGTAACCCTCCCCTTCCCTCATCTACCGCGTGTGTTAGCCAGGCGCACTCTTGTTATGGCTAGTTTATATTGCTATGCGCGTACAGTGTTCCGCGTGATTACTCGACTAATGCACCGAGCCAGGCAGACGGCCGTCGAGAGGATACACTGTTCCGAGTGCCTCGAAACGCCATCTTCGTAACCCCGAGCACACCTGAGCACCTAATGACGTCGCTTTCTTTCTTTCTTCTTTCTTGTTTCAAGACAGTGTACGTGCATAAATTCGCATTGAAACAGTCTGCAAACTCCGACATCTCAGCCATGCCTATGCATTAAACTCGTCCATAACGCTGACTAATGCGGGAAGCCTGGATATGTTCTGTCCAAAAACAGAGAGGAATGCATATGTGTCGCACACATATACGTGGCTGCTGCCGAAATTGGCGGGGACGATCTCGCCCAACGCCACTACTTGGAACATCGATCAAGAGCCGCAACTTCCTCTCAGTCACGGAGAAGCCAGACATGCCATAAAGTTCATGATGATGATAGGTACAGTTTAATGAAGCTTAAGGACGGACGGACGGACGGACGGACGGACACCAAGTTCTCCGTATCGCTGTAAACGATTCTTCAGTGCGGTCGTTCGATGACCCCCGGCCCGAAGGCCCTGATTTCGAGGACACCATTATATACAACCTCGCGCCTTTCTGTCTGGCAAACATTTGTTCTTACCATACGCAGTAACACACGCAAGCACGCAGACAACACGAACTCACGCAGCAGGTCAAACATTTGCCGTTCTGCTCCTCGCCGCCGCGCGCTGCCCCCTCCGCCCCCTCCCCTTTCTTTTAACTCTCTTTTCACACTATCACTTCGAGCCTCGCAGTGGGCAAACAATAGCAAATCGGCTTCCCAAGAGGAAACTCTCCGTTGGCCTTCTTTCTCTCTCTTACCGCTCGTTTCTTTGTTAACATCGCAGCCTCGGCCGCAACGCGTATAGCGTGATATTCACGAGCACGTCGCTTCTCGGCCACCACTGCAACCGGCCGGGTGCTCCTCGGGGAGTGGATCTGTGCGTGCCGGCACTCGCCAAGGCGGGCGCGGGTTCCTTCGCCCTCCTCCTCCTCCTCCCCCTCCCCCCCTCTAGGAGCGATGCACGTGAAGGGAGCCAGCTCGGTTCGCGCTCGGCCAGCTGGCGTGCTTCCTCGGAAGAAGCCGCGTCGACCAGCCAGGAAGGTCCGCGCGAGCCAAGCCGACTGCGCAGCTGGCGTCCGAGGTGGGCGTACCCACAGGTGGAACGGCGGGACCGCGCAGAATTACGCATGCTTCCAGATTTGGAACCGAGAACTCGGAGGGATTCGCAATGGTGCACGAAGGTGCAATACATACGTACGCGATGTTACGACGAAAGCGAAAAAAACAAACAAACAAAAAACGAAGGTGCCAAACTTTGTGCTGAGTTAATCAGAGTGAGAGGAACTGGTCCTGGTTGGCTGCCCCAGAGCGGGGAAGGGTAATCAGAGCTTAAAAAGAGTAGGCTAAAAGCAAAGTAACGGAAACATGAAAATTACCCCGCCTGTTTAACAGCTCCATCTCAGCTAGCAGGGGACACAACGCGGCATTTGCGACTGTGTCCGCGGACTTGTGTGCCAATAGCCCTCCATTTCCACCGCAGCGTCTTCGGCGTATTTTAATGTGGAATAAACGTGGTTTCATTCATTCAACGAGGAGATAAGCTATACAGCAAACGAAGAAGGAGCCTCTATGAGAAAAAAAAAAGTAGTCCCCGGCAAAAGCTTGACGGAGCCTTCGGCTTCGCGGAGAAGATGCTGGATCAGCCTACAGCTTGCTAGTTGCGACGGTTTCCCATTCACCAAAATGCTGAAGGGCGAATGGACAAGAAAAATATGTGCTTAACGCCGAGTGATGTATGTTGTGCTCGGGGAATGGCGCGCGCCCGAGCCGACGGGGGCCGTGGCTTTTTCCCTCCTGCGGTGGTCTGCACCTTAGTTTGTTGGTTATTGTTTGGTTGCATTTCCTTTTTTTGTTTTGTTTGTTTGATCCAAAACAAATGATTGTGCTCGTGTCTCAATCGTTTACTTTTCTTTGTATAACTGCATGGATCCATAACTAGCCTATGGCTAAGGATCCACACGTTGTCGCATACCAGTTTTGGTTATTTGAATAAAGTAACTGTTGTTGTCTTGTTTTAACACGAGTGCCGCAGTAAACAAGACGCTTACGTCATCCGTTCCCCTGCTTAAATAAACGCGAACAAGACTTTCAGGAGCGTTTTCTCGAGTGCGCTTTAACTCTTCCCTCGATTGCCACAAAATGTTGACAACGAGTAAACAGAGTAGCTCAACCTGATCGCTTCCTCTAATTCGAACACAGTGGATTAGCATGGTCGACACTTGAAAGTGTCAGCCCGAAAAGTCTAGCGTCGTGTCGGTGCAGCTCCCTGTTACTTAAGACCCCTATATATCGAGGGACTTAATTGTTACGAGAACGCGCGGGCCTTCCTCTACTGGCGCCACGTCAACAGTCAGACGAAATATATTCCGCAGGAAGTCAAAGAATTCAAGAAACCGCTGGGAGGTCCAACGAAATCGACACGTAGAGGCAACATGCGCGGAACACAAACGGGTACGCGCACGCTCACAACATAGCGATTGACACAATACATGCGTTAGCAACACAATGCTCCCGTACTGCGAACGGTACTCAGCGTGAATTTATAAGGACAGGCAAGTACACCACAAGTGCATCGGGCATCGCTATTAAGACATACAGAAACGCCACACATATAGAAAAAGAAGCAGGCTAGCAAATGTCTCCGGAAAGGAACGCCACATATATTACGCTTATACCGCCAAAAGAGGAGGGGAAAAAAGAGGAAATGAAGAAAGGAAACAGAGTGAGCAAACAAGTCAAGCAGATGAGCGCAAAAAAAGCGCAAGTCTGCGTACGTACACAAACGTACGCGTGAGTTTCACCTCTGTACGTCGAACTGTATGGAACGAAAAAAAAAAACGAACTACACTTGCACCAATAAACATTTATTTCTACCTGCTGAAAGACGGGAATCAGTATCAGCTGTACAGGAGAGTGAGAACGTGACTAAACGCGGTCGCTAACTCTTCGTTAAGCAACCGAACAGAGTACTAGTGGCACGGTTAACTCTGCTGGGGTAGTTCTAGCAAAGTCATCCGAGCCACTGATACGCTGCGCGTTACACTTCAGACGCAGGGGTGCAAGCGCGTTCCCGATTCCAGGCCTGCTTTATTTATACACGTAGACAAATAAAATCCGCATCTGCTGGAGACAGCCTATCGTAAGTATAGATAGATAACTTGCCTTAACCGTGGCTGCAGACAAGATAAGAAACTAATTGGCAGAGACCGGCGAGCAAGCCTTGACTATTATTCCTAACGAAAGACTGGGGAAGGGGGGTAGTAAGAGAAATATATATAGAGAGAGAGATAACGAAAAGGGAACACGGGGTCGACAGCGTGTTTGCCGCAGCTGGCAGCGAAGCCGCCGCCGGCCGCTCTGCTTTCACGAACCAAGAGTTCGAGAGGGAGCACACGCGCCGACAGCTCAGCCGGAACGCGTATTAGCCAAATTGCCCGGCGGCCCACCCCATTCCACCGCAAAGACAACCATCGCTTCGCGCATCTCTCTCCCTCCCGCCTCTTCCTTTCTCGTCCACAACCCGATGCCCCAAGCGCCGCAGCCGCCCATTGTGATTCCGCGCGTTATATCGCGGCATGCGGCTCAGGCACGAGACGGGCGAGAGAGAGGAAGGGCAGTTGAAGAGGTGCGCTAGTTGGGTGCACCGCCGCCCGAGCCGAAGCATGCGGCTCGCCTCGCATATAAGAACGCCGGCGATGGAATTACGAACAGGAATGCAATCGCTTCTTCGGGAGTCTCCGCGTTGCATTTACCTCTGTCGCTCGCGCATCTAAATCATACCGCTGCTGCCAGCTAGCAAACTCAAGAAGACTGCTTCGAGCAGCTCACGCCTCTCAGTTTTACATGCGTCGACGGGATGAAACACGCTTACGAGACAACGACTACACGCGCTGGGGAATTATGCGTTCACTCGCACGATACCGTTAAGGAGTGCTCACGCAACTCCGAGAGGAGTTCTAGGGCCGTGCTTGAAAATAATTGTCTATGCAATCCATTACGATCGATAAAGATCCGACGAAAAAAAAACAAGAATCGTTCGACAAAACGGGCAGTTGGTCTGGTAGCTGTAGGTTCGTCGTCACTGAACAACGGTCATCGCTGCATACCGAAGAGTCCCGCCTTTCTGTCCCCTATTCTACAGCGCGATGCTGACGCGCCAGATGATCGTTACCTCGCGCGTAGTGCCTGTAGGGCTCGCTGTACGCAATTATTTAGTGATGCTGTGGGATATCGTGGGGGCGCGCACTTTCGTATGTGTGCGCGCCTGAGAGGGGGCGCAATCGCCCGCTCCAGCGCACCGTGCCAAGTGGCCCCTTCTTCGCGCCTCGGGCCGCGTAATCCATTAGGTGCCGGTGGGAGCTAAATGGGGCAATACACGGAGGGCCGCAAAATGGCGCAAGGGGGGGGGGGGAGGGGGCGACGACGCCAGCGCCACTGCGGATCTCAGAGCCCTTCCTCCCACGGCCCGGCCTTTCACCCTGCAGCAGTCGGTGCATGCATGGGGGCACCGGTGGGCGTCATTTTGCGCTATTCGAGCAAAATATTTCTAAACGTGCCGGCAGCACGTGCGTTGTCAAGTCTAGGCGCAACAAGGAAGTATTTGTTAAAGGCTTGGCGAAAATCTCAGCGTTAAAGCCCTAGTCCGCAGATCATTTAAGCTAACGTTCAGTACCCATGAGTTTAAGTACAAACTACACGGCTACTTTTTTATGCTTTAGTTTCCGTGACACGAATTGATCTAAAGTTGCTCGAAATGTAATTTTAGTATTCAGTTTCGCACCAACGTAGTGAAACTAGAATGGTCTGCAATGCTACAGTTTAGGGAAGTTGGCGTTACACCACATCGAAGGTGTTAGGCCACTGATCAGATTATTTTCCCGCTACACACACTGTAAGATACCCGTTCTTCACGAAGATTACCTTTCCAAGACTGGCGATAGCACAATGCGTTTAGCAGTTTACTTAGGGAAGCCGCACTGTTAAACCGGAGTATGGCAACGCCCAAAAAGCGCCAAGGAGAACAACGTCAACTTCTTTCACGTCCTACGTACAGTTCGCACCATCTTGCTCTTCTCCTGCTTCACCTCCTCCCATGTGTGCGGAGGAGAGTGAGCTGCGCGTACATGAACGATATGCCAAGGAACGCAGTTGCTACCCCGAAAAAGGCGAAAACCCGTTTCGGCGAAATTCCTTGTTCGACCGCTCGCCGTCGGTTTTAGACCTTGAGCGAAGCACGATGATCTCTCGATATCAGCTCCCTTCGGTGGGCAGTCCTCTAGGCATCAGATAGAGAAAGAGAGAAAGCACGGAGAAGAATGGAAGGCAGGTCGAGCCGACGAGCGTCCAGTATGCTACCCTACACTGGGTGTACACCAGGTGCGCGCGAAACTCGAGCAGGAGCATCGCCGCGCGGCATCACTCAAAGGCGCGCGGCTCCGCCAAAACGGCTACACTAGAGTTACTGTATATGGCTCCCACGGGAGCCTGCGGGACTCTAGGCTACATATACCATTCGTGCGGCCAGTATACCGTTACGGCAGCACGACTTGCCGCCACGGTTGCGTCCCTCGTATATGCGGCGGCGGGGAGAACAACGTCCGCCGCTTGTGAAAGTCATTCTCGTTCTCCGGCTTTCACCACTCTTCAAGAGCACGGATAGCCCCCCCCCTCTCTCTCTCTCTCGCTCTTTCTCAAAGCCTTGCATTAGACGGTCGGGCCACTCTCTCTCTCCCTCTCTCTCTCCACTCCATCACTCGTTCTCAGTCTGCACGCGTTCTCGTTGCAGTCGACGCCCCATCTTCTTCCCCGGGCGCTCCTTCCGTTTTTATTACGCCCGTCGCCACGTCGGCGACAGAGAAGGATCGATGTTAATTCGAGGCGCTCAGAGCGACGCCTTCTTTCCCTCCAGCGGTGCCCCCCCCCCCCCCCACAGCGCGCGCAGCGGTCGACGCCGCGCCTGCAAAGCCAGGCCGTAATTTACACTGGTACGCACCCACGAGAGAGTCGCCCGAAAAGAAAGAAGCCGAAGACCCGCAGCGGGTTCGCTTTCCACGTGACGACACTCTGCCTCCCCTCCCCCCACCCCGGCTGCTTTCCTTGCCCGGACTCGGGGTGTTGGCCCAAGGCACGGCTGACGACACGCGGTGCGTACCGCGCATTAACCTCTGCGCCGGTGTGGGTGTAATATATCACAGGCACGGGCGTGCGGGACGTTGCCCTTATACGTTCAACAGTTAGCGGAACGGGGGGTCATATACGGGGGCGGACTGTAATAGCGCTGCGTTACTTAGGCAGCCCCCCCTCCCCCCCCCCCCCCTATAGCCGCGTCACTCGCGAATGCAGTCACGTGTACGCACCCATTCGTCGCGTCATAGCCGAGCCGAGCCAAACGCGGCAAGCCGTTGCGAAGTTCGCGACGAATGCGGTTACAGCGTGGCAACTGGCGCTTAATCAGAGCACAGTTACATAGTGCAGTTGCCCGTATGCTACGCGGTCTTCTACTAAGTGAGCGTCAGGCCGGGTTGCCAGGCGCGGTTGGTTGAGCGATGACATCAATAAAGTTTGCCGGCAGAGGTTGCGCGTTCGGTTGACGCAGGGGCAGTGTAATAAGGGGCCCTCTGGGAAGGGCCTTTGTCCTGCGACAAAATTAATTACGCCGTTGCCGACGATAATCCGCTAGCTGCCTGGCGGTTGGTCGACGCCTTCAGCGACGCCGGATAAGCCGCGGTCCATTCATTAAGCCACCGTGGCTTCCGCATTATCTCTCCTCTCTGCGCTGAATAGGCGCAAGCAACCAGAACGCAAGATATGGAGGAGTCAATCTGTTTCACCGCCAAGATACGGACAAAAATTCAACTCCGTTCCGTTCCGTTCCAAAAACTTTTATTTCCATCAGAGAAGGAGACTCCCTACTCCCTGCCCCTGGCGCGCAGGCCTAGGGACAGGGGTGGGGTTCTCCGCGACTAGATGCAGGCAAAGAGTTGTTGACTCTTCGTGGCCTCTGCCGCCAGATGGATAGCTCTCCTCTGCATGGCGGGGTCCGCGCTTTGCAGAAGGGTTTCCCAGGCTTCTCTACTATTTATGCCTTCCTTGACACCTGGGGAGTCTACGCATTGCCAGATTATATGGTCAAGGGTCCCCCCTCTCCCCGCATCTCTTACATTTATCGTCTATATCTTCGTCTTTCAGTACGTGTGACGCCCATACTGGATTTATGTAGTTTCCTGCTTGCAGTCTGCGCCAGGCTCTCGCCTCTCTATTTCCGAGCTGCGAGAAGCCTTGACGGTGTCATCTCGCGCTGCTGACACGCCCATTTCCGAATGCACGGAGGGAATGGTGGTCGATCCGCGCAAAGACGGCAATACGGTTGAGAAGATGTGTTAAGGTGCCACACGCATATACGTCAAATAGGCATCACGGTGACGAAGTGTTATCTTATAAGTACTTCGTCACTATATAAGGTGACGCACTTTTTTTTTCTTCTTTTAATCGATATGGGCCTACCGTATATAAAACTGTTCGTGGGCATGACACGACTTCATCGCTGTGCTACGTCGTTGTAAATCGGTCAATAGCTCTCACCCCCCCCCCTCCCCCCGGCCACGCTGCTGCCCCAATACAGAGATCGTTCAGGTAACGGCGCCGGCCTATTCCCGGCTTCCCCCTCCCCCCCACACACCCTCCTTTTATAACGTATACACGCGCGTTGGCCTGACGGCGTGCGCCGTAAGGTATAGCGGTTGTATACGGACGTACAGCAACACCGTTGGATTCACTGGACAATCGGGCGCCAGAAATAGACGACCGGTGCGGGTCAGCGCGGCGGTCAGCGGCACGTGCGTCCGTATATAAATACTGGAGCGCAAGGTCGGCGTTCGCACGTGACGGGGAAGAGTCTTCCGCGAGAACAAGGTTCCTCGGCGTGACGACCTTGCCCCTCGGTCATCGCGTATCGCCCTGGGGCCGGCCATCTCAATGCGGGGATCACGGAATTGGGGCGGCATAAGCACTGCTATACTGCGGCGTTCTCGAAACTGTTCTACGCGGGTGGCCAGTAACGACACGTACCACGAACAAGCAACCGCATCTTTGTTCCTTCCCTATTAGACAATGCATAACCCATGGACCACACTGTTAGACACCACTGAATATCTGACCTCTTATTGTATTATTCAAGCGTGTCCACAGTTTTTCTGCGAATAATTATTCAGAAAATGTCCTTGTTTCACGCATTTCACGTTCAACATTTTACTTGCTGTTAGAATACTTCGGGACCCTTTAACAATACTGTTGGGTCCCGGTAAATGTATAAGTGTATATGGACTGCAAAAGCAGGGTCGCAATTAACTTCAGACAGCAACAGTGCACGGTCTAACGAGAAACACAACGCTGCAACAAAGAATATTCGGTACATCTCCTAGACAGTACACAAAGAAGGAACACGTTTCCTTATCCTGGACACAAAGTGCTCGCCACGTCGGACATCGCCTCCAATAAAAGGACGACCATCCACGTACAACACCGAGTACCCAACATCGTCGTGAGGCGTTCTTAAACACATGCTTAAATTGCTTGCGCAATATTTCTTTGTGACCTCCTTCCACATGTTTACGGAAATTCATCTGATGCCCGAGGTAATTTCATGCCTATTTCTTCAAGGCGATTTCGCGAAGCTACAGCTAGGCGTGCTCTGTATTTAAGTATATGCCGTGCTCTGTATTTAAATATATGCCGAACGGAGAAACGATCTTACTAGCCAAACTAATATGAATGAAACTTAGTGCATTTAAAAGATAAATCCCGAGTCAAACCTATAAAAAAAGAATACCGTATGCACCATAACCCCCACATGCAATTACCTCCGATGAAACATACGGAACCCGAAACAAGAACCCGTATGTTTCCATTTGCCATATAGGATAGTTGTTTATGGGAGCTATGAAGGCATATCATTTTCTTTTTTCACACTTGTGAACTTGGCCCTGAATCTTGCGCACTGAGGAATGATACTCGGATCAGGCGATAAGGACTCTGTGGACGTTACTGTGCGTAATGTTACCCTAGCTGTCACTGTTAGTAATTCATGCCGCACTGCTTCTGGGGAACAACGGCTTCTTGCTTGTCTTTCACACTGCGTCTCCATTCGCACCGCCACTTCCCGCTTAAATTCTATCGCGTCAAAGCAGTACCCCGGATGCCATGGCCTCTCAAAAGAGAGTAGGAACTCGCAAGGAACAGCGATGCAGAGAGAGAGAGAGAGAGAGAGTAGCATGCTCATCTTGCAACTGGCCTAGCTCCCTGAGCTCCATACTCCGCCTCAACAGTCACGTGCGGTGCGGAGAAAGCAACGCGTGGCGTCAGACAGCCGCCAAAAGGGAGACCCAGAAGGCCGCGATTGTCGGCAGTTAATCTTTCCCGTGCGTGATAACAAATTAAAGTAACTGTCTCGGATGCATCAGCCGCGAACCATGAGCAAACGCGTGTTCCCTCTTGCGAGACGAGCAGCTGCTGGCTATCGTTCGCGATCGTTCCAGGCTCGAAGGGACGACGAAGAATACAGCATCACCCGCAGAGTGCGAAAAATGCAGTCGCCAGTCTACGGGAACAACTATGCCTGTCAAACGTGACAGCAGGGTTACACTTGTGAGGTTGTTATAAGAGGAACAGCTTTTTGTTTGCGTGCTTTTCGCGTGTGAGAAGTATATATATATATATATATATATATATATATATATATATATATATATATATATATATATATATATATATATATATATATATATATATATATGTGTGTGTGTGTGTGTGTGTGTGTGTGTGTGTGTGTGTGTGTGTGTGTGTGTGTGTGTGTGTGTGTGTGTGTGTGTGTGTTCGCATCGATAGACAATACTATACCGCTTCTTGCGTCCTGCCCCCCTTCCCTCGACTCAAATTCATTCCCCTCCGTTCTAGCTTGTCATTTTGTCATTGCCCCATGCACCGCAAAAAGCCCAGCAGCGGCTGCATGCCTCGTCAGGCAACGGAACCTTAATCGCTAAACCAACATCGACGTTCATGCGATGATCAATTGTTCCATCGACGTTCCGTAAATTGTCGAGAAACGCTGTCTTTCGGGGACGTGTTTACAGAAAATACTGAACCAAGACACGAACAAAACGTCGTATTCTTTTCGCTTTCTATAATCCCGACGACACGCCTAACGGTGCAATTAAGCTTCTTGCTTCCGTCTTTGTAAGCGTCCTTTGTGAGCATTTAGGCTTTGGGACGTTAAACTACACCAATCAATGAATCAAACATTCAGGAGACATTTTACTTCACCTTTGGCATGATGGGATGACCGTTATCATTATCACATTGGTAATGACGGCCTACAAAAACGGCCCCAGCGCGCGTAAATGTAGTTCTAATGTTTTCTTATCAAGTGCCGCTGCTATAATAATAATAATAATAATAATAATAATAATAATAATAATAATAATAATAATAATAATAATAATAATACATCGTCGCATTACCCTGCTGTGCCGAACGCTTCATTCAGCCCCTCCATCGCTCTCCTTATCGCTTCCTCAGGACGAGGAGAGGAGGCGCTGGCGTCGGCGCGCTAATCGCCAGGAAATCGACAGCTCGTCGTCGGCTTTCAGCAGCCGAGCCGATGGAAAAGACGTCCACTCGAGAAAAACAACGAACAAAAAAGGACAAATAAAACGCGGCTTTATCACCCTCTTCTGTGTTTCTCCAAATTGATGTGGATCACTTAAATCTTCGCGTTTCTTTCCATCTTTCTTCCTGTTTACTACTTCTTTTTTTTCTCTCCCTGCAATCGCGAACGCCGCCTTTGGAGCGTCGTTCCCTCAATGCTCAGCGCATCGACAGCGAAGCCGACGACGGCGACTGTAGATGAAGGGGTCCTCGAACTAATCGACTGCACAAAGCATTTTTTATTCATTATTTCTTTATTCGTGAGCATTGCACGCGGAACGAGAGAGAGGGAGAAAAAAAAAGAAAGAAACCAAGGATGAGGTTTCGTTTGACATTGCAAGACGCTGAGAGGATGCGAAAGAGTGGAAGATCGCGTAGTCGTCGGCTGACAGGAGGAGGAGGAGGATGAGGAGCGAGGGATGCGACGGAAAGGAGGAATAAACGGGCCTCGCGAGGCTTGACGAGCCGGGAAATTAGGGGCTGGCAGCGCGTTATAACCCGACGCGAGACTACGCCATGCTCAATCTAACCAGTGCGGCGCAGCATTGTGGAAGCTACAGCGCTGGAATCGACCATAACAAGCCGCAGGCGTCGATATCGCGAAAAGTACTCGCGCGTGTAACGACTAAACTTACGATAGGTCGTCTTCTCCGGTTATACCTTCCCGCTGAATTAAAATTACGCGACGACAGGCGACATAGGCATGAGGCTCTAATCATCGTGATTATTCGTCACCAAGCTTTCGTGACAATGCACATGCTTCGCGCGCGTTCAGATGAATCAATTCCAAGGTCAAGGCAAGGCCGTAAGAGTTTAATTACAGTGTACGTCACGGTCTGACAAGGTACCGCAGCTGCCTCTGTACTGTGGGTACGTACTGTTTATCCAGTCAGGTCCAAATGTCACGCAAAACCAAAATAAGTGTCCGGCGAAAATCCTATAGTTAGCGGACGCAGACACGCGTAAAATCAGCGCGTCTTTAAGGTTCGTTAGCGCTAAGAGAGGGAGAGAAACAACTTTATCGATCCATAATGTTCTTTAGCTCTACGAGAGCGAGGGTACATGCATAGCTTTTGCGTTTCGTTGATGACGATGTAATCAGGCTGCACCCTTTATAACGGGCAGGTATGTCAATCAACAGCAGGCCCTACGTTGGCTGGCGCCGCATATTTTTCTCCGTGACACTGCACGGTTTTTACAGTTTCTTCTTTCTTTCTTTTTTTTTACCACGGCTAGAAGCGCATAACCAGCGCACACAAAAAAAGAGCGCATATTAATAGGCTCGGCATTCGTAAAACCACCTTTCCTGCCGCTTGGCGCAGCGCTTCGCGGCCACTATACTATACAAGGTTAGGCTCGGCAGGTTTATCGAGACATACCACACCAAGCAAAACATAGGGTGAACGCGGTCTTTACTAAAGATTGGGCCGGGAAGGTTACACTTCCACATGGCGCAGCACTTAAACGAAAAGGGTCTAATAGAATACAGAAATATGCGCGCTAAAACGAAAAAAGAAAGAAGGACGAGATTCGTACGCATGCACTTAGCCGGACGAGCGCCATCTCAGGCGCAGACTGCTACAGCGCTCTGCACGCCTCATCAGCTAACCACGCGAGGATGGCCTGCGATGAGCGCGTCGAGATAAGTGATGCGTATCGGGTAAGAGAGAGCGACGGTGACGGCGCAAAGATGTGGGCGGAGTCTGTAGGAGCGGTGGAGCCGTATGCCGCGCTCGCGGTAAGAGAGGGGGAGAGAGAGAGAGATCTCCAATCGCAAGCCAGCTCGCCTTTCTCTTTTGTTTATTTTTAAATCTTCTTTATTTCCGTAAGGTTACGCATAACGCAAGTCTCGATGGCGAAAACGCCACTCGATGGCGAAAATAGCAATTGCGAATGACGGCAAGAAGACCAAAGAAAGGGAAGAGACACGACGTTACTAAATAAGATTCGCTGGAGTGATCGCGTATCCCCGCACTAATAACATTAACACGAGCGACGAAGGCGCCAGCCGAGCAGGCCGTAATCAAGTAGAGAAAAAAAAAAGATCCCCTATCATCCCGAACTTCTTTTTCTTTTTCTTTTTTTTTTTGCTTTGCTCTTACGCCAGTCATTTATTGTCTCCTTACGTGAGGGGGAAAAAAAGCGGCTTTAAGGAATCGAGTTAGGGGAATTACAGCGTGAGCAGGAGCGAAAGAAGAATGAGCAGTTTCCTGACGAAGAGATAAGGACACGCAGAAACTTTTACCAAGACGCGCGGCCGGGAAGCAATACTAGTTAGCGTACTGTGGAAGGCGTCGTAACATCTGGTCGTCGTCATTGAAAGTCTCTTCTTCCTTTCTTTTTCGCGCGCATAAGACACGTTGCAATCATGCGACGCTCGCAATGCTACTGCCACGTTGTAATGACACAGGTATGAGTTAAGAATTTAACTCTCCAGAGGGCGGAGACTGCGGATAGACAAGTAACCTTCAAATCGCAGCGGAAGCGGCGAGCTCAATGGTCGGTCGCCGACTTTTAAAATCTCGAGCTTCAGGTGCGTTCCGCTATTTCTACATGACCCGTCGTACATTGCAAAGCGATCGCTGATGTTCGTCCATGCATATTCCAGAATCCAACAGCACTATTCATCACGCCTGTGCAATGTGATCGGACACGCCCCCTCCTCTGCCATAAAATTGGCGACAAACGCTTCCAAGAAGTGTCAGATATTGACAAGGCGCGCCTTGCGACGAGCGTAAGCGTCATGACTCAGTGATAATTCAGTGAAAACGAAAAACGTCGGCAAAAAAGAAAAGAAAGAAAGAAAAGGGAGGGGAAGGAACAAAAATGACGCGTAGCAATATTGCAGATACGTGGAAGAAAGATGACGGACCGGGTGATGGTTGCTCCCTCATCTGGCTCAGGCACGAGGTCGTAGGGCTCAATTCCCTGCTACAAATGCCGCGCTGTAAGACTAAATGCGAAAAAAGAAATTCATACTTAGGTGCGTATCCATCCCCGGACGTCGAAGAAAAAAAAGAAAGCTAAAGCGACAGAAAGCTTCGTAAGTTGGTATTGCAGAGATCCATGGCACGGGGGCATGGCGAGCGGGAAATACACGGAAACAGCGACAAATATAGGACAACACAAACGCCGGCGCCGTTTTGCTGGCGGCGTTACCAGTGGTCCTTCTCGTTGTTCTCGTGCGCTTCAGTTTTACGCCCACCCTTCAGCACCAAGAGAAAGGTTCTTCGAAAGCGTGATAGTGAATGTGTATACATGCATGGGCGATCTCGCTATATATCTATACAAGATCCATCACATAGCCCTTACACCCCACCACGTTCCTCTTTCAGACAACACAACTAAAACCAAATGATCGTATTCAAAGTATGGAGAGAGAAAGAGAGAGAGGGGGGTGGGGTGGGGGGGGGGGCAGGGAGGTTGACCAGAAGATAGATATCCGGATTCCTACCTTGCACTGGGGAAGGGGTAAGGGGAGACAGATCTTTAAAAAAACGCACACATATGACAAGAGTGGGAAAGGGGAAACAAGAAAAAAAAAAGAAACACGAGCACACACAAAGGAAGAAATAAACGCGTCAGTCAAGCAAAATGCCACTTATTAAGAGCTCTACCTATGCAGGCGCTCGAAGTTAATCCGGGGCCTTCTGTCAATCGTCTGTCATGTAGAGCACGCGCTCTGCAGCCTTGCGGCGTGGCGAACTATACGTAAGTTATTGCTGTTTCTCAATTGTTGATATATATATACCCATCTTTACGGCAAGATGAGAGCGCAAAATATTTCTTATGACACCGACATAAACTGCCCTTCTTTATTTCTCATGCGGCCCGCGACCATTAACCTTATATTAGCGGGCGCGTTAGGAAAGAGTGTTTCTCCGTGCACAAAAGGACGACACACGCGCGCGCATTTGCATACATCTGGAAGAGTGACTTGATGACGATATTGCATTAGGCCGGACTAACTTCAATACGCACAATAAATAAAGAAACAAAGAAAAGAAACGAAAATCACGCAGAAATACCACTCGGGATCCGAAGAAGACTTAAAGATAAAATAGAATGCAAAAGATAAAAAATCCCGTTGTGCAAAAGGGGGGAGAAATGAAAACGAAAGAAGAAAAGGGATAACCGCACAACAAATGGGTTTGGAAACAAGAACCTCTCGAGAAAATGCTACGGCACGGACGAAACCGAGTTAAGGGGAAGCGGTCAAACATTGTACAGAAAGGAAGAGGAAATTAGTGCAAACGAGAACGAAAGAAGGAAATGCAGAAACAGAAGCGACGGAGACACAGAAGACACTTACAGAGAGCGAGAGGGAAAGACACGCCCAGGCGAGGTCTAGCGAGGCCCACGGGGAGAATTCCAAGCAGCTATACCAAGTGCATTACTAAGGAAAGGCGCCGCGGACTGCGCGTTTGGGAACAATGGGAACAAAAATGGGAACAAAAGGATGGACAGTTGGAACAAGCCGCGCCCTGAGCGTGAAAGGGAACGCGCAACAAGATGAGAAGAACAGGGGGAAGGCAAATTAGTTCTCGAGCAGGGGATTCGCGCGGCGACTTTCCTGGAACACGAAGAGAGATGGCGGTGAAAAAGTGCACGGCGAAGGAAAAGTCGAGAAGAGGCGAAGACAAAAAAAAAGGAAGAACGGGAAAACGCGGGAACCGTGGGAGGAGCGAGTGGCGCGCCACGTTGTTAAGATGGAGATTCCATCAAGGCTGGATAGCATCAGCACCGTTTCGGAGCGGATTCCGAGCGTCCTTGCCTCGTCTTTCGCGGTATACAGCGAATTAGAGTCGCTAAGTAACATCCCTTTCTTTTTTTTTTGGGGGGGGGGGGAGGGAGAGAGAGACAGAAAATGAGTAAATTGGATTTTAGGACAGGGGGAATAAGAAAGAGTTGGTTGGGATAAACAAAACGCCGGCTGAAAAGCACGAAGTTCAGACCGCGCGAGGTGCTGCACTACATATCTACACATAGT
Organism: Dermacentor albipictus; assembly: GCF_038994185.2. NCBI lineage: Eukaryota > Metazoa > Arthropoda > Arachnida > Ixodida > Ixodidae > Dermacentor > Dermacentor albipictus. Next base: position 107,792,210 of record NC_091822.1, on the reverse strand, counting down.
TGCCCGGAGGACGATCCCAAGTTGGAAAACCGAGCGGGGAGCTCGAGACTGCAACAAAAGGGAAGACGTGCGTTATTAAAATTCGGTTTTGTTGGGAAAGCTGATACGTGTACAGTTTGTAAGAATGTGTTTGGAAGTCGAGAAAGTGTTCACGGAAATGAGAAAGGCTAGGGGATGGGTGTTCCCTTAAAGTGGGCCGGTATAAAAAAAAAACACTTTCTTACTCTAGATTTGTGCGTAAGAGTGGCTCGTAAGAAGCGTTGGCATAGTCTTATATCTCACTGCGCGCGCTAGAGAGAGAGAGAGAGAGAGCAAGGACAGGAATGTTAGGAGGTCAACCAGGCCAGCGTCCGGAGATCGCTTCCTTACACAAGGGGTAAGTGAAAGAGGGAATGCAAAGAGGTAAACAGAGATAGAATAAGCGCATACAGTATAAACGCACAACGAAGTCTACAGCTGGTCGGTGAAGCCGATGTTCCTTTAAAAAAATATTACTGCAGAAACTGGGTGAGATAGCGCGCAATCATTCTTTCCAGTCGTTCACGTTGTACACATACTGACGTATCCGGACGCGTCTGGTCGTACCATATAAGTACCCATACAGGACCCTGTGTATACCTATATATATGGAGCGCATCGGGTCACACCTTACAGACGGACGGACGGACGGACATACTTCCGAGGGAAAGCAGCCCTATACATTGCTCACGCGTTAAAAGTGCGGTAGCGCACCAACAGGTTGCTGCGCGATCGGCGAAACGCACGAACAGGCAGCGTCGTCGCCGATGCCGGTGCTGCGATGTTTACGAACCGCATGCTCACGGGAGCACCGCGCGCGTGGCTGGTACTGCAGCATGCACCGGCGACGAGAACTTCCTTCGCATCCCCGCTCACTTCTCTTGCAACGTCTTATCCCGCACCTCCGCTTTTGTCTCGCGCACGGCGGAACACCGCGCGTCCGCCCAACGTCGTACTTAATAAAGTCCACATCACCCCGCCCGCTGCAGCATAGCCTTCAGCGTTTCCTTGCTTCTCCTGCCTGGTTTATTTTTTTTTTCCTTCTTCTCTAAGCTCGTTTCTCGTTCTTTCTTGTCGTTCATTTTTCTCTTGGTGCGGGCTCGTATGACGCGCGGGGGGGCACACGTGTCGGCACCAGACTCCCCCTTCGCGTAAATCTCACTGCGTGGCGCGTAGCGGGGGCGGCTGCACGGACGGACGGACGGAGGGGGCCCGGGGTGGGGTCATCTAATCCGCGCCATGTTAGCTGTCAGCGACGGAAGCCGGTGGCGTCAGCGAGATAGAATCCCCCACCCTCACCGCCGAAGCCCACGCGCCATCATCTTCGCGTCTTGTGTAGCTAGCTGTTCCTTCCTCCATCCTGATACTTTGCTCGCGGTCGACCCACCGCTGCTGCCGCACTGCCGAGATATGTAACTCCTCCCTGCTCTGTAATGGCGATGCCTCCCCGCTGCTCCCTGGGGAGCGCGCCGGGAGTAGAGAAGCAAGGAGCGGGGATTGGGACCTATAGTGCATTCCTGCGCGGAAATCTAGCGCTCTCTCTCTCTCTCCCATGTCTTTCCCGCTGTATCACCATCCTCTTCGATCCTGTTGCCGCTTACGTGTTTGCTTAGGCTTACTTCTTTCTTATTTCCTTACAACTTATTTCTCCTTTCTTTCCCCGTTCTTGTTCTCTGTATCCGTTCACCATTCCTTTCTCTCTTTCTTTATTTGTGCCACACCTCGCGCTTGCCACTCCGCCGCCAGCTCCTTGGGTGTATGTGCGTGCGCTTTGTGTGGAGGAAGCAAGAGGAGGCAACGATCATTCCCTATAGCCTCCCTACTCTCCCCACGGCTCGGCGTCGTCTTTGTCTCCTCCCGCCCCTCGTTCCCTAATTTCATCCCCGCTAGGAAACTCGCGCTTCTGCCATAACCACGTCCGCTCCTCCGAAGGGAGGTTGGCAGGAGGGGTGGAAGGATGTCGGCTACGACGAAGCAAAGGGCCTCTTGCAGGTTTCCAGATTACTTCAGGCAGGGAGGCTGCGGCGCCCTGTGTTGGAGTCATCTTGTTCATTTACCAGTGCTATCCCTGTCTCCATCGCCATCTTGTTTTTGCTCCCTCGACGTCGTCTCGCGCATGCCGGCACAAGAGTTAGTGGCCGTGACGGGAGTGAAATGAACTTTTTGGGTGTTAAATAAAGAAACAAAGAAATAAAGTACACAGTGTGATGAGACGGTAAGAAAAAAATGTATAGGAACGAAGACGGGCACTAATTGCAGCAGCGAATGAACGAGCGAGCCAGACGGCGATAGTTCCCTACCCTGCTGGCGAGGACATTTTTGCCGGGTGGCTGCACGCAGTTTCCCGCCAACACTCTGCTGGACGTCATCTTGTTTCAAGCACGGTGCGGTGTTTCTTTACTCGTTACATATTAGTTCCTTCGTGTGAAATGGGGATCCGCGCGCGCAGTGCAGCTTGAAATTACGATTCCCTTTTTTTTTTTTTTTTTAGACACAGAGACAGCAAAATATGGTAGATATACGCATTCATTTTTCGCCGACACCGAGATAATAAAACGTTCAGGTGCTTCCCGGATGCAGTCGACGGAATGAAAAACATATATGACATAGCGTGCGCGACTACAAAGTCCAGGTGCTCTCCGTGTGAAAGCGACTGAATAAAATGCTATAGATATAAAATTGCGAACGTAATATCACTTTCTATGCGCAAGGTACTTCTTGAATCCGGGCGCTAATGTGGAAGCAAGACGGAGACACTCCGAGGCAGCTAAATACGACGTACTGCACAATGCGTCCGTGTTTCACATGGTGGTATTCACTCTCTGCTACACCATCAAAGAAATTCAGAGACGAAATTCTACGACAACGCAAGTCGGCGCCGTCTATCGATGCGCCTAGCGGACACGAGATAAACTAAAATGCGAACACTAAAGTAAATACCCACTGCTATATAATGCTACGCTTTGTAAACCCAAACCTGCACCGCACTATATAAATACAACGCAAAAGGACATGCAGACTGTAGTAACCGTTTTCTGAGAGCGGACACAGGCCCCTACAGCTAGGAGATGCAGAGAGAGAGAAAGGGAAAGAAAGAAAACAGACACGTGATGTCATGCACAGACCAAGTATCCGTGAATTTCAATATGTGCCACAAAGTAATTAGTTAAAAACTTAGTTCGTGAATTTTCGTTAACTCGTCGATTATGCATTTCACGTTTCTTTGTGCAAGTAATGCCCGCCTCTTCGAGTGGACCAGCTCACGGACTAGAATTGTGTTATGTGCCACAGTAAATATTTAATAAGTTTTGAAAGTGTAAGTTTTTTAGACACATTCAACAGAAGAGTTCTCTTGTGTGTGTGTGTGTGTGTGTGTGTGTGTGTGTGTGTGTGTGTGTGTGTGTGTGTGTGTGTGTGTGTGTGTGTGTGTGTGCGCGTGCGTGCGTGCGTGCGTGCGTGCGTGCGTGCGTGCGTGTGACTTCATATAAGTCACCGCCTTTTCCATGGCCACGATTGCCTTTCATTGTTCTACGCCCCGAAACAAATATAAAATGAAACCGTGGTTTATTAAAAGAATTCACAACCGTTTATGCGAGAGCGCTGAGCGTTGGGGGCGCTGTGACGTGCGCTGTTTGCCGTGCGTGGTTGCGGTGCAAAGCAAAGGCAGTGCGAGGGGAATTGAGGGAGAAAGAAAGAGGTAGCGAACGGGAATATAGGCGCAATCCGCGGCCGCAGAATCGGGGACCGGAAGTGCGGGCGGGCCGAGGCACGCGGCGAACGCGCCGCAACAACCACTGCTCCCCGCCCCTACGTTTGATCCAGAGGCGCGGCGAGGCTTGAAGATGAAAAGATGCCGCGACAAGGCGAGAGGAGGAGGCTGCGGCAGCGTCCGCAACGACCCCCGAAATGGCGGGCGTAGTTGGGGAGAACGGAAGAGCGGCGACCCCGCGATTACACACAAAACGCACCGCTTAAAGGAATACTCGCATCACATTGCCGACTGTTTTAATTTAGTTTCTTAAGGGAAGGCCGTCGACCTTAAAACCCCCCGAAAAATGTAAGGGCGAGCCTCAGAGAGCCCTAATTATTTACTCGAATAGATTCTTTTACGAGTCAGCTTCATTTGCCAGGAGGTGAGTCACGTAGCAGAAGGAGATCAGGTGGGATCAAAATTCCGGGACGTCACTGCGCTCGCTCCGGATCGCTTGGTCGTCTGTTACGTTGTCATGCAATGGTCGCGCGATGGTGAGCAGTGCTGCAGACGACCGATAACGCGTATGAAAAGCGCCACAATTTCCGGCTCCCACGTGAGCGCCTTCTGCGTCATGACGTCACTGAGCGTATACACCTGCTGGGAAAGAGGCCCAGTGTGTGCGCGCGCCCTGCACTTGAATGCGGCGCTGTAGCGCGCGGTATCGCCAGTGCATCGCGGAATGAATCGACACCCACGCAGTCCTTTTCGCACAGACTTCCTCCTCTTCGCACACTCCTCTTCTCTGGAGACGCTTGTGGAAGCAGCGCCGGTCAGATAACTGTTGTTACGCGGTAATAGGCAGCTTTATAATAGCGTTTGTCGCCTTACGCACGTGAAACGTAAGCACGGGCGGCGCTGTATGGTCCACGGTGCCAACACATTTCGCGGCTGAAGGTGTGAACCCTGACGATACAGCCTTGCTCGAAAGTGTGCAGTCTGCACTGCGTCTTCACCATACACGTCGTTTTGCCGCACGGTGCGGTTCTCGGCCGTGAAGCTGCCGACATTCGAGACCTCTGGAAGGCGAGTGTGATAATTATTTTAATTTCCTGTGTATGGCGCTGGAATTTACGGCGTACCACAGGAGCTCCGGCCCTTGCACAGCCCGTAGTCAGCCTGGCGGTCGCAGGCAAAGTAGCTCGCATACTTTTGACGAGGCGTGCACGCTCCCTGCGGTCATTACGAGAACGGTACTCCGGAGCGGAAATCGACCGTCAGCGGCGTGCTTATATCCGCATATAGAACAGGCCCCGTGCGGAAACAACGAGCCGGCCATTGGAAACTTCCAATTCCCATCCGCGGCGTGCGGTGGGCAAAAGCCGGAGACCAGACAGGGGGGTGCGGTGGGCGCCAGCCGACCGCGGGGACCGACCGCCCAAGCCGCGGACGAGCGCAGACGCAGCGAGCCAGAGGGCGGATCGATGGGCGACGGCGCGGCTGGGACGATGAGGCTGCGGCGGCCAGCGCCACGTCATGCGCGGGAAGCCCGTGGCCAGACAGCACCGAAACTATACACCAATACGACTCCCCCCCCCCCCCCGCCTTTTTTTCGCTCCTCTGCCGCTGCTGCGCTGGCGGGGTCGCAAACGGCGTCCTAGAGCGCACTCCGCTTCCAATAGCCGCGAGCGTGCGCCCGCCGTCTGTAGTTCAAAGAGAGAGAGAAAGGGAGTTGTCGGGCAGACGATGTAGATGAAAAAGAAGAGAAAGGGTGGATGAAGCAGACGAGTACAGGAAGGGCGACTTCCCGGAAGTAGCGCGGCGCGTTCCCCAAATTTCTTCGCTAGCCCCTCTCGTTCGTCCCCCTTTCTTCGCGAAAGAAAGGAAGGAAGGAAGAAAGGCCCTGTTGAATAATAGTGCCGCCATGCAGGGACCGGGCGACAAACTCCCTTGAAGAAGTCACTCCACAAGCGAACTATGGACAAATGTTTACCTATAGTGGTCGTTCTGCTGCGAATATTCGAATATACTTATGAGCTTCCTTGAATTTTACTCCGTCCTCTCTACCATCTTCCCTACCCAGCAAACAAGTGGAGGCGGGCAGGTTCTGTCAAACAGCACTCAATTTATTTTTTGTTCGTGTCCTGTCGTCGCAGTGCTCCAGTTTTCCCATGACGAACTGTTCCCACGAAAAAAAGAAAAAAAAGACGCCAATTCGATCCCACAATACCGAGTATTTCCACTCACTGGTAACGGTCTAACCACTATCAGCAGAAATCGACAAAATGACAACCTAGCAAAAGAAAGAAATACCGAGAAAAGGAGAGAAAAGCCAAACGCACGAAACTCTTTGTTTTGCTCATTGGCCCATAGTTCCACGAACACACTAGCGATTCGGGACGTGCATAAAGGGCATCCGCACAAGCTCCCCCCGTCGCGCGTCAGCTGCGACGGACGTTGGAAATCGAATCTTTTTCTCACTTTCAGTACGTGCAGCTACCTACGGGTTACGCTAGTGAATGTACACAAACAAATGGCTTTTTTTTTTTGTCTGCTCGGCGTTAGAAACAGCGAACGCAAGCAAAAAAAGAAAGAAAAAAAGAACACCACGCTTTCAACGCACTATCAGCAGCCTTTCTTTCTCCGGCACGTACGAATTCAGAAAGCACACCAGCGCAATCCGCGAGCGAAAACGGCAACATGCGACACGTCTTGCTATGCAAACACTATTAGCGCGTGTCTCGAGGCCATGTAACGCATTTATTAACGGCATCACAAGCCTTTCTGGTTTCCAGGTGGCGCCCAAACGAACTTGCCACGCCGCGCACGCAAGAAAGTTACACGCCAGCGAACTCACTTACTGCAGCGAGGGTGTTCTGTTTCTTTTTTTTTTTTTCGAGCAATCGGCAGCCCTTTTGTCCGCAGCCATCGGCAGTAATTGCCACAAGGCTCCGCGCGCACACAGGCACTGCGCAACCTGACCAAACCAGACTCGGTTAAGAAAACGTTATCACACACACACACACACACACACACACACACACACACACACACACACACACACACACACACACACACATATATATATATATATATATATATATATATATATATATATATATATATATATATATATATATATATATATATATAGCACAGGTGGCAAACACGGCTAACAGTGTAACCGAGGTACGCCAGTAGTACAGGGGCACACGTATATGCAATAGATGGACAGATAAATGCGCGACCGAGCAGCGCCACCAAGTAGCAAGAGGGGGGAGGCATATATATATATATATATATATATATATATATATATATATATATATATATATGCCTACTCCCGGCTGAAGGCATATATATATATATATGCCTTCAGCCGGGAGTGTGCCGGTGCGACGCGGCGAGGCCTCGTGGGGATCCAATAAAGCCGGGCCGGTAATCAGGCTAATAAACTGCGCGCGCTCGCTTATTGCCAGCTAGCAGCAGTGGCAACAGCTCAGGGGCAGCTCGGAAGAGTCAGCAAGCAGCACCGCGCCATTTTCCCCTCCCTCGCTGCTAACTCCTTCCTTCGGCTCTCCTCGTGATCCCAGGGGGCGAACGAAGAACGCGGTGTGGGGACGGCGACAGGGGAGTGCGACGCAAGCCCAGCGAGTATGGTGGCAGCACTGGCCAGTGACTCGGCCAGCACAGAGCGACAACGCAAATAAGCGAGCGAGCGAGCGGCCTGCGAAAGGACACACGACCCGGGAGCACCGCGCAGGAGCCCTGACCTAGAACACGTAGACGACGCAACGTTGGTCAGCCGGCATGAAAGGAGGCAAGCAAGGAGAACGGCGGGAGAAAGAAGGAGAGGGTTTCACGGGCGTGCGCCGTGTTTATGAGTCTTTGATTGAGTTGCCGCGTGATTCTTCAAGGCGTACTCAGCGGCACCTATGAAACGCGGGCGACCGCGTTTCATAGGTGCCGCTGAAGTACACTGTAAAAAATTTCCGTAATTTTACGGTCAAACCTGCCGTAAAAATTACGTAGACCGTTCAGTTTCATAAAAAACGGCGGAATTCTACGTAAAAAAACGGACGTGAGCTCTGTTTTTTGAAATACGGAGAACCGTCCGTAATTTCATGTGGAGGGCAACTGAGCATGTTAAGAGCGAAAAATCAACACGCAACGAATATAAAGAAAAGACACCACCCACGTTTACCAGCAGTTACATAATATCACCATAAGTAACGCTGCTTGAACATTATTCATAGGCGAATCGTAGTACGCACAAACGGAAGAGGTTTCAGCGGTGGCGCTGCTTACCACCCTTCGTCGCTTCTACACGACGGGTTGCATTTCTCCGCCTCAACAGTATAGAGTGGACAGCGGCTGGAAATGGCGGTGTGCGGTGGTGGTGTGCCTGTTGCATTTGGGATTTCACTGAAAGAATAAGAAGGAATCGACGATGGACTGCTACGCAAGTAAGTGATTTAAGTGTCCTTTTTTGTTGTTGGTGCACGTCGCGCGTGCGAAATGCACCGAGATGGCCGGTGACGGGCTCAACTGTGTTGTGTGAGCATGCCCTGTCAATGCCCTGTAACGACATTCCCGCTTGGCCATGAGGATTGATAAAGCCGCGGCATTGCGAGACTGTGATAAACGGTGTAGCATTTGTTGTGCTGATTGCATATAGAGTACATTGAGGCGCGTAGGCAACATCAACGAAGATATCGTCTGTAGCAGTTCGTTATCGGCTGTATGTGCCAGCTGGTTTACTGACGTTGGCATTCCAGTTTTGCAATGTGTTGTGATGTGTTCTTGGCATTCCAAAATAAAGTGCAGTTAGTGTTCCCCTTAGCAATCTCTCACGGCGCGGTGTAACACTATGTTAGCCGTATTCGGCGACGCATTGCATCACAGCGGAATTCTATTTTTCCTTAAGCTTAGGACGCAATGTGCTTGGCGTGCATAATCGCTGTGTTCATATGCGTAATTGAAAGATTGCTTCTGGAATCGAAAGTCTGCTTGTGTATGAAGACCTCATAGAGCATGTTGCATGCGATGCTTCTACATCACAATGAATGGACGGTGTAGCGTGCTTGCTGCCGTAACCTCGTGCGATCTGCAGTGTTACGTAACACTGGTGTAACACGGTGCCTTGGAACACTTTGGGATCGAGCCCGAGCAATCGTGCGCGATCGCACTTGAAAGTGTCCGCGTGGATACCCATTAAGGGTCGCTGGAGAAGAAATTGATTATTTTGCTAGCTGGTAATCGGCATCAGATGTCTCGCGAATTTTTGTTTTTGTTTTGTTTTTACTTCAGACAGCTACCAGGCTGACTATCAACGTTCTGACGCAATACGTCAGCATTTAACGTAATCTGGGAGTGGATTGCCACGTAAATTTTGCCCATCTGCGGCCATAATTGTAAAGCAAGTGCATGTGATAAGTAATTTTTAACGTAACCTTGACACAGAATAGCGGTGCCCAAAAGTGTGTAATGGACATCCAAAATTACAAATGTTCCAAACTGGTATAAGAAAATCAAAAGATGTGTCAACACTGATGTTAAAGGCTGGTTCTAATACTGACTGTCTCTAGTTGCGTAGACTAATTTTCAGCATATAGGCATCAATACAATAATTATTCTAAAATACATGTTGTGAGTTATGTACAGCAAAATGTCTGCTGTTTTGCGGAATAGAAGGTGCTTCATGAAGTCTTTTTTTAAATGAGCTGAATGATACAATTGAAGACACCAAACAATACCACAGCAATCGGTAATTCGGTGACAAGCTTATGTGCAAGAGTATTTGTATATGAAAATGTTTTTGCTTTACTGTGGATGACCGTCTGAAAATACCTGATAATATTTGCTTCAATTGCAGCTATTGCACCACTGAAGGATGTCTGTGTGCCGGTTTGTGCTCAGTTTCTCAGCCAGTGGGCCTGAGAAAGTGTGCCAGAGCAGTCTGTCGAGTAGTGCTCTTTGTTCTGGTAAGCTGTGCCATTCTATTGTATATCTGTCTTGCATATGCAGTCTTAATAGACAGTGATTGCAAATGTTGGTGGAATGACGAGGCCTATGCAAGTAGAGTAATTTTTGCAGATGCATTCAAAGGATAATAGATGATTTGTTTTCCTGTGGCAACAAATTGGTTCAGTATGAGCACGTCGACTTGAAAGGGATATTGTTTCGTACCTGACTTGGTTGCACATATGAGTGGTGTTTAAAAAACACTTATAGTGCCAGAGTTCAAGATTTGAGGCAACAGATAAAACATGCACCAATAAAATAACTGTTTGTCTAGTATTGGCTTAATGAGTATGCAACAACACCGCACACTGATCGTTAGCACTGTCATGCATGGGCTCCATGGTAACTAAGATTAGCCACGAATAAGCTCACTGTGAGCTAGTGTTGAGCTAACTATAACAGGTGAGTATGCGATGATGTAATTAAGTGCAACATTAGAAGGCAATGTAACAATGTAAAATTATAGCCTGAGCTCACAGCTGTGTTGCGTGGTCAGGCGACCAAAAGATATGAATATTTAAAAGGGAACGAACAGTGCTACTGCCAGTATGAAGTGACAGTGTTGTACACAGCAACATATTCCCTTTGTCCTGTCTGTAGCCCTGTTCGGTTCTCTTCTAAACATGCACCAAGCAGCCCAATTCAGAACGTTCGGCAGGTTGATCTGAATACTTCAATTTGCCAAGCAGGTTAAGTGATGGCACGCTAGCATAATGGGAGCTATTCTGAAAGTTATGTCTGCTATGAAAATGTGTCATGAAGATACTTCACTGCTAAAAATTTGGTGTACAACTGCACAAAGCAGCATCAATAGCTATGTTGCTCCCCCATGTTGTGTCAAGGGTCTGTGCATGTTTTGTAAGATAATCCTTGAGTCGTCGGCCGGTTTGTCCTACATAATTGCGGCTGCAGGACAGTGGGATATTGTAAACAGCACCAACCGTAGTGGTGCTGTTTATGAACAACTCCAGCACATACTTTTTGATGTAAACTTCACGTGTTGCCCTGGTCCGGTTAACATTTTGTACATGCCCAGATTGCTTGGCACTGAAAATAAAAAGGTAGTTTCAACTCTCTGAGCAATTTGCTTGAATTGATGGTTGCCTTTGTGTACAGATTGCATAACAGTCATAGGCCTTGGCTTTCTCGAAGTTGTCTGACCTGAGACGTCAACTACGTTCAACTCCATTAAATGCTTCTTGGCAATGCATGCTAAAAGGCAGTGCGAACGCACTGTTAAAAGCAAACATTGTACTTGGTTATGGAAGCTCCCCTCCACGTCGGGGTGGTACCAAAGGTTAAATGTGCTCTCTGGTGTTCCTGTAGAAACAACATGCTTCAGTGTTCAGGTGCACCAATAGAAAAGTTAAAAACGCCTTTGAGTGCAAGGAATAGCTCCAGCTCAATGCTCACCACAGAAAATCTTCAGGCCCAGATAGTGGAGCTTGCCTTTCAGTAGTATTGCTTACTTTGTAGGAGACATTAAAAAGTTGCTCAACCACTTTAATTGCGACTTTTCACTGCCGAGAACACTGTCAGCTAGTCGTAAAACACTAGCTGCTGTAAGAACCAGCGTAGTAAAGGTATTCTGCTTCATTGGAAACTTTTTACCATATATGACGTGAAGTAAGGCTACTAAATGGGTTGAGTGATTTGTTTTCTGTCTTCTTTACAGTGCTAGATGAGCTCATGGAAGGGGGAAAACTACATTTCAATAGATGAAGTGCCAACAGAGAAAGCACAGTCAGAAAGAACAAAGACAGGACAAGGTGCTACTTGCAACTGTTTATTGAGGTCAAAAGCACTGAATATATAGCCATGAAGAGAGGGGGAAGAAAAAAAAATACGCACTGATTATGTGAACGCGCATGTGCAAAAATATGTAAGATGTATATGAAGGGAATCATAAGATTAACCAAAATCAAAAATTTATCTAAAAACATGCGTTCATTTCTGTAAATAGTCGGAGACGGGGTGTCGACACAGGTGTCCCCTCTTTTCTTAGGCTGGTTGGCCTCCAAAAGTTCACGTGCCACAGTGTCATTGCTTTTAAACATGATTGTTGTATCAGGAAGCCTTGCTTCACGTACTTGCTTATTCTCATTCTCACATGCCTTGCAATGAAGCAGCAAGTTTGAGCCATAACCATTTTTGAGTGAAAGCTTGTGCTCCTGCAGGCGTTCATTAATACATTGGCCAGTTTGTCCGGTTTACTCCTTCCCACACTTCAGCGGTATGCAGTATACGACCCCTTCTCCGTACTTCACAAAAGGGTTTGTGTGTTTACTAGAACACTCTACTTTCTTAGTCATCATATCCAATCAGACGGCACAAAGTAGCAAGTTTTTGGGGCTCGGAAGAAACCACAGGAATTTTGTATTTCACGATGACATGTTTAAGATTATGCGCTGCTTTGTGAGAATACGGTATCACCACTGATTTAGCTTTCTTTTCCAATGTTTGACCTTCTTCACTGCTTCAGTTTCTTTCTTTTTGCACCTTTTTCAACAATGCCTCTGAAACTTTGCTCAAAACCAAACAAGGAAAGGCAGCTTTCTTCAACTTCAAAATCTGTTCGTCAAAGGTTTTGTGTGCCTTATGACAGCACAATTTTTTAAGGGTAAATTCAAGGCACATAGTGGCAATCGCACGTTTAACAGTCTTGGAGTGCATAGACTTATACTGCAACAATTAATTGCAGGGTCGGTATACCGACCTCGTGCCCACAAGGAATTTCTGCCTTATCCAGTGGCGATACCGTATTCTCACGAAGTGGCGTGAATCTTAAACATGTCGCCGCTAAATATAAAATTCCTGTAGTTTTTGCTGCGCCCCGAAAGCTTGCTACTTCGTGCCTCCTGATTGGATCTCATGACTCTAAAAGTAGAGTGTTCTATTAAACATACAAATCCTTTTGTGAAGTGTGAAGAAGCGGTCGTATACCGTGGAAGTGTGGGAAAGAGTATATCAGACAAACTGGCTCATGTATCAGCGAACACCTGTGGGAACACAAGCTTTCGCTGAAAAATAGTTATGGCTCAAACTTGCCACTTCATTGCAAGGCCTGCAGGAATGAGAATAAGCAAGTATGTGAAGCAAGGCTTCAGGATACAACGATCGTGCTTAAAAGCAAATACACTGTGGCACGTGAACTGTTGGAGGCCAACCAGATTAAGAATAGAGGGGATGCCTGTGTCAGCATGCCTGTGTCTGAATATTTACACAAATGAATGCATGTTTATAGATAAGTTTTAGATTTTGGCTAATCTTATGATTCCCTTCATCTTCTGTGTTCTCGCGCGTGCACCTTCACACAAGCAATGCTTCTGTTTTTTTCTTCCCCTTCTCCCCATGGCTATATATTCAGCTGCTTTTGACCTCAATAAACAGTTGCAAGTAGCACCTTGTCGTGTCTTTGTTCTTTCTTACAGTGTTGTCTCTGTTGGCGCTTCATCTTCTGAAAGCCCTTCACCAAGTAGCCCCACAACGTGTTCTACTGGAAAACTACCACTAGACAGTGATCTTCCATTTCTTGACCTCATTGTTTTCTTTGGTGAGTGTCATGTGCACTGCATCTATGCCCTGTCTTTTAAGGAGGGAATTCTGCCTTTCACATCAGTGCACTGTTCGACTGAAGCTCTGTCACAGAAGCACGAAATAGCATCCTCAACAAGTCGAGAACTTCTATACCTAGGTCTAACATTGGCCTACAGTGGTGTGACCACTGTTAGATCACATTCAGAAGGTCAGCCATAGTCTCAAAATCTGTGTTCAAAAAGGTGAATCAGACCAGGCCTTGACGCAAAGTAGCAAGAGGCACATGCAGCAGTTCAACTGTGTGGTTGTTTACAACATCCCGCTGTCCTGCAGCTGCAACTAGGCAGGACAAATAGGCCTAATATTTGTTTGTGTGTGTGTGTGTGTGTTTGTGTGTGTGTGTGTGTGTGTGTGAGCACGCGCGCGCGCGCGCAATTAACCAAAAGTCTTAGCCTGCGCTCGTGTTGTTTGGCCTACTGTCTTTTCATGTTCCCAAGTAATCAGTCGGTGTCACATTCTTATAGAATTTGCAGTTATGAGATTCATGCTTTGGAACATGATCAGAAGCTACCAAATGGATGACATAATCCATCTACATGTGTTGGTGTAGATAAATGTGTCTGTGCAGTAGGGGTAGGGGTAGGGCATCATATGTGCTTGTTTAGCACTTACGTATGCACTTTTGTTTCCAGAGCTTGTGACACAGTGATTCAAACTATGTCTGTGAAAACAGTGCTGCACGTTGCAAGGAAATGTTACAACACTTGAAGGTGAAGCTCGGTGTTGTGAGAGGTTATAGAAACTTGCTTTTTGCAAGTTTCTAGAGCATTTTTTAAAGATGCTTAACTCCCGCGTGCATCGCGTTCATGACTCGCATGAAACTGTCAACAAGTATGTCCTTTATGCCATCCGTTTCTAAAGATTACATTAATATAATTAACCCTTTGAGGGTCGATCTTTTTCGCCATATTGGACCGCCCAGGGCCGATTTTTTTTATTGCAGATTCCAATTCTTAGGGACTTATTTCGAAAAAAATTTACCGTAATTTTTCTAGGGTGTCCGTAAAGCCAGAAAAAAATTATTTTGCGTTGGTATACTATATGTACTCTTTATTCATGAATAACAATAATAAAAAAGGAAATAAACCTATAAGAGTAAAAAATTTGTTACATTGTTATAGTTCAAGGCTTTGAAAATGTGCACATGAGAATACTTTGCAAGACTCAAATGTTCCTGCTCTTACACTAATACATACTATTATGAGCAATATCTAAGGGAACACAGGAACGCGTAGAAAACACCCTCAGACCCAGCTATATGGGTGATACGCAGCGGCCACCATCAGAAACAAAGTGGAAAGGGGGACGCTGTTGTAACAATTGTTCACACTCCCGCCATGCGTCTGCAAAGTGCGGAATTTCACATCGCCAGCAGACAGCGATAACACTGTTCGATATTGCGTCACTGGTAACCTTTTGCGTCGAATCATTACAAAAGATAGCACTGTTCCGGACTTCTATATTGATTTGTGGTAAATCTTCTAAACCGGGAAAAAATTGTCTTTAAGGGTGAGTTCAAAATAAGTTTATTGGCGCTTGCTGAATATTAAAAAGATATTGAAGCAAATGAAATAAGGCAATAGCGTTATTGCAGCTTATCCTCGTCCTTTGCTTTGTTCGTTGGTGTCCTAATAATGCGTCATGCCGCCGTCGACTTAACGATGGCCTCCAACCTCTTTTAGACATTTCTATTATATCTTCCCGCTCTTTAAGAGGCACTCGAGGCATCTTGAGGCTACAAATTCGGAGTTGACTGCTCTGCGTGGGCCACTGCAGTGTGCGACGTGAATTTTTTCTGAACGAACTTCGTGCGACAGTCGCATGAGAGACAGTTTGTCAATGTTCTTTTTAAAATTTTTCTTTATTCTATTCCTCTGTCGTCATTGGTTCGAGCGTCGCCGCTGTTCAAGGTGCCACTGACAACCGAGTGCGTCGATTCAAATAAAGAATTGGTTTGAAATACAGGGCAAACTTCTCGGGGTACTATCAAGCGGTTGCACGAACAAAAAAAGAGAATGAAAGAAAAGAAAGTGAAACGGTGTAGGTCACTGGCGACGATCACCGTCTTATCGGCTGTTGGACGATCCATGACGTAAGCTGCTCCTTTGTAGAAATGCCAGCGTGGTGGGAGTGCCAACAGTTAGTGGAAGAGCGCTCTCCTTACCCCCTTCGTTTTTCACAGTGCCATCTGTGTATCGCTCCGAGTCTGTTTCAAGGCTGTTTGCCATGCGTTCTTGTGTTCCCTTTCATATTGCTTATGATAGTATATCCATAGCGTAATCGAACTGTGTAGGTGCACGCACTCAAGAAAACTGTGCGGTTGTGTGCCCATCAAAAAATCAAAACGTGTGACAATCTTCCACTAATCTTCATCTTATCGCCAACCAGATGCAATTAGTTTTCGCGAGTCTAAAAAAAAAAAAGAAAAGGAGCAACAGAAGCGCATGCACGGCAGCAACCTTCCTATGCGCACCCCTGCAAGCACTAAATGAGCGAGAAACAAGCAGTAGCCTTTTCAGCGATTAGTAACGAGATAGTTATCAGTTTTGCAAGCGCAAGAAGCCGAAACGGCCTGCGAAAACAAAACCCAAACCGCCACCCGCCCGCGCGCATGCCAATGCGCTAGCGGTAGTACATAGACGTGCAGGAGCAAACTAGCTCTAAAACAAACCATGCAACAAAAACTGAGAGAGCGAGGCGTGCTAAAGAAATTCCCTGTATTTCCACATAATGGCAGCACATGACAGAAAAGAAAAGGTTAGGAAATTGTCGCGCTTTTTAAACCTACAGACAGCGCCGTAAATATACGGCATTGACCATTTTTGTACTTCGCGGTGCGGTATATTTACGTCATTGACCCTCGAAGGGTTAAGGAGTCATGCTCCTTGAAACAATTTATCATAACAACATTGCAAAATGCCACCTGAGGGTCTCGCATCTCTTACATCTGCTGTTTTGCACATCATAATTTAATAAAACTGCATTTAGTAGCTGCTCAGCACAGGCCCCATTTTGTTTTATCACACTTTGTCTTTTCTCCCCCTGCCCCAGGTCTTATTTCAACAACTGCTATCTGCAGGCCGTCATAAAATTGCTTCAACATTGTTGACAGATTCCAATATTTTTTTCGAACCATTCTCTCATGTGATCTAAAGAAAATTAACTTGATTAGCCTGACATGAAGATGAATTTGAAATAATTTATTTATTGTACTTGCTTGGTAGCACTGAACTGTTTCTTTAATCAATATAATACTTACAATTCACCTTTGTGTTGCTGGGTACCCGTAGAGATATGGTTAGTTATTCACCAGAAAGGATCCCGAATTTTCCACCTTCTTAGTGTAGGTTAGACACTCACTTGTTGCACTTCACAAAGAGCAACTTGTGGTTGCTAGGAAAGAAAAGTTCACTGAGAATTTTCATGCATCCAATTTGATTCTGTGTACTAGCATGTTTGTATTAGCATGTATTTCATGGAGTTGAGGCTCCATAAAAGTACATTCTGTCATTCAATGTCTGTGACATGGTTAAGCAGGTTGACCATATCTAATTAGAACTTCCTATGTTCTCGGGCACTTGTTTGCAACTTAAATTATGTGGTTTGGTGCTGTCAGTGTAAGCCTAATGTCGTTTCTTGTTCTCCCAGGAAGGACGCAAGCATTGCAAGGAGCCATTTGACCTGCCGCCACACTAATATTGTATTTGGTAAGGTCTATTACAGATATTATTTCGTGTAGTATGTGCTATAATTGTGTACAATGTGTTCAAAACTTCAGTAGGTGGGCTGTTCGACAACAGGTGTTTACAAATTAATAATTATAAGAGATGTTCAAGGTCATTAGTGATACAATTGCTGCTCACTGCTGAATTTTTTTCCAAATTAAATGATGAGCCATCCAGCAAGTGCGGCTCTCCTGGCTAATTATACAAACTTTCAAATACGGTTAATTTTTTTATCACAAGTGTACAGCAGTCGGGGACAATTGTTCACAGCGACAATTTCATAATATTTACTTACATGCAAAAGTGAGTCAAATGTCAGGTGTACTTATGAAGTTTTGTGAAACAAGTTCATCATCATATTGCTTACTTCATTGAAAAGTTTGTCGTGGAATTCTCACTTCTATGAACAGATCAGCAGTTGTCGAACGATGGTCGTCTCTATAGCCAATGTTTGGGCAAGAGCCTTGTCTTCACAGCACTAACAAGAGACTTCTTTGCCATGCAGCTTGAGCTGATCAGTATGAAGAGATTACATAGGATAGGAACACAAAGCATTAGTGGGCCTCTTCGATTATCAGTCCTTGACAGTCCTGGACTGCTTAGCACTGCTGTCCCGCATTCGATTTTTTCAATCAGCTTCCGAAGCCCCATCCACCAGTCCGAGGGCAGCCAGTATCGCATTCGTTTTACCAGAAGTCACAGACTCTGCGGACTCTCGGAGCTGTCAGCAGATATTTGTTCAGACATATGCAAGTAGCTACCAGACGGCGGCTGTCTTAAAAAGATGCATGGGGCTTTACGCCATGTTTTAAAAGAGGCTGTGTGTTTATGTGTACTTTGCGCGTTCCAGACAGAAAATATCATGCACTCAGCTATTGCTTCCGTTAAACCGATGCTTTGTGTGCCATAATGCGAGGTTTTCATGAGTAGTCGAATTGCTGCAACCTTAGTCCTTGTGTTTTTTTAGGGCAAAGCACAGTGATCAGGTGCAAATGCTTGCTTTTCTTGATGTGTTTCGTGAAATCTGTCATGCTCATTGCTATATGCATAGTAAACAGGTAGATTTCGCTGTTCAGATGAGTGAAACTGGTGGACGAGGAAACATATCATATTGCATGTAGATATTTAATGCTGGTAGCTGGCGTCGCATACAGGGTGTTTCACGTAACTTGAGCCAAACGTTGAAAATATGCAAATGCCACGTAACTGCACAGAACCAAGGTAATGTTGTTTGCCCTCGCTTCGAGATACTCATTTTTTTTTTATTTTGCCAGGTTAAATCATTAGTATTATGTAATTAATCAACTTCTCAAATATTATGATTAATACATGCTACATAAAAGTGTTTTTCCTAGCGTGAAAGAAGCCTGCAAATACACACTAAATACACACATTCGCAGCACTTTGCGTGTAATTGCAAATACACACTAAATACACACATTCGCAGCACTTTGCGTGTATTCGCAAGCTTCTTTCTCGAAAAAACACTTCTACGCAGCATGTTTCGGACAATAGAAAGCTGTATGGGGAGCTTTTCATGTTGCTTTACAATTTTCTCGTGGACACTTCTAATCTAATTATAATATTTGAAAAGTTGATTAATTAATGAAGATAAAATATTTATTGTGGTGGAATGAAAAAATATCTAAGTATCTCCAAGTTACAGCAAACAATGTTACCTTGGTTCTATCGAGCTACGTCACATTTGCATATTTTTATTGTTTGGCTCAAGTTACATGGGACAACCTGTATAATCAGAGCTTCACCAATTGCCGTTGACATGTGTGCCAATTCCTTCTGTTACCCAAATTCGAAATTTTGCTTTTGGATGTGCAGGATTAGTAGACAGTGTAGACGCGCTTTGTCCTAGACACACGTCAGGCCTTTAGTAGACGGTTTCACGAGCTTAGAGAATATCGGCCTGTGCTTTGTGGGTGAACAGTGATGTGGCACAACCGTGTTTTTGCTTATTTTTGTGTGGCAATGACGCTTAAATTTTACAGGAAATGAATGAGCTGGCTTGAATACAGCGGTTAAGGGGCCCGAAGAGCGAGAGCACGATGTAAACTGAGCTTTGTTGACATGTTCAATGTGCTCAGGCTGCGATTCCATTATGCAAGCTTTATGGTTGTGTCGGCGGCATGGCCTCTGAGACTGCACCATTTTGATGACCACGCTACTGAATTTGCTGGGTAGGGCGCTATCTACAAGTAGCTAAAAGCACGAGGTCACGGGATTGAATCCCGTCCACGGTGGCCGCATATCAATGGGGGCAAAATATGAAAACACCCATGTACTTAGATCTAGGTGCACATTAACGAACCCCAGGTGGTCGAAATTTCCGGAGTCCTCTACTACGGCTTGCCTCGTAATCAGAAAGTGGATTTGGCACGTAAAACCCCATAATTTAAGTAGCTAATAGCAGACAACAGCAGCCAGGAGAGCGACTTCCAATCACGGTGCTTTCAAAAAAAACCTTGGACAGTCCCAGGCAGCGGGATCACATGACTGTGATGTGCCCTTCTGTCAATGCAAGCCAGACCAGAAGCCGCAGGTGGTTTGCGGACAGTCTGGGACTGCATAATCGAAGGGGCACAGTGCTCTCACATACATTATGTCCACTGCGGGACGAAGGCCTTTCCTAGTAATCTGTAAATATATATGGCTTGCGCCAACTGACTCCATCCTATGCTTGCATATTTACAAATTTCGTCATGGTGCCTAGTTCTTTACCGTCCTCATCAGCGCGTTTTTTAAAATTTATCATGCATCATTTTTTGTCGTTCTGTTGCTTGTTGAGCAAGCCTTCATTCTCAAGCTCCATTTTTATCATGTCAGGTTTCAGTCTCTTAGGTTAGTTTTAGCACAATGCAATGATGGTACCTTTATGTGACTTAAGTCTTCTAAACAATTTATAGTCTTTAAATTTTTTTCTACTGATCCAGGACTCCTGTGACTAATTGCCTTAAGTAACATACTTCATTGCCTTCTTGCCCTAGAAAATACAACCGGTGCCTTCTTGCGGGCCTTTAAAGTGGCAACATGTGTACTGCGGACAGTAGGGCATGTTCAGATAAATTCAACTGGACATGCCTGCCTGGACTTTTAATTTTGATGTAAAAATTTATTTTGCTGCCCGAGCCTGGCGACAATAAAAATAACCCAAGTTTTCCAAGAAAAAAAAAAGGGGTCTCTGCAAAAAACAATATAGAATTACCTGTTTAGTTAAAAGCATTTTCCCTGGATTTTACCGAATCTGCATTTTGAATAGATCCTTAAGGAAATAGTGTTGTCGCTGCGGTTTTAAAAATATTTTGTACCAGACTGCAGGCCAATAGCATTAATTCCAACTAATTATCACAGAGTATCCCCACTATGGTATAAAGAAGAAAAATTTTGGAAAGAAACATTGCATAAATTTACCAAAGTTTTTTTTCTTTGCATTTACTAATAGCACGGAATTTGGCCATCCTGTTGCCATGAGTCGTAGAAATTTGAGCAAATAGCTCTGTCCTCATTGGCTCTCAAAATCCACGGGAAGTGCTCATGTTTAGGCACGTTAATGAATTACTCTACTTTAAATTTTTTTAGGAGAGGCTTGATTCATTTCAGAAATTTCCCAAATTGAGCACATTCACATGAAGCAATGCAATCTGGAAAAATATGTTGCATTATTTGTTTCGTTATGGGATTGCAAGTCAAGAAACGGACAGAATAAACAGTACTGCCTGCCAGAGCCATGTATGGGGTCCAGCCATAATTGCAGGCTTCGTTACAAAAAGTGCAAATTTTTCGGTGAACACAGTGCAATATTATAACTTTTTATGAAGATGGGAAGGGTATGTTGATGCATTCATGACCGTAACTTTCAATTTTCACTGCTTGAGTAAAAAGAATATTATACATTGATACTTCTTCCGTGACACAAACCATATCCGAAAGGGGCTGACAGCTGTTGTGACACAGTTGTGGTGCAAGCATGGTTTTTTTGTATTGTTGCTATTGTTGCTATTCTACCAGCCTATCAGCTGGACAATATCTTTGGCTTGCTTGTTCTGGGTCGGAAGTAAACAACATGCATGGTTTGCGCTTGTTTCAAGAGTACTTCATTGTTTTGGGAAACAGTAAAATCTGCAAGGTTGTTTAATGGAGCAATGGAGCAGTGAAAGTTGAAAGCTATGGTCTGCAGTATGTGGCCATGGCAGCTCTACCTAAATATGGGAGATGTAATCTCCGAATGTCATAATGTGCACGTGACATCCAAGCAAACCATCAATTGACTTGGGTCCTTTCTATCTGAAGCTTTTTATGCTATAAGGCTACGAATGAATATATACCAACATGGCTGAGTCTGAACCATTTCTTTTGACAAGAGCACTTGTAGTGACAGTTGTGAATACGAAATCATTGTTTATCTGAAAAACAATAGTGATGATGATAGTAAATAATTGAACAGCCTTAATTGATTGGTGTTTCTTTCTTTCCAGGCAAAGCCGAAAGCCTCTGCAAGCAGCCAGTCATTCCAAGTCTCAACCAATCCTTCCTCCAGTCAGCTAATTTCTAGTGTCCATGCGGAGAGGACTTGCGCAAGAGTGGACACTGGACACTAAAAAGGCGACAAGGACAGACGTAAACTTCCAACCGGTGTTCATTACAAAAAGGTATGTATATGTACTCTTGCACACTTGATCATAATCTGTTACAATCGTGCAAGTCAACATGGCCATCACAAATAAACGAGCGCACCAAGGCCTAAGGCGGCTTCCTGCATACAGACCCCAGATAATCAAATTCTTTAACAGTCAGTGCTATAGGGATGGCTTGCTAACGCAGTTGCATTCTACAATAGCCGCTGCCTCAATGATGAGTCTAGTGTTTTCTTTCACACTGCTTGCTATTATTTCTGTTTTTTCAAACAGCCGATGACATTTGCATTGGGAGCAATGGATTCCAAAGAAACCTTCTTTCCCTTTTTGTACTTTCCGCTTATGTTCCTGTAGTCTCAAGTTTAGGGAACTTCCCATTTGTCCCACGTAACGCTGCCCGCAGGAAAGAGGTATGCTATACACTATTCCTCTTGAGCATTTGATGAAACCCTTTCTCTGCACAATGTTGCATGATTTTGATCGTCTGCTGGCAGGGCTGGTTTTGGCACATAACTTAGATAGCTTGCGGGGCGCGGAAGAAATGACCAAGACTGCAGTCCTTTGGCCTATTTTCTTTAGTTACACCTATGTGATACTGTTCGCAGGAATCTAGCAGTCATCCCATACATTCACGTTATCTTGCATAAACTAAAGAAAATAGGCGAAAGGGCGGGAGTTTCGGTCGTTTTTCTCGCACCCAACAAGTTATCTCAGTTATGTGCCAAAACCAGCCCTGTCAGCAGACAATCAATTTCATGCAACATTGCTCACAGAAAAGGTTTCGTCGAAATGCTCAGGGGGAGCAGTGAATAGCACACCTCTTTTCTGTGGGCAGCGTTACGTGGGACAAACAGGAAGGCGCCTAAATATGAGACTACAGGAACATAACACAAAAGTACAAAAGGGAGAGAGGATTTCATTGGAATCCACAACTCCCAATGCAAATGTCATGCACTCTGAAAAAACAGAAATAATAGCAAGCAATGCACAAGAAAGCACTAGGCCCATCATTGAGGGGGCAGATAACGCATAAGGCAACTGCATTAGCAAATTATCCCTAGCGTTGACATTAAAGAATTTGCATACCTGGGGTCTGTATGTGGGAGGTCGCCTTAGGATGTGGGGCGGCCTTAGTGGGCTCTTGTAACTGATTAGGATCAAGTGCACAAGAGTATATATACATGCCTTTTCGTAATAAACACCAATTGGAAGTTCGCACCTGTTCTTGTCACCTTTTTAGTGTCCCGCGTTCACTCTTGCGCTGGTCACTTCAGCATAGAATACCAACTAGCCCGGTCTCACCCTGCTTTTTTCAGTAAAGCAGAATAAACACAGGTTTTTTCAGATTCAAGTGGCTTGTTGTTTCTCGAACACAAATCTGTGTGTATGCTGTGTACATGTTGGGTGTAGAACCCAAGTGCAACATGACAACACTGACACGAAGAATAAGCGGTGTAGAAAACAATGACACTAGGAGGAAACATGCAAACACAGCACATTCTGTGTGGTGTATTTCCTGTGTGCTATGATTTCTGCCCCATTTCCAGCTATATCTTAAATGATGTTGCAAGTTATCCACGTTGTAATGTACGACTTGGGTGGTTCATTGCCGAAAATAACTTATTCCAATGAACGAAACAATTTGGCTCGAGAACACAAGCATTCCAGTCCCCGTTTCTTCATTACCAAAGTACGGTCATGTACTATAATCACAAGTACGGGGCTCAATTTACAGCATTTCCGTTTTACGGAACTCACCGTTTTTCTTATTTGCAAAATACGGTCAATTCTGTGATCACAACTACGGAGCTCACCGTTTTCCATTTAACGGAAATAATTTTTACGGCCTGTCCGGTCTACGGAAACACCGTTTTCCATTTAACGGAAACATTTTTACGGCCTGTCCGTTTTACGGAAACGCCATTTTCCATTTAACGGAAATAATTTTTACGGCCTGTCCGTTTTACGGAAACACCGTTTTTCATTAACGGAAAAGTGTCCGGCAACGTTTTACCTGCAACTTTGACCGTAAACTGAAGAAATTTTTTTTACAGTGTAGACGCTTCGCTGTGCATCCCAGTAGATATAGCACCGATATAATCCCAGGTGACGCGCGAGGGGGGAGGGGGGGCAGCGACGTGACGTGTGCGATGACGCACGCACATACCTCCTTTAATGCACTCGTGATTTCGCGTTGTTGGCGCATGGCATTAGACACAGCGCGGATTAAATCCGCAGAACAAGTGCCACGTAGGAGGAGGCAGTGATGCACGCACTAGACACAATTTAAGCCAACCACATATAGCCGTGGAGCCGCCGTGGCGCGCCAGGGAAGCGTGCTCGCCTCGCACCCCGGAGGCCCGGGTTCGACTCCCACACAGACCTGAATGTACCAAACTTTACTTTCAATTCAATTAATTGAACTTGTTCACAGACCCCTGCCTGACAAATCTGACGTCAATACGAGCATTTTTGACGCGTCTTTACGAGACGCACCGTCGGCCGGTTTTGGTACCATCTTTCGGTCACGTATCGCGCAATGGGGCACATAATGCTTTCGCATCAGAAATGAAGCCCGAAAACAGCCGTCACGGAATGCGGTCTCTCCATATTTCTGTGCGTGTAGCACTCTCTCACATACACACACAAAGAAAGAAACGAGGACCAAGAGAAGAAATGCACAGGACATTCGCTGTTCTGTGCATTCCCTCTCTTAGAAAAGTGAAGCAAAGCGGCAAGAGCTGTTTTTGAGAGCTCCGCTTTTCAGAAAAGCCACCGTACGCGGTCATCTATCGATATTTCTATATAAAAAAAAAGCAAGGAAACTCAACGGCTGACACCGCTCTCTCTAGCAAATTAACCGGGACTCACGCGGTAACAGACTGAAGAGAGTCGAAGGCGCGAGCACCTTCACGCCACTGCAGACATCCATAAACCCGCACCGCCTCAATTTCTCGCGCTCGCCGTCTCAGTCTACACAGAAATAAGTGAGGCCTATATATAGTAATAAACCAGTAATGAACAGGACGACCGGCCGGGTCAGTCGAAGAAAAGGATGGCCAAGCGATGCTTGCATTGGAAAAAAAAAAGAAAGAGAACACACTGGGAGGGGATAATGACGGGCGGTGGAGCGAAGAACCTTGGCTAAGGCGCCGGCTGCTCAGCCAAGGAACGAGACGCCGTTGAGCCGCAGCCGCGAACTACAGCGGCGCTTTCAGCATCGAGGCACTCGAGCCGCGAAGCGTATAGGAATGCCGCCCCCCCCCCCCTCTTGCAGTGTGTACCGCAGCCCCTATACCCGAACACTTAGTGCAGCTGTACACTGCGGGCAGCACAGGGGACGGCCAGAAAGATCAGACGCGAGTCGGTCGAGACGAATGCGTGTCCTTCGAAGCACTCCACTTTCTTTTTTTCCCTCTCTCTCCTCGGCGAAGGAGACTCGTGGAAGATGGGATTGGCGCGGCCCGCCTCGACGCGCACGCACAGCGAGCGGGGGAAACCACCGTACTCGTGCGAGGCCCGAGAAAACTGCGCTTAGCGGAAGAGGAACTAACAAACTAACGAAGACCAAGCAGAGAGAGAAGTCGGGAGAGGGGAAAAGGATGGATGGCGTGCAGCAGCGGAATACGAGAGGCGGCTGTAACCGACGCCGAAGAAACGAATCCCAGAGACCGGCAGAACGGAAGGGAGAACGGAGACGGAGAGACGGTAAGGATTCGGAGATGGGAGACTCGAGGAGAAAGGCTCACGAGCTGGGCAGGGTGCTGGCAAGAAGAAAAAATAATAAAAGTAAAAAAGAGGGATAGAGATAAATAGGTGGGACGAAAAAGATCACGAGCCAAAAGCGCAGCCGGCTCGATAAGCAGCGCACCGGTACGTTGGTCTTCGGGTGTATATAGCGGTGCACCGCGCTTACAGCGCGACCGACCGAAAACGAAAGAGCGGGGGAAGGACGTTCCTGGAGTTACTACTGTTCATGACTACGCGTTTGACCGTCCGTCTGTGCGTGCGTGGTTGCGCGCCCGCTTAGGACAATGTGGGCGGTACGACGTTCATTTCTTGCGAGACAAGAGGCACACAAAACAAGGAAGGGGTTGAAGCTTGCGCAAGCGTGACTGCCGCGCCCTGCCATATAACTAAACGAAAGCCTCCGTATCGGAGACAGTGTCCCGCAGGCTCGCCTTTATCTAAACCATACCGGTTAAGCTTCTTTCTTTTTTTTTTGTTGCTGTCTTAACATGTATATTAAGAAGAAAACCAAGAATAAAAAACAGCTCCACAGAACAGTTTGTCAGACCTCGTCGCTGTAACCATTTATCCGTACACACACTAAATAGCGATTTCACGCATAACCGGTGCTAGCTATAAGACTACGGTCGCCGGACCGCAACAAACTTGGTCTCAAGTTCTCAACTGCCGCGAAAGAGGGGGAAAAAAGGTTGGGACACGCGCGAATGGCGGTGACGGCATCGGAGTCAAAGTACTAGGCTTCTACGAAGGCCATATTACAGATCCCGCTGCAACTGCGAGTCTAACCTCGCGCGGTTTACACTGCCTGGGTGTGACTCGGCGCGGCGCGAGCATAAATTACGGCGAATCCAAGTCCCGCACGCAAAGAGGTACTGGTCTCCCCCGCGATAACACTGCCAGGCGAACGACGGAGCAGGCAGAGAACAGCCTGCGCAAGTAGGGGGATCTAACGAGGCTTTACAGCCACTACGCCACCTCTCTCCGGGGGCCGTTCACTTCGCTTCCGCGCCCAGGAGACTCCGGGAGCCAAAACGCAGGCGCACGTACCGCCGCCCTCGCCACATAAACGGGCGGCGGCACGGCACGGCCCAGCCATTTCCGGCCGGCGGTGCCGAACCGGAAGTGCGCCTCCTCGCGCCCCCTCCCTCCGCTTTCTTCGTGCTCGGCAGGAGTCGCGCAGCGGTAGTAGGCAGGTGGGGAAGGAGAGCGGGCACGACAGCCAGCTTATAACCCGATGCTCGCCTCCCTTTGCTGACGCAAACGCCATTACACGGTAACGTGGTTGCGACGACTCACGCCGCGCGCGCGCTCCCCATTGCGCTAAACGCGCACACTGTAGCAATTCTGCAGCGGGAGTCTCCCCGGTCGATACTAATTCCGAATGTGCCCGTAGCTCTGCGTCTTGCTCGACCTCCTGCCTTCCTGCGCCCCCTCTAGCCCCTCTTCCGTCTGTACCTATCCGCACTCGTTCTGTTCTTTTTTTTTTTTCTGACTCAGCCTCTTTCTCCAGAGGAACAGCGATGTCAGCCGCTTATATAGTAGCTGTGGCACCGGCTTCACCGGACCGACTGCCTGCTTTATTATTATTATTCTTTCATAGGTCTCATTCGGGCTGCAGTTTGCGACACTTTAGGGAAGGGTGCCAGATCACTGCAATCGCCTTGCCACTGGTGCGTCGTATTTCTGCCTGTAACAGATGTGCTACCTCGACATAAATCCAAACGCGAGCAAGTCGTAGACGTTTTTGCTTTCCAGATTCACGTCCGTCGGTAACAGTGCCCACCTACAGTTCAGACTCCAAAAAAGTAAATTCGAGACTATTTCCACGCTTAGATGCCGACTACAAGAATGACTACTGCTCGCACTCCCACCTATTTACGTGGAACAGGCACTCTGATAAGTTCTTTTTTTTTTAAGCGAAGCTTTTCTTTGCGATCCTCGGCGGGTTTTCTTGACCGTGCAGGCGGCCTGGCTACTCCCTTGCCGAACAGGCTAGCCAATCACCACCGAGTACGCGCGCTGCTGGGTTCCTTGCAACACCACCAGATGGCACTCGTCTCCGCAGCGTCGGCCTTACGGCGGAGAGAGAAAAAAGAACCAGAAAGCTCGCCTTCGCGCATGAGCGGCTGCGTGGTAATGAGGAAGCTAACGCTCCTCGCTGATAGATTAGATTCGAATTGCACTACGTATGCATGTGCATGCTACCTCCAAAACCATGATGCACCCAAGGCGTCCGTCATTGACGCTACACTCTAAAACAAAATTACACCCTTTGGGTTGTATCTTGCCACACAGCAATAAACGTCACCTGTCTTTTCCGCATTTCCTTTCTTTAACGCTGCGAGCCCGGTACTTCCCAGTAACGAACGGCATGCGCTTTATCAGCATGACATAGCATTCCCGACAGGAAAGTAGCGCGCGCGGCGTTTTCAAGAAAGGAAACGCAAGCAAGGCAGATGACGATTATTGTTGTGTGGCAGATATACACCCCAAAGGGTGTAGCTTTGTCTAAGAGTGTAGCAGTCACCAACTCCACTTAACAAAAGGCTCGGTATAATTTGCGAGCGCCCGCACCTGTGTGCGTGTGTGTATGTACTCGTGTTTCAACTCTTTATGCCCTCACACAAACCTTCGCTGTGCATAGATTCCAGCTCCTTGTATCTGCTGCATTTTTTTTTTGCGTTCCAATTTATGCATGATGAGGGCCCGCCGAGAACCGAAGGAGGGAAGATAAGCCTTAGCGAAGTGGCGTTGCAGTGACAGCGTTCGATGCCACAGCGCCGTTGTGCTATGCATAACAGACCTCTTCTTTTGGCCTCTTGGAAAAACCACTATTCTTTTTATGGTAGCTTTCGTGTAATTAGCTTTCATACGTTCTACGACTAAGGCGATAGCACAAATGCGGCACAACGTTTTTTTTTTTTTTTTCCCCGGCTAGAGGCAACAGAGTAGCGATACCGACGCCGGCTGGTCTTCTACACTCTAAGAACAGTTTACACCCTTTGGCTTGCCCCTTCTGCCACACAAAAATAATCGTCATCTGCCTTGATGCGTTTCCTTTCTTTATCGCTGCGAGCCCGGAACTTTCCAGTAACGAACGGCACGCGCGTTATCAGCATAGAACAGTTTACACCCTTTGGAGTGCCTCTTCTGATAACGCGCGTGCCGTTCGTCACTGGAAAGTTCCGGGCTTGCAGCGATGGTGAGGAGTACGGGCTAGGCCTTGGCCTAACTCCGGTGTGGTGGGGCATCATGCCCGAAGTCGAGATGGTGGAAGGGGTAGAAATCACCCCCGAAGAAGCAAGGTGCCCCGGCTGGACCACGGCAACGGGCAAGACTAAGAAGGCAAGGCAAGAAACTTCCAAGTCGACGCCGAGCCCGGTACAGCAGGGAGGCGGCAGGGGCGGCCGCCGCACGGCAGGCCCGCGGAACGCGCTGAAGAAGCTGGCCGCAGCCTCAAGGCTCCCGAGACTGCCACGGGACCATATTCGAATCATCGTTAGACCAAGGGGTGGTCTCGACGTGAAAAAGATCAGCACTATTAGAGTGGCACAAGCGCTGGCTATGGCGGCGGCGCTTTCACCCAACGAGGTTGGCGAAGACATCGTCTGCCCAAACAATGTGCAGAACATCTACGTCGTCTCAACGCCAGAAGAAAGGAACGCGCGTGCTTACGCGATGGTTCAGCAGATCCACCTGCGCGAAGGGGTCTTTGAAGTGGCCGCGTACATGGCCGCCTCGGACAATACATGCAAGGGTGTTGTGAGGGGAGTCGACATCGAGTTCAACGACGCTCAGCTCCGCGCCATGATCGTACACCAGCGGAACCCCACCGCGTTGGAGGTGCGTCGCATCAAGACCACCACCACGGTTATCGTCCTGTTCGACGGACTGAGGGTGCCGAACTTTGTCATGTGTGGAGCGGGCATGCTGCCCTGCTCTTTATACAGAAGGCAAGTTGACGTGTGCTACGTTTGTGGGGAACTGGGCCACAGGGCCGATGTATGCCCGACCCCGAGTGTTAAGAAGTGCAGGGGATGCGGAGCCGCGTCCCCCACTGAAGGCCACCAGTGTGAGGCGAAATGCGGCATATGCGGAGGCCCTCACCCAACGGCTGATCGTAAGTGCGAGCAACGCTTCCAAACGCCGTATGTCGTCAGGCAGAGACGCCGAAGGCGTCGGCGGAAGAAAACTGGCAACGCCAAGAAGGGTGCGAACGCGGCACGTGAGGTGAGCCAGGCACTGACGTCAGCGCTACGGAAGAGGAGCTCTTTGAGGGGACGCTCCCGCTCGCGCAGTCTTTCCCGCTCTAGAACGCGCTCCCGCTCACGTGGGCGCTCCGTGCAACGAAGGCGCTCTCAATCTAGGGGCCGCTCGAAGTCCAAGGTGCGCATCGCAGGAGGTCCCACCTGGGCCGACAGAGTAAAACAGACGACGCAGACGGGCCGGACGCAACACGCCGCCGCACAGGAGAGCGAGCGGGCGCACGATCCCAGGATCGCGCAGTTGATGAGCGAAAACGCCAGTCTCAAGGAGGAAATTCAGAGAATGAAGGCCGACTTTGAGGCCTTCCGCAACGCCAGCGCCATCCAAGCGGCCGCGGCAAGGCAAACGTCTACGGAAGATGGGGCCACAGCAAGGGCGGTCAAGCGCAGAGCCACCTCCTCCCACGCTACGGTTGAGGATGTGAGCACGGCGGAGGCTGCCATGCAGAGGTCCTTGGACCGCATGCAAAAATCTTTTGCCGAGCTGGTACAGAGTAACCAGACCCTTCTACTCAGAGTGCAACTGCTTGAGAACGAGCTTGCCAAGCGATGTGACCTACACTACACTGTAAACGAAAATATACCCAGCTGAGAGTTTTTAAGAGGTGATGTGCCCTAAAACCTCCCCTCCTCAAATATTTACTCCGATGTATGGGAGCAAAACAGCGCCATTCCCTCGTTTCACTCCGCTGGCTAGCTGCCGGAGTATTAAGGCGACATGACGCGATTTTACTCCGCTTAAAAATTTCGTTCTCCCGTGAAACTCCGACAGGGAGTTTTGAAAAACTCCCCTCCGCCGATACAGGTTAGTCACGTGGCGCTTCCCATGAGGCTGTGCGCCTCGCCAGCGACCGGGCGCGTTCGGAGGAGCGGGCAGTGCTCATGGCTGACGGTTTGTTTACGTCTGTGAAGTGTCGTTCCGTGACAGCGTTTCGTCAATTTGTTTCCCGTATCTCCTTCCAGAAAGTGTTATAGGCATGCCTGAAGCTCACTGTATCTCAGCTTCAAGTACATTAGCTGTGATCACTTTGCTGACAACGATGATTGCAAGAACCACGTTTTCAAGTGCGGAAAAAGGCTTAGGTATACTTCGAAGCTGCTCACTGGCTCGTGATGTCGGCTCACGTTCTGGCTGTGTTTCCGTGCTGCGTCACCCTGTCTTGTGTTCTTCAGTACGTGAAATGCGACTTCTATGTCCTTTTGAGTACATGCTGACAACGTCCGGTGTAATGTTTGTAAGGGCCGCGTAGCAATGGCAACAGCAGCCACTGTTCGAGCGACGACATCCGTGCTAGTCGCGCATGAATGGCGTAACCCAAGTTCGTTGCGGGGCTGTGTTGCCAGTGAGAAAGACCGGAGTGCAAGCAACTGTTTTTATTTATCTGTGAACGGATATCCTCGCCCGAAGAAAAACGGTAGGACATAAGTATATATGTGTGCTTAAAATAAAGCTTCTTATTGAGCGATGTGAATTGAATTGTTATCGCGCATATAGGTTTTGGTCACGTCGTTGCTTCCGATATTGCATTAACATTACGCTCTATCCGAGACACTGATTTAGACGCATGCCTGCTGGCTACGAGTTTAGGGGTTCACTGGACAGATCAGCGATGTTGCTCCTTTTCGCAACCGAGACAGATTGCTTGTACTCAGAGCAAGTAGTGCGGTGTATAAAATGTATGTCTGCGCATTTTTCGGTGTTACGTCGGCTGCTGCGGGTCATGCTCACACGTAATAATTTCTTGCTACGCTACCACTATATCGAAAAAATGTAATTTTGCTATGCAGCACATGCACTTACATTTTTCTAGCTTACTGTAACTAACGCACTACTTTTTGGCCGCGAACGCCGGCAGTGTGCGAAGTCGCTTCAGCACTCACAGAATGGCATAGTTTTGAAAAATAACCCCATTAACGTTCTTTCTCTCACTATTTTGAATTAACAGTTTTGTGTTGATTAAGGTATTCTGTTAGTTTCAAAGAGGCAGATCTCGTATGAACGAGCATGTGAGTCGTAATTCTGAAAACAGCACAGCTGCTCCCTTGGCGGTTTCGAGGCACACAGTATCGTGGCTATATATACTGGCACCGTTGCATCTTGAGTATCGCGTGTACGTGGGATGTCTTTCAAATTTCTGCATTGGGCGTTTCTGGAATGTTTATGTATGTCATGATATATGTGCTTTCATTGACTTGTTTCATCGAATTTGACGCGGTCTCGTGTGCATATTTCGAAATTTGACCAGCAGCCTCTGCATGTAAACATGTTCGCGCAAACTGACCTCTTTTTATACTCCCGTTGCACCTCGAAAAAACTCCGTCAATTGCAAAGCAAAAAATAAAAAAGACAGAAAAAAACCTCCCATAATTCCACGCAAAAATTCCGCTCGTGCGGAGTAAAAATTCTACTCCGATCATACGGAGCATAATAAACTCCGAACCGGGGGGTCGCTAGAGGACAAGCAGTATACTCCCACCTCGGAGTTATTTCCGTTTACAGTGTACGGCGACGCCGCCCGGCCGGAGGCGGTGTCCAGCGAAATGCTACAGGACGATCAGCTGTCGGGGGCTGACGAGCAAGATGGCACCCCAGCCCACCTCCGGTCCAACATGCCCAGCCATGGCCAGACCGGATAGTAAGCTCATCGTGTGGCAGTGGAACTGCGCCAGCTTCCGGAGGCGCAGGCCTCAACTGGTGCAGTTCATCAAGGCCCGGGAGCCGCAAGAGAGGCCCCACGTCATTTTACTACAGGAAACAGGAATGGAAACTATTTCCCTCCAGGGATACCGAGCTGTCTCCTCGTTGGCGGAGAGCGGGCTCGGCATCGCTATACTTATTGCAAAGAAGTGCGCCTTCCAGGAGCACGATCTCCGTCTTGGCAACACCAAACTGGAAACGTTGCTCGTCGAGCTCATACCCAACAGTTGGCTGAAGAACAGCGTCTACGTTGCCAATGTGTACAGCTCTCCTAGGGACCACCGGCAGACCTTCTACAGCCTAACAACCAAGGCATCGTCTAAGGCGAGGGAGACGCCGCTTGTTATGGCTGGAGATTTCAACGCGCCGCACGAAGCCTGGGGCTATGTGAGAAGCATTCCCAAAGGCTGCAGACTCCTGCAGGCAGTGACTGACAGCTCCCTGGAACTGATAACCGACCCCAATTACCCCACGCGCATGGGAAACTCGGTCTCGAGAGACACCACCCCCGACCTGGCCTTCGTCAAGAACGCGCCGGGAGCGGAGTGGCACAACTTACAAGATAACCTGGGCAGTGACCACTACATCGTGGGAATCTCCCTACCGGTCAGCGCGGCCCCGCAGAGGGCTTTCGAAATAGTCGACTGGGACGCCTTCCGAAAGCGAAGGCAGGATGACCACGAAAAATACGACTCGTTTGCGGACCTCGCAGCGCAGCTCAAGAGGGACGTAGCTGCGGTCACCAGGACCGTTGAAACGGATCTCAAGGTCGACCGCATGGACGCTCGATTGGCGCACCTGCTCGAAGCCAAGAATTCCCTCACGGCCAGATGGAAGACGCAGAAGCTGAATCGCAACCTCCGGAGGAGGATCACGGCCCTCAACCGCGAGATCGAATCGCACTGCAAGGAGCTCGGCCAGCAGCAATGGAACGAAGTTTGCGCATCGGTCGACGGCCAGATGCGTGCGGGAGGCAAGTGGAACCTCCTCAAGCAGTTATTGGACGACACACAGTCCAAGAGAAACCACACTCTGGCCATCGATAGGCTGGCCCACAAGCTCAATAGCGAAGGCGCATCTAAGAACGAAGTGATGGACGAAGTGGCGCGTCACTACCTCCCCATCGGGCAGTCCGGACCAGAAGATTACCCGGCCTATGGCGGCAAGGCGGACGAGGAGCTCGACTCCCCCTTCTCCGTCTCGGAGGTCAGAGCGGCCCTTCAAGGCCTCAACGGAAAATCGGCGCCCGGGCCGGATGGAATCTCGAACAGACTCCTTCGAAATCTGGACGACGGCTCGATCGAACTGCTCACTAAAGAAATCAACGACGTCTGGGAGTCCGGCATCGTACCGGATGCCTGGAAGGAAGCCACGGTGATTCTAATTCCGAAGCCGGGCAAGACACCAGCCATAGACAGTCTGCGACCCATTTCGCTCACGTCGTGCGTTGGCAAGGTGGCGGAGCATGTCATCCACAACAGAATATCGAGACATGTCGAGGAACGACACCTCCTCCCACCGAATATGGTCGGCTTCAGACCCTCGCTGTCCACTCAAGAGGTCATGCTGCTGATCAAGAGGCAGATAGTCGACTTGGTCACGCGAGACGTCCGAGGCATCTTGGCGCTGGACATCGCCAAGGCCTTCGACACGGTTAAACACAAGCACCTCCTCGACTCTGTGACGAGACTGAACCTTGGCGAACGCTTCCATGCGTACGTGAGCTCTTTCCTAAGAGATCGCAAGGCCACGATCAAGTTGGGCCAGATCAAGTCGGACGGATACGCGCTGGGAGCCTGCGGCACGCCGCAGGGTGCGGTGTTATCTCCACTGCTCTTCAACATCGCCATGAGAGACCTATCAGTCCGACTCGACCGAATCGGGGCCGCCAATCTTAATCACGCTCTCTACGCGGACGACATCACCGTCTGGTGCGGCGGTGGGTCGGACGCAGCGGTGGAGCGGGCCCTGCAAGAGGCCTTGCACGTCACGGAAGAATTCCTCGAGGGCACGGGACTGGTCCTCTCGCCGACCAAGTCGGAACTCTTGCTGTATCGGCCCGAAAGAAAAGGCCGCAAGTTCGACACGGCGCTGGACCAGGTACCGATCGAACTCAGAACGAAGACGGGTCAGCGCATCCAGAGGGTGGATTCTCTCAGGGTGCTCGGACTGGTCCTCAATGCAAAGGGCAGCAACGCGCAAACGATCGCGCGCCTGAGCGCACAGACGGAGAACATGCTCAGACTCGTTTCGCGAGTGACGAGCAGGAAAGGGGGCATCAGCGAAGCGAACCTCATAAGGATCTACCACGCCTTCCTCATGAGCCATATCAACTACGTGGCTTCTGCGCTAAGCTGGTCGCGGTCGGAGGAGAACAAGATCGACGCACTCATGAGGAAGAGCATTAAACGAGTCCTCGGCATTCCCGTGACGACCAGCACGGAGAAGTTGATGCAACTCGGGGTCCACAACACCCTGAGCGAAGTGGTCGAAGCACAGAAAACGGCACAGATCGTTCGCCTCTCTACCACCAAGGCCGGCCGTCGAATACTCGAGATGGCGGGTCTGGCAGCCATGGCCGAGGAGTCGTGCGCAGTCCCGCTCTGCGAGGGTGAAAGGGACGCCTTTCGAGTCTCCCCCTTCCCGAGGAACGTTCATCCACAGCACAACGAGGCCCGGCGCGCAGCCAGAGCCCGAGTACTCATCAAGACTGCTCTGCAGCACCCAGAGCTCGCGTCCTTTGTCGACGCGGCGCGGTATCCGGGATCAAACTCCTACGTGGCCGCGGTGGTTGACCCCCAGGGCAAGATCCTGAATGCGGCGTCTATACAGCGCTCGACGGCGTCCGTCGCAGAGCAAGTCGCAGTGGCGCTGGCTCTGTGCGAACCCGGGCGCACGCATATCTTCACAGACTCCAGGTCGGCGGCGATGGCCTTTCTCGCCGGCTCGGTCTCGGCCGAGGCTGCAGCAGTGCTGAGGACCCGCAAGACAGGCACGGCCCGTCACGTCATCAATTGGTTCCCGGCTCACATGGGCCGGAACGTCTCCCCTGGCTCGATCAACCCGAATGAGCTGGCCCACGACCAGGCGCGAGGTCTCATCAACCGCGCCGGTCCGAGGGGCCCAGCTTCGCAGGGGATCGACCGAACCACGGACCCGCTGCTAACTTTCCACGAGATAACTGCTCACTACCAGCTGGGACGCAGACAGTTTCCTGCTCCTCACCCGAAGCTAGGCAGACCCGAGGCGTCGGTGCTGAGAATGCTGCAGACGGGCTCCTTTCCGTCTCGCTCAAGGCTGCGCCACTACACTCCGGGTGTGGATCCCCGCTGCCCAGACTGCGGCGAGGAACGATCCACTTTGAACCACATGCTGTGGCAATGTTCTGTGTTGCGCCACTCGCCTTTCAACAGGCAAGAAGATTGGGATGAAGCCGTCAAGAGCGACAAGCTTCATGTTCAACTTCGGGCTGTCCAAAGGGCCTGCGCCAGGGCTGAAGATCACGGTCTTCCGCCCCCGGCGCGGGTGCGGCCCGCGACTACGACAACGTAGTCCCTTCGGACCAATTAAAGTTTCTTGTCTGTCTGTCTGTCTGTCATCTGCCTTGATGCGTTTCCTTTCTTTATCGCTGCGAGCCCGGAACTTTCCAGTAACGAACGGCACGCGCGTTATCAGCATAGAACAGTTTACACCCTTTGGAGTGCCTCTTCTGATAACGCGCGTGCCGTTCGTCACTGGAAAGTTCCGGGCTTGCAGCGATAAAGAAAGGAAACGCATCAAGGCAGATGACGATTATTTTTGTGTGGCAGAAGGGGCAAGCCAAAGGGTGTAAACTGTTCTTAGAGTGTATGAAGCTAGCGACTCGTTTACATAGGCTTCCTTTCATTGCCTCAATCGACAGGAACTTCGCCGTTCGACCAATTTCACAAAATGCTACGCTCGCGCGGATTATTATTATATTTTATTCTGATTTAAGGCATGATGTTCGGCGTGTATTATATGTGCGCTGTGAGTCTTGTGTTGGGTATGGATTCAAGCAGTGAGCTGTGATTATTATATTTTCCTCAACATTTTCCACTTTGGTTCACTGGAGAAATTCAAAAGGGAAATCGGAGACAAAAAGAAAGGAAAAAATCGGGTCGAACGACATGTAAATCGATAGATCAAGAAATCACGTTCCTAACTGCGTCACCGATAGTAAACCAATATGGAAAATGTGTAGGCGTAGAAAACACGAGCAAGAGACGGGCTAACGAAATGATAATAAAAACGCGGTCCGTGCACGGTCCTTTTCGTTCCCATTTGTGCGCGAGTGTTTTCTAAGATTAACGTTTTCATACCAGGAATTTTTATCAGGTAAACTCGCAGAGCTCGCTGTGGTCCCATACACCGAAACACGGGCAGACGGTAGCTATACGTTTTTTTTTTTGTAAAATAATTGTTCTCTTTTCCTTTTAAACATTTTTGCAATCCGTTCTTCACGTTATCACAGGTTTAAACCTCCGGCTAGCCTACAATTATGGGTCTAATCTCTATTGCATAATGTGTGTATTTTGTATTATTGAAAGAGTAATAATATCTTATTTCGAAGACGACAGATGGCACCCCTGTGACTAAGGCTGCGTTGCTATTTAAGCCTCGAGCTGGTTCCCTAAGGAGAAAAACATACCGAAGGAAATATTCGCAACAATATGAGGCATATGTATGGCGCTGCAAAAATCCGGAGACCACTCAGCCCCTCTTAATGGAATCCGAAGGCACTAAGACAAGGTACACACCTTCCAGAAGCGCTTGTATATATAGTGGACGGAACGATCAACCAATCAGCAGTCGTTATAAGTATTGGGGACAAAAAAACAGGGAAGAGATTGTTACGACCGGATTCGTTGCAAGCATAGGTAGCGGTGCAAGGTAGATTAAGAAGGTTTGAAGAAAAGAAAAAAGATTAAGGAGACGTAAACAAACATGCTAAAATGAAAAGCACGTATAGCATACTTGGTTAACTACAGCATGCTGGGTGACCATTTGTCACCCTCCCCTTCCAAACGAAATGCCACTAGATCATCATCATCACCCCTACCACCACCTTTGCTTAGCGTGTTTCTATCGGCGTTTATCTTTCCTCCTTTCCATTTCTTAAAGTGTAGGGTAGCCGACCGGGCACAGCCTTGTTAACCTACCAGCCCTCCCCTCCTCTTTCGTCGTTCACTCTAACGCTATGTACTTGTTCCAGAGGAGGCACTGCTTGTACACGGTGTGCTCAGAAGGGAAAGGCAATGAACAAGACGACCGGCACGGAAAGATCATGTAAAATGATCGGGGCACGCATTCACAAGAAGCTCTTACTCTGTAATTGCTCGTAAGAGCACTTTTCAGCCAATCTCGACGCTGCAGACATCATTAGCGAAGGCCGCGCCAGCCAATGACGAAGAGCATTTGCGAACGAAAAGCTTTCTGAATTCGGCCACGGGAGTGCATGAAACGAGGAAAAGATAAATAAATAAACACAAAGTAAGGGAAGCGTTTGCGGGCAGAAAGTGTACTAGCCTAATCGCGAGCCCTGCGTACGATGAAGGCGGAGAAAAGAGCGAGCTCACATTCACTTTTATTGTTTCGTTTTTCTGTATCTTCGACCGGTCCGTCCTTTCTTTCGGGCGCACGGAAAAGTGATACAACCGGGTGCTTCCTTTCCACCCAATGTGCCGTCAATTCGCCATCGCCACCCACGCTGAGCTCACGAAAGAGGAGCTTTCGGCCACCATACGGAAGGCACGAAGGAAAGAAAAAAAAAGAAAAAAAGTGTGCACCTACAAGCCGGCGTGTAAGCGGGAACAGGCACAGCCACGAGACCACCGTCAATGTCACGCACGCACACGAAGCGAACGATAGAGGGATACGGAAACATGAAAGAACGGATGAAGCGGACAAACCGCGCCGGCATGATAAACATAATAACAATAAACAAATAAACAAGTAAAGCCAGCGCTACACCAGATCCGAACCACCGAAAAGGGCGGAGATACGGCGAACAGAGAAGCGCGCACAACAGCACGCAGGGCAACCGGAACTTGTGTAACGCCAAAAGACGGACTCAGCTGAGCTGGAGAAAACGAAGACGGCCTAGAAGTTGCGGAGGAGGAGGAGGAGGAAGGCGAAACGGCGCACAAATGGTCGAAGAGCCGAGAGAGCGTTCCGTCACTTTCCTTATTGCTTCGTCAATTTTTCCTTTTTTTTTTCGTTTCTTCCCCCCCTTCCCCCCCCCCCCGGCACTGTCATAACGTGGGTATAGGAACGGAGCCTGGCGGACCGTCTCGGAACTGTTGTAACAAGTAACAGACGAGCCCCCGCTCATCTGCCCCTTGCCGGATATATATTACCCGCTTTGGCGGGCAGGCACAACGGCCGCAGGCCTGGCAGGACAGTATAAGAAAAGGGTTGCAGGGGGCGGCTTCGGATGGCTCTTTCTTTGCAGGCTCGGTATTACCGAGCCGCGAGTCTCTAACGCCAAAGCAGGCTTTTTCCTCATACCGAAAGCCGTGTATAGATAGGTCTTCCTTCTTTTTGCTCGGCCGGGCCGTCATTTAAGAGCGGGAGGTCAGCTGGTAAACAGGGAGGAAAGAAAGCTCGCGTGCCCAGAATGCACGGAGAGCAGCTGGCCAGCACGACTGCACGCTACAGTGTGCAACGTTGCCGCCGCGGAGCCGAAGACTGTGCACGCGGACACCTTGGCTACGGGTCACCGATGTCACAAACCACATCATCGTCATCGTGTATTGCGTACGAAGTGACTGTCTGTAAGCGGCAAAAAAAGAAAAGAAAGAAAAAAAAAGAAAAGGAAGGAAAGAAAGAAAGAAAGAAAGAAAGAAAGAAAGAAAGAAAGAAAGAAAGAAAGAAAGAAAGAAAGAAAGAAAGAAAGAAAGAAATTCTTGGATCCGGGACCTTAAAGAGGTGCGACGTAATTCTAATGCATTTCTCTTGCATTTACGGCTAAATCGCCGCTGAATTTTCTTTCTCACTGGACTGTATGCTCCAACTGTAGCTCTTCTCCAGTGTAAATTAGCCAACGGGACGAATTTCTTATGACGAAAATGGTGACGACGACGAGCATTAATATGGCACTATCTCCCAATAGGGGATAGGTCCGAATTCACAAAGCTTCCCTTAAGTACGACGCTGGCCGACCGGCAGGCTACGCTCGCAATATGTCCAACATCACGATTTCCTCGCATCTGCTCTTGCGAACTGTCCTAGCGTTATAACTTTTTTTCTGTGTGAATACGGGCTGAGGAAATGCTTAAGGGAAAAGATTGAGTAATCAGAAGCCATCTGCTCTCTTATCCTTGTTCTCTCTCCCATCCGTGCCAGTAGACAAAAACTAAGAAAAATTTAGGGGTGGACGAGGTCGCACTGACAAGAAAGGTGTCACAGATGGCCCGCCCAAAAAAATCACACAAAAGCTCAAGGACGACCTTCGCGACGACCATTCGGGACCGGAAGAAAAGACACTCTCGGGGAAAGAGAGAGAGAAAGTTCGACCCGTTCATTTCGGCCCCTTTATTTCGTCCACACACACGAATCGACGGTCGGTCATTCGAGCAATGGCTTTTTTTTTGCTTTTTTTTCTATCATCGATAGGCACACGTTCGCCTATGCCCGAACATATATACGACGGCCACCGTATGACACTGCGAGAGCCACCAGCGGAACCGACCAGTCGACGCGCGTCGTCGTATTATAACGTCAGAAAGAAAGAAAGAAAGAAAGAAAGAAAGAAAGAAAGAAAGAAAGAAAGAAAGGAGCTGCCGAGCGATGCGCGAAATGCGGTCGCGCCAGCGGCGGCGGCAGCCGTGTCTAATGCGGCTTATTTGTCGTCCTCTCAGGGCGGCGGGCGCCAGCTCCGCCGTCGAGAGTAAAAAAAAGACAAGACGGGGCATCCGCTGCGGTGACCGAGAAAGGGTGCGCGCGACCCGCGAGCGAAGGCGACGGCGTTTCGCTCCGCTGACGTCTCTGATGCCCGCGCTGCCTGCCGCCCGCCATCGCTGTGCACGGGCACTGCCGTCACCCGCTCCCGACCCGCTGCTTGCTCTGGCAACCGTGGCCGCGCCATTTCTCGCATCTCTCCTTGCCACCCGCCACAGTGGCAGTGCGAGTGATCCTGCGAGAAGGCTTTCACGGTAAACTCCGCCGGCTGATTCGATGTGCATTGTGACCTTTAGTCATCTTCTCGCTCTTCTGCCAGGTAGGTGCAAGAAAGAAGGAGGCGAGAACGCGCGTGGGAGAAGTGAGGGAAAGAATCAGGGAAACTAACGTCAGCTGCGGCCCGAGAGACAGTGCGCGAATAGTGGCCGGGCTTAACTTCACGTCCAAATGTCTTTTCTCTACCGGACAACTGCCGTGGGAGGTCTACGTCTGACCGATAAAATCTTAGCGAGCGGACTTACGTTATTGTACTTCCTTTTGCGAAAGTGAGAAAGCGTACAAACCGCAGCGAGCGTGTGTTACAGTGGCACAGTAAACAACCAAAACACGAAGTGAGCTGCATTTTCTTGGGCGCCCTCACTACACAACTCCGCGGCTATGCGGGTAAGACAGCTTGCCGGTTTATTCAGCCAAGGCGCTTCGAACGTAGGAAGAGACGGGCCCAGCTATTGATACCGGAGAAAGGAGGCTTGAAGGGGAGAGAAGATCTTATTTAACGACATTTCGGGAAAGCATAAATAAATGCGTACAGCCAAAAATAGGCGTAAAAGGGAAGTGGGCGGGGAGGAAGGAGGAAGCTGCAGGCGACAGTTTATCTCTCTAATGCCACCAAACGTCACACGCGCGCCCAAATCAGTTCCGGGCCCGCCTGTGGAGCTAGCGTTCGAAGCCGCCACCGCAGGAACTCAATAAAGAAATATCCCGCCTCGCGACCTAAGCCTTACGCGCACAGATCGGCACGAAATCCGCTGCCGCCGAGTCACGTCCGCCCGCCGGCCAGCTAACCGAGCGAGCAACGAGGACGAGCCGAGACGACGTCCAACTACCATAACCACTACGCGGCACGTCTCGGTTAACGGTGGGGGAGAGAGAGAGGAGAGAGGGACGGCGTCGCGGCGCGTCAGCTAACCTGATCCCGTGCCAACAAACGCCAAGGCCACGCACGGCAACCGCGCGCGCCCGTACAGAGGAGGGAACGCGGCGTGCCAGACACGGCCCCCGACAGGCACTGTGAATCTTCGGCGAAACAAAAACAAGAACAAGCACGCATGGGCCGAGATTTGGCACCGACGCTCTCCGAGCGCTCGCCCGCCGGCTCGAGCCAAGTGCGAGAGCGCCCGTGGTTGCTTGTTAACGACGGCGTCAGCAGAGGCGGCGGCGGCGGGAGGAGCCGTTCGATTGCAGCGTCGTCGGAGGCGCAATTACGGCAGTCGGCCGTGGCTCGCGACTTGTCCCCGCGAGGGACGGCTCTCGGTGTCAACGCGCGCCGTCATTAGGCGCGGCCACCGGGG
Organism: Dermacentor albipictus; assembly: GCF_038994185.2. NCBI lineage: Eukaryota > Metazoa > Arthropoda > Arachnida > Ixodida > Ixodidae > Dermacentor > Dermacentor albipictus. The sequence continues at coordinate 107,750,305 of NC_091822.1, read as the reverse complement.
AGCGCGTATAAAAGAGAACTCGCGAGGAGAAGCAAGCGCTGGTTCGCTCGCCCGGCAACAGAGAGCGCGGCATTGTGTCGCGGTAAGTCACCCCCCCCCCCCCCCAGCCCCTCGGGGTGAATAACTGCGGACGGTTGCTTCTTGGCGCACCCGCTGGGACGCATCAACCGCAAGTCGATTTGCGGCGATAGTGCCACGCTGTCGCGCTTCTGTAAGCGGCACTGCGGCCGAAGAAAGGTGTTGGTTACTGAGAAATTTGTGAACTTCCATTAACAGTGGTATAAGCCGAAGGCGCGGGAAACACGAAGAACGTCGGGGGGACCCGGCGGCCTTCCCCTAACTTGTACCTTCGTTACCCGGCATTTAGCGCTGTCGAATTTGCTTCACCGTTACAGTTGTCTTTTTTAATTGCAATTTACTACTGGGGTTTTCCATGCCAACACCACGATTTCATTATGAGGCACACCACAGCGGGGCACTCCGGATTAATTCTGACCACCGCCAGGAGGGGATGTTTAACGTGCCTCCAATGCAAGGGACAGAGGCGGCTTTTTTTTTTTTTTTCATTTCGCCCCCCATCGAAATGCGGCCGCCGCGGTCGGGATTTGATCCCGCGACCTCGTGCTTACAGCAGCGCAACACCATCGCCACTAATTGATACCACGGCGGGTCCGTTACGTTCGGTAAGCGCCACTTCGAGAGCCAGATCGACCCGCCGATGTCCGAGCTAACACACACGCTCCTTTTTTTTTTTATAGAACAGCGCTAAACGTATTAATTACGGCACCCTTTTAGCACACGTTATTGGCCGAGCTGATGCGAGGGGTATATATACGACAACATAGCCTTCGCGCAACATTGGACAATAACGCTTAACGACGATTACACACGACGACCAGAGGGTTCGTTGACCAGCAACGGTAAAAAAGGCCCGTAATGTATGTCGAACCGATCAGCTCCAAAATCGTCGCACGCATTCGCGAAGCGTATATGATCGTTTCACGACAGCGGTCGTCGTCATATAACCCGCTAACCAGGGCACTTGCGCGAAAAAAAAAAGAAAGGCAGTTTATGAACGCAGGCCCAGTTCCGCTAACAGACATGCGCCCTGCATGCCGTGTTAATTGCGGGACACGTATACATCCACGCTGGTGTGCATACGTCTCAGCTATTAATTGCATGCGAATCGCCTCATAAGCGCCAGGGCAAGTAATCATCTCGCAACTCTCCCAGATTATCGCTCGTCCATACCTTGTGTGGTTGTTGCGAACGTTTCGTCACGAAACTTGAGAGAGACGCTATAGACGGTTTGAGTATACGTTCGGCCCAGAAACGGCAACGATGCCTCGCTATACTACCGCGAAATGCCGCCGCCATTTTTACGGCAGATCGAGCCACGATAACCGTGCCCCCCTTAACGGTCTCCAGCGTGCGGCAAACAAAGGAAGGCGGAAGCCTAAACCAGTGATAACAAAAGTTGGTTCGACCTTCGACCTTCGACCTTCGACCTTCGACCAAGACGCTATGACGTAAGCGTGAGATATAAAGGACCCGATAATTATGTTGGCCGCAAATGTGTCGTCTTAGATTGTTCTCGTAACGTCAATCTGTAAGGCGGCAAGACAATTACTTCAGTAAAACGCTGCATGCATACCTGCGGACCGACTTCCTTCCTCCTGGAATCTCACGTATATATTATTCGCTGCATGCTTGTGTAACTCGCCCTAATTCACAGCTCGCGTGGGTTATATTTGTTATGTAGAAGTGATGAGGGATATCGATTAAGCACAGCTGGTCAGGGACAATTGTAGTTTATAACATTTATCATGTCAGCAAGGGGGATAGAGCCGGTGCTCTACATAGACACTAACACATATGCTTTACACGAGTATAATAATAATAATAATAATAATAATAATAATAATAATAATAATAATAATAATAATAATAATAATAACAAATCACGCGGAAAACAGAGCCGATCATCGCCACATTTGTACAGGTAGTAGGGGCGGTTATACATATAAGGAGTTCTGTTATTGCATGTTTTGTGCCCCGATTGAAGGCAAATAAAAACCGAACTTCCCCGCAATCCTGCGGAAGAGCCTAAGACAGCTATTGCATTAAAGAAAAGGAAGAGAACAAGGGGACAGAAGTAGTCTTCAATATCAGGCACATTCGTTCGAACATGTTCCTTTATTTCTTCTTTTCTTCCTTCCTTTCTTTATCCCCCATCCCCTCTATTCGCTAATGGCAGCACCGCAAGAGCGCAATGTCTTTACTGACTTACACTCTATTAACCACCGAATACTATACCACAACCATCGGCAGCTTCACCAATTAATGCTCCACCGCACCCCGACTAGGAAAGAACGGTAAGGAGACAGTAGTGAGCGAAGGGACGGGGGCAATGACCGACGACTACGCCAGCATGTACGCGACACACAGCGGCAAAGAAAAGGGCGTCTAGGAGCCCAGACACGCCGACGCGTCGGCGGCATACGCAGACGGCAGCAAGAGTGAAACGAGCGCCGCGCGGGACCGCACCGCTGATTTCTCCCGCAATTCCTCGCGCGGCGATGCAAAAGCAAGACGCGCCGTTAGACAGCACCAAAAAGAAAAGAGACAAAAGAAAAGGTCGAGATGCGGCGCCGGCTCGCTCGTTCGAATCGCCGAGCGAAAGAAAACCAGCTAAACGAGATGTCGAGCCGCAGGATTCGAATAACGGCAGCGAGTACGGGAGAAGATGGCGGGAGTGCACGACACGGGGGAAAAAACCGAGAGCGAATTCGTACGGTTAGGACGCGATCATCTCGCCTCCTCTCTTTCGGTGAACGCATGTCGCTTCACTCCCCCGCACACGCGCGCAACACACATGCACATATGCTCACTCACTCACTCACTCACTCACTCACTCACTCACTCACTCACTCACTCACTCACTCACTCACTCACTCACTCACTCACTCACTCACACTCAGTCACTCGCTCACGCTCATTCTTGACGAGGTAACTCTCCAACTAGTTGGTTCGTACGATAAGTCAGCGCGATGTTCGCCTTGTACCATCACTCACCAGCTTACGCAACCACCTGCTACACCAGTTGGGGAGGCTCGGCGAAGGCACGGCTTCCTGCCGATAATGCACCGAGTTTGCCAGCTCTCCGGCCCGCAGCGACCGTGTTACACAAAAATCAGCAACGCACATCGAATATCTGTATAGAGGTCAACAAACCCCGAACGTTCAGAAAGAAACCCATTATCGTGTATTTTTCTGCACTACAGATGCAACTTAGAGCCGATGTGTACGTTTGTTATACTTTAATAGATACGAATACAGAGTTCTAAGGTCGCTCGCACTGTTACCCACTGACTCATGCAAATCACTCACTCACTCACTCACTCACTCACTCACTCACTCACTCACTCACTCACTCACTCACTCACTCACTCACTCACTCGTTGCTACGAGTAGCTGCGGCGTCTCATCAGGCGACCGCGCGCAATCATCGGGCCGCGAGCTAATGCACGCTGGCAGGCGCTCTCGCCTCGGGGCCCAAACACAGCTCACAGATTCATTATTCGCGTCCAAGCGGCCGGACTCGGGGCCGCCGCTTCGACGCGCAGCTGGCCGCGTGCGGCGCCGGCGATTCCTTTCCGGCCGAGATGTGGGGGCTGATTGAATGCGGGCCACGGCAGCGAACAAAAAAAAAAAGAGCGCAGGATGCGCTGGCTTCTTCCACGGGCCACAACGAACCGGTAACCGTATTTTCATCGTTATGTTTTTCTTTCAACCGGCAGCGAAGAGAGAGAGAGAAAGTAACAATCAGACTGCTGCTGCGTAATTGCAGACGCTGCAGCAAATGTGTTTGTGGGTATAAGTGCATGTGTTGGGGTGCGAAAGGGGATGTGTGTGCGTGGGGGGGATACTGGCTGCTGTTTGAGCCGCTGAGACTTACTTTCTGCGGGTGGAGGTCATGCTATATCGAGCGTGTTTTGCTGATTACTCACGCAGAACGCCTCGCTGTCAAAATGTGCTATCCGGGAAAGCTACATGCACACAACACGTAGCAGACTAGGCTCGGCGAGGAGCCCAATCAATACTTGCTCGATAAGAGAGCATTTCTGGGTGCGCGTTCTAGCTCGAGTTTCCTACGATTCCACCATGACTCATTGTAAAGAAAAAGAAAACAAATTAGAAAAGAAAGAAACTGGATAACCATGCGAAGTTGACTGTCGAAGTTAGGCAAAATACAATATGTGGTATACATGCTGCTTGGGTAACTCATGATAATGACGATTGACTTTCATGGCACGAAACATTGGGGAGCCAGAGAAGGCTTATTCTTACAAAAGTGACCAGGCAAGGCGGGGGCGTCATTTATCGAAGCACAGTTTCCAAATCTTTCGCCGGTGAAGTGTGTACCGTGTCGTTGATCGCAGTAGTGCAGTCTGACGATTCGAAATGATTAATCCTCCTGTTGTCACGACGTTTCTACGAAGGCGCTTCGCAAAATAAGCGTGACGGCCTAACGCTATACGGAATTCCGAGTACGCCACTGAATAGCAGAGCGCCATAGCTATAAACTGAGTCACCGCGTGGGATCAACCAAACAGCGAAAGAAAAAATAATGCAACGGACACCCACCGTCTAACCTCGTCATCCCCTGCAGATGTCTCACCCTTTCTCTAGCATACGTCTAAGATAGCGCCCTTGCTATACCAACGACCTTAGATGTATTTTCTACGCTTCATTTTTTGTATACTTGCATGGTGATATCTGAATAACACTTCAAATTTCAAATATGTACATGACCCTTTTGCTTCCTCTTATCTACATGTATTCTTGTTTATTTTTTCGCCGTCTTGGGGAGAGTGGGGGGGGGGGGTGGAGCCGAATTCCTTTGGCTCCGAGCTCCAGACATCGGCACAAGGGGAAAGAAAGTAAGGAAGAGAAGGAGAGAAAAGGGACGCAGTCACGGTGGATCGACGCAGACAGAACGCCGCAGAACGGGACAAGAGCCGCATTAGCGCTACAGAAGGAGGACACGAGCAGCAACGAAGCAATGCAAAACCGCTATAGTAAAGAGCAGTATAGAACGGAAAGCAAGAAAGCAGAAAGAAGAAAAGGTCATAACCAGACGGGGGCGCTATTGGGTCTTCGGCCTCCACCGCATGGCGCACAACAATCAACCTCGCTGCGGGAGACGCGGTGACGGAGGGCAGAGGAAGGGAATCGCTGGAAAGAGCGCAACCAAGAACAACGAAGCCGTGCCTGCGAATCTCCTCACTCTCCCGACCTCGTGCCTCTTCTCCTCAGTGTCAGTTATTCATCTGTACGTGCTGTTCCTTGTATCTATAATTTACCATTCTCCGTTTGGACGCCGTCTGCACGCACATTCCCCTTTCCCTCAACTTCTCGTCTTCGTCCCAGGGCTGCTTGTTGTTCACGCTTGCGCCTTTCTCATTTCTTTCCTTATTCCTTTATTTACTTTGTTGTCTTCCTCCCCCTAGCTACAAGGACGGCGTGCTGCGCGGTGCCGTTGCGTGCGCGTTGCAGTGTGTGTGTATGCGCTCACCGACATGGCATGCCAGCTAGGTATCGAGCGATCGTCTGGCGAGCAGACGACTGGATCCAGCAGACGACGAGCCGTGCGGCGCTTACAGAAGAATAAGAAATCAAAAGACGACGAATACCAGGGATTACACGCGAAAAACAAAACAAAGCGGAAAGCAATAAAGAAAGAAATATATTCGGTGTACAAATCGCTGCACAGAAATGAAGGGATAAAAAATACACATGCACAAAAATAAGAAGAAAGAGAGAGAGAGAGAGGTAGAGAGAAGTCAGCACAAAGTATACACCCTGGAATATACGCCTGCGAGTGTCGAAACAAACACGCTAAAATGGTGCTGGAAGGAGAAAACATTGCGAAAAACAAAACAAGAAAGAAACATGAAATGAAGCGACAAAGTACCCAACATTCCTTTCTTCTCACTCCCTAAAATTGCCGTTCTTCTTTATCGCCTCCATCGAAGCGTGTTGTAAAGAAGATGACGTTGAGAAGCGGCGTATTTTTTTTTTCCTTTTTCTTTAAGGCCTCCTTAAGCGTTTTTCCTGGCCGCTCGGAGTTCGTGCCCCATCGGTTTCTGTAATGGATGGCGGCATTCAGAAAGTAACAGAATACACAAAAAAGTAGTTTTTTTTAATTTTATTTACTGCTGGCAGCTGTGTATATATATAGCTCGCACTCACTGTCTGCTTACGCTTCGTCCTCTGAGCTCTGAAAGATGCCTCTCCTTCTCCCCCTCCCCCCCCCCCCCCCTTCTAAGAGCTCTCGAACGGCAAAGCGGTGGCACATAGCACCCCTGGAAGAGCCGTTTCGACGGCAACCTGTAACATGGCAAACCAGAACAGCAACAAGCCGTTGAGACAATAGAACAACGGGCCCAGAAGGAATAGCAGCAGCGTGCCACAATACAGCGGTGACAACTGCCACTTGAGAAGTTTGGCGTCCGAAAAACGGGAGCAGCGGCAGAAGCAGAGATTGAAGGAGAAAAAGTCGGCGAAGCGCGACGCAAGCTTGGCACTGATGTGCGCCATGCAGTACACCTACATATAACGGTCGATACATCTGCGCTGCTTACAAGTATGTCGGAGAGCGATCGCATGCACCGTAGATCTGTAGAAGACTTCATTCCCAATTCATGGGCGCCATCAACTTGGGCCCTTCCCCTCCCCTCTTACACAATTACTCAGTTTTCTGCACCGTGGCGTAAAAAAATTTGCATAATCATTAAATGCCGAAAGCACGTGAATCGGCTGTAGTATTAGGGCTGTTAGTGATACACAACGGCAGCGTTAACGACCCCGAGTTGGCATGACACTCGAGCGCTTGCGTAATATAGTAGGCGGTTCTCACTGAAAACGCGTCTAGCTCTCCTCCTGAGCCCGACCTACGCCGCCATGCTACCAGGACAGCTCCTATCATCATCCTCACAGCTTATAAGCTGTGAGGAAGCTGTGATTACTAATTATAATTAGTCATCACGCGCAGCACCCAAAACGAACCGGCTTTGCGGCCTGTTTGCTGAACCCGAATCGACAGAAAAAAGAATTCCGAATACGCGGGAACAGGGTATTTCTAGATAGTTTTCCCTTTGGTTCCTTTTCATAGACCCTGGGGCAGGAGCAGCCCTCCTCATCTGTTTATACGGAAGTTATTATTTACCCTATCTGCTGCTCTTGCCTTGCCTACTCTTGTACTATAATTCTAATAAGCACCTCTTTACCTCACACGACTACAGCAACGTCTTCACTGCCCGAACTTACACTTTTTTTCTTTCCATGCACAATTTGTATATATGTATAGCAACGTAGATAGACACCTTAATAACCGATTCGCATCATGCTGAAAACGATATTACTTGCACATCTGCTGTTTGGCATTTTATTTTGCTGTACACCCGTCACTAACTCTTAATTTTCTTTTGCATGGTCAACACGCACCACTATCACTATATGTGCCCTTGCTGTTACTTTTCATGTTAACTGCCATGGAGTTGCCAGGTAGAGTCGCGGACTCTGCCATATTCTTGGGTGGCTGCAAGTTCGCGACGACCTCACCACCACTGTATTTTTGATGTTCAAATAAACTGCTCAACTGCATGCTTGACTTGAAGCACAAAAAAAGAAAGACACGGGAAAAGAGGGAAGAAAAACAAGACAGGACCAGCGCTCGTCCTGTCTGGTCATCCTTTGCTCTGTCCCCATGTTTTCTTTTTTTTTCGTTTCTTTTTTCGATTCAGGTCAAGTATGAAGTCTCACAACCTCGTCCAAATTTCAGTTCTTGTAAACTGTGCAAGCTCTTCAAACAAGACCGAAGAAACCTTTTAAGTTTTTTCACACTGAGTCGAATCGAAGCAGCTGAAGGAGAACAAGAGATGGCGATGAGTCATATGGGCCGTACCAATACATGAACTCTTTACCCCGAAACTTGTTTGTCTATTGATAAATTCTCGTACAATATGATACACCCCTCCCCCTGCACGGGTCGCCCTTTCCCGAACGTGCCACCTTTCACGCCGCCATCCCACATGTACAATTTATCCAATTCTGCAAGCTCCTGTCCTATATACAGACGGGGTGACACCACTAAAGAAAGCTGCTCTATCCTTTCTTCCTATCCTTTCGCGTTGTTCCTTTCTTTTTGAACAGGAGCGAAGTAATGAAAATGCAGTCATTTCAGCCGAAGCGTAGGAGACGTCAAACGCGACTCGCCCCGCTGACGTCACTGGAGCGCCGTTCGCAGCGCCGCCATACGTCGCGCACGAGGCTGCCCAGCATAAACTGAGTGAACTACGACAGCTGTTGCATCCCACAGATACAAGTCCCCTGTAAACGAACGTTGACAATGGGACTGATGCTAATTTCTTCTCCACTGCTCTTCCTTATATTAATTCATCCACATTTTCAAGTACACTCGTGTCACTACTATAGATTTTCGTGGAACCAGCGTCTGAATCTTTCATTTCTTTGTAATGAATGGAACAGAAGTGAATAACGCATTTATCATCGTCGTTACTGTTATGGTTGCGAAATTTGATCCATGCTTTATGTCAGCTGCCCTCAGGCCCGTGTCTTGCGACGCTTCCGCGTGATGAGCTCGATCATACGTTATTGCGAAACTACGGGTCAAAAAGTGATGAAAAAGGAGGCAAACCATTATACTCGGTGGTATCTTCAGCACATTTCAAAAGGAGCAATACGCGCGCGGTTTCGGTTTCACTGAAGACATATTTTGTATCCAAGGGTCGCTGTTGCACAGGGACTTATGTGTCACCACACGGGCCATTTCATGAAAAAGACAACACCAAGCACTCGATAGAGGGATCTCATGACAACACTCCTTGTTCTTTCTTTTTCATGACTGAAGTTGCCGTCTGCTGTTATACCGCTAGCAGACGACATATTGGCGAGGCTCGCCGCGAACCCGTTAGCAGACGACAGCAGCTGCGGCCACGGCGGCCATTTGTGGGCGTGTAGAAGAAGAAAAAAATTAAAAAAAAATCGCGAACGCTTCTGGCCGACGCCACGCAGCAATAGGAGACTCTAAAGTGGACAGCGGCGAGACTGTAATGACCGCGACATCACTGTAGAGGACACTTTGTCGAAAGCGAAAAGGCGCGACAAAGGCTTCATTTTGTTTGTTCTTTCGCGCAGCTTTTCAGGGCCCGTCTCGTTTCGTCCGAACGCGGCAAATTCCCCCTTCACACGCCACCGCAGATGGAAACATCGCTGGCCGGACGGCGTCAGACTAGAGAACATTCCAGAATTGCAGCCGGAAAGGAAGTAACGAAAAGAAAGAAACACGTTTCGAAAACGCCGGCCCTGCACGGTCGTCAAGTGTGAGGCGCCGATCGCCGGATAGTACGCCTTCTTTTTTTCTTCTTTTTTTTTTTCTCTTGGTAAAATCGAACGGACACTCCCCTTCTCCCATTTCTCCAAGCTTTATTCCACAGCAAACAGCTTTCTTTACACTTATCCGTTCTTTCCATCTCTTTCGTCCACGCTTTCGAGCGGTCGCGACATATATCCAACCCGGTCGCGCGCGCGCAGGGCGCAGGAGTATATAACGTTGACGCCCTTTTATATAGCGACGAAATCGTTTCCGCCGAGGCAAAGAGTTGCAGAGCGACAAAAAAGCTGCAAAGGGAAACGAGACACAAGAAGAGAACGAGAACCGATTCTGAAAGGAACAAAAGATGAAAAGCAAAACAAAAGCAGATTCGCGTTCTGCGAGGGGTCGGACCGCCCCCTCTATATCGAGCCCAGTCCATTTCTCGCGACCAGAGAGCGGCGCTCGTTCAAAAAACAACGCCACCACTTCCCCCTTTTTCTTCCTCCTTTCTTTTCGTGCGTTTGCAGCGACACCCCTCGGTGTGGCGCGCCCACGAGTGCTCGTATACGAGGACGACAAAACGATCGGACCCTGGTCCTCTATCAGACCCGAGTGCGGCGGAGGGCCATCGGGCGGCAAACAAAAACAGCGTCGACCTATGGTCGTATAGGCGAATGAAGAGGGGCACGGGGGGGGGGGGAGGGGGAGGGTGTAAGCGAAATGCAAAATGAGTATGCGGAAGAGGCACAGCAGCAGAAGCGTGGTCGCTGATAGGCGCGCATAAAAAAACAGAAAATGGGCGGGTGGGCGGCTGCCGAAAACAAACGGCTCACCCCCACGAGAAGCGATGGATGGGCCGCACCCTGATACCTCGTTCTGCCCCGCACACTACTGCGCTTTTGGCTGCTTTTCTCTCTCGCTTTCAATTTTATTTTTTCCTCGCCGCCGTTAGCGAACAAGAAAGTAAAGAGAGGCCAGTGCCGAACAACGCAGAGGAGAGACGGGCGCATACACGGAGACGCGAACGGCCGGGTCGTTTCGCTGCGGCGCACTTTCTAAGCGACAAGGTCCGTGGCGCTTCCACTTTGCTGGGACTCCCAGCGCATGCATGCGCTCGCTTTAGCGCGGAAGTTACGTGCAGCGGGAACCCGAGCGCACGGGGTCGCGTAACTGCTCGCCGGAAACGCCTCGCCGCGGAGTGGGCTCTCCGATGAACGGCATCCCCGCAGCATTCGAAGCAATCACTTGCGTTCGCGAAGCGATCCAGGCGCATCTATTACGGCGGAAGGTTGAACAAGGCGGAAATTTGAGCTGCGCAACAAAGCACCACCCGAGATGCATAGAGCGTCTACAACAGAGCCATTGCGACCGTGCCAGATCGCTAGCGCCAGAAGAGAATCCATTCGTGTTTATCAGGCCTTCCATAATGCCTGCCTCAAGGTCATCTCCAGATGAAGGTCACCAGATGAAATGGTCAGCTATTCAAATCGCGTATTAAGGAAAAAAAATGAAGTTCTAACGCTAAAACTGTTCGTAAGGGAAGAAGGCAGGCAATCGTGGTGCCCGACACATTATTAGCAAAGAAAACCAGACAATTGCAAACGAAAAGGCCTTTTTCTTTCTTAATTGGGTCCCCGATTCCGGTTGCAGATAAGGCATCCTACGCTATAGGAAGATGGCCGCAGTACAGACGGAACAGTAAGAGCTCGTCAGATCACAGCCGCGATACATACTTCACTCTGCTGCACGCAACTTCCCCGAGACCGAACCCCACCCCCCATCCCACCAATGCGGCGCGCGTGCGCATCCATCGCCCAGCCGGCGAGGCTCGCCGGGCAGTCTGGTCACGTTGATGATCCGCTCGACGGTTCGTTTGTCTCGCAGCAACGACGCGTACGCCGCTATAGGCCCGTCAGGAAAAAAAAAAAGAAAAATACGTCCGCGGGCGATTTGAGCTGGGGCGCTATAACGTAAAACTATTCCAAACTTTTCTATTCCAATTCTGCTATCAGCCCTCCGCGATTGGTCAAATACTTTTTTCTACCACCCCCCATTTCACCTGTCTGTCACGCGACGTTACAAAAACTGCAATACCTCCCCATCTGATATGATGTGTGCACACTGACTATGCATGATTTGACAGAAAAAAGAAAAACAGTTATTTCTGATTCGGCCCCTTTTCACCATTAGCCCTCGGCTATTGGTAAAAAGTTTTCGGGCTGCACCCACTTCACCTGCCTGTAACGCGACGTCACAAAACCGCATGAACTCACCGCGTCAAAGTGACGTGTACGCGATAAAGATGCATTAATACGCCGAACAAAACTGATTTTTTTTCGGAATAGCCGCAGGCTGCCCCGTTCCGAAAGGAATAAAAGATAGCTGCCGCCGATCGCTGAGACGCTGGCTACTCACACCTGCCGGAGAGCATGGGTGTATTTGCGTATAATAAAACTTCTTGCGTGACCGTGTAACGTTTTTAAGCACTTTCGACACGTTTACTACCTCATTCTGCCAACTCTTCTTTGCTGAGGGTCAATTTTAGCGTAATTCTTAAGCTTCCGTTGCATGCCGCCATGATTTTCGACCAGCCACCACAAGCTAAGTAAGGGAAAGCCGACCAATCGCAGACGCCGGCACCACCCTCTTCATCCGGTTATCGGTTTTCAGTGCACTGGCTCTGCCCTAGTGAATCCCTCTCCACTTGAGCGTTCTCCTCGCCTCTTGTCAGCCAATTAGATACAACAAACTGCTCAGTGTAGGCAATGTTATTCGTTTTTCAAGCAAACAAAAGGGACCTCCTATGTACGAGGAGAGCGTTTGATTGGTCTGTTCAGACAACCCTATGGGTGACCGCCCGGTGCTTGCGTCGGTGGTTACGCAAATTTGACGTCAGGAAATTGGAATAGAAACATATTGGAATAGTTTTACGTTATAGGGCCCCTGGCCTGGCCACCCCGTCTCTGGAACCGTCTGGGACAGTCACGAGAACGCGGTATAGGCGGGGAGCACTGACGACACATTACCGTATACTGTAGGCTGTTGCCCCCCCCCCCTCCCTTCCCTGCCACAAACACACTCCTCCTAGTCATGGGGTCACGAGAGACACGCTTCTCTTACAGGCGACTTCATTTTCAGTTTGTCGTTCCCTCCATGTTCCTTCCTTCCCCTGAAGGCAACCACATTCTCAATTTCACACGCAGTGACATCAAGATTAAACGCGGCGAAAGTGTCCATGTACATATCAAGAGTTATTTACATGCCGCGTTACCACGTTGTGGTAACATAGCGAGAATATAGCACACTTTAGTCCCCTCCACGGCAACATTGCTTTCTAGCAATCATTTTATTGAAGTAAATCGCCGGTCAATTGCCCTGCATGGTATAGCTCCTCGAGAGCATTCGTACAAGTTGTATGTTTCGCACCCCATTGCACCACAACAAAATATATGCACCAGGGGAATATATGAGGTCCGGATGATTAACCGTTTAGAAAGGAGTCGAATGAGGGCTGGCCAACGGTTTAAGGTGCCTAGGGCCTAAAAGAGACTCGCCACCTGATACAGAGACAACCGGTGCGTTGCAGACTTGGGTCTCGTTTCACGGGCCACAAATAATTTGCCCGACGCCCTGCAGGTGCAGTCGCAAAATGGGTCACAAGGTCAAGTCGGTCACCGGGGTACCGCCGTGCCGACAACTCGACTTCATCGCGCCGTCAGTCAGCCGCGACAAAGGCACAAGCTAGACGTTCCATCCCTCCGCTGGAGAGGCACGAACGGTGCATGCAGACAAGCGGCTTTTCGCCGCCGATGATTGATTTCAAGGACGACCGTCTCGGAAGCCGGCCTCTCAGACGTCCCAACGCGGTGGTAGAGCGCCGCTGACAAAACAAAAGCCGCTAAACAATCCGAGCTCCATCTATGCTTCTCTCACCGTCTCGGTTTTCCATTACAAGCCACCAAAGCCGTTATTCTTTGTCTCGTTGTTTCTACCAAAGAAAACAAGCCCAAGAGAATGAATAGATCCGAACTGCTGCAGCCGGTACATCGTTACATTGTTTTGACTGAGGACGAGGCGAAGACGAAGTTGTTCTTTCACCCGCTTCCAAGCGTGTGTGTGAGCGTCTTGAGCTCACAAAGCTCACATGCAGCCGTCAGTCAACAACGGCGAAGAGACAATCGCCTGTCAAAGCCGCACGCGGGCCAGCGAAGCCGGATCGTTGCCTCCTTCACTCCTTCTCGTCCTTCCATCAACGGGCACGCTGCTGTCGGCGTCATTGTTTTACACCTGACACGGCTAAATTCCCAAGTTGTGAGACGTCCCTCGCCGAGAGCCGTCCCGGCATGCTATCGGATCACGTCTCCGAATATCGGGACAACTAGCACCTCTCGGCAGGGTCCTCCGGTCGGTGAACTCTCGTCGGATGCGGAACTCTCGCGAATCCCGCTACTGTATAACGAAGGGGCTTCCAACTTAGCGTCCGCTCAGCTTCCGTATGCAGTTCCGGGAGACCCAACCGGCTGTGACGTCACGCAGATATACGCCACCGAGCGCTCCATCCCCCCAGCTGCCATCTCTTGGCGCGAAGTCACATGCTGCAGCCGTTGTGTGTCGCCCAGCTCATTCGGGTCGTACAGCGAACGTTGCTGACGGAGCTCCTCCTCCTCCTTTCGGCGGTGCTGCTTCCGCCGCCACGGGAGACAAGAATAAACGGGACGAACATGCAGCGCGGGGGACGAGACGAGACTGGGGTGAACGGAGGGGAGTGGGCGTTTCCGAAGGACGGAGATCGACCGCACGCGGTTTGCAGGCCGACACACTGTCGCCACAGTGTGTGTACGCCAATCCGCGTGCTTCTCAGTTCGAGATGGATGACGCCAAATGCATCCGGAGGGAGTCGCTCGCCACCCTCGGGTGTACCAAGGTAGTGCTGCGATCTCGTGACACGATAACGCGCACCAACGTATTTAGATTCACCTAAAAAACGTTGCGCGGAACTACGGTTCGGAGGATCGGTTCGCCGCCGAAAGCACGACTATTCCGCCGCAGCGGCTTAGCGGTTATGGTGTTGCGGTGCTACAAGCGTGAGGTCGCGGGATCGAATCCCGGCCGCGGCGGCCGCATTTCGATGGGGGCGAAATGCACAAAACGTCCGTGTCCCGTGCATTGGGCCGCGTTATAGATCCCCTGGCGGTCAAAATTAATCCGAGTCCGCCTTTGCGGGGTGCCTCACAATTAAATCGAGGTTTTGGCACGTAAAAAATCCACAATTTATTTCAATTCCAGTACGACGATATTTTGCTTTTTCTACATCCGCGTAGAAAAAAAAAAGAAATATATATTAAGTTACCGTAGGGGCGCTGCGGTGTATGCAACTGCCCCTAAAAAACGACCGATACAATGACGGGACAATTATCAACTGCGCGCATGTGTACGATTTGGATCCCTGTGACGTGCCTTTTTTACGCTTTCGTTTATTCGTTGGTCAATGTTCGCTTTGTTCGTTTAAACACTCTTGGTTTCATCTCAGGTTTCACTAAAACGATCAGAACAGAACCGACACAACTGCGCGCAAACCCGAAGATGAGAACAGTGTACTTCAGCAAAATATTGGCTGAAATAACCAGGTAATGTATCCCACGCCGCCTTACCCTCGCGTTCGTGAATTACGATCTGCAGCTTCCAGGTAAAAGCGGTTGACTGACTCACAGAAGCAAGACGTCCAACATTACACTAACTAAATCTCCTATTCGAACGCTCTCAAGGTACCGTGAAATGGTTAATGCAATGTAAATGGAACTGTTAAATGGACCGCGAAATAGAAGAGACACCGGAACACTGTCAACACACAGTTCAACGGCCTCTGTCTGGTTCATTCAGGTCTCTAACACGCTACTACACCCCACGGGCGTCGTATATACGCCAAGCAAACACAGAGAACGACATAAAAAAGCACAGAGAGAGAACGGTGGGAGGAGAGAGAGGAAGCGATCCTTGACCGACCGGCCAAATGGACGGCGACGAACGCTATACGCGCCAGTCCCACGCGCTGAATTACGCCTGCGAGGGCGACCTCGAATCGTGAAATAAAGCGAGGGGCCGTGCGGAGGCCGAACCACCTCCCCTGAACTACTACACACGGCCGCCGCGCCCGACCCGTTCGCATGCGAGCGGTCGGCAACCTGGAGCAACCGGGTCGAGCCCGCGCTGCCGCCTCGAAAGCAAAGGTTGGCAGGTGCCCGCCGCGAACGGACTAACTCGCCTCCGCTTGAGAGAAAGCAGGAAAGAACGAAAGACGAGAAAGGAGGAAATATCACGTTGTAAAACTTAAACGTCAGTGAAGGCCTCTAAGATGCGTTGCATCTTCCCAAACTCTAGCATTACTATATCTATCATCATTGCTATCGCGGCTATATCGTTACTAGCGCGACTATATTGTTCTCATCCCGAACTAAGCGGACAGCTATAGCAATCTAGAAGACAAAGCAACTCGTTATGACACCCGCCGTGGTTGCTCAGTGGCTATGGTGTAGGGCTGCTGAGCACGAGGTCGCGGGATCGAATCCCGGCCACGGCGGCCGCATTTCGATGGGGGCGAAATGCGAAAACACCCGTGTGCTTAGATTTAGGTGCACGTTAAAGAACCCCAGGTGGTCAAAATTTCCGGAGTCCTCCACTACGGCGTGCCTCATAATCAGAAAGTGGTTTTGGCACGTAAAACCCCAAATATTATTATTATTAACTCGTTATGCCTCCTTGTTACTAAGTGTACTTAGTAGCAAATGAGTACAAGGCGCAGAAAGTGTATACTCATGCATCGACAAAAACACAAACTTTAGCTAGCTAAATGTTACAGTGCTTAGAATTACCAACTACGTTCAGCAGTCATATCAAGTTGTGGAGCCTATGCATTACTGCTACTTATACTTAACAGAAAGCGTCGCCAGTTAAACTTGCGAAGCATTTAGCGACATATGTGAGAATATTAAGTACCTGAGTACGGGGTTTTAGCTAAGCCACGACAGCAATATTTATCACTCTGCCTACAACTGGGCGCTTCTTTTATCCGTACGCCCTAATGCCATATGGACAAAACTCTTTAGGACTCGAAGTTGTCCGGTAGCCGCGAGTAGCCGTAAGCAGTAAGTGGGGTCGAGGTGGCTCCCGTGGACCAAGTGCGCAGACAGGCAGGCACGCATTCACATGACTCGCCTCGCAGCGCGGCACCGCCGGTCGACGACTCTGCTGCCGTCCCCAATCAAGCCTAACCTGGCACACGCGCGCACACTCGTTCAGTATACACCACCGACCGCGAAAAGCGTGCGCTCGAGCACCTGCTCGTAAACGCCAGCCCCTCTGCAGGGCAGCTGTTCCTGCATGCACTTCTACGGGGCTCAGGTGAGCGAGCGGGACCGCAATGGCTCGCGAACAGCTGGCGGACAGGCGCAAGGGTAGGGCACGTATATGTACGAGCGGGACAGAGGAGGAGGAGGAGAGCTACAGCTGGCGGTTCGTGGGGTGCTAGCTTTCTCCCAATTGACCCGAGCGACGTAGCTTGGCGCGCCGAACTGACGAAGCGCACGCAAGTCCGAGCTTGACCCGAGTTACGAGAGAAGGTGAAAAGAAGAAAGAGAGAAAAAAAACTACCCCTATCGCAACCATTCCACGCACGGCGTTAGTGTACACGTGCACAGGCCAGCCAGGTGCCCAGCCGTCGCCATTAATTCGACCCGCGTTGCGGCGCGATCGAAACGGGTTTTTAAGCTTGGCGACGCTGCTGCGGAGGTGAAGCAGGTCAGCGCACATCTGCCACCGCTACACCACGTCATCGCGTTGTGGCTATCAATATACTCTGTCCGTGGCATTCGAGATAACCCGGCGCGCGCCAGCGGATCTCGGAGGCCGTGCACCGTCTCACCGACTCCGTGCAGTGCAGCGAACGAACGTTCAAGCTCCTGTCGGCAAATCAGTATCGGGAGCCAAGTGCATGCGCGTTCTGAGAAGGAAGAAAGGGTTCGTACATTGGGCGCGGCCGATCCTTCCGTGAAGCTGCCACTGAGTCGGGGTCGCGCGGAGAGGAGGACGATGCAGGGGTCCTTCTGTTTGTCGATTCCAGGCGGCTGACCTGACCCGTAGCTTTCGCTGCACTCCAAAGAGTTAGCGAGGCGCAGTGTTAACTCAATCAAAGGGCCCGACTTCAGACGCCGTCACCTTTCTTGTAACCATGGTAACTTAGCGTACGAAAGATATACCCAAGAAATAAATTCCGCTGCGTTTAATACACGGCGACTACGCAGCTCTCCGCGACCTGCGTGCTCGAGGACATGCCCAAAAAAAGTGCCTCTCATGCGCGCACGTCACGTTGCAAGAAGACGAAAAGGAACACGGGCGACGAAATGAGCAGAGAATGAAGGAAACCCAGACACGGGCCGCGCGGTAAATCACCCGACCGCTAATCACCGGCTCAACCTATCCCTCCTCCGCCAACGAAGGGAGGGACTCGCGCCGCAGGACAAGGAAACGCGATTACCGGAAGCGCGACGGGAAGCTTTCTTTTATTACAGGAAAGATGAGGGGGGGGGGGGGGGCACGTCCTTCCAAGAGGCCGTGTCTCTCTCCTCCCACCTCTTGTCGGGAAGCCATTGTTTGACGTTTTATGCCGCCAAGAGTCAACGGCCTTCCCTACAAGAGCTAGACCCTATACAACGAGAAGAGATCGACCACGCTTGGCTCTCGCTGGCCCGCACAAAGGCAAGGGGGAAATAACGGCGGCCGACGAATACATACATCGCTGCCCATGCCATTCGGTGCCCAAGAGGCAAGGCCCATTGTTCGACACGCCAGCGCTCGTTTCTTTAGCCACGGAGATGGACCGCAGCGACGACTAACCGCGCCGCCGCGTAGTGGGCCGACGGCCAGAAGCAGCAGAGACAATTCGTACACGAACATCGGTCCTTATAGCCGCGTGGCTCCAATCGTTTCTCCGACGCGCTACGGACTACAAGGGCCACCACGCCCACCGCTAGTACAGGCGTCTATTCCCGAGTCTATTGAGAGAATAGACAGAAAGAGACACACACGCACACGTACACGAACGAGCCGACGGAGCTACAAGAGCAGCAGCAACATGCAGGAACAGCTATAGGCCTTGTTCCTCCTCGCGAGCGTGGGCATTGTCTCCGGCAAATGTGGGACAACGATGTGTGTAACTGCGGACCATTCTTTCTCCGTGTGTGTACACGCGTGCGTGTTTTCTTTTTTTTTCTCTCTTCTCCTCCTCTCTGTGCCGGCGAACTTGTGCGCGTACCATTGTCGTGTACAGGAGCCCCGTTTCCTTGCTCCTCCTTATACTATATACACTCGCTGGCACTGTCTATCGACGATGCAGCAAGGGTGCGCTGTTCCCATCCATTGTCAAGAGCAAGAAGACGATACTGGGGAGAAAAAAATATATATATATAGACGAAGTCCAGGAAGGGAGAGCTGCTAGCGACCACTGGGACGCCGTGCTGTATATATACACCAGGAGCGCGTCCACTAAAGCTCTGCCCGCGTGCGACCGGGCAAACGGTTCTCGTGAGTGTATGCAGCATATATATATATATATATATATATATATATGTGTGTGTGTGTGTGTGTGTGTGTGTGTGTGTGTGTGTGTGTGTGTGTGTGTGTGTGTGTGTGTGTGTGTGTGTGTGTGTGTGTGTGTGTGTGTGTGTGTGTGTACAGAATCAAGATTACGGACCCTTCTCGGATACCCAAACGAACGAGCAAAGAAAACAAAACAAAGGGAAGTTATCGCCGCAAAGTCAAGGAACGCCGCAAATCTCGATGCACGTCCACTTCCCCGAACGAGCCGGATGGCAAACACGCACACCAACATAATGCGCACATACGCGCCTATATACGATCACTGCACTCGGAGCCGTCGGCAGTTATGGGAATGGGGTGCTCTCCGCGCAGGTCCCGATAAATACGAGCTCGTCCACCCCAGGCTCGATAGCGCCTGTAAATACACCGGTGGCTGTCTGTCGGTCGTCGGCCGACTGCAGGAGCGCGCCTCAGCCAGCCGGTGCCTCGTTCTCTGCCGAGAAAAAATGCGGCGCGCAGTTATTTATACACGAGGCAGCGGGCCCCAAACGTATGCCCACGCATCATCGTAAACGCGCACACGACGGCCGCGTGTACTCGTATGCATACTTCGCGCGGGCGCCGAGATGGCGTGGGCATGTATAGGCAGGGTCAGCGGACGCCGGTATAGTACACAGTTTGCGTGTTGAAGGGTGAAAGAAGGCCCGCACGCACATATATATATATATATAGTTACATTAGTACAAACGACAATAATAACTATTAACTTTAAGGAATCAGTTTCAGTCCGACACCATCACCTTCGTCGTCCTCAGCTTCCGCAGAAGCGGCATTCCCACAACACAGCCACCTGCTATGCATATGAAACTATTATATATATATATATATATATATATATATATATATATATATATATATATATATATATATATATATATATATATATATATATATATATATATAGTCAGGTGTGCATTCATTTACGTACTCTCGCGCCTACGCTGTTTTTTAAATGCTGTCGCCGATAGTATACAGCAAAAGCCTCGATTAATCTGACTGCACGCGTGACCGCTAATAACTGCAGTGCGCACTTTAATAATGCACGCTAGAACGAGAGATTACTCTGGAATGTACGGTAATATATATATGTATGTATGTGTATGTATGTGTGTACAAATATCTAGAGGATAGATATATATATATATATTGTTACGTCCAAGCGCGTCAAAGGGACGCGGGGATCAAGAAGAGAGAAGAGGAGAACGAAGACGGTGCAGCGGCCATTCCTGTTGTTCGTAGCCTGCCGTTCCTGCTCTCGCACGCCTGAATAAACCCCTTTTCCCCGTGCTTGCAACAAATTGGTGGACGGTGCGGGGTACAGCTCGTAACCACGGAGCCTACGCTGCTACAACTTCGCCGAAGCCGTCGACTTGCCGGACTTCCGCCACCATCACCTGACATGACTGAATACGCCTGCCAGATTCCCGAAGGTTCTGACGCGGCTTCAAGGCCAGCACCTGGCGTTCCGTGGCAATACTACCGGGTGCCACTCACTTTCGGAGGAAAAGCCGGAGAAGATGTCGACGAGTGGCTCACAAACTACCGAAGGGTGAGCCGATCTAATGGTTGGAACTCGACCGCACAGTTGTCAAATGTTGTGTTTTCCCTTACCGACACAGCACTCGTCTGGTATGAGAATCACGAAGACACGCTCACTTCATGGGAGCTTTTCGTAGAGGAGCTCAGAGCGTGTTTTGGAGACTCTACACTGTAAACGAAAATAAACCCAGCTGAGAGTTTTTAAGAGGTGATGTGCCCTAAAACCTCCCCTCCTCAAATATTTACTCCGATGTATGGGAGCAAAACAGCGCCATTCCCTCGTTTCACTCCGCTGGCTAGCTGCCGGAGTATTAAGGCGACATGACGCGATTTTACTCCGCTTAAAAATTTTGTTCTCCCGTGAAACTCCGACAGGGAGTTTTGAAAAACTCCCCTCCGCCGATACAGGTTAGTCACGTGGCGCTTCCCATGAGGCTGTGCGCCTCGCCAGCGACCGGGCGCGTTCGGCGGAGTCGGCAGTGCTCATGGCTGACGGTTTGTTTACGTCTGTGAAGTGTCGTTCCGTGACAGCGTTTCGTCAATTTGTTTCCCGTATCTCCTTCCAGAAAGTGTTAAAGGCATGCCTGAAGCTCACTGTATCTCAGCTTCAAGTACATTAGCTGTGATCACTTTGCTGACAACGATGATTGCAAGAACCACGTTTTCAAGTGCGGAAAAAGGCTTAGGTATACCTCGAAGCTGCTCACTGGCTCGTGATGTCGGCTCACGTTCTGGCTGTGTTTCCGTGCTGCGTCACCCTGTCTTGTGTTCTACAGTACGTGAAATGCCACTTCTATGTCCTTTTGAGTACATGCTGACAACGTCCGGTGTAATGTTTGTAAGGACCGCGTAGCAATGGCAACAGCAGCCACTGTTCGAGCTACGACATCCGTGCTAGTCGCGCATGAATGGCGTAACCCAAGTTCGTTGCGGTGCTGTGTTGCCAGTGAAAAAGACCGGAGTGCAAGGAACTGTTTTTATTTATCTGTGAACGGATATCCTCGCCCGAAGAAAAACGGTAGGACATAAGTATATATGTGTGCTTAAAATAAAGCTTCTTATTGAGCGATGTGAATCGAATTGTTATCGCGCATATAGGTTTTGGTCATGTCGTTGCTTCCGATATTGCATTAACATTACGCTCTATCCGAGACACTGATTTAGACGCATGCCTGCTGGCTACGAGTTTAGAGGTTCACTCGACAGATCAGCGATGTAGCTCCTTTTCGCAACCGAGACAGATTGCTTGTACTCAGAGCAAGTAGTGCGGTGTATAAAATGTATGTCTGCGCATTTTTCGGTGTTACGTCGGCTGCTGCGGGTCATGCTCACACGCAATAATTTCTTGCTACGCTACCACTATATCGAAAAAATGTAATTTTGCTATGCAGCACATGCACTTACATTTTTCTAGCTTACTGTAACTAACGCACTACTTTTTGGCCGCGAACGCCGGCAGTGTGCGAAGTCGCTTCAGCACTCACAGAATGGCATAGTTTTGAAAAATAACACCATTAACTTTTTTTCTCTCCCTATTTTGAATTAACAGTTTTGTGTTGATTAAGGTATTCTGTTAGTTTCAAAGAGGCAGATCTCGTATGAACGAGCATGTGAGTGATAATTCTGAAAACAGCACAGCTGCTCCCTTGGCGGTTTCGAGGCACACAGTATCGTGGCTATATATACTGGCACCGTTGCCTCTTGAGTATCGCGTGTACGTGGGATGTCTTTCAAATTTCTGCATTGGGCGTTTCTGGAATGTTTATGTATGTCATGATATATGTGCTTTCATTGACTTGTTTCATCGAATTTGACGCGGTCTCGTGTGCATATTTCGAAATTTGACCAGCAGCCTCTGCATGTAAACATGTTCGCGCAAACTGACGCGATGCCTCTTTTTATACTCCCGTTGCACCTCGAAAAAACTCCGTCAATTGCAAAGCAAAAAATAAAAAAAAGACAGAAAAAAACCTCCCATAATTCCACGCAAAAATTCCGCTCGTACGGAGTAAAAATTCTACTCCGATCATACGGAGCATAATAAACTCCGAACCGGGGGGTCGCTAGAGGACAAGCAGTATACTCCCACCTCGGAGTTATTTCCGTTTACAGTGTAGCGCAAAAAATAAACGCGCCGAACAGACGCTTTCGCAAAGAGCTCAGATTCCCGGCGAGACCTGTACGACTTATATCGAAGAAGTCCTGAAACTGTGCAAAATAGTGAACTCTCAAATGTCCGAAGAGGACAAAGTTGGACATTTGTTGAAAGGGATAGCCGAAGACGTCTACAATTTTTTGATCGGCAAAGAAAGCTTGGATTCCGTGTCTGACGTCATTCGCCACTGCAGGACCTTTGAGACGCTGAAGATGCGACGGATAATACCGAAGTTTGGTCGCCTGGCTAATGTCACAACGGTGGCAAGTGTAGACCCGAGTTCGTGTGTTGACCTTCCATCAACAATACGGCAGATTATTCGCGAAGAGTTGCTCCATCGGGAAGAGATGTACCGTTGCACACCCGGCATCGCTGGTGCGTACTTACCACACGAGATGCGAAACACGGCCGTTTCGACCGCATGGCAACCCACGGTTCACTCAGCGACCGTCGAGTATAGGTCTACCCCACAAACGAGAGGGACCCTGAGCTATCAAGATCATGACTACGACCAACGCCCTCGCCGCACGCACGCCTCCGGGCGGCCGATGCCTGGCCATGATGAATGGGACCCACCTGCTGGCTATGCAGTCGACAGCAACATGCGTGACTACGTGCAAGAACATCGAAATTTGCGGCATCTGCCGGTGTGTTTCCAATGCGGTGTCGCGGGCCACATAGCGAGATTTTGCAATCGTCGCCCAACAACGTGGAATCGTCGATCGGGGTCTTCAACAAGGACCACACCTCCTACGAGGACAGCTCAACAGCCATGCACCACCTCTTGGTCAGCTGGCGTCCCTCCTGGCAACGATTACTGGCAGAGAAGCTTCCGGAGCCGCTCGCCGGCATCTGACAGGAGTTTGACGCCACCGCCAACTTCTCGTGCACCGCGTTTACGTCAATCTCCATCGCCAGTGCGCCGCTCAGCCTCGCCTTCACAACCGGAAAACTAGCTAGCGCGGCCGATGGGGGTGAGGTCGCTCGACACGTGCTATCGACAGAAATGCCCCCTGCAGTTGCTATGATTAAGAACAAAGTGCATGTACTTGTGGATGGTGTTCCTACAATGGCTTTAGTGGATACCGGGGCAACTGTATCCGTAATGAGTCTCGGCTTTAAAGGTCGGTTGGGGCGCAAAGTTGTATTTCCGTGGGACCAGGCTGCAACGTTTTGTGGAGTGAGCGGCGAGTCGTTGCGCCCTGTTTGTGTGTGCACTGCTGAAGTGTCCCTGGCTGGTGGAGTTTTCGCGACGGAGTTTGTAGTTATTCCCCGATCGACGCACGAAGTGATTTTGGGCATCGACTTTTTGCGGCAGTGTGGTGCGACTGTTGATTGTCGCACGGGGGAAATTTGCGTCGATGGCCATGTTTCGTCCGGGCTCTTAGAGGAGACTTGCAGTCAAGGTGAACTTTGTGTGTCTGCAGATACTGTTGTGCCTGCGTCCACCTCGGTGTGCGTGCCGGTTGTATGTCGCGGTGCAGTGCCAGACAGTTTCGATGCCTCCGTAGAGCCAATGCATCTAAATTGTGTGAAGAAGAACGTTTTTGTCCCTCATTGTGTGGTATCCATCGGCAACGGGCGTGCTGGCTTGTGGACGGCCAACTGCTCGGCAGAACCCGTCCTGCTTCCAGACGGCTTGAAACTCGCCTACTTTGCAGAATACACGTCTTCGTCCGTAGCCGTACTAACAGACTCGCCGTGTGAACCTGCTGACCTTCGCCAAGTCTCAGACAAAAAGCTTCTGTCTATGATTAACAAGTCGCTCAGCACAAGGGAGCGCCATACCTTGGTGGATACGCTTTCTAAACATCTGTCAGTGTTTGACTTTGCGCAGCCGGACAAAGCGTTCTCGATTCCCGAGTCACGAACGCGCCATACTATCGATACGGGATCTGCGCGCCCGATCAGGCAAAAGCCTTATCGCGTGTCGCCTAACGAGCGCAAGATAATCGGGGAACAAGTGAGTGACATGATGAAAAATGGGATAATACAAGAGTCCTCGAGTCCTTGGGCAGCTCCGGTCATACTCGTCAGAAAAAAAGACGGTAACTGGAGATTTTGCGTCGATTATAGAAGATTAAACGCCGTGACTAAGAAGGATGTCTACCCGCTGCCCCGGATTGATGATGCAATCGATTGCCTTCATTCGGCCTCTTATTTTTCTTCAGTGGACCTGCGCTCAGGATATTGGCAAATCCCGATACACCCGACAGACAGAGAGAAAACAGCCTTCATAACCCCGGATGGATTATTCGAATTCAATGTGATGTCATTTGGGTTGTGCAACGCTCCAGCAACCTTTGAAAGGTTCATGGACACCATTCTGCGTGGGTTAAAATGGAACATCTGTATGTGCTATCTTGACGACGTTGTTATATTCGGGCGCACATTCAATGAGCACAATACGCGCCTGGATATTGTCCTCGACTGCATCAAAAACGCCGGCCTGGTTCTGAACTCCAAGAAATGTAAATTTGGTGACCGTCAAACCCTTGTGCTGGGTCATCTTGTTGACAAAGACGGTATCCGGCCTGATCCCCTCAAGACGGCAGCTGTCGAGGCATTCAGTGCACCGCAGTCGGTGAAGCAACTTCGTAGTTTTCTGGGTCTTTGCTCTTACTTTCGCCGATTTATTCCTGGTTTTGCTGACGTCGCTTATCCTCTGACAAATCTGCTACATAAAGACGCACGGTTTGAGTGGACACCCGAGTGCGATTCTGCATTTCGTCAGCTGAAGTTCCTGTTAACCTCTCGACCTATCCTTCGCCACTTCAATCCTACTGCGCCGACAGAAATCCACACAGATGCTAGTGGCGTTGGTCTGGGTGCCGTATTGGTCCAACGCTATGACGACCGTCAGCACGTGATTGCTTATGCAAGCCGCTCATTAAGCAAACCTGAACGGAATTACACGGTGACAGAGCAAGAATGCCTCGCTGTAATCTTTGCGGTTCAGCGATTTCGCTCGTACTTGTACGGACGCCCATTCCAAGTCGTCACAGACCACCATTCCCTGTGCTGGCTCGTGAACCTTCGCGACCCTTGTGGTCGCCTTGCGCGCTGGGCTTTGAGGTTGCAGGAATATAACTTCACTGTTTCCTACAAGAGTGGCCGAAAACACGCGGACGCAGACTGCCTTTCCCGTATGCCGCTTGCCACGACGGACTGCGACGCAGACGATTTTGATCATCTCGTCGCTTCTGTGACACCCGCTTTTCCAGATATCGATGCGTTCAAAACAGAACAACGGACAGACACTAAATTGGAGCCACTCTTTACTTCTGCCCATTCAAGTGCAACAAGCAGCTACTGTGTACGTGACGGGCTCCTGTACAAAAGGAACTACTCAAGCACGGGTGCACGCTTCCTTCTAGTGGTGCCGGAGCGTCTCCGGCCAGCAATCCTTCAGGCTATGCACGATGACCCTACCTCCGGGCACTTAGGCACTGTGCGCACACTTTATCGCATTCAAGAACGCTTTTACTGGCCCCGGATGCGACATTCGGTTGAGTTTTATGTCGCCAGCTGCATACAGTGCCAACGTCGGAAACGCCCAACCACTGCCCCATCTGGTCTCCTTCAACCTGTGCCGCCTTCCAGCTCACCCTTTCGGCAAGTTGGAATTGATCTGTTAGGCCCTTTTCCAAAGTCATCTAAGGGGAACCGCTGGATAATTGTCTGCGCCGACTATTTCACACGCTATTGCGAGACGGCGGCTATACCATCAGCAACTGCCACCGAAGTGTCGCTTTTCTTACTTCACGCTATTGTTCTACGACATGGACCACCTGGTGTTATCATAAGCGACCGGGGACGTCAATTCACGGCGGATATAGTGGAAGAGCTTGCGCGTTTGTGTCACTCGCACCTCAGGCACTCGACGCCATATCATCCGCAAACGAACGGCCTCACTGAGCGCACTAATCGAACGATCACAAATATGCTTTCCATGTATGTTGCGTCCGATCACAAGAATTGGGATGAAGTTCTACCGTTTATTACTTACGCATATAACACCGCCAAGCACGAGACAACCGGCTACAGCCCCTTCTTCCTTTTATATGCTCGGCCGCCCCGGTATACGCTCGACACTGTCCTCCCTTTTTACCACCACGACAATCCTACGGTCGCCGATACGCTGTGCCTCGCTGAAGAGGCTCGGAGACTTGCGCGTCTTCGGACTTTGGCATCACAAGAAAACTCCAAAGCCCGCTACGACGCACGACATCGGCCAGTTACATATAACCCTGGTGATCTCGTTTGGCTTTGGACTCCCACAAGGAAGCGCGGTTTGTGTCAAAAGCTGCTGGCAAACTACGATGGACCGTATGTTGTCATCGACAAAGTCAGCGAAGTGAACTATACTCTCGCGCGCCTCACGAACACTGGTAGACGTTCTGCTAGGACACAAGTCGCACATGTCGCACGGTTGAAATCATGCACGCCACGACAAGTTAGTTGACTCGCCCAGGGGGCTTTGTCTGCGAGGGGAGGTATGTTACGTCCAAGCGCGTCAAAGGGACGCGGGGATCAAGAAGAGAGAAGAGGAGAACGAAGACGGTGCAGCGGCCATTCCTGTTGTTCGTAGCCTGCCGTTCCTGCTCTCGCACGCCTGAATAAACCCCTTTTCCCCGTGCTTGCAACAATATATTACCGTACATTCCAGAGTATATATATATATATATATTGTAGGGGTTGGAGGACGGGACTTCGGGATGAAAAACCAAACTTGGGAGTATTTATTCTACATTATGTACAGGGAGCTGAGACGTCAAGTAACAGTAGTACAGTCATTACGGGCCGGCAGCAACTCGGACGCTGCGGCCCGCGGCAAGAAGTTCGAGAGAGGTGAAACAGGGAATCAGGGCATGTCCCAGAATGCTCAGGTCTCTCTGGAAGGCTTCTTATAAACCCTTCGAGCACTGCAAGTCACGTCATGTTTGACCAATGGGAGAGTCCGCTCCGATGACGCCACTTTCTGCCAATGGTAGGCGCCCGTGTCGCGGTGGCACACCTGGCGGCTCTCTGCGGTCTTGCCTCGCAGAGTGGCAATCCACTTCTTCTAGGGTGGAGAAGGAGGGGGGGGGGGCGCTCATGCTCCATTGCACAAGGGCCCACCTGCCCCCGGTGGCTCGGCTGCGCAGCGGTAGCAAATGCCTTCTTCAAAGCCGAAGGGGGACGATTGAGCTCCATTGTACGAGGCCCCCTTCTAATCCCGGCGACGCACGAACTTGTTGTTAAACTCGTTTGCTCGGCCGCTTCTCTGGAATGCGCTTCCTGCTTCTGCATTCCTCAATTAGCTGTGCTGCAATCCGATGTGGTTTGGGGAACTCGAAGTAATCGCAGGAAACAGCTCCATATCTAACAGCTCGTCCTCGCCCCGGTAGTTCTGAATGGCCGGTGAACTCAATTCGCTGGCCATGAGGAACGCTGATAGAAGCTGCAGGGTACTGGGGTCGAGCCTCGTTTGACGAACTTCGGGATCCTTGGCCCTGGAGAACAGACGTCAAACAAACAAAACAACACAGCGCTGCCCCACGTGTAAGCGCAGGCTCTTCACCCCTGACTCGCCAGGCTATTACTGAGTCAAAATCAACCCTGATCTTTTAGTTCCCCAATTTTGACAACAGTTCCAACCACCCTTCCAAACAGCCATCCATTTCTCCCCGAATGCCGACAAGACCAGAGTACTATTGTTGTTGCAAAACAAAAGGGTCGTTGACGATGCAAACAACAAATGAAAACAGCCGAACATAACTTAAGTGGCCTAACCACACGAACAGCATGTTTCCAATCTATCGCAGTGGCGTACTTATCGCACGTAATGGTGCCACTGAACAATCTGGTCAACCTCACAAGCACGTAATCACAAGCGCACTAGCCTTGTGGTCACTGAACAGAACGCGCACTTGCGTTGTAGGCAAACTTTTTATTTACGCTTACTCACGTTTCTTCCCTGAAAGTCCTACAGGACACGTGACATAAACGAACAATTAAACTTGCGGGACTTACACACTCCGCAGAACCCTTAAAATAATGCGTCTTAATAACTCGTTCCACGCATACTTATCAGAGAAGTCAGAATACGGCTGCCCTAACACACACACTAGCAACCCAGTCATAAAGTCTGCTTCCTTCCGTCCACACAGGACACGCGCTAATGGAACTAAGAACGCTTCTCCGTGCAAATCATGCACTCACTGAAAATCTACGCGCTTAACCTTAGAAAATTCAACACTTAAAAAGAAAGAAGGTTAAATAAAACACACGCGCGTTACGATAGGCCTTTCAACAGTAACCTTGACCCTCAGGTTACTCACACACAAAAAAAAAACCTATCTATTTATTAATGAGCATCTCGCGAGACTACATGTTTACATAAACCTCATCTTTCAAATCACGGAGATTCTCAAACGAAAACACAAAACAAAGCTCAAACCTTACACATTGAAAGAAATCCTAGTCTCAAATCGCGAAAACTTTCCGATGCTCAAAAATAAAAAAACAAGACACTCCATTTCTACGGAAGGGCTCTTCGCCTCCCTTTCCAAACGCTTATGTCTGACTCATACTCTGAGCCGTCCTCGCGGTGGTCGCGGCTTGAAAGCTACTCTGGCTGCCGAGAGACAACAAAAGGGCTGACTAACTATCAGCTCCCCCAAGACGTTACGGTCTCCTGCCAATTTGCGTCCTCGCGCCCCGCTTTCAACACAAACTCGATTGACCGCGTCGCTACTCCCCACCTGGTCTCGTCCTGGCACCTTGCGTTTCTTCGAACTGCACGCTGAGCTGTGAAAAGAACTACGGAACGACGAGGAGCTTAACTGCCTCGTGCCCTTTGTCCGCGTCCGTGCAGAACATTCTTCGCGGTGCCCCTTTGACCTGTGGCTCGAACGTTTAGGATGCGTCAACATCGTCCTAGACGACCGCACCTTCTTCCTCGCGCCCTGCCCTTTTGGGTTTCTCGCCATTTTTGGCGGCGCTACAGTAATTACCGACTTTCGGTCTTTACCGCGCTTCTTTTTACGGCGCTTTCTCTTTGCACTCGCCTTCATGTCGCCTTCTCGTGCCTCGTGCTGGCCGGTACACATTTCGTCGGCCCGGATCGGTCTCTTACCCGCACAGTCTGAGTGATTCTCGCTTAAATCTACTCTCTCTCTGCCTCGACTGGCGGACAGCTCAACCGACTCTGGCACAATGCAGCAGGCTTTACTCGAGTAAGACAACTCGCACTCTTGCGAACTGCCCTCTACTACATTGCCCAGCTCACGCTGTGCATCGGCACACAGCCCGTCGGTATCGATCGCTGTCTCACGCGCACAGTCCGAATGATTAACAACTGAATCATCCCTATCTAGGCCACCTAGACTGGCGGAGAGCCGCACCGATCCCTGAACAATGCAGTTGTATTCTCTTGAGCTACGCAGCTCGCAATCCTGAGAATTACCCTCAACTGCACCGCTCAGCTCGCACTTCACTTCTGCACGCACATCTGGCTCTACATGGGTGCCCGCGTCTGTCGCGTCAACAGTACCCTTTTCCTCGCTAGCAACCTCGCTAACCTTACCAGCGACGCACACACGCGGTAACTGTGCCAATTTGTTCGCAGCTGGCCTAGCTGTCTCCACAGTCATCTGTTGGCACAGCACCTCGTCGCTCTCACTCTGGCCTTTAACGGCCTCTATTGCCACTAAGGCATCGTTAGCAGCTAGCCTTTTCCCTTCACTTATGAATCTGCAGCTAATCTCACAGGCACTACTCTTTTCGTCGGCTTCTGGCGAAAAACCACTAGACACTTGCTCATTCTTTCGCTCTGTACTACTTACAGAATTCTCAGACAGCCGTTGTCTCTGTGCCAATAACTGATCACAATACTGTATCTCTTTGATCAGTGCTGCCTTCTCTCTCTCATACTTTTGCTCACGCTCAAGCTTACGTTGATTCTCACGTTCGCGTGCCTTCTCACGTTCGTGACGCTGACACCTAAGAGTAAGTTCTTGAAGCTCATGCTTCCGTTCATTCTCGCGTTCTTCACGCTTATGCTTACTCCTAAGCTCACGACGCTCTCGCAAACGTACACGACGCTCACGCTGCCGAGGCTCCTGTATCACCTCCCAAGCAAGCTCAATGCTTTTCTCATCATTGCCACTATCATTAATCGCCTTTATGATAGCTGGCGTTTCCATCCGTTCGTCCGCCTCAACTCCCAAATCGTCGCACACCAACAACAAGTCTAACCTCGTCAACCTTCTAAGATCCATGGCAGCTGCCCCGACAGGTGGTTAAAACTGTTTTCCTTAATTAATTTGTGCAAAGACACAATGCAACAAACTCCCGATTCCCAGAACTATCAAAATTGAACACACAACCTTTGAGTCTGGCGAATCATAAGGAAAAAAACCACGCGCTCACTTACGGTTGCAGCACCCTGCCATCCGGTTCATTTGTCCGCTGTTCCGGTTCCTCCGGACTCCCTGGGTCGAAGGCTCGCTCCTTCTTCGCTACTCCCAGTTTCTTCGGACCTCTTTCGACGAAGGCTTTCTCTTCTTCGCTCTTCCCGGTTCCTTAGGATCTCTCTTGACGAAGGTTTATCCGTAGCGCTGCCACCAGCTGATGCATTCGGAGGCGATCCTACCGCTGCCAACCAGATGTAGGGGTTGGAGGACGGGACTTCGGGATGAAAAACCAAACTTGGGAGTATTTATTCTACATTATGTACAGGGAGCTGAGACGTCAAGTAACAGTAGTACAGTCATTACGGGCCGGCAGCAACTCGGACGCTGCGGCCCGCGGCAAGAAGTTCGAGAGAGGTGAAACAGGGAATCAGGGCATGTCCCAGAATGCTCAGGTCTCTCTGGAAGGCTTCTTATAAACCCTTCGAGCACTGCAAGTCACGTCATGTTTGACCAATGGGAGAGTCCGCTCCGATGACGCCACTTTCTGCCAATGGTAGGCGCCCGTGTCGCGGTGGCACACCTGGCGGCTCTCTGCGGTCTTGCCTCGCAGAGTGGCAATCCACTTCTTCTAGGGTGGAGAAGGAGGGGGGGGGGCGCTCATGCTCCATTGCACAAGGGCCCACCTGCCCCCGGTGGCTCGGCTGCGCAGCGGTAGCAAATGCCTTCTTCAAAGCCGAAGGGGGACGATTGAGCTCCATTGTACGAGGCCCCCTTCTAATCCCGGCGACGCACGAACTTGTTGGCACGTGAACTTGTTGCCTTAAACTCGTTTGCTCGGCCGCTTCTCTGGAATGCGCTTCCTGCTTCTGCATTCCTCAATTAGCTGTGCTGCAATCCGATGTGGTTTGGGGAACTCGAAGTAATCGCAGGAAACAGCTCCATATCTAACAATATATATATATATATATATATATATATACTTATGCGGATTTACATTCCATAACCCCGATATTATTACAAGGCATGCCTATATAGTGGGAAGACTGCAGATTAATTTCGACCGCCTGCGGTTCTCTGACGTGCAGCGAATTCACGGTACACGGGTGCTTTTTTCGCCTTTCGCCCCCATCGAGATGCGGCCACCGCGGCCGGAATTCAATCCCGCGCCCTCGGGCTTAGCTGCGCAACACCAAAGCATCTGCGTTACCACGGCAAATTACCATATTTTAGTGGCAGATAAAGAGAAGTACGTGCACGGGTAAAGTCGCAGGGCCATCAGGTTTTCTTTTTTTTTTTTTGTAATCGGATGTAACCGCGCCGTCCACCGGACAGACGGCTGTTTCGACCTGTTGGAAAACGACCTCTCGGAAACTTCTCTGAAAATGCCGGTCATCTAATGGACGCTGTTTCTGGGTACGAATAGTGGCACGATGACTCGGACCCAAGCACCACCGAAGCTACGCTTGCGTTCTTTGATATACCGAGGCTCGGCACTGCAGCGGCCTCTAACTTTGGGTTTCGGCAATGATCTCCAGAATTTCTTGTTGGCCAGTTAACTGGAGCATAGCGTGAAACGTATCGGCGCGGTCGTACACCAAAAGACGTGGAAAGGCAAGCAGCGCAAAGTCCATTGTTAAAGCAACACCTAGCGCTTGGGGCGGCGTCATGTGACGGAGTGTGTAAACGGCCAGTTAGCCAGAAGAGCTTTCTTTTTTTGGGCAAGAGCGACCTTGTCGCACGCACTTCTTTGCGCAAGCGCATTCACAGCGACGTAATCATCCTCATATTGTAGCTCTTCTCTATCGAAGCGAAAATTCCGTATGTACGTACGTATGTATGTATGTATGTATGTATGTATGTATGTATGTATGTATGTATGTATGTATGTATGTATGTATGTATGTATGTATGTATGTATGTACGTATGTATGTATGTATGTATGTATGTATGTATGTATGTATGTATGTATGTATGTATGTATGTATGTATGTATGTATGTATGTGCGTTTTATCTACCTGTCTACTTGCCACATTGTCGGCCACACTACCACAAAAAAGGTTTCACGAGAGCACATCCACTAGCGCCGAGAGTTCCGTGTGAACGGCTTCCAGAACACGGCTCGGTTTCCTGGCATCTCCAATCTCAGTGAGCGGTACAATGTTATGTTTCGAACACCGATCGATATATTGACCGGCGCCCTCTGCTTCATCGTCGAAGGCAGCCTCAAGAAACAGGGGGCAAGAGAAAAGAAAAAATAATGAGAGAGAGAGAGAGAGCATACGGCGTTCATCGGCGCCCAGGCGCATAATCTTCGCCGGCGTTCCCTTCCAGCGCTCTTACGACTTTCTCCTTAAGCACGGGCGGGGCGAGAGCGCGGCTTCTTTCCCCCTCGCCGCATCTCGGTGAGATGGAGAGCATGAAATTTAAATGACCACTGCGGGGGCTTCGAGCACAACGAGCAACGTACGCACTTCTCTGCCTCCCCTCCAGCCCGGGCACCCGCACCCTTCACTTTCGTTTTTCGGCCGCGACGTAAAAGTCGCTCCTCCGTGTGGCCGCCAGGGGAACCGGCAGAGCGTGCGCAAGACCACGGCACGTACTCGTACATGGGCGCGCGCCTACGCCGATTCAGCGTTGCCCGACCGCACCCTTTGTTCAACGGACCTTGGCGTTGAGAGGAGGAGGGTTCGGGGGGAGAGGGAGCAGCGCTGAATTTCTGGGGGCTGGACTACATCTCTTTTCGAAGAGCCCACTTCATAGAAAGAAAGAAAGAAAGAAAGAAAGAAAGAAAGAAAGAAAGAAAGAAAGAAAGAAAGAAAGATAGATAGATAGATAGATAGATAGATAGATAGATAGATAGATAGATAGATAGATAGATAGATAGATAGATAGATAGATAGATAGATAGATAGATAGATAGATAGATAGATAGATAGATAAAGAAAAAATGAGAGGAGAGAGAAAGACGGCACTAAGGAAAGAAACAAAAAGAAGAAAACGAAGGAACGAAGGCCAACGTCAGGAAAGTACACGCGTACGCGTTGAATCTTTCAGACCATGACCCATCTCCGCTGCTACCGTGAGACGGAGGAGAGCGCAGAGAAAAGTGCACGCACGCAAGGTGCGACACTACCAGTCGGCTTCATGACGATATTAAGTTGCCTCGCGTTCTCAAGGAATCTCGCGTCACTGACAGCGGCTTCGCGTTCTGCTCGTGTCACTCGAAGCGGACTCAGCTGCATGCCTCGCACCAAGGGGAAATACAAGAAAATAACAAAGAGAGAGAGGGGGGAAGCAGAAAAACAAACACTTTACACAAGTTTTTAGATTTTTTTTCATTGCTAGCTATTTCAAATTTAGTTCTGTAGTGTCATATAGCACGTGTCTGTTATTTCTTGAATTTTCTTCAAATTGTGCTCCTTGCATTGTAGTCCCTTGTCCGTTGTTCACATGTCTGTTCATCCTTTTCAAGGCCAATGTTTTGAACCATAGAGCATATAAACGCGATGTGATAACTTATTATTACCCAAATGTCTGATTTTCGCAGCGTGCGCGCTTATAAATTCTAACTTCTGTGCGACAATTTCGATCTACTTGTTTTATAGCATACATTGGTTTGTCGATTTCCTCGGGTGGCTTGTGCAATTTCAGTCTCTTGTAGGCTGCGTTCATTCATTCATTCATTCATTCATTCATTCATTTTATAACAGACACTGCTTTCAGACATTTCCCTGTAAGATAAAAACGAGGATGTACATTTCATGTACAATCTAACTCCACAAGTCTACTGCCATGATGCTCATATCCAAGTAGGCCCGAAATGGCGCATTTTTTTTTTTTGGAAGCACATTCGTAGTTATAAACGAGCACACCAATTAGAAGTCCCTATAATCGATTCCTAGCGCACATCGCCCACTGCTACTGTGATTCTGTGACAAGTAGGTGAGCACCTTTTTTTTTAGTTCGCATTTTTTCCTGCTTGCTTTTTTTTTTCTTTTTCAGTTAAACCGTACATTCGAATACTTCTAACACATACACACAGTTCTCGCAGCGCGTATGAAAATATAATCCGGAAAGCGTATCTTGATTTTCAACAAGACGTCTCTTTAAAAAAGTTAATTTCCATAGAATATTGCGCCCATTTTTTAGGCGATATGTTAGAGCAAGACGCGCCGCTAGTCCAGAGGGAACAATTCTTTCGTTGGATCCGGATTCAACGCGGTCTCCGCGGGCGAACTTCAGCAAATTATTAGTATTTGGCTACAGGTCCCAAAAGTAGTGTGGCGTATTATTCCTAGCTGTACAGACCATTTTCAAGAACTATATAATAATAATAATAATAATAATAATAATAATAATAATAATAATAATAATCTGTGTAGGCAAGGCCGAAGGAACAGCAGGTTAATCTGGCAGCGCCAATCTGCGTTCTCTCCCCACCAGCCTACGGGCGCCTCGCACGAGTTATTCTCGCCACCATACACGAATGGCCAAGAAAGCGTGGTCGAACGGCTGTAGTCTCGCCCCGCGGCCCCCAAGATCCTCAACGCGAAGCCTCGTCCCCAATCTCGGAGGCGACGCGCGCACTCTCGCTTACAAGCGTACGTGACCACGAGCACGGCGTGCAGCAGCACAGCCTATACGTCTGCACGTGCGACACGTACACGGCGATCGGCGGTCGTGCCTCGGAGCACGCGATGCCCTACACGACGAGCTATACGCAAGCTACATCGCGGCGACTGGGTGCTGCATCGTGCCTGCATGGACCGTCTTATACGCCATACCTGCCCAACAACGCGACTGGCTCAGCGCAGACATTTTTTTTTCACATACACATACATACACATAAAAAAAAGAAAAGCTCGTCCACATGTGGTCGTCTACACGCGCCGTCATTTGTTTTCGTAGCCGCCGAGGCTGCCACACTTGCTAATGGCTTATTTGAAGTAAGAAGTCAACATTTATACGTACAAAACTGGGCACGCGTGCCTGACTTACTCGATGTTTTTTCTAAGCATGGGTCTGGACTTGCCAATGGCGCTCATGAGACCAGCGCTGTATTGTAATGTGATATTGTGCAGAAAAAAAGAAAACAGCAGTAGAAGCACCAGCGACGCATTCACGAAATAGTTTCTATTGTTTTTTCCCTGCTGCTTCTTCTGTTTTTTTATTCGCATGTGCTTTTTGCCACTGAGTATAGCCAGACTCACCAATAACGTCCAGCATCATGATTGGTTGTCGCTTGCTCTTAAGAACAATTCTGAGCTACAGGACCTAAGCCCTAATGTCCACGTTGACCAACTGCACGTAAACCACGTTGGTCGGCGGTTGAGAAACACCTTCACCATGTAGTGTTAAAGGAGCACTGACGCATGCGCTCAAAATTCTAAAATCTACCGCGCGCTTCTTGCACGTGAAAGGGCTACAGCTTCAGAGGCTGGGAAAGGCATATACTACTAAAGTTGGTCTCTTAATGACGGAGCTGACATCGTCGATATTACGACGAAGTCATATGACAAGGAGGTAAAATTCATTATCGTCGTGTAGCAGTAAAGTTAGGCTTGACAAAAGCAATGCGCGCCGCATTTTTCGTTCAGTGACTGACGTGCAGCAGCCATCCGTGCAGCCGTCACTAAGCGATCACAGGCAACAAACCGAGGGAGACATGGTTTCGTGACGTCACAATGAATCCTCCTTCTTGGCTGCGAAAGCGAAACTTCTTAGCAAAAACTACAGGAATAAATTATTTATGACGCGCTGACTCGGCGGGCCTTTATAAGTTCGTTGAGGTTCTCACACCGGCGACATTACGGCGGTGGCGCGAGCAAGTTGGTGGCAAAGCGACCAGTCACAAATGGTCGCGAATTGTCGCTTTTCTCGGAAAGGCGACAATTTTGGGCTTGCATTTGCTCGATGATAGATTCTTTGGACGTACCTGCACGACCGCAGTTGTAGTGAAACTGCCGAACCGATATCAGACGCGCAGGAACAGGACGTCCGTATGCGCGGCTGCTTATTTCACACCTGGCGACGCATTTTGTTAGGAATGGCCGGACGGGGTGGCAACGTGCCAGCTATTTCAGCCCGCTGCACGTGTTCCAATCCAACCGGACGGGGCGCACTTCATGGAACTGCGGATAACCGGCAGCCACGTGGCGCGGGGTCAGCTCAGGGGAGTTCTCGAGGGGAGGTAATTGGCGGAACCACCCCATGAGCTTTTCGAGACACCAGACAATGTGGTACCCGGCCGCGCCACCCGGGACGGAGCAGAGTTCTGCGAAGCCCCTCTGACGTCGGCTCCGGACCTTCAAACCAGTGTGTGTGTGCGGCACGTGTATGTGAGCCCTCCTCCACCTCCAAAAGGGCGGGTCATCTTTGGTGACGTCGAACGGTGACTGGACGAATGTTTCCGTCCGCTTGGAATCAAGGGGGAACCAAGTGCTTATAAGCAGCGATTGTCGGCTGCTAGCGTGTGCTCGTTGTCGTGCTAGAAATGTACTAGTGAGCTGCGTGCTCGTTGTCGTGCTCGAAATGTACTCGTGAGCTGTGTGCTCTCGTAAGCTGTTTGCTGTATGTTAGTCTTGCGGGCTCCATTTGGGAGTCACGCTAGACTGTCGATGTATGTCTTGTCTAAGATGTAAATAATGTAAATAAATCCTGTTCACCGAGTTACTCTCTACGACCTTCAACTCCTTCAAATGGTGGCAGCGGCGAGATCGTCCGACGACTCCTACAATTTGCGAGCAGGTGGTCAATGGTCGCGGTCGCACTAGCCGCGGTGTGAGCATCAGTCGCCTTCAGTGGCCCTTTTTCGTCGCGAGTCGCTAAAATGGTCGCGCGACCTCCTCGATTAAGTCGCCGGTGTGAACGAGTCTTTAGCGTGCACCGAAATCACGGTGCACGCGCGCGCAATTTCTTTCATTTAATCGCCCGGCGAAACGCGGCCATCGCGACGGGGGTCTCGTACCCGCCACCTCGTGCTCGACAGCGCGACGCCTCATTCTACCTGTACATAGCGTCCTTTCAAGCGAAACTCCCTGCAAGAGCCAATATATTGAGTATGCGCACAGTATATAAAGAGCTGAACGGCAATAAGCCGCGGTGATAACGGAACTTTGAAATAGCGTAATGTACCTTTTTCTCCGATGAAGATATCGAGGATGCTCGAATCGGACCCTACGGAGGCATATCAGACCGCCGAATGGCACACTGGATGCTTCCGCGTGGGAGCAGACACGAGAGTATAGGTAGCGCTTCGAAGGCCACAGCAATGGTTCTTACCTGCAAAACACGAAGGAAAAAAAAAAAGAACAGTTATTAGTGCACAATGGAAACATTGCCCGCTTCGTTAAACAACTCTCACTCTTTCTTTTCTTTGCTTTTTTTTTCAATGCGACAATATAGAGATGATAGCGGGATAAAAATGAAGATAATGCTATGCCGGACGAGACGATACTCTCAAAACGACAACGCTTGTGCACGTGGTGCCTCCACTTTACCGTTCAGCTTGAATTTCACAATTTGAACGTGTGCAAGCGAATAACGAAAATTTATTTGTCGAGACCTTGTTTTTTTTTTTCAATTGGTTGCCTGGAAATTGCACATTGCCGTATACATGTACACAATGTCTGTCTCTCCGAGTAACCCGAATGCGCCGTTAGAAAAGCACCGTCGCATAGACTGAAGATAGGGATGCGGTTCCCACCTCCACCAA
Source organism: Dermacentor albipictus (assembly GCF_038994185.2). Lineage (NCBI taxonomy): Eukaryota > Metazoa > Arthropoda > Arachnida > Ixodida > Ixodidae > Dermacentor > Dermacentor albipictus. The sequence goes on along the minus strand of NC_091822.1, from coordinate 107,711,445 downwards.
GTTATCTTTCCGTCCTCTTTCGTATCCCTTCACCTCGATCGCTATTTCTACATCCCTGTCAAGCAAAGGAGTTGACTTCCCTTGTGCTTTCCTAGTCTGTTGCTAGGTGTGGACAGCTGACGCACGGAAAATCGAGCGCCTCGGCTCTAATCCTTCTGCCGCAGGACATTTAAAGAAATAATAATAAAAAGCAGCTGTATAAAGAAAAAAAGTCGTAGTGTCGGCCGAAAGGTGAGCAATCGTTCGCGGCATCACATTTTTAGAAAGCTACACGAAGTAAGGAGGATACTAGCTTTGTCGGCTGTATGAACCTGTAAACACTCTCTCACTAACTAAATTAACAAGCGTGGTGTGCCACGCGCGCGAAGGCAAACATGAACACATCTCGCTAGATGGGCGCGGACACTCGCTGTCGAAACGCTGTCGCGAGCAAGAGCAAATTGCCCATCGCGCTGCTCCTCGGCGAGCAAGGCGGCAAGAACACAGCGCACACGAAGCCAGCAGCCCTCGGCGCGTATGGGCTCCGTACCCATCGCAGGTCGTTTTCGAAGTAAGGCCTGCGCGGCCGCGCCCAGTCGCGCCCTACGCAGCCGCCTCGGGAGTAGAACTATACTCAGCTGCGCAAAAGCTATTGCACCTCGTACCTTCGGCAGCACTACAAACGACTTGTGAGATGCTGCGTGCTTCTATCGTCTCTCGTTAAAGAAAGAAAAAGAGAAAAGAAGGAAAAACATTCAATAAAAAAACCGTCGAGGTTCAGGAACAATTAGCACTGTCATGTTAAGCTTAGCTTGCGAATTTCATTTCACTTATTTACTTGAAAAACCAACAAAGAGTGAGGGGAGGCGAGAGAGCGTATTAGATAAGGGGTGGGTAGACAGACGGAAACGACAAAAGATTGTTGCGTTATCAGGTATCAAAAGATTGTCGATTGTTGAATGTTGCGTTATCAGGTATTCAGTTCATATTAGTTCATATTCATATTGAGAAAGAGATTATGAGAGGTGATGGCGACGGTATTGCGAAGAAGCGCGTTGCAATCTTTTGTTTGCTCTTATCGCCACTGCACGTAGTGGTACGGAGTGAACATGTTCATGCAGCGATGGACCCTTATACGCTAACACCAATACACAAGCAGTTTACCTGAAGAGAGAGAGACAGAAAGAAAGGCAAAGGAAAGACAGGGAGGTTAACCAGAGATCATCACCGGTTGGCTACCGTGTACCGGGGGAGGGGCAAAGGGACCTGGAACGAAACTAAGCGCCTGCGCAATAACCATTCGTGCTCGTTACAAGGGCCATTTGCCGACTGGCTACGTCACAACGCCACCTCCGGCTCTCGCGCCTCATTCGGTCGGGGCAACCGTCGTCAGGTCCGCCAGCACAACGGACGTCGATACGCACAGAGAGAGAGATAACAGAGACTGAGAATGGAGAAAGGAGGCGAAAGACCTGGAGAGGGTAAAAGCCCGGAGAGGGCGGCGGCCGACAGCACCACTGCCACCCGGGACGTGTTTGTATAATACCGCCGCCGCGCAAATCGGATAAGAGGGGGCAAGATGAAAGCAGCTGCGGATTCGGCCACCGAGGGCCAAAGGAAGGAAGGGCCCAGCAACGCGACGGGGGGGCAGCGGCGGCATTTCTGCGCCGACGGACGCGTCCTACACAAAGCGGGGAGTGGGGGTCGGCGCACCGCCCCGGGCATTCCTCACCCTTATCGGCAGCTCGCAGGCCGCCGCCACGAGTGCGCCGCCAGTGTGTGTGTGTGCTCCGCTTCGGCCGATTCTTACAACAGGCTGCACCACGCAACCACGACCGCCGCGCGCGCATTGCAGTGGAGTCGGCGCGCCGGTTGCAAGACCGGCCGGCATGGCTGGCTGGCCAGACTGCCGGCCACTCGCTCGCAGCTAGCGAGAGCAGAGTGGCGAGAAAGAGAGAGAACATGAGGGCGGGCGCTCTTCTGCTTAAGAAAGAAACAAAGACACAGGAGAGCGAGGTGTATGCGCTCCCTGCAGTCGTGCAGATGGTCCAGCGAAAACAAAAAGGGGAGAGGGGGGGGGGGGAGTTGAAGGCGCCATTCGTCGGGCGTCAGTGCAGCGGAAGCCACGCAGCGCACGCGGCAGATTCAGTTCTCGTTCTACGAGGTGACGCGGGGACGTTATTAGAAACGCGCGCGAGTCGAACCACAATGAGAAGCCGCCAGGTTATGCCAAACGCAAGAAGAAAAAAACAAAACGCAAGAAAGACCGCGTTGTCGAATAAGCTGAACGAAAAAGGGAGGAGACGTCCGTCGGCACCAAGCGAGGCACGCAATCCCACGGACTTTTTTTTTTTGTATACAACTTTGTTTTCATTTCAATCGTGGCGCGTTTCACGTATCGTTGATACGCTATACGGACCACATTTCGTGCACCCGCCATTAACTTCATCATCGTGGCTAGATGTCTCCTGTAGCTGCTTTTTCGAGCTTTAACGAGTTTCACCTTATCCGGTGTTTTCGTGACGTCCTTCTAACTTCCTAACTGCACCACCAGTTCACGTTACCAGATGGGTTTCACGTTCCCTTTCCACCCACCCCCCCCCCCGCGCCGCTTTAGTCCAGCGAGCGCGACAACATGGACACATAATCGCTTCTTGATTGCCCACCCCGGTTGCTTCCTCGATGCCGCCGCCTAATGACCCGGCCGAGCAAGGTGAAGAGCTCGTCCCTCGACATAACCCTGCGCGACGCGTCATCGTCCCGAAAATCGTTTCCAGCCGCCCGGTATACGCCGGGTCAGCCGAAAAGTCGACCACGACTCGTTCGGTGCAATCGAACGCGACGCTGCATACGCGAGCGACGAACTAAAAATTAATGCGCGGGGTTTTAACGTCCCAGACGATGCGCAGTGGGTTGTATGGGGCACGCAGTTATGACGAAGGCTTCGAATTAACGCCACAAAATCCAACGTAGCATTCTTGCTACGCGCTTAGTTTGATTCTTCGAAATGCTGTTTTAAGGGAGGAAAACAACCCAGAGAACTATACATTAGAGTTGAACTGCAAGATTGTTTTGTATCAGACTAGTTGGCACATTTCGGTACATAAATGTACGAGCAATAAAAACAGGACCAAGGAAGAGAAACTCGGCGCAGACTTACTCTCACTATCTCTCTCTCTCTTTCTCACACACGCACACAAATGAGAATGTGGCCACGAAGTGCCACTGTCAACACGCCTGTTGTTTGTGCTGCGCCTTTGTCTTCACGTGTACGGACGCTCATCACGAATAAGACACCATTACTGACCAATTCTAGCATCATTATGTTACAATCACAAGAAAGAGAATAGAGGCTGACTCCACGCCGACGACTGTGTATCGTTCCACTATGGCTCGCACGTCAAACGAAGATTGACAAACGATGCAGAACCAATACATTGTTAACCCTTAGTCAAAGATACCCGACACGGCATTAGCATATACTCGTAAGCTCCTCATAACTGAGCCGGCGAACATTACAATATCAACCGAGACAGACCGGGAAACTTTGCATAACAAGTGCGAACGACTATAGTGCACGTCTCAATGGGGCGGGAGAAATACATGTTTCAATAATAGGAGAAAAAAAAAACGGCCGGTTGAAACCGACTGGAACGGAGTAGCATGGCGAAACGATCGTGTTGGTACAGAAAACGCTTTCGCCTTAATCACGCCATTAATCACCAAAAAGTCTGGCCTCATTCTTTTTTTTTCCCTGAGCAGAAGCAACTTCGCCGTTTCATACAGCTCAACCAAACATGTTTCATGTGTTTCTTCTCGGCACACGAGAACTTTTCCGCAACACTTCCTTTTTTTTACTTGTCGCTACAGGTTACCATTTAGATTAAAACTGCGGCCATGTAGTCGCACACCCTATTTCGTTCTCGTTAAGCAAAATAAAGTTGAGACATCGAGCAAACCATATAGTACAACACAGACTGCGGTCTCCTATATAAAAAAAAAAATAAGAAGAGACAGAGAGAATAAAAACAAAGACACCGGCTAAAGTACACGGTCTAGCAAGGAATATTGCGAAACAAACACACCAGTCGATAACCGCACACCCGAGCCCCGTTTCCACAGAGTTCCGGCCGCTTCTACAACGGTTTGCGGCAGCCCGCTAATTAAATTTCACTCGCAAGCTCCCGCGACGTCATCGTTCGCTACGTTTCGTTCCTTTCTTGCTCAATTTCTCCCCTCGGGCGCCGATATCTGTGGCGAGGCAGGGGGGCGTCGGAAGCGCGGGGCACTTCGCGCGTTCGCACCCGCTTATTAAAAGAGGCACAAACCCGACACCTGATTACGGCGACGCTTGCGAAGCCCGCGACAGGACAGGGCAATCGGTGAAAAAATAACGACAACAACAACGAAAAAGAAAGAAACACGAAACGCGCGGTTCGGGTCTCTTCCTCTCTCCGGCAACCGCAAACATACGCGAACCCGATGGACAAAGCGGTCATTTCACCCGTTGCGGTGTGGCGCAGTGGCTGCGCCATTCTGCTACTGAATCCGAGGTCGTGTGTTCGAGTGCCGACCGCGATACGGCCGCATTTCGATGGGAGCGAAACGAAGAATAGAAAGAAAGAAAGAAAGAAAGAAAGAAAGAAAGAAAGAAAGAAAGAAAGAAAGAAAGAAAGAAAGAAAGAAAGAAACGACGCTCTTGTACAAAGATTCAGGCGCACGTTAAAAAAAAACTCTGAAAGTCCCGATTTGAGCCGGAGCGCTACGTTATACTGCATCCCTCATAGAACCCCACTGAACAGTTTTTAAAAAAATAATTAAAGCAAGTGTCCTGTCCGGCGCGGAGTGCGCCAAAACAGCAGCGACGCGGTGCGCAAAAGCGATATCGCTATACCGACCATGCAGGGGATTGAAAGTCATCGCAAAAAAAGTAGTCGTACACCTATATAGTGTCACAACACTATTGAACCAAGGTACGCATATGACTGCTCGCCGGAAGCGACGAAACTATTGCACTCAAATTTTGTGTAAGGGTAGAGCTCGGCGGCGTTTCACGCAACGCGATGTAGGTTGCATTAGCTGCGCAGAGTTTACAAAAGAAAAGTTAAGCTCGAATTCGGCGCCGTCTGCACCGAGGCCAAACCGCTGCTCATATAAATCGAAACAATCTAAACAGAATGAGCGAGAAACAGATTGTATGACTTCATTGCAGAAACAAGCAGCCCGCTTTTCCCTTCCTTCCAGCGGCGCTTCACCGATAAGACAGAAAACAGAGACACAACAAAAAAGAAAACTTGTCAATCGAAATCGCGCCGTAACGCCATTGACAATGCGTTAATAGCCGAACTTTTACTTCCGATAGCAAATCTTTACATTTACTACAGCTTTTACTCGCGAAAGCAAATCATACTTATTTTTCGCACTAATTGCTGAATTTTCTTGTCTGGAACCTGTTCTCGGTCATATGTGCCTCCGATGCAGCAAGTTATGGTCGAGTTATCGTCAGTGAAGGCTTGCGTGCCATGCGTCTAACCAACCATTCAAGAAAATTTCAAAAAAAAAAGAGGGAGGTGGGGGGGGGGGGAGGTTGGCGAAAAGACGCAGGGTCGATATCATAGGTGGTGCCACAGTGTCGCGCCACATATACAAGGTGCCTCAATGCTACGTGCATCGAGGCACCCTATAGCGCCGCATGGCGCCGCAGTAATCGCGGCAGTTTCACCAAGGCAGGCGCAGCAGTTGAGCCTACATAGGTGCGCACACATCAATCACCGTGCACCCGAAGCGGCGACTGATGAAACAGCACGCGCATCAACTGCGCCGTGTGCAAGGAAACGGCGAAGCTTAATTGCTCTCGATGAGGCGTTCGTGCGAAAAAGGTTTCAGTTTATCCACCTTCCTTATTTTTTCTTTACATGTAGTAGCGCCAAAGAGATCAAAATCATCCCAGACCCACCCCCTACAGCGCCTTTCGGGACCCACTGTGCAGTTTAACGACGCCAAACCCCACAAATCAATCTAGTCGGAGGAGGGCCAAACACGACGGAGTGCGCAGAGACAGCAACTAATGGGAAGCGCGATGGCGACTTATAGTCGCGCAATTACTTTCGCTCAGTTTACTGCGCTGTTGTACGAAGGACAATGAAAATGAAGGACAACGAAGGAATGAAAGAAACTGACACACACGGACGCGAGCGAAACGCATATGCGTGTCAGTTTATTTAATTTCGTCCTTCGTGCAACAGTTTAGCGCAGTAAGCATAACGATTACATAGCAACTATCCCCAGTCGAAGCCTTATACTGCCTGCACGCGTAATTAATTATGCCAAATACCCGCGCTTCTCTGCATCACAGCTGCTCGCCGTTTGCTTTCCCAGCAGAGAGAAAAAAAAAAAAAAGGAACCTCGCGCGCCCTAAAATTAAGAAAAATAAAGAACAAAACGAAAGCACACGCTTGCCTTTGGTGTGGTTCAGGCCGCGGAGGAGAGCGCCAACCGCGTCGGCACCAGGTATGACGACGCTGGGATGGGGAGCGTGCGCGGACACAGCGCGGGGAACGTGATTAACTCTGACACAGCCGGGAGCTAATTGCTTTATGATAAGCGAGGGAGCGGCAGGAGGAGGAGGAGGAGGAGGAATCCACTCTTCTTCCCTGCGTGGTTGCAGGGGACGGAATGATGAATATGGTGGGCGACGGTTTGTTTATCGCGTAACGACATAACGAGTGCCCGACGGCCAGCAGGCACGCCGATGGGAAAGAGAGCGAGCGGGCAAGTTGTCACCACCGCCCGCGCACCGAAATCGGGACGAAATATTCCGGGACGCAGAGGGCTGCGTGCGAGAGACGGGCGACGGTCGCCCCGAGGGAGGATGACGCACAGAGAGAGCCGCTGTGTTATGCGGTGCTGTAGGAGTTGGAGGCGATCCCACCGCTGTCAACCAGATGTAGGAGTTGAGGAGGACATCGGGGTGAAAACTTTGGGATCGCCTCCAACTCCTACAACTGGTGGCAGCGGTGGGATTCGATGTGGTCTGGGGAACTGGAAGTAGCCTCAGGAAAAGGTCCCGTATCTAACAGTGCCAGGCCACGTGTTGAGCGAGTCGTTGGAGCGGCGCAGTTGGCGTACGCTGTTGACACGGGCGCTTTCCTAACTGTATACACACGCACGGGGGCCAACGCGAAGAGCCGATTTTGTGACTCGGCGTCGCGATCGGTGCTGTATACGACGTGCACGGTACATACTGTCAACAAGACGTCCCGTAGCACGCGCGCCAAAAAGGAGGAAAGGGAGCTGCGCGGCTAGATGTATTTCAGACGCTTGTACTTGTTTATGGCAAATCAGCTCGGCGACAATCTGTCTGGTGGAGGGAGGGAAGTTCAGGAAGGGTAGAAATTTAAAAAAAAGAGAAGAATAAAAGTAAGAAAAGAAGCAAAGAAGTCGTCCAACCGACATTTGCGCGAAGCTAGCTCCAAAGAAAACGCGTGCGCGTTATTCGGAAAGAAAGTTTCGCGCGCAGTCTGAATAAAAAAATTCGTCCTGGTCCGTGGATTCACCGGTCCCGGGTTCAAACGTCAGACTTAATTGAATCTGCTTCATCTGCGACAGTAGAACAGAAACCATTACGGGGTTTCTTTTTAGAATATCTCTGATGTCCACAGAACCACAGGTTCCAACAGAAACCAGAAATGCATTCTGCTGAAAACCATTTGTGCTTCTTTTTAGCTTTGTGCTACTCTCAGCCAGGCGTCATATATATATTTTTTTTAATTCTCGTTCACTTGTTTTCTTGCTCCATTAATTTCTTTGCTAGTAACGAAGTTAGAAGTCAAGGGTCATAACCAGTGCTTGTGTCTGGCAGAAGTCGACCAGGGTGGAAACTAGGGTGCCTGCCACCTAACCGGGGTGAGTCAACAGCTACAACTGATGGCCACGATCATGGTGATCCCAAAAGCACTGGCACATGTACCTTCAAAGGAGGAACAGATGACAATATCGCTTATTTAATCTCGCTGCTCATTCGCGACTGTCTTCTGCACCGCCGATAGTGTGCGGCGACATTTTTTTTTCTTTTTTAAGACCGAAGCTTTCCTTGCGTACTACCTCGGACTTCGCCTATTATCTGTAAAGCTTCGCTTCTCATAGATTGCAACATGTACCTTGGATTTGCATATTTTATTTTTCTTATCCGCTCATGAAGAGCTCGCATTCGGGCCCGTACAACCCCCTGCCTCTTTTCACCTTTGTTATATTTCTCGTTCTTTCTTTCTTCTTCTTTTTTTTCAGGTTTTCCAAGTGCAGGGGCACAAAGATCGGAAGAAACGAGCCCGGGCAACATGCAAACCATTAAAAGGTGCAGTCAGAGTACCTATACACAACGTCGCCTGCAAGTGCAAGTGTCCGCGTTCCTGACACTCATCGGCGCCTCGTTAACGAGCTAAACAAACTGCGAAACACAACACAGACACAGAACCAAACAACATCGCAAGTGGAAAAAGTACGAGCTAACGAACGGCTGGGCTCCATACTCTGGCGATACGATAGAGATAGAGAGAAAAAGAACGGGTGGGGGGGGGGGGGGTGGGGGGGCGTGGAGAGGTGATATATTCAAACGATCCAGCGCACGCGCTCATTAGTCGAACGCTCCAAGACGCGCAACAAGCAAGTAAATCGAGACGGCGCCACCTCTGTGGACGCACACGTAGCAGCGAGGAAGCTATAGCAAAGAGCCCGCGCGAGCTCATCAACACCACCACTCTTGCCGCACTTTCCACTCCACGCGTGCAAACTCGGCCGAAAGCAGCAGCAGCAGCAAGATGCGGAGGATGGTTCGGTGTACGGCTCGCCCGAAGCAGGAGCAAGACGTCGCGACGCTTGCTAATCACTTCCGGCTTGTGAGCGGCCACGTTCCTGTTGACGCCGCCGTCCTTCCGGAGGCGGCCAGTGCGCGAACCCCACGCACGAGCCGCGTGAGCTCGGGGCGGTGTAAACACGGGCCGGGCCCGACGGCCCTGCGACGGCAACCCATCCAGACACGATTGGCAGCGAGGCGGGAAGAAAAAAAAAAGAACGTGGCAAAACTGAAGAAGGATTGAGAACGCTGATGACACGACGAAGTGGCGGCTTAACTACAGATAACAGCTTTAGGAGGAAGGCTGGGAGAGTTCCGAATTCGAAAAAAAAAAAATCTCGCTGCTATTGCCGTTCGCGTCTGTAACCTGCTCTCTCTCTCTCACACACACACACACACACACACACACACACACACACACACACACACACACACACACACACACACACACACACACACACACACACACACACACACACACACACACACACATCTTGGACTAAACGAACCTGCACGTTGCAATCATGTTTGCTTCGCTTCACACGACATTATCACTATTGTATGTATGTTAACGTACTTACATAGCAGCACGGCAAGGTATACGAGCACGAAAACAGGGGGCCAGGGTCCATAAAGGCGTTTCCGTTTCTCTCCTTAAGCACACGTTCTTGAAATGTCAAGAGCACGATGTCGTCGCCAAACCTCCCCCCCCCCCCACACGTACACGATCAGAGTGCATCTAGAAAGGCGTCCTCCTTCTACGCTTCGAAGTCGAAAACGATTACGCGTGTGAGAGAGCCCGCGGAAAGAGAAGCGCTCCTTTTCCCCCATGCCCGATTCGATCCCAGCGCAGATGAAAAACGATGCAACTCAATTAGCGTACAGCGAGACACGGTCGCCATTCTGCAGCAAGTCGCAAGCAAGTAAACCACCCGCTGTAACTCGCGTTTAGTTTTCGTCGCTCCGGTGGTGCATAAAAACAGCAAGGTTGTGCTTGGGACGAAGCATTCCTCCTTTTCTTTTTCTTATGTGTCCGCTACTCCCAGTGCCATCCACTATTGCTATAACTTCTAAATACTCTCGAAGAGTAATTCAATAGGGCCAACGACAGAGAGATTTCTTTTTCAGCCTGCCCGCGCGTCCTGAAAGCGCTCACGGTGTACCGGTGACAGAAACAGCCGCCCAGCTGGTGGCGCAATCTTTCGGTGCTCAGTTCAAGTAAAGTGCGCGCGATAGCGTAACAATTGTGTTCTAGCTAGCCGCTGGCGCAAGGACGTCGGTAGAAACAACCATTGACGCATAAATGGCTTTTGTATATATTTCTTTTTGTCGCCTCTTCGAAGTCTTCGCAGCCCTCATGCAACACACACACAACACTCTAGGAGTGTTGTGTGTTGTTGCACAAAGTGTTACAAGAAGGTGCTACTGCCGCCGCGTACGTTTTACGCTAGCACAAGAACCTACAGGAGCAAATATATCCACAACAGTACGATGCAGCAACCACAAAAGTCCAGAGGCGAGTCAGACAGAATGCCAAGGATATCCACCTATCCACGACCAACGCAACCTATTACAGACTAACCACAACGTTACCAAGACGAGTCTCGTAGTTACTAAAGCTCCTCCATCCGCGCGTCAACGCGGCTTTTTGCGAAAACGCGTATGGAGGGGCTTTAGTAGCAACAGATCCTCCCAAAGCGCGAAGCTGTTCCCGTCGCGATCCCGCAGAAACAACGCTTCCTCGAAATCCAGCACGAAGTGGTCGATTCGCGCCCAAGCCGAGAGAGAAAGCAAAGCGTGCCTCTCTGGCAAAACGTTCCCCTCGAAAGTCGTCCTCGTCTTTTTTTGCCAACCGACGACGCACGCGTGAGAAAATTGACCGGTGCCCCCAATGTACGCAGCGTCCCGCTGGCCGCTAGGCTTCCCTGGCGAGGACAACGACACGTGTCACTTCGCGGTCCCTTTAAAGGGAAATAAAGGAGATGGAAAGAAAAAAGGGGGAGGGGGGCAACCAGGTGTTCAAAGAACGGAGGGCGGTTTCCGGGAAACGCGCAAGGCACCGGCGAAAGAATAACAAGCGGGCGCGCGTTATGGAGGGAAACCAGGTTAGGGCGCACGCGCCGTAAGCGCGAAGGCGGGAAAGAGTTCGGCGCCATGTTAGCGGGTCCGGCCGGCTGCGAAACCACTCGAAGAAGCTAGAAAGGGCGCACAGTTGAGCAAGCAAGACGAAGAAGTAAAAAGGAGGAGGAAGCGAAAACCCGCTAGGCGGGGGCGTCAGCGGCGACAGCTGCATTGCCCTCTCCTTCTCTCCCAATGGCCGGTGGGCCATCTGTCATGCCAAGAAGGGCCGGCGCGGCCACTGACATTCGCCAAAGAAAAGAGACACGAGGAAGAGAAGGCAGAAAGAAAGAAGAAAGCCGCCACGGGGAACTCTGAGCAAACGCGTTCCAGGAACGACGTACGTACGTGGCCGACAACGCAGAGCGGCGGGAACGCGCGCTGTCTCGATCGGCACGCGCTGTATTTCGGATGCCGTGCGTCACAACCTACGTGCAGCGCGGCCAAATCTACGGGTCGCCTCGGCCAATCGGGAGTGAGAACTAGCGTGAGATCGGCTCGTAAGTTCGCAACGATGTGCTGTGATGTTATGTATAAAGTCCAAGGGAGATAACACCGTAGCCACGCGCCGTATGCTGTATGTGCGAGTGAAAGCTTGCGAGGGTGACATGGCTCATCTCGCGCGCGCAAGGGAGGAAACCGCGGAGGAAGCGCGCGGTCTTCCGTCACGCGCAAGGTACCGGGAGAGGATGGGTGGGGGGAGGGGGTTCTACTCCGGCTGCCGCCGCGCGAGCCTTATCTTGAAAGCTGTCTGCGATGGGGTTAAAGCGCGGCGAGTGCCGATAGCTTCGTGCGCGCTGTGTTCTCGCAGCTTAGTTCGAGTTGAAGCGAGAGGCAGCACAAACGTCAATTCACTCACTGCTGCTGCCGCACTTTCTCACTTGTGCGCGCGTGACACCATGCTTGTTAGTTTATTTAGTAAGCGAATGTTTATCCTTACTTCGCATAGCTGTCTACCAATATGCGATATCGCAATCGAAGCTTCGCCTCTCGGTTCGCAAAGCTTAATTACTTCAGCTGGACTTTCGGATAAACTGTCCTGCACTTTCGCTCTCACGGGAAAGAGAGTCGTGCTTATCGCAGAACGCGCCCACAAGAAAGGGAGAGTGGACAAGCGCATCCGATTTTCATAAAGGTAGCGACGTTGTATAACACGTCGTCCATTGAAAATCTTCCAAGATACAACACCAGTCAAACTGAAGAATCAAAAATGGATTAGCGCCAGACAAGAAGCCGTGCCTCTCGCATGCCACGGTTCACTCCTAACCGCGCAGCCTATTCTCCTTCTTCTCCGTTCGGCTGACGGAAATCATACGTTTCGCAGTACTGCACGGAACTGCTGAGATCGAATAGGCATGCACGGAGCCGAGCCGAGCGCAGCGACGACGCCGTTGTGGGACCTCGCGTCGTCTTCTCGTGGAAAGGCGTCAGCGAAAGGAAAGGCCGACGGCGGATGATGGACGACGGGGGTCAACACTATGCGGCGCCTGTCCAGACAACCCTCCCACCCCCACCCCCCGCAGCCCAGCCTTACGCACACATCATTTTATGCTGGACAAAATGGCGCAAACCGGCGTTTCTCCGTATCGGCACATTTGACGAATTGCACGAGGAGCTTTCTTCCTCGACATCGCGCCTGGCTCCATAGCGCTACACTTTCTCTACAGGGAAACATGCTACCCTTTCAATGGTATGCGGTACTCGTTTCAGAACATACATACCAGCGAGCGGACACTTAGAGAGCCTTTTCACATATTCCAGCGGCGATGCCCGTTGCATTCGCAATGATATGCACTTGCAAGTGCTCCGTGGTGGACAGCAGTCGCCACAAGCTCTAAAGGAACGGAAAATGAATATGTTCCCCCCCCCCCTTTTTTTTTCTTTTTCTTTTTTCTTGTTTGAGCAGGCCGATATCTTGTATGTATTGCACCGATAAGCTAAAATGACACCACACCGCTTATTTACTCATAGCATAGCTCATAGACAACGCGCCTTCGGCGACCGACGGAGCCAAACTGAACACAGGCTGTGACGATGGACCATGCCCGTTCTCCCGCGGCCCGAGACTACAGTGAACTAGAGGGCTTCATTCACTATACCGAGACGGTGCGGCAGTACACGTCACGCCATTGTTGGCGCAGTGCCCTCAATGAACAGCGCGCGGAGCGGGGTGGTTGGGGGGGGAAGAGGGGGGGGGTGCTTTGGATGCACGCGCGTTGAATAATTAGAGCGCAAAACGGCTTCCCAAGCGCCGGAAAAGCAGCCCACGTACGAGACGCGCTGGCTGAATTTGAGCGGTGCAGCACCGCAAACATGCGTGTAATTGCGCAGAATTGCGGCGATGAACCGTATATTTACTCGCTTAAGGCTCACGCTTCTCTACGGAGTCCGGTGCTTATATGAGATCAGCTCGTTCGCGTTGATACGGAGTATTGACGATGCGTACCGACATTAACAAAAACACCACGCCACGATTATTATTATTATTATTATTATTATTATTATTATTATTATTATTATTATTATTATTATTATTATTATTATTGGTATTATTGTTCGTTGATGTGCGGCATAATGCCGTAATGAAATCATAAGCAAGGAGATCGTTTCTTGAAGGTACAGCAACAACGACCTATCAAATTTGTTGCCCATGATATATATATACATATACATATATATATATATATATATATATATATATATATATATATATATATATATATATATATATATATATATATATTACACTATATAGTATAGTAATATGAAATATTACTATACAGTATAGTACATATAGTACAATAGTAAATATACAGGGTAAAGTAACATATCAATAAGCTTTAGCAGGTGCAATATTCGAGCGTTAAGCGGTACCCTTAGGATCCAGGAAACAAACAGCGACAGAACAAGACAACATCTACCACGAGCCAGAGGAGCACTTTCCAGAGGAGTTCTCTGCACGGTCCTACAATGTTAAGTCATGTGTAAAAAAAAAAAAAAGAAAGAAACCTGTCAATTTGCGAGAGTGGTTCAGTGGTAAGAAGATGTTATTTTCCATGGCTCATATTACAACGCTGATGAACCTCCAAGTACAGCTTTAATGAACTCCCCCACCAACGTTGAACTTCGCTTTCTTTGTTGCACCCGTTGATGCTAGTGTTATAGTGTCCCAAGTGTCCCAAGTTATAAGCTCCAAAATGAGGGGTGACCGAGGTGGGAGGGGGGTGGGTGGAAGGACGTGCTTGGCTCACGAGAGCCCGGGTCTTGCGCAGGTAAATACGGTATACGCCTTCATTCTGCTGCATTGCGGCGGGATGCAGTCTCGCTTTTTGAGCTGCTTAGTTCAGGCACCGTTGGCGTAAGGGGCCTGTTAAACCAATTCCGACGGGCCGGACTCCTGAGCCACAGCTGCGCAGGAAAGGCAGGCAGCACGCTGCTTTCATCTCAACTGGGGACGGGCGAGGAGTGTACGTGCGCATAACAACCTTTAATAAAGCTCGGAGACGACGACTGCCACTACTCGGTTCTAGTAGGGCAAGCACGGGAACCTGCAGCCTGTCTGTTAGGGCGGCCTATATTCTCCGCAAGCATAGTCACGACAGTCGTGGCCCCTCAACAGTGCATCCAAACCAAGCCAAGCCAAGGAAACTCGGGGCACACTTGGCAAGCAGCCTACCAAACAAGAAAAAAAAAGAGACAGAAAACATCAGCTCATCGAAGACTGCCATCACCCGTTAAGGGGGCGTGAATTTACAAATCTAACACATGCGGTTCAAGTATTCCCAACTCCCGAATATAGAGGGAGAAAGAGAGAGTGTGTCTGCGCGTGTGTAGGCGCAACAGACAGGAAAAGAAATCAAGACTCGAAATACTACTTCATCAACCAAGACTAGCTTCAACTTTAGTGCCCCTTTAAACTTCCTCCCTCTCTCTTTCTCTCTTCGTAAGCAACACCAAGGCCACACTGGAAGGCCCTGTCACCCTGCTCCGCGCTCAAAAGTGCCCAATTCACTCGATCGTGGCGACAAGTCCCTCGCTACTTAGTTTTTAAACAGTTTCCAAAGCGAGCGACCGTTTCGAGAAGGGCCGTACGTTATCGGGACAGTCGGAAGGCTCGGCGAAACTTCATCAAAACGCGGGGCGCCCCTCGCGCCCGTATCTCCCGCTATCAGTTCCGTTGCTGCCACATGTGTCTTTCTTTCTCCGCTCTCCCTTATCCGCGCTGTTTTTTCGTCGCGAAGAGAAACGATCCATTCATGGACTCGCAACCTTATCGCTTCCGCCGCCTGGAATGTGTGTGCCTTTTGAAACTACACCCTTTTGTCGAAGGTTGCAGTCATGGCGAGAACCATTCACGACGGCTCAAAGCAGTCGGGAAGAGGACACCGACTTCTGTTTCAACGCGTTGATTTCTTTTGCGAAATGAATGCGTACTTTTATTTCAGCGTGCTCTGTTCGAGAGCCTTGGATTTCGGTGCGTTAACAGTCCTTTCTTGTTAAGACGAAGCTTTAGCTCGAGTGCTCCTAAATACATGTAAAAGGAGAACTCATCTTTCTCGGCAACCACAGCACCAAATTTGACGACGTTTGTTGCATTTAAAAGTAAAACTTTATTTATGGTGACTGTTGGTTTCGAATTTCTGATTTAGGTCGTCAATTTGTTATTAAAGACTGGCAAACATCGAAAATTTTCAGAAAACGAGACTATCAAGATTACAACTCTAACTCAGCAAGGAAACATGATACCACAATTCTGTGAATTGCATCTGATGGTACATCTAAAGCGGACAAAATTGATATGTTACTCACGAATCTAAAGAAATTCAATAATATAGACATACAGCTTTTTTCAGAACCCCTGTACACAACCTAACAAATTCACGTAAGATATAAAGTGACATATCAAATTTGTCCGCTTTGAATGAACTAATGGATGCCGTTTACAGAACAGCGATATCTGTTCTTACTTATGCAGAGCTCTAAATTCATAAACTTCGTGCGTCTATCTTCTTCGAGCTTTCGAATTTTCGAAAATCCTTTTCACAAGATTCGCCGAAATGCGCCGAAATCGGCGGATTTGACCGGAAGTCCGCTTGATGTATTTCCATCATCCGCCTCTGTTTCCGGTCGCGGGCAGCTATGGACGACACGGAAAACGTGGACGCTACGTCGTGCCGTACGTTTTTTTCTTTCTGCTCCCGGACAGTGACAGCTCCGACTCGGACACTAGTCCACTGATGATTCTTCCGACACGGAAGAAAAACAAACGCACGGAATGCTTGTGCGGAGGCTCGAGCCACGGTAATGTTGGGATGATCCACATGACGGTGGTGATGGTGATGAGGCCTACCCGATGATCCACCTCTAGCCTAGTGCCCTCCTCTCACTTGGTTTCCCTGCACTAAGTGCCCACGCGGGAGCGCACGCATTCCATTCACAGATTTGGCGAGAGCGATCT
Organism: Dermacentor albipictus; assembly: GCF_038994185.2. Taxonomy (NCBI): domain Eukaryota; kingdom Metazoa; phylum Arthropoda; class Arachnida; order Ixodida; family Ixodidae; genus Dermacentor; species Dermacentor albipictus. The sequence goes on along the minus strand of NC_091822.1, from coordinate 107,695,039 downwards.
CAGTCGGAGCTACGCGCTCCGGTCGTGGTCGGGCCGAGCACTGGCGATCTTCCATTTGAACTCACTGTAAGTGCCAACAAACCTCAACCAGGAAGTTTCACAACGAACGTCCAACTGTTTCTGCACAGCAACGGCAGCCCTTTGTCCAACGCGGCGGCAGATATGGGCTACAGTTCGCACGGTTCCGACACGCGCGGCGGTCGTCACGCCGGGAAAGCGCTTGTTCCTGCCCGCAGCACAACGCTTCTTAAGGGTAGGGGCACGCACGAACAACAAAAGCAAACAGAAAAAAAAGAAATAAAAAACCCTGGCCAACGCACACCGCCCGCGAACGCTACACCGTCAAAGGAAACAACACGGTCCTTTATTCCGAAAACGGGAGCGCGGCTCGAGCGCTCTACGCCTCGTCGCACGACTGGGAATGGGCTGCAGCGGAGGCGCGAAAGTGGCCATCATCGCGACGACGTAACGCTGCGAGCCATTCGGAACACGCACGCTGTAGGGCAGTGTGCGCACGTATACTACGTACCACACGCTACAAAGACGCGTCTTCACACACACACACACGCGCGCGAGAGATACGTCCAGACGGAGTCTTTCACGCCGTCTGCCACCGCCGTAAACGCACAAAAAAAAAGGAACAAAAGCGACCATTACGCGTACGCTATAGATGCCGTCTACGCTGCGGCATTTCGTGAGTCAGCTGACCGTTGGTCGACCGCCGGCGTCTGAGAGAAAGAGGGAGTGGGAAAGGGGCCGTGCGCTGAGAAGACGAAAGCACGGCCGCCAGGGGAGGGCGGGGAACGGAGGGCAGTAGAGAGGGCAGTCGTGGACGCGGCGGAGTGGCGGGGCGTGATTCGACAGAAGACGGCGAAACGACCGACCGGCCCGCCGACCGTGTGGCGCGAGGCCTAGTTTCGCGACTGCCATTCATACGTGACGTGGCCCGCGTACGTACGGTCGCTCACAGCGCTGTCACGGAAGGAAGGAGGGAATGAGTGAGGAGCCAGAAAAAGACCTCGTCGGCACTCTCGGCGCAGTGCAAAGCTTAGGGAGCTTTAGGCGCACGTTAGGTAGGGCTGCAGACGTTCTAAATCAGCCGTCCAGCGCACAGAGCCTTGCTCAGCATCTGTGGTGGTTTGGGACGTTCAAATGAATCAATGAACGAATGAATCTATTTTTCGAAACCACTAGGAGACATAGTGAAAGCAGAAAACGACACGTGATGTAGCCGATTCGAAGGGCGGCCCAGAAATTTTTGAAGCGGAGCATGCGCGTTATTAATATTATTGTTATTATTGAAATGAGAAGAAAAGAAGCATATTTAGTCCCGAAATAATGCAGACGGCCACTATTTCTCGCAGTAGCAACTAAAAGAAAATAATTTAGGTTTCGAATCCATGGCGCTATCTCTTTCACTGCGCCGAAGGGGACGTAAAACAAAAACAAAAAAAAAGCGAGGGGGGGGGGAGGATTTAATAGTTCACCAATTTTAGCCTACATGGAAAGCAACAAGAGCTAAAGAAAAATCAGTCTGGAGCCTCAGAGTAATAACAATAATAAAAAATACTAATGTTGACGTATTTGCCTTACGAGTAAAATGCGAAAAAGAAAAATGAAATAACAACGCGTAGGGGAAGAAGGTGCAGGCAAATTCGACAGTCTCTTGACTTGTACGCTGTTATAACAGCCACGAATCCCGTAGAAACCTCTGTTGACTTTTGTGCTCATCCTCGCAACGAAAGCCGGTGCGTCCCGCACGAACGGAGACCGAACGCTAAGTGCTTGCAAGTTAGACGGTTGCGCCAGCTATCGTCGCGGTTATAAGAGGCGGGCTGGGGGCGACGAGAAAGGAAATAAAATCGGGGAACAGCGGCAGGCGAGGCGCGATCACCGCTGGGCCACACGAACGATAAAGCAAGGCGCCCACGTGTTTCGCAACAAGGTTGCCGCCGAAAAAAGTTACCGCCACGGGCTTCGCCAGGCAGCGGGTCGCCTATACCAGACCGACCAGCAGCTCGCAACGCTATACATACTGGCTGACGCCACCATCCGGCAGAGGTCGCTAAGTACGCGCCCACTCGATCGGGCTCCACACACACACACACACGGGGCCTCAAGCTCCGCCGGCTGGCTACACAATGTCCAGACGGATTTATCGCGACCGCTGGTCCGTAAGGCCTACCCTGAACACTTTACTTCTGCACTTTATTTTACGCTATTTCTCTCTCTCATCTTCACGGGAAACGTCTGGAGGAACCAAATGCCTCTCCGTGTCACATGAACATTCGTCCATCCGCTCTCCTCTGTTACCCTCCTCGCCATAGACGCCATGAGCCGCGTGTCCTATTCGCGACCGTTCGAGATCGCGAGGCTGATTACGTCACTACAGTAGGAAGAACGTGACAAGCTGAAAAAAAAAAGGAGGATATGCGAAAGAACTTTCCTCCATCCCTTCCCCCCCTCACCACCCCCCCGGATGGCCAATAAGGAAGAGAGCGAAGGCCAAGGGCAAATCGACGGGGCAAATCTTGACCTTCTGACCTTTGCGTGCAGAGAAGCAGTGCGCATGAGGTAATCCCGGATCGATTCCCGCGGCCGATATTCAGGCTAACGTCGCCCCCCTCCCCTCTCCCCCAACCCCACCCAGCACGTCTTCCTTTTCCTTCGTAATACTTATTTACTTGTTTATTGCTGGCTATTGAAAGCGTTGCTGACAGTTTGACCAACCTCGGCGCCATGGATACACGTAATCTCACCATAAAAATGCATGCGGGACCTCGCCTTTCTTCGCAGGCGGCCACGTAGGCCGATATTTGCGCCCACGGTAATCGTCGATCGGTGTCGGTTACGTAAACTCAACGGGCATAGTCGTGGGATTCGCCAGAAACAAGCCATATAGAAAAAAAAAAAACCACGGGTAAGACCTACAAACAAGCACTAACGCTCGCGCTTCTGGGAACGCGAAAAAAAAAAATATCACCGACAGCCACGAAGGAACACAATTGCGCTATAGTCCCCTTTCACACCTATGAAGGGTATAAAGGCGCTGATAACTTCTCTATACGCTTTAGGCCACGTACGTTATATTTTTGCCGCACCAATTTTCTAGAAGTGATTCGCGCGTCCTTAGCACGCCCGCATAAAATTACAGCAGGTGTCTGCAGATTTGGTGGCATCGCGTTCAGCGCTGTCCCCACTTCTTCGACCTCTTTAAGTGTACCCCGACTCCGCTTTCCGATTCCCATCGGAATGCGGCCTCCGCCACCGGGTATCGCTCCCGCGACCTTGCGATCAGCAGCAGAACGCCACAATGAGTCACCTCGGCGGGTGGCTTCGGCTTTAGGAGCTGCCATTGTCCTCAATTTCAAGCACAAAGACAGTATTTGTCCAACACATTGAGTAAACTAGATGATCGTCCTGTGAGTGAAGACAGTATTAGAGCGCCTCCCAACCGAGCATCGGCTCAAAAGGCAGTGAAGGCACTTTTGTGTTTTCTCAAAACTTCTGGTTTGCTCGAGGAACTTTATTAACTCAAGTGTTGTCCGTACACGTATCTACACCTTCTCTCTCCCTTCTTTCTCTTCCCCTTCTCCCATCCCCCAGTGTAGGGTAGCGAACAAGACTATTGACTGGTTAACATCCCTGCGCCTTCCTGTATACTTCTCTCTCTCTCTCTCTCTCTCTCTCTCTCTCTCTCTGGGAGTTCTCATTCGGTATGTAGCGGTTCGGTTCGGTTCGGTAGCGGTTCGGTATAGTGTGTTGCGAAATCGCAACACGCTATAGAAGGCTTTCATTATGTCAAATTAAAAAAAAGTAGGCACCAAGACTCCGGCGGATGGCATCGCGACAAAGCGCCCGACAGAGACGGTGGAACTCCTCCTTTTGTCGCGCGGCGAAGAAGGCGAGAACAATGAATCGTTCCGCCAGACAGGAGTGGACCGGAAACAAGTCACGTTGCGCACGCCCGCTCGGGCTCGCGCCTGCCCAGAGGCCCCGAGACGATCGGTCGCAGGCGCCGAGACAAAGTATGCGCGTGGAGCTCTTGTGTGCGAGCGTGCGATGGGGGGAGTTTGCAAGGGGCGGGCGTGTATGAACGGCCACGATTGGAACGTGCATCGATGGCGAGCGCACCAGCTGGCGGCCTTGCGTGGAAGACGGCCGCCCGCCGTCTCGGACGTGACGTGGGAAGGAGACGAAAGTCGAGAGTCCCGTGCAGCACAGTGGCAACAAATGCGAGCGGGCCTCGTTTTGTTTTTGGAACCGGATTCATTCGACACTTCGCGCCGCCGGTACCGAGGTTACGCTACAAGCTTTCTATCGGTCCGTGCTCCGTACATGGAGTAATTTTAGTAAAGTAACTTGGCGAAAATTTGTGCACCGTGATCGTTCAACCATACGTGACAACGATCATGAATTCGTCTAATCATCTCTATTGCGCATTGTCGCTATAGGTTTGCGAGCAATCATATATATTTCTTAAGGCAATGCATTCCTGCACACATTCATAGTGAATGCTAGTTGTTGCATGAGCGCGATATACTGTTTGAAAATTACCAATTTGCGAAGTTACGAAGTCCATGGAAGACAGAAGGACGAAGGTAAGCCAAATCCAACCCATAATTCTCGTGCTGACTGAACCGCCCCATACTTGTAGCTCCTGTATTGACAATATATAATGCCACGTTTCTCTCACGCAGTTCTTGCAGCAAGCTGTCTGATACGGTCCGCTCACACGCTACCTTCTTCCACATTCAGTCAGTACAGCGTGCGACAACGTTGTAGATTGTCGGAGTCGCTCATTTAGCGTGGCTCTCTGTTCGTATAGACGAGTATGCTTGCTTGTCAACGAAAGAACACGTAGACTAACATGCTGCGAATCTGTGTCGCACTTAAGTGCCGTCTCACCGCCAAAGTCATGTTCTGTCTAGTTAAGACAAGAGATGCGGTCGCGTCTGGTGCTGCGGCGAGACATCCATGACACGTCTCCCAGATAGTACTCGCAGTATCACCTTCTGCAGTAAGTTGTAACAGATGTCAAGATAGAAAAATTATCGGAAGCGCGCGCCCTTTTTGTCTCGTTCCTTTGCTCTCGTTAGCCCAATGTTGCGCATGCAGTCAGCCATGCGTAAGCCGTAACTATATATACGTGCGTATAGCATAGCAAAGTCAACAGTCAAAAGGTTAGGCTTAAAGGATGACAGGTGCGAAGTACTATACCAACGTGAACGTCTTTGATTGCGTACCCTCATCTTCCCAAAACACCGACGTATATGTACGTCCACCGTGCAAAACAGTAACTGCGAAATGCGCCTGAGAGAACCGCCGTCAAATGCATCCTCCTATGCACCTTCTGGAAGAGCATTAACCCGTCGTTTCAAGCCACATTTTTCGTCCTATGTCACTCGCAAACCTCTAGTGCACCCTTTGCGATCCCCCCATCCTTTCCCCCCAGTCCATTTTTGGCGAGCCGTCAGCCAAGGGCCAAACGCGTCATCTTAAGACTGACATGCCCACCTTGAAGCGCCAGTTTTAGCGTCGAAGCTCCTTTAAAAGCAAGCCCCGCGTGCGTGAACGGTTGCGCCAACGGTACACAGCCGACCGCAGACCGCAGCCCCACCAGCTCATTACTGCAGCTTTCTGCAACACTCGTCGCCCGTCTCTCGTAGAAAGCCACGCGCGGAGGGCTAACGTTGCAGGGCCAAGGCTCGGACCACATTATTTTGCTAATTATGAGAGGCAGTCCGCACATACAAGGAAAGCTTAAGAAAAGAAAGCTTAAGAAAAGCTCTCCGATAACCACGGTCACTTGGCAACGAAATTAAACCAGCCGCTTATAGTCAGGTCCTGTAATGACAGATGCCATCTGCCATTATGCCATCTGCTCGTCAACCGGTGTCAACCGGTGGCTGTTCCGTATCAATATAACTGGCAGAAATGCGACACATTTGACAGACATACACATACTGATTGACAGCCGCAACCGGCAGCCTCGGCTGTAAGCGCACAGTCGACTTAGAGGGAGCGACGGCTCCCTCTAAATAGCAGAAGCAGATCTCGTAGGCTTTGTTTTTACTGGCTGCATGTTTTTACTGGCAACTGGCTACTGGGAGAAGCACGTCACGGCGGCCATGTTTTGGACACCGTCTCACACTGTACTCTGGTAATCTTTGCGTCGGGGTCGCTCCGGAAAGGGGGGGGGGGGGAGGCATCAGAGGCGGACGACGGAGAAATTTACATTTCCTCTGGTTCTCTATTCCGATTGGCTGAAGGGACCCGTAACTTTCACTGCAATGCGCGCAGTTTGGTGAAGGAAAGAACGTGTTGGCAAACTTACAGCTATGATTTTCCTCAAAGCGAATGTGCGGAGGGGGGCAGACGAGGCGGGAAGCTCGGCGACCTGCCGAAACGCTCTATTCCGGAACCTGTCACGGGCACGGGAGGGTGGCCGGGCTGGGTGGGTGGGGAAGAGAAAGCAAGGGGTCGACACGCGCGCGCAGAGACCGACAGGAAGCCAGCGTTATGACGGCGACGGCAGCCACCGGAGGAGCAGGCGAGCGCGGCCAGGCGTGGAAGGGGGGAGCATCCGGAGCGGAGACGGTGGAAACGACGGATGAACGTCGCCCAACCGTCACTTCTCGAAGGAGAAGCATGCAAGGAGGAGAACACCCTCGAAGACTGACTGTCGGGCCAAAGGGAACGCCGCAGATGACGTCACGCAGCGAGAGCGCGCCAAGGAGTTTCAGGTACGGAGGACACCGGCGAAAGCGCCGTCCAGCGCGATATGGACGAAGGCGGTCAAGAGGTCAGAGAGAACGGAGTAGGTCCGGGGGGGGGGGTTAGAAGTACGCGACATTGAAGACAAACCGCTATACGGACAAAGATATGAAACAGCAAGCCGAACACTAAGCGTTACCGTTCGAAGTTTTCCACTGTCGACCGAATGAGGCCGCGCATGTTCGAACATCCCACTATAGGGTAAGATACACAATGCCAAGAAGAAGAGCAGCACATATACGGTACGCAGAGGAAACGCCGGAAGCAGACAGCTAACGAACGAAGAAGAATCGACTCAATCCGCAACAATGGCACCGCGAGGCGTGCAACCATAGAAGGGCGAGCGCCTGCCGCGCTCGGCTCACGTGCAGCTGCGGCATCTCGTATGGGCGGCCGCATCCGGGGCGCGATCTCTCGAGAGCAGGCTGTAAAGAACGGCGAGTTGCGCAACAAGATTGCCACCTTGCCACCCGATTACGACAAGGGGTGCAAGACGCGCACCTACCCCTCTCCGTCGCTGCAGCTGCGAGGCGTTCAAAGAAGCGACCTTTGCGCTGGAATCCGCCGCCTTCCTCCAGCCCCTTCGACATTGTGACGGGACGAGTTTGGTGTGGGGACAATGATTCCAGAGTTCCTCAACGCGGAGCTGATCTGACACGCCTGAAGAAGCTACCGCGGGAACGTCTTATTTTTGCGCTCTCACGGTTCTGCATGTTGCAAAACAACGAGCGACCCTCGAGCGGCGTCGATTTTCCGGAACGGCACCACCTTCAACGCCGTCGCTTGGGCTTCGGAATGTGTGTGCCTTTGTGTCTGTAAACTGGTCTTCAGAGCAGCTGCGAGTTGGTGATGTGTAAACGAACAGCCGCCGCGTCGTAGGACCGGCGGATCGAGTGTATAAAAACTGTGGTTGTGCGAATGTTGGACACACTCTTCTTGAGCAGTCATGTTAGACTGAGTCACTTCTCTCATGCAGTCATGTTGGACTGTTACTCTTTTTCTCAAGCAGTCATGTTAGACTGAGTTAATTTTCTGTAAATAAACCCTTTTCCCTCGTTCTCGATGAGAAGCAGTTCTTCACTTCATCAACGATCTCAGCGTAAATAAGTTGGACGACGGCATGGGCCAGCTACCTTCGAATTCATGCCGTACTCCAATCTTGGCAAAGGACCACGGACGAAGGGATTGAGCCCCCAATCCTGACAACTGGCTGACAGCGGTGAGATGGACTTTGCGACATGGTGCTGTATCTGCGGTGAGTGCTTGGGTTTTGCTTTGACTCTCTAGGCTTCATTTTGTGGTTGTTCTGTTTAGAACAGTAGGGAAGCTAGATTGTTGTGTGTTAGCTAGGTTGCGTTTTCCTAGCTAGATTTAGAGAGCAGAATCAAGGCAGTAAAGCAGCAGTCATGGAGTTAAGGACATTGCTGAGAGACGAGTTGTTGATTGTTGGTGAGGAACTGGGCCTAGATGTACGCAAGGAAATGCTCAAATCGGAATTATTGGAGCTAATTTCCAATCAGGCCAGTGAGGAAGATATTGAAATAGAAATGGAACTTCTCAAAAAGAGAGAGAAACGGGAAAGAGAAAGAGAAGAACGGGACCGAGAAAGAGAAGAAAGGGACAGAGAAAAGCAAGAGAGAGAGGAACGCGATAAAGATCGCGAGTTTCAGTTAAGGAAAATGCAACTCGAACTTGAAAGCAAACGTTTGGAGATGTCTCAAGGAAGTGAAGGCGCTCTGGGACGATCAAGTGAGGCAGAATCGTACCGCATGGACAGGCTATTAAAGCCATTTGAGGTCGGGACCGACATAGGCTTGTTCCTAAGCAATTTTGAAAGGACTTGCGAGAAGATGAACTTCGGCCCGAGTACATGGCCACAGCGGTTGCTGTCTATGTTGCCGTGTGAGGCGGCGGAAGTAATCGCCAGATTGAGTGCGCAGGATGCATATGATTATGCAAAAGTTAAGGCTAGTCTCCTGAAGAAATACCGCCTTTCAGCCGAAGCTTTTCGGCAAAGGTTTAGGAGCACAGGCAAGAAAGATAGCGAGGGCTATCCGGAGTTTGCATATAGCTTAAAGGCCAACCTAGTCGAGTGGCTTAAAAGCGCGGAAGCGTACGACAGCAGAGACATGATCATTGAATGCATGTGTCTAGAGCAGTTTTACAAAACCATCCCCCAAGCTGTGAAACTGTGGGTGCAAGACAGAGGTAATGTAAACACTGTGGAAAGGGCGGCTGAATTAGCCGAGGAGTACGCAACCCGTAGAAAATTGAACGCCGAGGAGGGAAACTGGGACGGTCGAAATGGACCGCGGAAACCATTTCCGTTCAAAAAGGGTGCGCAAACGAGACGATCAGAGCCTGTAGACATGGCGGAAAAGCCCGCAGAAAAGAGCGAGGAGAAACTTAACGGAGAAACCGCACAAAAAGAACAGAAAAGAAAATTCGAATCTGTTAGACCAATTCGCTGTTACAAATGCCACAAACTGGGACATATAGCTGTAAACTGCGAGAAGCCTAGCGTAGTTTTTTCCTACGTGGAGGAAAAAGATGAGAATATGGAACTTTTAAGTCCGTATCTCCACAACCTGCAAGTTAATGGAAAACCATGCCGAGTGCTAAGAGACAGTGCCGCCACGCTGGACATTGTCCATCCGTCTTACGTGATGGTAGAGGACTTCACCGGAGAAGTAGCATGGATAAAACAGGTTGTAGAAGAACACAGCGTATGTCTGCCCATGGCCAAAGTCAAAATCAGTGGACCATTCGGGGAGCTAGAGACTGAGGCTGCAGTTTCCAAATTTTTGTCACTGCAGTATCCCTACATCTTTTCGAATCGTTCGAATCAGTTACTGCGTGACAGAGGGCTCAAACTGGGAGAGGGCATAGTACAGGCATTGACCAGAGGCCAAGCTCGTAAGATCGCGGCGCTTTCGGCTGAAAATGCTCAAGCTCCTACAGCTGAAGCAGAAAAGGGGATAGCTTCAATACCCGAATCCGAGCTAGGCCCGAGGGACAAAAGAACAGTTGAGGATAGCCTGCCAGTTGACCAGCTCAATGAGAGCGTAGCACTAGAGTGTCAGAGTTCTAGCCTGCAGGAAGAGCATGCAGACGCGCTCACAAGCGAGACAGGGTCGTTATTATCACCGGCCTCAAAGAACTTTGATCAACTCTTACGCGTGGATAGAGAGTCACTGGCAGCTGAGCAAAAGAATGATGAGAGCTTAGCTAAATTACGTGACACAGCTAAAGAAGGCATTGCTAGGCGCAACGTAACGATACATGAGAAAGGAGGTTTGTTGTATCGGCATTACAGAGATCGAAAGGGTAGGATTTTAGATCAGTTAGTCATACCTACTAAGTATAGGGAGGACCTTTTGAGTCTTTGTCATGGAAATGGGTGGTCCGGCCACCTAGGCATAAACAAATCAAAGGAAAGATTGCTTATGGAATACTACTGGCCTGGCTGTTTCAAAGATGTAGAAAACTTTGTAAGATCATGCGACGCCTGCCAGCGTTCTGGTAAACCAGGAGAGACTTGGAAAGCTCCACTGAAGGTAGTCCCCTTAATAACAGAGCCTTTCAGACGACTGGTAATAGACACGGTAGGGCCTCTTCCAAAAACAAAATCAGGCTACAGGTACTTGTTTACCATGCTGTGTCCGACTACCAAGTTTCCAGAAGCAATCCCTTTGAAAGAGCTCAGCTCCACCGAAGTAGTAGACGCGCTTTTGACAGTGTTTGCACGAGTTGGGTTTCCAGCCGAAATTCAGGCAGATCAAGGGTCAGTATTCACGAGCGCACTGACTTCCACATTCTTGCAAAAGTGCGGGGTAAAGTTAATACACAGTTCTGTCTATCACCCTCAGTCAAACAGTGTAGAGAGATGGCATTCGGTGCTTAAGCGAGTTTTGCGTGCGCTCTGTTACGAGCACAAGGAGGACTGGGAGAACTGTCTGCCGGCAACTTTGTTTGCTTTGCGAACGGTTCCACATGAGGCGACAGGGTTCTCACCAGCAGAACTAGTGTATGGGAGGACACTCCGGTCTCCACTGAGAATGTTAAGAGAGATGTGGAAAGAAAGAGGGGAGATTCCGACAGTGGTTGAATACGTGCTAAATTTACTGGAACGGCTAAGCGCAAACCAAGAACTAGTCGGAAAGAACATGGCAATAGCTCAAAAGAACGCCAAAGTCTATTACGACAAGAATGCGAGGCTTCGTACGTTTGAAGCCGGCTTAACGATGAAAGCGGAAAAGTGTAGCTTCGGTTGTTCACAGGTTACTTATCTGGGCCATGTTGTCGGTCAGGACATGAGACGGCCGGCTGAGCTGAAAATAGCTACGATTGGAGATTTTTCTCAACCGCGCACGAAAACGGACGTTCGTTCATTTTTGGGACTTGTGGGGTACTATCAACGGTACATTCCGAATTACTCGCAATTGGCAAGTCCATTAACAGACGCCCTCCGAAAGGGAGCACCGAGTAACGTACACTGGGATAAGGACAAAGAGAACGCTTTCCAAAGTTTGAAAACGCTATTGGTTTCTCGCCCTGTGCTTCGCGCGCCAGACTACACAAAGGAATTCATAGTTCAATGCGACGCAAGCGACAGAGGTATGGGCGTGGTACTTAGTCAAGTCGGCGACGATAACGAGGAGCATCCTATCCTCTACGCCAGCCGTAAACTAAATGTAAGAGAGGAAGCCTACAGCGCTTCAGAGAAGGAATGCGCTTGTTTGGTTTGGGCCGCCCAGAAGTTGTCGTGTTACTTGTACGGAGCGAAGTTCATCTTCGAGACCGACCACTGTCCTCTGACGTGGCTCAATCAAATGTCACACAAAAACGGCCGCTTGCTCCGATGGAGCCTCACTCTCCAAGAGTACAACTTCTCCGTTAGATATAAGAAGGGAAAGTTGCATAGCAATGCGGATGGTTTGAGCAGGCTAATTTGAATTCTGCGTTTGGGGGTCCCGCCTAAATTTTAGGGTTACTAGTGTTAATTTTATTAAGCGAAGAAGATCCCCTCTCATTTAGCAGGATTCCCTCCATGATTGCTGAATTTGTCAGCAGGAATTTGCTTCAGAAATTGGCATAGTGAAATGCAGCAATTTTTTTTTTTGTTTCTGCACTTATGTTGTTGTTGTTTTTTTTGAAGCCTAGCGAGTCTAAAGTGAGAGCTAATGCACGTCATCTCGGCGCAGAGCCGTGTTGTGGGGTTCATTTTGCAGTTGCCTGTCCTTGTTGGATGTTTTGGGGCGGTGACATCAATGCACAAGTGGTCGCTGCGAGCCAAGACATCAATCCCCCCCTGACCAGCAGCCGTTCTCTTCCTGCCTAGCGGTTGTCAGCGCTAGACAGTCGAGACTTTTCGGGCCATGGAGGCGCTGTAAAGAACGGCGAGTTGCGCAACAAGATTGCCACCTTGCCACCCGATTACGACAAGGGGTGCAAGACGCGCACCTACCCCTCTCCGTCGCTGCAGCTGCGAGGCGTTCAAAGAAGCGACCTTTGCGCTGGAATCCGCCGCCTTCCTCCAGCCCCTTCGACATTGTGACGGGACGAGTTTGGTGTGGGGACAATGATTCCAGAGTTCCTCAACGCGGAGCTGATCTGACATGCCTGAAGAAGCTACCGCGGGAACGTCTTATTTTTGCGCTCTCACGGTTCTGCATGTTGCAAAACAACGAGCGACCCTCGAGCGGCGTCGATTTTCCGGAACGGCACCACCTTCAACGCCGTCGCTTGGGCTTCGGAATGTGTGTGCCTTTGTGTCTGTAAACTGGTCTTCAGAGCAGCTGCGAGTTGGTGATGTGTAAACGAACAGCCGCCGCGTCGTAGGACCGGCGGATCGAGTGTATAAAAACTGTGGTTGTGCGAATGTTGGACACACTCTTCTTGAGCAGTCATGTTAGACTGAGTCACTTCTCTCATGCAGTCATGTTGGACTGTTACTCTTTTTCTCAAGCAGTCATGTTAGACTGAGTTAATTTTCTGTAAATAAACCCTTTTCCCTCGTTCTCGATGAGAAGCAGTTCTTCACTTCATCAACGATCTCAGCGTAAATAAGTTGGACGACGGCATGGGCCAGCTACCTTCGAATTCATGCCGTACTCCAATCTTGGCAAAGGACCACGGACGAAGGGATTGAGCCCCCAATCCTGACAAGGCGCCGCATGCAGGCGGCCATCGGGCGGCAACACGATACACGGCGCGAGACGCCCGGTCATGAACAAAGTTGCGCACATGCATCGCGGGTCGTACGCGCGTGCAAAGGCGCAGGACGCAGCGGCGGGACTCGTCGCCTGGCAACCGAGAGCCGCCTCCACTCAATACGTATGCTCGCGCTTGGCTCCTGCGTTACAGCGCAGCTGCTGCGTACACAAGAGCGTTCACCCCTGTCGACGGGCTTCCGCTGGATGCTCTTGCGGAGTCGAAAGGTGAAACTACATCACCCACGTGGTAACGAGAGAGAGAGTGAGTGCCTGCAAGAGAGAACGGAATCCAAAGGGAAACGTGAACGGACGAGAAAGAGAGAGAGAGAGATAGCGAGAGAGTGAAAGTTGGACGTCGGAGAGAAAACCGGTGCCGGTAGGCAAGAGCGGCGAGCTGCGGGCGTCCAGGCGACATCAACAAAAACAAGCAGCCTGAGGAGCCTGGAGCTGACTAATGTTCGCCATGTGACGTCTATCCGCACGCCGCCGCGAACGCCAACGCCTTCAAGTCGCCGCGCCCTGACGGCGGTTGCTGCGGTGTTGGTGGGCAGACAGCAAGCGGAGGGCCAGGTCAGGTCGGCACGGAGACGCAGAGGCAGACCAGTCGGCGTCCAGCCCCTTTGCACCAGCGGGGTGGCGGCGGCAGGGCCATTCGTTTCGCAGAGCCCCGGGCCACGCGTATGCGCCGCAGTCACGCAGCCGAACCTCCGAGATTCATTTCGCCGGTTTATGCATCGCCCACTCCGCAGTCTATAAGAAAGCGCGCCTGCGTCCGCGTTTAACCGGCTGGTTAAGGCTTCTAGGGAGACACTTTTGAGTTACAGTTTGATGGATCACGAAGTGCCGCCCACTTCGGCCGCGCCTGATTTTTTACGCAGTTCTGGCCCGCGTATACTGTTCCGCTCTCCAGGGGATTCTGTCTCTCCGTGTGCCCACATCGCACTGCTTGGTTAAGTTTTTGACCAACGTGGTGGGACGCTGGCTACGAGTGCTTGACGTGCTGTCTGTTTGCGCTTACAGGGTACACTGAACACAGCCTATGCACGTGTGCACTGCTACGGGCGTCCCTACACAGACGAAACTGGGAAGAGCGCCCTGTACTTTCGCTCAATCACGATGCTGGTGCACTCAGGGAGCGAGCCCATCAAACTGAGCAGCGCCATTAGACAAGGAATCACGCTCTAATCTCGAAACCAAGTTACGTTTACTCGCGATATGTGGGCGCAGCTGACCACTTCCTGCCCATTTCTTAAGCTCCCTTGCAGTTCACCTCATGTTTAAGGTAGTCCGCGAAATTACCCAGGGCCATAGCATTCGGCAGACTGCTTCAGTGATCGATCCCTATAGCCGGTAGGTTATAGCATATAACGCGCATAATTACAGTTACCATCGCCGTCACTATAGTTGCGCCCGCAGAAAGACGAATGCCTCTGCCAGATATATTCACTTATCCCTGCTACTGCGTCAATCCGCTCCACCCCTATGTTCGCAAATCTACTAATCTCGTTACTTCGTCTGACGCACTGCATTCCTTGGCATCCATTGTATTACGGTATAATGAATCGCCAGCTTCTTAATCTAGGCATTATTACAGTAAGCTAAACGCACTACCATGACTTACTCAACTTTACTACATTTCAAGGTAGATAATAATGTGATTCGCAAGAACACTACCGGGACCATAGCCGAAGGCTTATGGAGACGTATCGTGGAAAGTTTATCAAGTTGATAAGGCAGTAACCCAAATATGCACAAACTACAAAAGTAAAATGCAAGGTTGACAGTGTAAATTTAGGGAAAACTGGGGCAGCTCCATCAGTGAGCAATATTAAAGGGAAAACGCTAGAACAATAACGCAGCCCTCGGACGCTCATGGCTTTCAACACGTGTTATTTGCGTCTTCGAAGTAGTGCGCGCTTCTTTTTCGATGTTATTTGTCTCGTCTAATAGCCTTCGACTAGATCATCAAGCTGCCCGTTTATGGCTCTCCAATGCCGTTCATCGCACATCTCTTAAAAATTTCCACATTAATCTCGAAACTATGCGCCCATAGCTGTGCACCGACAAGCAATTCATTCACGCCGTTTCCAACAGCACAGGAACCGGGTGTTACGTTTCGCCTACGACGCGCGGTAAAGCCAGCGCGGATGCAACGTACGCCGGATCTTCGTTCAAAGCGGCGGACATTTTGGCCCGTTCGGAGCGGCCGCGACGCATCCCCGCCGAGCGCGTCCCGGCATGTTCAGTGCCACGTGTCTTTGTGTGTGCGTGTGTGTGTGTGTGCCCACGCTTGTCAAAGCGCGGCAGCCGGGGAGAGGAGCTCCCCCAGTGTGAAGCGAGGAGGTCTGACCGGCGCCGGCCCGGCTGATGCGTCACCTCCTTGTCTCTACATGTCTCTCAGTCCGTCCGTAGCTCGCTGTCACGTGGTGTCATCTCGTGACCTTCCTTCTTGCCCGCGACGACAAGGGTATAAGAGCAGCTGCCCCCGGACGCCAAAGGAGGAGGCTCCGATTTCTTCTGTTGAGCAACGTGCTCTCCCGTCTCTCTACTTCGGTCGACCTGACCGCCCGCTCTTTGCGATGCTAGAATAAACAAGTTGTTCTGTTAGCAGTCGCCTCATGCTTTGCTGGGACCTTCGGATGCTTCCAGTGTGCCCCAGGCCGCCAGGCCAACGCTACCCTTGGGGCTTGCGACCCATTTGCAACAACGGGCGCCAACGGTCCGGTTGAAACAACGGGTGTCAGCACTGAGGTTCCAACAGCTGGTGGCAGCGCTGAGATTCCAACAGCCGGTGCCATCGGTGCGGATCAAATACGGGCGATTTCGGCGCCTTCGAACGACACAATACCCTCCCCCCCCCTCACATCCCCCGCAATTCTATACATACTATACGTACTGTACTTTAACAAAGTGATGCAGGAACCGCCATCGGCGAGGCCTATTCGACGAACACGCTCTACACGGAGTTAGCGGCTGCGGAGACGAAGAAGCACAAGCGCACGCCCTGGGCCCCGACACGGCACGTGCGCCAATGGCGCGGGCAGCCGCAATCAATCAAATCGATCAGCGAGGCGCGCCTCGCCGCAGCAGCAGCAGCAGCAGCGGGACATCATCGCGCCGGACGACGGGAGAGAGTCCGTCGCCGCTCGTCGTCGTCGTCCTCTCGTCGATGTCGTCGATGGCCCACTCGTCCCCTCCTCCTCCTCCTCCTCCTCCTCCTCCTCGCAACGCTCTTTCCCTCGCAAATGGCGTGAGTCTTCAGATTAAGCGCCGGCGAGTGCATGCATACAAACTGGAGCCTAGCTCGAACGGCGAGCGCTATAGTGCCGACTGCTCCTTTTTTTTTTTTTTTATTGCCCCACTCGTAGTTACTCGAACTAACTAGTCAAGCAACCAACTGAAAAAATAACTAAACCTTTCCCCGCGTTCGTCGTCCTCGCCACAGCTGCAGTGAGCGTCGGTGACGGCAGCTATTATAAAGTTTCGTAAGAAAAGTAAGGAGCTTACGCAAATCTCGAGCCCCGACTAGTCCGGCATCAAATAGTTGTACGTTTCGTCGCTACGCCGACGTTTAATTAAACGAAGCCAGACGTCCGATCAAATTACACGAGCCGAATATCGTGTTTTATTCATTTGTTAGTTTTTTTTTTTTTTTCGTGTCGCTAACTGCACGTTCCACCTTCGGAAAGGCCGCATTTTCCATTTCCGCTTCCCGAAGCAAAGGCCCAACATATAGTCAATCCGCTGCCTATCGCGGCAACTCCTGCGTCCAATTTTTTGTGTGACTCCACCCACGATCGCGGAGCGTTCCCCCCCTTTTTTTTTTCCACGGTCGCGCACGATGCTTATGAAAGGCGAGGTACGCAGGGGGAATGACAGTCTGTGATCGGGGACGCAGCACCCCTCCCCCAGCGAAAAAAAAAAAAGGAAGAAAGAAACGCTCCGGCACCGAGCGCCTATATAACGCGGGCGCACACTGAAGAACCCTACAGGTATCTGAACTAATTTCGGGGAGGAGGGAGGGGGAGAGGGGGGGAGTCCTCTACTAGAGCGCCTAACATACAGTCCTTGGGATACGATATCACATAAATAAATAAATAAATAAATAAATAAATACATTTCATTAGATCACGAATCCGGTGGCACGAAAACGATACATCCAGGATATCGCGCCCGTTTCTGGAACCTGGGTTTCAATGAACGAATTAATGAATGAATGAAATCGCGACAACAACATTGTCTACGCGCGCAGGTGGAGGAATTAAAGGGCGTGCACGGGGATGGTCTGAAAAAAGCAAAAAGAAAGAAAGAAAGAAAGAAGCGAGGTAAGTGCACGCATGGCTGCAATTGACCACGAGGCGTCTAGAATTGACATGCCGTTCTTTCTAAGGCGCCCTAATTCCCTACAGAGGGAAACGAACCCTCGTCATTTCGCTCCGCAACTTCCCAGCGCCAACAGCTAACACGGGCTCGACACAGTGCAGATATTGACCAACACTCGTGCTCCTAGAGTTCCAGCTTTCTTTCAACAAACGATACATAAGTTTCACAAACAAAGCTGCACAGTAACAGAAACATAATAGTACAATTTATATAAATTAAAATAAGAAGGTCTTCTTTTACATCTCGGTGCAACAGAGGTCTTCTTTTGCTCCAGTTCTCGATAAATCCAATCTTCGCGAGGAGACGCTACACTAAAAGAGAAACTTTTCCAATCTCTCTCTCTCTCTCTCTCTCTGTCTCTCTCTCTCTCTCTTCCTTCCGTTCAATTGTATCAGCGGTTACAAATACAACGAAATTAAATCAGCTAAAAGAAAAAGAACGAAAGCGTACAAACGCTGCGCAAAGAGAAGAAGACCATCCGTCGGAATTGAGCGCCGGGGAAATGTATCGGGACTCTCCCCCGAATTTCCGACTCCATGCGACCGCTGCTGCTCCGCGACCGGGAAAGAGGAACGCGTTCGCACGAAGGAGTCGCGCTGTGCCGCCTTATTTGCAACGCAAATGCGGGCGGCCATTTCTCGTCCACTTTGATCCGCGCGGAAAACGAATGCCTTCGCTCGGGGCGCCTAAAGTGGTGGTACCCGAGATGGCGACGAGAACGCGATTTCCGAGAGCTGGCCGGTGGAAAGCAGGCGGAACGGGCACGTGGCACGTAATTGGCTGCAATGTGTGCGCGTACACTCGTTAGATCTGGATGTGTACCACCTTATTATTGGCCGCGGTATACAGCCGCAGTATAGTGTGTGGCGCCGCGATATACTCCTTGAGAGGTTGCCGGCTCGATCCCGCCCGAGGCGGCCGCAAGCGAGTACGCTCGTGTACTTAAGATTTCTATAAATATAGGTGCACGTTAGCAGAGCGTCCAAGTAGTGAAAGTTAATTCGCAGTTCCGCGTTATACGGCATGCTCAAAACCAGATCGTGGTTCTGGCACGCAAAACATCAGTATTCCTTTTATTTTTTCGCTACCAATAAGACTGCTATTGTTGCTGTCTTTTTTTTTTTCCGGTGAATACGCGAGGGATGTTGGTACCGGTATTACGGGGGACGCCAGCATCACGCTTTCATTTAGCCAAATCAGAATTAACTCGATACGCTGCTGCAAGTGAAGATGAAGAAAAGAGAGGAGGTATTAAAGGTACACAAAAAAAATTTATCCGTATTTTGGAAGTTGTTGCGTGGCTGCAGTTATACCCAAGCGCGCAAACGAAGGTGATGCTGGATTGGCATCAATGAAGTGTAACCGTAAGAGTGTAAAAAAAAACTATTGCAATTTACGAATTGCAGCCGGTGGGTTCGCGAGGCCTATCCACACGGAAGGAATTTTCAGGATGACATCAATTGCGTACGAGCCATTCCTTCCCAACGTGTGCGACGAAATACGTAGGCATTCGAGGTACCTTTGTGCTTCAATGCATAAAACGGCCGTTTCTAAGAAAGGAAAAAATAAGGAGAAAGTAAATGGAACAATAGTGCATTTTTATCGCAAGTTGCACGGCGCATAGCTCGAAACCCGCGGGATCCTTAGGATTCGTTCCAAATAGGTATGCCTTCCAAACTCGCCAGTTACAATGTGTAGATAGCAATCCGTGCCTTAGCCTAATTAATCAAAATTTAATTAATTAACCTTCGTTAGTTAGTATATTATAGCTTTCGATATTTCGTGCAATTAATTTCCGTCGTTGCGATAATCCAGCTCCAGCACTATAATGAAGTTATCTGGGACATGCGACTTCTTTAAATTCTGTATATTCTAAAAAAATTTTAAGAAACATGCTGTGTACAGAAATACATAACTTGCCAAATGCATCTTTTTTTTTTCTCGTTATCTACAGGCGATCCTTAATTTTTATTGAGACGAAAGCACAAGTCTATATAGGATAGCAAAGCACCCAAACGTCAGTTGCCGTAGCGGATTGTTTCTTTCCAACCAAGTCTTTTCCTATGCATTTGCGTCGTCCGCTGACGTGGTTCCTCTCTTTTTTTTTTAAGTATACTTAATTTTCCGGCACTACAGTCAGGCGACCCGCTAGAAACTGCCGACGCGGAAACTCTCGGGATCATTTGCCGAGATCCGGGAGACGCAATTAAAGAGAAAAGGCTGTCTAATACACCGCGAAATAATTAACCCGATCCCTCGGGGGCTTCCGCCGCGGCTCTCGCAAAGAGCCACGCGCTGCACGAAAAAAAAAAGGAAAGAACAAAAAAGAATCAAGACCGGACGGCGGAGGATATTCGGCAGAGGGAGAATGGAGACCGAGGGGGACAAGCACACGGGAAAAAAAAAAAACGGATGTCCACGCGCGTTGATCAGTCTCATTAAGGAAGCGCAAACGCGACGCGGTGCTAACTAGCAGCCTACATCGACCGCCGAGTATAGGCGATATCGGGGAGAGAGGACCCGTATAGGGTTCCTCACTAAAATCGCTAGGGGTATTTCTGGCGCTACAGGTCGCACGGTTGGCTTTGGGAGCCCTATAGGCTGGCTTTGGGAGCCCACGGAAAAAAAAAAGCACACAAATGAGCCAGTGCAGGGTGACGTGGGTTGGACCTCGTTTTGCAGAAATAGAAGCGCGGAGCGAAATTAGTGTTCGAGGAAAGACTCGGCAACGTGGATCAAAACAAACGGGCGGCGGCTAAAGTGGACAAGCATCTGCACCTGAAAAGCGTGAGTAAAGAATGGAGGAAGAGGTCAGTAAAGTTGGCAACCAAGTACGGCGCAATTGAAAGTGTGAACAGACAACTAGGAGTCAGCAGAAAGAAAGTGAGAGAAACGGTGACAACGGATTGGATGCAAAGAATGGAAACAAAAAAGACTGTGGACATTTGTAAGAATGACAAGAAACAATTTAGAAGGGAAAATATGTATGGTGACACGAAGGGAAGTTTCTTGCTATTTGAGGCTTGATCTGGTTGCCCCCCCCCCCCAAAAAAAAAACACAGAAAAACAAACAAACACACCGGAGCAAATATGCGCAACGAGATGAGGCATGTGTATGTTGCAGCAAAAATCCGGAGGCCACTCCGCACGTCCTAATGCAATGCGAAAGTATTCACCCAGTGAGAACCGTACGTAACGCACACCTTCCAGAAGCGCTCGGATTTAAAGTCGACGAAAGCATCAACCGGTCAGCAATCGAGACAAGGAAGAGACGTTTAGAGTATTGGTGAAAAAAAAAAAAGCAGGGAAGAGATTGATACGACCCGATCCGTTACAGGCATAGGTAGCGGTACACGGTAGATAGAGAAGTTTTGAGAAAGATAAAGAAGATTCAGGAGATGTACACAAGAATGCTAGAAAGACAAACATGTATAGCATACCCGAGTAACTCAAGCAGGATAGATGGCTAATTGAACCCGCCTCGTTTCAAAGCGGTGGCAAATAAAGCATCATCATCATCTTCATCATGATTCAGCCACAGTAGGAACGATGGACAGTACGCATCTTTTTCTACGATTTCAATGGCTCCATCGAGAAATCTAACTGTGACTTCCTTTACAGCTACTCTGTGGTTAATTCCAACTGTGTTGAGTGCAAGTCACTCAGCGTTTTTCTACAACAGTGCACAGTGTTTTACGCTGACAGCTGCTTCATTTCGTTGCGTAATTTCGATTGCATAAGTAAGTCCTCCGCCCTTCTGAGCATGCGTACTTGTGTTACGTACAGATAGCCTCTGGGCAGTGAAACACACAACGTGCGACTCCTCTACCCAGACTAATGTGAGAGATACGCGAAAGAATGGAGAAATGAGGGGAGCTTAACCAGAAAGGAAAATCTTGTTTGCTACCCTACACTTGAGAGACAGCGCGGAGGGGAAGGCGGGAAGGATAGGAAGGAAGTCGGTCAGACATACTAACGCGTTACGTACTAAATACATGCGAAAGAGAACTGTTGATATAGATATACTAAAGAGACGTTTTCATTTGCAACGCTGTGAGAACTAAACGGTGGTATAAATTACACCACAGAAAGTAAATCGGTTTCACCAGTGCCCGTACAGCAACACTAAGGTGACGACACCGTTACGTTTAAAACACGAAGCGCAAGGGTTCCTGGGAGCTACGTGGACAAATCACAAATCTACGCGCCACCCATTATCCTCACGCTGAATGAAAAGCAACTGTACTTGTGGCGCACGCAGACGCCAGCGCCACCTTTCCCTTACTTTTGTTCGAACGCCGACCCTCATACGAGTAAAGCTATACTGCAGCGCGATGGTTCTCTCTCAACCAGAGAAACGGAACTATTACGCAGCGGCGGGAGCGCCAATCAGTGAAAGCTCCCGGTTAATACGGGAACCGCGCAAGGACAGAAAACCGCTGAAGTCGTACACGCATACGAGCGACTCCCGTACCCATTGGCTTACAACTGCCGCCCAGCCGGCGTGTCGAGCGGGAAGCCTCGCGAGGCACAACCACCGCGGGCGGGTTGCGACAGCCGCGACGGAAGTCGATGTGGGAGCTGCAGAAAGGCTTCGGTTTCTTCCTTTTATTATTGTGATTTTTTTTTCGGACACTCGTGCCCCCATCTGACGTCGCAGCCTAGCACGAAGAGGAATGCAGTAATTACAGAGAGCAGTGCTATGCACTTCGTAATATATATTATAAACATAATAAATACAAGCTTTCGCGTTGCTTGCGCTGTACTAGAAGTAGTGTCGTTATCGACATCGCTCGTGTCGACATCGCTCGACTCGAACCACGAATCCCGGATCGAGAGTTACCATCACCAACCATGAGTTGGTTTGTCCCACTCAAGCCAACGTTGCAGGGCAAGGAAATTATTTCTGCAATAACGTTCACGAAAGAAAAAGCTGTCATCCACCCAAGTGAGGCACGAGGCTACAACGGAAATCCATGCTGGTTTCTCAGAAAGCTTCATCTGCGAACCTTTCTTTCTGAGAAACCCGCATGCATTTCCTTTGTAGCCTCGTTCCACGTTTGGGTAGATGACAATTCTAGCCTTCCATCATCCCGCCTCCACCATGCGGGATTCCACAAAACCAATCTTCCACATGCGATAACGTTGTTACAGAATTGACTAGCACGAATTGTATACCGTGATATTAAACCAACTGCATTCTACAATGCCTTCGGCCTGGATGTTATAAATAAATAAATAAATAAATAAATAAATAAATAAATAAATAAATAAATAAATAAATAAATAAATAAATAAATAAATAAATAAAGTTTGCCCTGTTTGGCAGCATCGTAGGCACATATTTCATTGCTAGCATCAATACAACAGAGAGAAGACTAGGGAGCTTAGAGAAGAAACATATAGCTATTGAACGTGTTCATCGACCGGTATAAATTCGTGTGAGCGGCGACATATAACGTTTCTCTACCGCGCGCCCTCACAAAAGGATTCTGCGAGATGCCGAGCGAGCAATACACGACAACGAAAAATAGCACATACCTAAACATACGCTTTTTATGTAGTATAGGTAATATTAGACTATACATTAAAGCGCATGTGTCAAACTTACGCGTCGGCGATCTCGCCGCAAGAGAAGAAAGAAATCGAGATAGAGGGTGAAAACCATGGGTATGCTAGCTGAGCGATATAATTTCGATTTGCGCATTAATCAGAATAAAAATAAAGAAATAAGAGAGAAAGAAACCAGAGGAAACGTTGCAGCCCGTTTGTTTCTCACTTATGCGGCATATAATAATGGCGATCTACGCACAGGGCCACTTAACGATGAAATTGCTGCCAAGGAACGCCGGCCCTGCAGCAACCGGGGGTGCTATAATGCGGACATTGACAATATCCGCCATATTGTGGGATTCGCCATCTTGCGAGCTCTGATTGGTTCAGAAGACTGCTACGTCCCCCCCTGATTGGATAAAAAAAAATGCCACCATTAGTGAATACGACAATACCGCGGAATTAGCTTGACAACAACGTCCAGAATGCATCACCCCGGTGCTTTTTGTAAGTCAAGACCGCAGTGCCTGTGTTAGCCAGAAAGCTTGCCACCGAGAACTACAATCACTGCGTTCCGAAACGGAACGCAGTGACTCCGCCATAGTCGTCAGACCCCTTGCCGAGCCAAGCGCCAAAGTAAACGAGGAAAACGAGCCCGTGGTATGGCCCAACGCCAACGCGACGACGCGGTCAACGGAAGTTGAGAGAGGGTTCCAAAACACTACACGCGCATTGCCCTTGTGCGAAGCAATCTGTACTCTCCCCTACGTGCGAGAGGCAATCGGCCCCGTTGATATATAGGTAAAGAATTAAACCGCCTCCTGCTTGGCGGCGATCGGCTTGCAGATAGATGTGGAAGCTGGTTTTCGTTCGCGATGGATGTATACATACGTACTGCACTTTCGATTCCTCGGCGCCGCCATCTTGAAGTTGGTTTACGAACAATTTCTCAGCTTTGTGCGAGGTGACCTCGATCTGACCTGGTCGTGAGACACCAAACGCATCCCTACACCTTATGTTCGTGCGTGTGTATCGATCGCACCGCGGTACCTTGCAAACAGTTGTCACACAACAGCCGCGCTAACAGCCAAAGATAGCGGGACCCAAATGCATCTGTAAGATGTACTGCATGCACAGAGCGCGAAAAACTACAGACGACAGGACGTGGACTGCACTGCACAGGACATATAGGGACGAAGTATTTAAACACCAACGCTAAGTTCGTGAATACGCGTGCTCTGTCGTTCCTTGCGAATGCACGTGGCATCCGGGATGTTGGTTTCAGATTACGGGCGACGTGATTTCCGTCACCTGCGGGGTTGGTATTTCTTTTTTTTTTTTTTGCACACGAGTGTGTATGTGACCTGACGTTCGTAAAGAAACTTTAAATTGGCCGAGTGAGCGCTAGTCGTCCTGTCATCTATCCTGTCCTTTTTTTCGAGCTATGCAATTCTCCGCGACCACCCTGAAGGCATATACATCTGTGGCGCACGACTGCAGGAGGAAAAAATAAAAAGACCCAAGAGACAGCGCGCGGCGATCAAGCAGCCACCAATGAAAGGCGAGAAAAGTGAATCACAAGAAAGGTTCCGACGGTGGGGGAGAGGGGGGGGGGTTGCGTAAGGCACATACCGGCGCTGTCGTGCCAACCAAGGGCGCCCGCTGCGACAGGCGCAAGGTGTCGCATTATACTGGCAGTTCGCTCAGGCGCGCACACCTGGCCGCGATCAAGGTTGCGCGCCAGCGGCAGACGAACGGCCAGGGCACCCTGTAGCAGCTGTTCCTCCTGATGTATGCGAACTAGACACCACGCCAAACGACGCCACGCTTGTATGTTACGTATACACTAACGCCAGCTGTAAAACCCTTATAACTGCCTGCTGCAGCATATATATAGCACGGAGAGGTTGGTGGGCGTATATGTAATGTAACACATGCCGAGCGTGTACTGCGAAGCATGTGAGCGTGCGCAACGCATTAAAATATGACAGTGTAACTTAAATCGGCCGCATTTCGATGGGGGCGAAATGCGAAAAAAAAAAAAAAACCCGCGTGCTTAGATATTTAGGTGGACGTTAAAGAACCGCAGGTACAGTCCATACTTCCGGAGCCCCCCGTTACGGCGTGCCTCATAATCAGACCGTGGTTTTGGCACGTAAAACACGTATAATTCAATTTAACTCCTTGGAGCAGAGTTTCTCACGGCCTGGCCCGTGGACTTCCCGCTGGTCTTCGGGCCACACGCAGTCCGCCAGGACTTGCCTACAGACACACGACCGGGTGATGGACCTGGCAAGCACAGACGCACCAGCAGGTCGAGAAAACAGAACTAAATTAAGCAACCAAGGGACCTTATTAGCTCCGCTGTGACTACAGTGCGTCGAGGACAGAGAAAAAAGAAAAGAAGAACAATAGGAACAAGCTAACAGGACGCTACAGCGCGAGCACTGCAACAACCACCTACCGCGGCCAGTGCGGAAGAAAGCGCAATTTTCGCGGACGTGCGTCTCGCCTCGCAAAATGAGCGGTGGCAGGCGGCCGCACACGACGCTATCAGTCACGCCGCCGCCCCTGGCTGCTGCATAAACAAAAGCATCCTCCTCGAGGAGCGGCAACGTTATGCACTCCTAGCCGTGGAGAGAGAGAGAGCGAATGGGCCGAGACCAACTGAGACGCCTATAGTTCGGTCGGCTCGGCCAACAGCAAAAGCAGGCTAGACGTGAAATGAAGAGAGGGGCCACGTACGACGTATCCTGTAGGCGAGGAGCTGCGGCAGTGCATCCGTCACGCGAGAGAGAGAGAGCCGACGAGAGTTGAAGCTCCTTTTTGAAAAACGCCGCGAGACAGAACCACGAAGCGGCACGACAGATGACCTCCCTTCTGTCTACGTGTGTGTACGGACAGCCGCGACGTCTGAAGGCCGCGTCCCAAACCTACTTCGCTCTTCTGCCTAGGCAACGTTCATGTACTTACGTATTTTTTCTTTAACCCCAAAGTGGAGCGCGAGAAACCACTGCGGAGGGATGACGCAGTGCCCGCGATAGGCGTGCATTGAGACGATATTTGCCTTTCTTCTTCTCCCCTCTTTCTTTCAAGAAAGCAAGGGAAACTGCATACAGGGGAACGTTGCTGCAGAAGATGTCATCGCCCAGATACGAAACCGCGAGTCAGTCGGCAGGAAATAAACGAGCTACTTAGAGCCGCGCCATATTCTAGAAAAAGGCAACAGAAACGCGAGAATGTGACTGAACATCGAAACAAGAGAAAGGGAAACGAAAAATTAGTGGTGGGTTACGAAGACACTCTACGTTTCGGACCGACGAACGATTAAAATTTGTTTGTCAGCGAAGAAGGCAAATGATATGGGAGAACGTGGGAGAACTGAATTATTTGCGCGAATGTTTCAGCAACGACACTCGGAGAGTCTTATGTACTCGTAAAAAATTCAGTAACGCGGTCATGTTAGTCAGAGGAAGCTTTGGTAGTGAAAGCACAAACTAGAGAGAGAGGGAGGGAATGAGTCAACCAATATTTCGTGGAGAGGTTCGCCTCGCGGCATGTTTCAGCATGCTACTCCAGATGGATAAGTTGAAAAAAAGAAACGAAAATAAAGACATACAGCAAGTCTTCCGAACGGCAGGCACTAGAACGGCCACTACAAGCAGGCCTATACGGATCTAACGCTCTCGTTTTGCATCAGTGTCGCATGCAGCCGCGGTTTTACAGAGAGTGCGTATAAGCTGGCTGACTGCCACTCGGGGCTTTCTGCCGTTCGGTTCGCGAAAGCAGTGTGGCCGTGGTTTTGAAGTCAACCCATCACCGCTGGACCGCACCCACACCGACACATTCCGCGAACGGACCAGACGCCCCAACGTGCGTGGAAATGTTTTCTTTGGGGGACTGCGTCTTGCGAGGTTGTTGGACAGGAGACGCACTGCAGTGCAAACGACTTATGGCGACAACCCTGACATATTAGAACTCCGGATAGTGTCACCCTGGAGCCCCGTTGCGCGCGCACTGCGCGTATCGCAGTGTGATTGGACGAACGATGGGGCGAGGGTGGCGTTAGAGAGAGAGAGATAAGATAATGCAGAGAAAGGCAGGGAGGTTAACCAGAGGTAGTTCCGGTTGGCTACCCTGCGCAGGGGGAAGGGTTAAGGGGGATAGAAAGAGAAACAGAGCGGAAGACGGAGATAGAAAGAAAGAGAGACGAGCACGAACAAAGCGCGTACGGTAAAGAGCGGGAAGGGGCGGCATTAGAGTCTGTCGCGAAGCCCCGTAGACCGCAGGAACCTTAATAACGCGAGTAAGGCCGATTCTTTCAGGTACGTGCAGGGCCATTGGTGAGAGATTCGCCAGGGGTTCGGCTAAGAGAAAGAAGACCAGAATTGTGAAATCAGTGTAACTTTTGACTCGTAGTCTTTTGATGTCCGTCTGAATAGTTCCCGTTATGCTAATTTTCGATTCCATCTCAATAAACACATAACCCCCTGCAATCAGCGTCACAGCATCGCCTACTGTAATGTCACTTCGCGACATCCGCAACATCTTCGTTTCCCTCACCGACATCGAGACGAACATCAACTGATGGGGTTCATTGGTGTCCACCAGCCACATTTACTCGTCGATGGCTCCCAAAGAAGAATGAAACCATTTCACAGAAGAAAAACTGGCGATGGAATAAGCTTACAGTAAATTCAGGCAGCTTTCCACAATTAGTGTCTATTACGGCTATCGGTGTATGTGTTCGTATGCCGTCTTACCCACGATT
The DNA here is from genome assembly GCF_038994185.2 of Dermacentor albipictus. Lineage (NCBI taxonomy): Eukaryota > Metazoa > Arthropoda > Arachnida > Ixodida > Ixodidae > Dermacentor > Dermacentor albipictus. The sequence goes on along the minus strand of NC_091822.1, from coordinate 107,667,340 downwards.
ATCTATAACCTTTCTTGATCCATAGAACGGAACATTTGCCTAACCGCAACGCTGTAGTAAAGATTTTTTTTTTCTATTTACTCGTTTACCTAACAGGAGAACTGGGAGGCAACGGCCACTGGTAACTGTCAAAGCACGCGCGAAGAGTGCAGTGACTTCTCTTCCACTTTCCTTCGACAGATAAGTACACCAAGCGTGCATTGTTTTGCTTTTCGACGGGGACCGTTTTCCACCGGATTGTCCCTGTTATCGACGTGTCACTCGGCGCTATACTGCATCCAAACATTCATGAGTGCCGTCCAAGGTTCTGTCGAGAAGGAGCCTTGTCTAATTAGACACTAGCATGCGCGTGGCGAATGCTCTTGTACGTCGTGGTATGTAAGCGAGCACAAGCAAATATCCTGGTTTGTACTGCGATACATGCATACAAAGAGGGCGGACTTTTATGCCCGCGTGAGATTCGCAGCTTTCGCACTGTCTGGTTATCTGCCGTAGCTGTACGACACGACAATACTGCGTTCGCGGAGAAACCGAAAGTCAACTGTGAACCCCCCTCCCCCGCCCCCCGCCTCTCACTCGGGATGTGTAATATTCATCCAAGCGCCTTCCGTGTGAAAGAAATACTATACAGAGACCATTCACAGATTTATGGTTCGTTACCTTACGAACGCCCTTGAAGTGAACTCTTCGCTCGCATGTCACAATTAAGGTCGAGTATAAGTGCTTGCATGCCGGGGGATAGCACTTATTTCGTCAGAAGGAAATGCCCCGAGGATGCAAGGACGCAGCGACGCGATAACACGGTTGCCATGAGCGCACCGCCAGCACCGCTTCGCTATCAGAGGCGCGGGAGCCAGGAAACGGCACTTACTGTCTGCTACAACGTGTGTCTTATCAGCACAAAAAAAAAAAAAATGATCGGGGTGGGGTTGGCGAGGGGTGAAAGGAAGAGAAGGCAAGTGCCTGTCGAGCGCACCTCCATATGCCGCGTTGACGCCCGTATGTACGCGCCTCCAGCAGTGGCGATCGGAGCACTTGAAGCCATATTAGTCGCCTACTAAGTTACAGTGTTGATTATATTATGGGGTATTACGTGCGAAAACTACGACCTGATTATGAGGAACACCTCACTGGGGGGCTCCGCAATAATTTGGACCACCTGGGGTTCTTTAACGTGCACCTAAATCCAATACACGGGTGTTTTCGCATACTAAGTTACCGTATAGAAGGAAAGGAACTCTAGCGTTGGGATCGTTCGGCTACTGAATAATGGCTATAGCATGCTACAATAAATTGTGCTATCATCGTACTGATGGGTTCAGACGTTTTCGTGGCTTTTTTCTTATTACGATTCATCTTTCTAAATTTCCAAGCAATCGCACTGTTTTATAAAACACAGAAATGCAACAACCCTTTGCTCACACGCATACGTTGCGGATTGTTTCGTGTACAACACAATACATTGTTGAAAATGAGCACTTTACAGAACCGCCCTGCTGGCAGCCCCCTCCACATACGCTAGCGCCACAGCGTGGCCTCCGAAATTGCGCCCAGCGACAGCGCGCGCCGCCCATCTCGAAGGCCACGGCCAGAGCTCATCCGCTGGGGTAGCAGCTTAGCGCCTATGGCGTTTTTCCATAAGGGGGGGGGGGGGGACGAAATTGAGAAACGCTCGTGTGCCTATACTTAGGTCCACGATAAGAGGAACCAGGTGGTTAAATGAATCCGAATACCCTACCGCCCCACGAATTTTTCAGAGAAAGCTCTGCTTCATTAATGCCCCGGTAACCCCCACTCTACCCTACAGCCCTACATATTATAAGCGCGAGACGTGCGCCCATTGAAAACGAGGGAAACGCTGATCTAATGAAAATTTCGAGTGCGAGCCGATATTGCCCCGAGGGCCATGCACACCGCCGACCACTTCAGGGGCAGGGAGGGGGGTATCAGCTGCAGTGTACGCGCTGATTGGCTAAGGCAAGCGCATGGTATGACACGCACACCTCCGCGAGCGTTATTGGCGCGTCCCCGCGTGGGTGGGTCGTCGAGTGCACTGCAAACAGCAATCGATCGACGACACGGCCCTTGGACGCAGATTTGGAGCACGTCATTCCCACCAAGGGGTTAAACGGCGACGCAGCCCACACAAACATCCGCCCACACGCTATTACAATTATTGCCGTCTGCTTTTGCTGGTGCAAGGGCGGCCTGGACAAAAGAGAAGCCACAGAGGATGTTTGTGCTGCTCTGCTGAGGATGTGACGGGACTATAGAGCACATATCATTATGTGTTAATGTCCGTCCTTTCGACTGTCAACGACTGCATACTACAATCTCGGCTGCTTGGACGACACAGCGCTCTCTGAAAGTGAAAAAATAAATAAATCTCCAACCTTTGCCGAAGAACTCCGGTATGCACAAAGACATCAAGTGTGGCCCTGATCATTAAATATCAAGAAGCGAGAGACTGGCTGGCAGGTTACAGTTGCGGAGTGACGAGTGACGTTTAGCTGCAGTGGAGGCTTTGTACGCCAGAAAAAGAGGAAAAAAGCGAATAGCGGTGGCGACTACACGCCTTAATTCTCGCACCTGCTGCCCATGACCAAGGTCACAGCTGCTCACTGCATAAGCAAAAAAAGAAAGAAACAAGGAAAGAAGGGGGAACTGAATTTGGCATTTAAAAACTAAGGAAGTGGCGACGTGGCGCCGCTCGTAGAATTATTCTACGCACGCACTGATGCGAAACGAATGCCACAGAACCAGTTACGTAACACTGGCCTCGTCAGCACGGCCGTGGGGAAATTCAAGCGCGCTGTGTTGGTAAAGCCTTCAACCTCGCGTTGACATTTCGCTGTGTTGCATCACCCCGTGGCAGCTCTCCAATATCTCTCTGCACATTTTGTAGTTGCCTACATTCGTACAGTTCAGTGCAATAATCTGTGCAATATCCTGACAGAACAAGAAAACACTGGCCCATAGTAACACGAGGTCATCATTGCGTGTTTTGTTGTATCCCGGCGTATACTTGTAAGCTCCGTGCTCTTTGCGGTGTACTGTGCTGTGTCCTCCTCCGTCGAAATTTCCGCCAACGTTCGGTGCCCCCTTTAAGTTGCGGCTGCGGCAAACGAGAAGCGTCCGGGCTCACGCGGCGTGCTTTCCTTCTTTTCCCCCTCTCCATTCGTTCCGCCTATCTTCATCAATCAAAACAGCGGGTAACGCTGTCCCCGTCTTTCTCAGCACCACGGGCTCAGCCGCACCCTATTAGCTATTTCCATTGTTTACAAATCATTGAACACCCGAGGCACGTGGGTCCTTCCACTCAAGGCCCGTGCCGCCGCACGCTTCACTTGTCCCGACGGCACGCGCTGGCAACAGCCCAGCGTCAACTGTGGCAACGCATCCTGCGTTCCCCCCCCCTTCCCCCACCCCCACTTTCCCCACCCGGCCTTTCGCGTGCCAGAGACACCAACGTTCGGAAAGGTGCGCAGACACGCTTCCTGGGAAGCCAGGCGCCTGTTTCAGGGGTCGTCGCCGCCGCCGCCGCCTCCGACAGAACACGTGGAATATAGTATAGTCGTGCGGTGGCGGCTGAACGGAGGCAGTGAGCATAGTAGCAAGAGCTTGGTGGCGCAAGCCACCGCCCCGTTCCAAAGGGGACGCTCATAACATCCATCCATCCATCCATGTGTAGCAGCTGCGAGCCATTCGGAGTAGAATGCACGAGAGCATCGCCGTACCGATCTGGCGTACGACTGCAGTCGCACCGAATGCCGCGTCCAACAAAATTCTTGGTGGACCCCCGCTCCGTATACGACGTGTCGCAGGAGACGTGTGGGTACGACGCGCAAAACACGTCTGGGGGCGATGGCTGCTCCGGCTTTCGGGGGAGCTGTTGGAAACCGACACAGACTCGCCAGGTGGACGTACGAACGAGCGCACCCATCAAGTAACGAACGCTTTTTAGCGAATTCGCCAAGTCGAAACAACCATACTTCGAGACCCATCGCAACGGTCGAATCGGATCGACGTCGCTTGTTTCACCACGTATTTACGGGAGGGGTATTCTGTAAGAGTCCACCTAGTGGACTGTCCACTTCGGCCGCTGCTGATTGGCTAGGGCCGCTCATCCCCTCCTCTCTCGTAGAGCTGCGCCCATAAGCAGCAGCCGAAATGGACAGTCCACTAGGTGGACTCTTACAGAATACTCCCCCCCCCCCTCCCCCGGTCATTTTGCGCGAAAGCGGCGAAACAGGCATGCGTAGAAACCATCCGGTGTGGCGTTCGCCTGTATTCGTACCTATTAGTGCGTTCGACAATCATTCTAACAACTCTTTTAAATAACAGCAAGCAGCACTATGTAACGCGATACACAGAGAACAAGAAGACAGGGGATATTGCAGTGTGTTCCCTGAGCCGTCTGCAACAACCAGCTCAGCTATAGTTGCGTTATGAACGACGACGAGCCACACTAAGCTTTAAGTATACTCAATATATTATTCGCTACCCTGATGTATCGGTTGCACAGCATCCGTGCATTAAGTTTCAGACATCGAGGAAGTGCTGACTCACACGCTGCACTGCAAGAGGGACAGAAACACGCAGAGAAGAAAGAAAGGCTGTGTACACTAATTAGAATTGTTAAATCGCTAACTTGAAAGCCAATGAGAAGATAACGGTGCCTTTCTCGACAAGGTGCCTTTCACTGACCTTCCGCCATTGAAATATCGAATACGTCTGTAATTTTGCTCACAGCGTTTTGTTTAAATAGCACCGCCAGAGGCTAAGCTCGCAGCAGGCACAACGTCCAGTCTTCCAACTCAGGCAGAATAACAAAAAGCTAAGCTGAGAAACAACTGTCCACGGAGCAGGCCTGTCTTTATGTCACGCTGGTGCTTTACGGAGGATTACATCAGTACGACAGCCACGTCCCTTTTTTCTTTTTAGAGCGCAGCTCTTTGGCGTCCGTTCCTGGGTTTCGCGTCGTCGTCGGCGTTGTCGTTGTCGTCGTCGTCGGCCTCGTAACCAGCTCGCCGACGAATCTGCTCCGCCGCCGCCGCGCATGCGCGCTGTCGGCTCTCCGGGCGAGGGAGGATGATGGAAGGGAGGAGGAGAGACTGTGGAGGAGGGCTGGCTACACAAATGGCTCTTTGGCGTCCGTTCCTGGGTTTCGCGTCGTCGTCGGCGTTGTCGTCGGCCTCGTAACCAGCTCCGCCCCCCTTTCATCCCCCCAGCGCTAGCAGCGACCGACTGATACCGCTTTCGTGAGTCCGCTACCGCACTCACGAAAGACGTCGTGCACTTCCTGCAACTCGCATTAACCGTCCATCGATCCACACCGATGTTAGTAGTGGGGGACTTTAATGTTGACATAAAGACAAACAGCAATTTCCTAACACTTATGCGGGAGAACATCCCGTTCCTCTCGCTCGTAACGCGTCCCACGGCTGTGACAACCTCGCGAGGCACTTGTATAGATCTCGTCTTTGAGAATCAAGCATTGGTGTACCAAGTCGAACATATATCAGTCTATTTCTCCAACCACAAAGCTTCCTTCATGACTGTCAAGAACTGTTAGTGCAGTCTTTGTTAAAGGAATACGTGTGAAAAATAAAAAAAAATTCTGTGATAGCGCATACATGTGTTGCTCGATTTCTTTGCCTCAATCTATCGAAAAGGTGAAACAGCTTATTTGCTGCGCTCAAATTTCGCATTAGGAAGTAACGTAATCGTCGGTAATTTTTTTCTTTTTTTTTCTTTTCAGGCGACTGGATTCGAGCGTGTGTGCGGCCGCAACAGTGTATAACAGAGTGACCAGCTCAAAAAAAAAAAAGCGAACACAGCGAGAGGTAATGCACCGCCGCTCTGCCACTCCCCTCAGTGCTATTCTGAGCTGCGTCCACTCATGCATGAGTTTTCCCGGTGTAAAAGCTGAACGTAAAAAAAAGAAAACGCACCAGTGTTGCCTGCAAGCAAGCAAGCAAGCAAGCAAGCGCGCACACACACAAATATATATATTTAAAAAAGCATAACAAAACGAGTTCATCAGTTCCACGGAGGCCACCAAAGACGGTCCGAACTCTGGCATTCGCTCCTGTCGCGCCTAAGCGTGTAATTAAAGGAAAGATGAATGAACGCTAACCAGACGTACTGCAGTCGCAGTTTACTCGCCCAAATTATTAATCCCTGGGACGGCAAAAGTGCGGCGCGCTCTGCGCGGTGAGCTGACTAAGGCAGAGAGAGAGAGGTCATAACCCGTGAAACGGGGGAGAACTCCCATTATAGCAATCCGTCGTCAACAACTCAGTAAGCAAAGCAAACGGCCCGTACGGTTAAGCGTACGCGGGTGCTTTGAAGACAGAGGTTGCGTGTGGCAGTCCGTTGCCGCTGGTGGTCGTCGTTAATTCCCAAGTTCAACGAGAGCGTTGCTTGGAGGTCGTGTTAGGATACCCGAGGCAGAAGCAGCGCACTACCCTGCGAGCAGACGCGCGTGTAATGACTGCTGGCAGCGCGAGAGGAAAACGCCCTCGCCATCGCCATCTTGAACCGAAGGAAGTTTCTGGCCAAGAAACGCGTCTTAGCGAAAAGCAGGCCTGACATTCTACCGCACGGAGCAAACGTGTGATGATATCAGCGCGATGACAAAACGACGACGGGGGAGAGAGCGAAGAGGCAAGGAGGAGGGGAAAAAGAGAGAAGTGACGAAAGACCGAGAGGTTAATAGCAATAACTGTCCAGTGGACCATTCCGCACTGAGGGGGAAGGCTATAGAAAAGATGAGAAGATATGACAAGAACCTGTCCGCACAAAAGCAGACAAATGGCTGGTCACTTTAAAAGAAAAGGGGGATTCACAGAAGTGAGAATTCACGTACTTCGAGCATACGGAGCATCAACATTTTGCTTTGTCGTCTACAGACCTATAGCAGCGCCGTAACACAGTACTGTTCTTCACCCATGGTTAATTAAAAGTGTTGCGCAGGACATCCTCGAGATTTTTGCATGCGTCGCTGATTGATTGATTGCTTGATTGATTGTCTGATTTTGACGTCCCTAATCCGAAGCGTGGTGCACCGAGATACCAGCAAATGAGAGAGATAAAAAAAAATGAAGTTTTGCCTTGGATCTTTAATGGGATGGGAGCGCTGAGGCTGAGAATCGAAACGGCGACCTCGTTACATCAGCATTGCCGGTTCCGCTTGCAAGAGTTTCGCTAGAGATGCAGAAATGCGCGAAAATGAGAAAAGAATCCGAAGGGAGGCAGCTGCAAACGTGTCTAGTTATTCGAAGGGCACGCAAAAAAACCCAGGTTTCAACAACAGCAGAAACAACAACGCTGACGCTGGCTTCCGAATATAGTCTGCACTATATATATAATACTAGCCTGAAGGCGCGCTGGCGCTGATGACGTCATAGGCGAAGGGCAACCGAGCATTATTTGACAGGCACTGCAGGCATAGATATAACGAGTCAGCCGAACAAGCGAGAAAACAAACCACTCTTAACGAAAAAAAAAAAGAAAGAAATAAGGAAGAAGTGGCGAAGCAGAAACACTTTGAAGTATTTATGGCGGCGAAAGAACGGCGTACAGTTCGCAAACATAAATACTGCGTTGGCCATTATAAAGAAAACAAAATAATATAATTAAAACAATAGACGGCGCGCCCTGCCTGCTGCACCTAAACTGTTCGCCAACAGCGTCTTCATGCACACGTCCCGCAAAGTGTGCCTTCCTATTGTCATCGGAAACGAGCCACTGGCGACGGTGTTGGGCGCACGAGGTCGCGGGATCAAATCCCGGCCGCGGCGGCCACATTTCGATGGAGGCGAAAACACCCGTGTACTTAGATTTAGGTGCACGTTAATTAAAGAACCCCAGGTGGCCAAAATTTCCGGAGCCCTCCACTACGGCGTGCCTCATAAACAGAAAGTGGTTTTGACACGCAAAACCCCATCATTTTTTCTTTTTAACCAGCCATCGAGATACCTGCACGAGTAACTCTCTTACATCTTTCCTGAACACATGCGACATCAGTTGTAAATACCTTGGCACCCAACATTACAAGTTAATAAAGGGTCAGTGAATAGAAATATATTTTTCTTATGTAACTGAGATAACGTGACATGCACTTCTCGAATACAAAATAGTTTCGATCTCGCTGTCAGCCCCCGTAATGTGTCCTATAACATATTCTAGCACACCCTAATCAGCCGCGTTCCCTCGAGCCAGGAGGGAACGCAAGGAACGAGACTTGTTACGACGCCATTTTGAAGTTTCCCGTGACGTCATGGATAGCGGCACTATCTTCTCGGCGCTCCCATTAGGTGTTCATCGGGAAATGATTGCGCTGCTTCCTAGAAAACGCAAGAGCTCAAAAATACAACCTTTGCAAACCTAATTGTCGCGCACGAGAACGTCCGACTCACGTGACCGCACGACGAAATTCGTGACGTCGCACTGACGTTATCGACGCCGACGTTAGAACGAGAAATGATAAAACAAAAAGTTCTGTTTGACTTTCTCACGAAATTAAGGTATTTAGTTATAAAAAACAGCAACGCAACACGAACGAAGTCAAAGGAAGAATACGAAAAGGACGCTATCAACCGTGCTCTGGTACTCATCTGCTAAATCGCATATAGTATAAGCACTGGAAAATTCTAATCGAATATATTGTTCAAACGAAAACAGCCCAAACTACAAGGGGCGTTCAGAAAGTAAGTTTCGTCTTTTCTTATTGAAATGAAAGATGGTACACCAGGTGAAACAAACAACTGCCATAAGAGTCCACGCCCGTTGCTGGTTCAACAACGGAAGCGGGAGCGTCAGCGGAGGAGGAATGACGCATGCGCAGAGTCCCGAAGAAGAGAGAGTGGCAACAGACCGGCGTGCCCGAGGTCTCACGATGACAAATCACAATGGCAGACAGATAGCGCGGTCGCCAATGGAAGTGCGTGCTGTTATCGGGTATGACTGGGCACGTGGGACTAGTGTGTCTGTCATCCATGAACGCCTACAGATCGTGTACGGTGAAGAGGTCATGTCTCAGGCCCTGCATAGCAGGGAAGCCAATTTTACCAGAGTGGTTTCTTCAGACTGATTGCACGCTACGACAAATGTCTCTATGTCGGTGTCGACTACGTGAAAAAATAGCGCAAGGTGTATAGTGCATGATTAATTAAATTAAATTATGAAATTTTACGTGCCAAAACCACTTTCTAATTATGAGGCACGCCGTAGTGGAAGACTCCGGAAATTTCGACCACCTGGGGTTCTTTAACGTGCACCTAAATCTAAGTACACGGGTGTTTTCGCATTTCGCCCCCACCGAAATGCGGCCGCCGTGACCGGGATTCGATCCCGCGATCTGCTGGTGCTCAGCAGCCTAACACCATAGCCACTGAGCAACCACGGCGGGTTATAGTGCATGATGCCATGGTCTGTCTCTTTTTTTTTTTTTGCAGTAAAGTTTCAGTGTGAAAATAAATGACGAAACTTACTTTCGGAACGTCCCTCGTATACACAATGGCACAAGGGTCATAGACAGCAGCCCTTACTTGTCGCGGTAGTTTGCGCCGTTTTCGTTCTAAATATTGCGTACAAACTAAGTGCCCTACGGCAACCTCTGTTGAATGCTTCTTCAGTATAAACTCATGACGTGCTTCTCTTTTAGTGTCCCTTTAAATACATTCGAGCACGCGCTTCAGCCCTCCCCCCTCCCCCCCCCCTCCATGTGCTCAACACAGAAGACGAGCGCCTGAGCCGGACGCCACGCGTTTATTATTTTGTCCTCGAGCAACACCACATTAGCTACGAATAAAGGTTTGGGACCGTCGGGCACGTAACACGATGCACGTCTCGCGCCATCCTTTATAACCAATGTAAACAAAAAGGGGGTTCTCTACCGCGGACTCAGCTAGCTAACCGCGCACTTGGTTACAAAACTAGCTCTGGCCGAGAGCGGCCCGCGAATGTGCCACTGTGGGCCAGAAAACGCGACGCAAAGTAAAGCTCACGCGTACACTCGCCCCAAGCGGCTCCCACGCAACCAGGGCGCCTCGCGAACTTGGGGGAGCAAGCAGACACACAACCTTTCTCTTTGAAATGCCACTTTACTCTCTGCGACACAGGCTACTGTACACCGCCAGGGTCGTAAAACGCGGGACTCGAGGCGGAGGGAGATGCCTGCGGTCAGCGAAGGGGGGGGGTCGAACCAGGGGTGGCGGCGAGGCTGCAGGCATGCAGCCCGCCGCTTGTGGGACTGTCTCCTCAATGTCCTCTAGGCACCTCGATTTCCGAGAATAACAGGGTCTTGTAGTGAAGGCGCAGTGTTCGTTGCTTACACTCGACCATCCTGCACGATCTCGTCCCGAGAGAGTCTCATCATTCTCACTCGCTTCCGCACTCGCTGTCCGACGCCGAATTTAAACTTTTTCATCTGGCTTACATGGACGCTCATGACATGGTCCGGCCGCGTCGACACCTTCGATATTGGTAGGTTTGAGATGCGATATCTGTCTGCAGGCAGCACCTCTGTAACAATGCATGGGCCTCTGTGTTTAGGTTGCGTCTTCGTGGGCTGTCCTGTGTCCTTAACTGTTTGTGGCCACGGAGGCGGCGGTAGTTGATCACCCTCTTGTATGCGAAATCCTTTCTTCTGTGCGAGAAGGACAGGGCTGCTGTACTGGAAACTACTGTCACGGATTAATCCACATGACTTCAGCTCATCAGTAATGTCCTTCAGTACCCGCTTTTCATAGTAAGAGCTGCGGCATGGTGGCTGGAAAACCGGCTTGCTTCCAGGGAGCTCCACTATTTTCATTTCAGCGATGCCGGTGCACCCCAGTTCTTCGATTTGCACTGCACAACAATTATTATGCTTGTTAAGCAACACGCAGGGCTGTGTTTTCTCCTCTCCATAGACGATCGAGCCAACATTATTATCACTTCGGCTTATTAATTGCAGCGCATGGGCCTCCTCATTGGTGGTCACTAAAACTTGCTCTGGCATGTTGCAAGGAGCGGGTGTGCACTTGAGTATTTGACTTTGCTGCATGGGCAACTTGACGTCGCTGTAGTTCGCAACCGGGTCACTGAAAACATCAGGTTCATCAAGGGAAAGCGTTCCCGACACAGACAGAATCGTCCGAGGGGCAGCCTCAACTCCTTCGCGACACTTGACGACCTCTCTCGGTCTTTCCAATTCTGCAACAAGACCTGCCAGCTGTTGTGCTTCCCTTTGGTTTAGTAAATGGGCACACCCACCACTACGGACCAGAAGCAAATCGGGCAAGTCAATCACGTCCGTACCAATGATGACGTCTGGTCCAACAAAGGCGTCGTCGCTGACTATGTAAAAGTGGACGGCGGGAAGATCAACATCATCGACCCGCACCCTTAAGTATAGTTCGCCGAGGGATGACCGCTGTCCACCCACACCGCGTATGGACGCTCCCGGAGGTGCCGTAAGCTCTCTGCTCAGCTGCACGGCACGCGTCAGCTTTATCAAGCTCACATCGGCACCCGTATCGAGAAGAGCGGGCATCCATTCGCCGTCAATACAAACGCTTTTGTACACCTTCTTTGAAGGCGTGGTGCGTACAATATTGGTCACGTTCCCTGAGCGGCCCTGATTCGGACAAAATTTCGCGCTGTGCCCATCGTAATTGCACTTCGTGCAGTGAAGTGGGCGCCGTGGCTCAGAACACTGACGCGACAGGTGGCCCGTATTTTGGCAGTTGTAACAACGTACTCCGTCCGTGTGTCGCACTCCTTCTCGCACGGTACTGCTGCGTACAGCATCGTCTACTTCTGTTGACGAAGGAAATGGCTGGTGGCCACTGCTCGGTCGGCTTCGGCTGCCGAATCTTTGTGCCGATGGGAATTGCTTTTCGCGGCTTTCTGTAAAATTTTCATAGGCTTTGATAGCTTGAAGCAACTCGTCCACACTTCTGTAGCTTCTGTCCCGCAGCGCGAAACTCATTTCAGTCGACCAGAGGCATCTGACAATCTCGGTAATTGTGTCCGGCAGACTTAGCTTGACCCTGGTGCACATTCGTTCCTTTTCTCTGACGTACTTCGTCACCTCCTCGTCACGACTCTGAATTCGTTCGGCCATTCTCCTCCATAAGTCCGGCAAGCTTTCTTCAGTCACGAAGGCTGATTTAAATGCAGTTTCGAACTCTTGCCATGACTGATGCCTTGTTGCTGACGAGATTAGCCAATCCTTAGCGGGGCCCTGCAGCTTGAGGTGAATTGCAGTTAGGCGTTGTTGTTCAGACCAGTTGGCTAAATCCGCAACGCGCGAAAATGTTTGCAGCCAATCTTCAGCACTAATTTGGGCGCTGTCTCCGTTAAAGCTCGGGATTGCGGTAGAGGGGTCCGGACTCACATGAACAGTTGTCGCTGTCGAGGGCGCATTCATCCTCTCCATCATGCGGGCCATTGCAGTGAAGGCCTCGGTGAGCTGTCCCAAGATGGCGTTGCTCGGGCCTGAATCCGGCTGGAACGACGGTGTTGAGGAAGCAGGAGTAGAGCCGCCGAGCTCCCGAATCTCCTCCTGCAGTCGCGAAAGCTGGGCGACTTTTTCTTGGAGCTGGTCTGGCGTGCCGCGATCATTGCGTTGCCTGCTGTCTCGTTGGAGCTCGATAGCGCTTGTCACCTCCTCAGCAGCGCGCGACTGGGCAGCAAGACGTGTGTTGTACGGATGTTCGCCTTCCTGGCTCATCTTGACGGGCTTGTTGGGATTATCCCACTTCTGAGTGTAAACAAAAAGGGGGTTCTCTACCGCGGACTCAGCTAGCTAACCGCGCACTTGGTTACAAAACTAGCTCTGGCCGAGAGCGGCCCGCGAATGTGCCACTGTGGGCCAGAAAACGCGACGCAAAGTAAAGCTCACGCGTACACTCGCCCCAAGCGGCTCCCACGCAACCAGGGCGCCTCGCGAACTTGGGGGAGCAAGCAGACACACAACCTTTCTCTTTGAAATGCCACTTTACTCTCTGCGACACAGGCTACTGTACACCGCCAGGGTCGTAAAACGCGGGACTCGAGGCGGAGGGAGATGCCTGCGGTCAGCGAAGGGGGGGGTCGAACCAGGGGTGGCGGCGAGGCTGCAGGCATGCAGCCCGCCGCTTGTGGGACTGTCTCCTCAATGTCCTCTAGGCACCTCGATTTCCGAGAATAACAGGGTCTTGTAGTGAAGGCGCAGTGTTCGTTGCTTACACCAAGGAGCCTTCGTCAACTCGGCCGATGCATTTCTCCCGCCAACAAAAGCGGAGACGACACTCGTCATCAATCTCGTCGCGCGCGCCGCGACACCGGAACGGTGACGTGCAATGCACGAGGGAACGCGCATCTCTCCACCTGCCATCATTCACACGATAGATGCCGCCTCCTCCTGTCAACGCTGCATCGACCATCCAGCAAAAGAAAAGTACGCTGCCGCGCATACTACTATAGCATGAAGCGGTCCAGAAGTGATCGCGAGTGTGACGATAACGGGAACGCTGCACCATCGGGATCGAGGCAGCGTAATTATGCTTACACTGCCAGCTAGATAGAAGGTGTAAGCTAAGGCGAATGTTAACGCAATACAAAGCAAGGTCTTGCGGCACCCGCTCTGACGACGTACAAACTTTGCTGCAAGTCATACGGGCCTCTCGAAGCAGGACCAGACTGCGAGGGCGACAGCAACGCCGCCGCAGTACGTCTGCATCGCATCCTTTCAGCGCATAGTCGCGGTGGGCTGAACATTGCTTGGAACGGATGGCATACGTCAAGCTATATGGCGCGCCGGAGAAGTACTCGATGCCACGGTGCAACGCTGCTTTTATTCACTGGGAACAACCGAAGTGCATTCTGTACGGGCATTCAAAATTCAGTAGATGCTCCGACAGTGTGCGCTATAGCTGAACGTAACGCTCGTTTTGCGAGGTCGCGCGTCGCATATGTGTATTAAACCCGGTATATCACAAAAGAAAACACTTTGCGTAGAATTTGTTTGTTGCAGTTCGAAGTGTGCAACTGGTATTTTTGCAATCCTCAAGACATTACAAGCACTCTTCTGCATATCAAACTTCAGTAATTACCCCACGAGTCACTAGCAGCCATGTTAGCGCTGTTTGCGCCTTTAATAACTTTATTTGTCACCGCTACTTCCATCAGCATGGTCCATTCTTGCGCACAAGAAATGATGTCTTGTTTCGCTTTGAAAAGCGATGGCACCATGCGTACATAAGAACACATACTAACGTAACATACTCACTGAAACATTGCAAAATAATGATACTCCCTCCAAACTGCGCCATTATTTCTTCGCCTTAAGCGAGTCTTACTTGCAGAGACCACCCAATAGCAAGAATAACCCCGCCGTCCAGCCACAGTAGGCGCCAGTTTTTCGCCGTATAGACCACCGAGATCACGACGATAATTACTCATGTGGGAGCACTGCGCTTTCGCCTTTCCCCGACAACGAAGTGACTGAGCGAACAGCCAATAAACTCGGCTTCGTACACTCACCACAGCGCTCTCCCCCGAGACATTACGACAGAATCGCGTGAGCGGTACGTGCCGCTCAGCCGTCTGCACAGGCATCGGAACGCACATACTACTGCCCGTACGTAGCTACGGACCTCGCGCATGTAACGCGAGCGACCAGCAGGTCGCGTTGATGGTGCACCTGACGAAAACGAATCGACTAATGGCGTAGCTGGGAGGAGGGGGTTGTTAGGGGGGGCGATCGGAATCCGGCGATAATTATGCCGTTCTGCCGCTGCAGCCTCGCACTAAGCACATCCCTCTTGCCTGCAACGCGAGCGAGGGCGAACCAAGACGGCTGGTCAGCAAAGCCAGCGCGCCTGCGAGCTACGTTTCCAAGCAGCGGGCGGCGGCTTGCTTTGAGCTCGCGAGTGCGGGATACGCGTGCCGAAAGTGGGCTGCCATTATTATTATTAGTGTTTCTTTTTCACGCTCCCGTTCTGCGTACTTTGGGTTTCCTCGCTTAATGATGATCGTGTTGGTGGCAGACAGCCGGAGCAGCACGCTGACCGGGTCATCCGCCGCAGACGGCGAGTTGTTTTATCACTCGTGGGTGACGATTCTGACCCAAATACGCACGGCGCGAGGTGAGTTCGAGAGCTGCCCTGGACCACCTGTCACCGGAAAAGAGTATCGTACAGGTGCAAGAGATCTTATCACCAGGGGTCCGGTTAAGCTGTTGCGATGCCAAGAGCCGTGTTCCGTCTCGAAGTTAGGGAAGCGCATGGCCTCTCTTTAAAGATCAATTTATTCTGCAAGGTTGCTTCGTCTCCTATCCTGCAGCGTATCACGAACACCTGCAGACGACGAAACTAGTACACAGTACAAAACTCTAACGATGTCCGGAAGCCTATGCGTAACGACATGAGTCACGATGGTCACGAAAGCCTCGTGTAACCTTACTGGAGTAAATGGTAAAAGATAACGGGTCGAGTATTGTAAAGTGACTGATGGCGCTTGACGTCCCTGTGCTGTATATACTGATGCCTTGCTGCAGGGTTTCGCATTCGTGCCAACTGGAGATGTGCACGAGCGCGTATTCAATGAGCCATCAACGTAGCGCCGGGCGCCCCGATCGGGCATCGAACCAGACAACAGTGTGCTGAACAAGGCCACAAAAACTCAACCACCGCGAGAGGTAGACCTTTGTGTAAACAAACATCTGCACGCGATGACACTTGGTGGCCCGTAAGAGAAGCCGGCGGGGACACCGCTCACCGAACGACACAAACAGCGACGGGCGAGCCAAATAGCGTTGCCAATGGCAACCTCGAAGCTTGCTCGACGCTCACTGTAACAAGCGTTTTTCAAGGGAGCGCGCTAGCCGCACTAGCCTGCGACAGGTATGCATGCAGTAAACAAACATCTGCGCGCACAAATGCCCGTCACTGTAACCACAGCCGTCTGTGAGTCGGTGCACGCAAACGTATCAGCGGTTACAAACAGGAAGTGCGTTTTGCTCTTTCTGTGAGCCGCGGCGTCGTCAGCGAAAAAAGGATCGAAGCGCGCCGCGCAGAGACGATGCCCGCTGCTACTCGGAGAGTTAGGCCTAGCCGCGGCAGCGGCGGCGGCGGCGGCGGCGGCGGCTTGCTCGGAGGCACCTCACAGTCGGCGAGCAGACGGAGTTTGGAGCGGCCCCGCTTGAAGGAGCTATGCGGTATCACCGCCACCTCCGTCGCGACGCGAAGGCCGACGTGCGCAGCGGCGCGTTTACGGAACGAGCTGCCGTACAGGCGGTTGATACGACAGCCGCATAGGAGATCGGAGTCGTCGGCCGCACACGTACTGCTCCAGATCCGCCAAATATGGAAACCGAGCTGCTGCGGGAGGGCAGTGCCCGTGCACAAGTCACGCAACCACACACGCACACACACACGAACATACACGAACACACGAGGAGCCGGAAAACAACAGAAGCCGTCCGCGAAAGGGGCCAGCCTACCTTTGAGCGCGGCGGTGACTCCGAAGACGCAAAGAGCAGAGATGAGCACTGGGGCAGCACACTTCATGATCGCATCCAGCGGGCGATTGTTTGGATCACAGGCAGTGGCGGCTCACCATAAGGCGCACGCACAAAAGCCAAAAGAGAGAAGCGCTTCGGCGGCTGCTGCTGTTGGGGCACGCCGTGTAAAATTCCCGTGCCAAGACGACTCCCCGGGCGTTTCCGTTCGTCGAAGGGACGACTGCGCTCTCCACACACGGCGACACGGAGACCTCTGGGAGAGGAGGGACCGCCGCGAGCGTTCGCGGAGAGAGAAGAAAAGAGCCGGTATGGGCGGAAGTGACGCTAAACGGCTTGCCCGGGGCACGTGACTGAAGCGTAACTTCCGGAAGCTTGATTGAGCGGATCTTTTTTCTTTCTCGTTGCCTGTCTCTCTTGGACTGCTTCCCACTCTTGCTCTCGCTCTCCTCAGTTCTTTGCGCTGGGAGGAGGAGGAAGAGTTTCAGGGATTGCTTCGATTTTTCAGTTTCGCGGTCTCTCTGGGAATGCGCTGGGCTCCGAACGGCGCGGCCCTGAGGCGTCGGAAAACGCCTTTACATGTTTTTCAACGGGGGCACACAGTGCCGCCGCGCAGTAAACATGACGTTAGATACGGGACCAGGGAGCAAGATGGTAAGCGAAGCTGCACTTAGAAGATGGCTGCGCGACTTCTAGCAAAATAAGGAGGGTTGAAGGACGGAGGTCCGGTTAGCGTTGTACGATCAAAGTGAATTCAAGCCTTTATTCAACCTTTATACTCGTCGTTGGGCTCTGTATACAACACGCAGGACAAGCACATGTGTATCAGTGGCATCTGTGAAGTCATAGCGGATTCCTATTTTGTTTGCTAGAATCACTTATTTATTCCGCTTCTCCCTTATAATGCCGATCGCACATGAAGTTAATGAAAGTAAAGGGTAAGACAGCAGAAACTTGTCACCCGAGCGCTAGAGGCAGTGGCATGGCCAGGGGCCGTATTCTGAAACGATCCACTTGGGCGATACTATCGCCCAAGTGGATCGTTTCAGAATACGGCCCCAGTACGTGCCCGGTCTGCCATCTCCCGGCTACGCCATTGGCTAGAGGTGCAATTAAATTAGCGAACACAATTATATGTTAGCAGAGGTGCGACAAAAACATATTAAGCCGTCAAACATGGACACCACACAAGCGCTGTATCCGGGGATGGCGATAAGCTGCCAACATGTTACGAGATCGAGGAGAAAAATAGAAACGTGTTCGGAACGTTCGTGTGTTTCGCGATTCGAGAAGCACAAATAAGAAAGCTTCTGAGTGATTTTATTTGCATAGAGCCATCATCAAACTAATTTATGTTCGCTGAAGGACGAAGGAATGTATGCGGATGTCCAGTCACCGCTGTCTTGGTGTCTGCCGTCTCAATTGTATGCCTGCGAGAGACAGAGGGAAAGAGAGATTTGATCAGGGACCCTGGAGAGGTTTGCTGCTAGCGGCATGCCTAGCCTTCTACTGCAGATGGATAAGATGAAAAATGAAATTATGTGCACAGTTCACAACAAAGATGCACAACATACACAAAACACGACACCAGACTACAGTGTTCGACTAGTGTCTCTAAGGAAACACAAAAGTGCCTTCGGTGCGCGAGATGCACAATTTCTTGATCTGATCATACCCCCTAACTGACTGCCATCCTTGACAATATTTCTTGTTAAGGATAAAATAGAAGAAATGGCATTTGGACGTCTCAATAACCTCACCAAAGTGTATCAAACCCGGCTTAATGTTCATTGGATTATACGAATCCAAGTCAAATTATTTTGTTTCAGGATAGAAGCCGCGTCAAGAGAAATGTGTCTTACTAATGCTGTATGAGCAATTCCAAGTCTTAGTCAATTCCACAGAGGATACGATGGGGCGAATTAACTCGACGCATCAACGGCAGCTAAACGAAGCGCGACTAGATTAACCGCCACGGTCACGCCACCACTCAGAACGGAAATCAACATTGCTAAGAAATGCCGCACGTCTTGAAAACGTAAACGCGGATGGGGCAAAGAAATATATTCAATGCCGTCGCACGAATACAAAGGATTAAATGTCAGCATTGACTGCCGCTTCAAGAACGAAACAAAGAAAAAGGAAAGAAGAAAGCGGGACGGGAGGACGCATAAGTGAATTTATGTTTCTTGCAAAACAGCCGCAGGATTATAGCGGACCCAAACTTTCCGCGAAATACGGTATTTCTTTCGAAAGCCTCGGCCGGGAGTTGTTTTCCAGACGTCCCGCGTGATTCTCGAAGCGAATTTAGAAGCAGCCGGCTGCGAAGGCTTTATGAGACTGCGAGAAGGAAAAAATGAAGCAGGAAAGAATACAGAGACACCACCGCGGATCGTGTATATAAATAGTGAACCGCCTGTCCGCTCGCTGCTTATCCCTATTTCCCCTGCGCGCATCTCAAGGGAGCGCCGAGAACTCCGCGTCTTGCACACGGACCCCACCGGCGAGGAAGGCCTCCGGCAATTCGAAGAGTTGCGCCCCCTCGCTCCCCCTGCCAGGCGCAATTTCGAACACAGAGCCTCCGTCTTTTGTGTACGGTGCTTCAAAGTGCTGTGACAGAGCGAGCGAGTGAGTTAAAGAGACATAAGAATAGTAATGGATAGCGAGGGAGCAACGAGTAACTATTCCACATGACGACATTATTCGCGACACAAGAAAGGGACATCCACTGCAAGAAAACGCGGATCACTGGCTCGAGCACAACGCCACTTTAGCTAACTAGCTAAAACTGCCACCTGCGAATTCTCGACCCTTTCCTGGAGATCCAGCTACTACAAGGCTTGTCCCGCTTCTATGCAAATTTATTGCCTCACCTGTGGCTAGGTGCGGCATTCACAAAGACCTAGCCGTTTTTCATTAAGATGAGTGACATGCCTTCGGGCGACGCTTGCGGGTGTGAGGAGTATCGAACATCTCCTCCGCATCTGTGCCCGGTATGCGGTGATCAGCGCCGCCTACTTCGCATCACATCATACAGTAGATCGCCTGTATTCAAGCGCACTCACCGGGACACCTAAACCTTCATACGTAAAGAAGAGGTTAATGACTAACACATCTCCTCAAATTTCTCAGCGGAAAGTCATGGGTACATCGGTGCGGTCAATGCTGCAGCTTTATAACGCCTTGTTCCTCAGTTTCGCAAGATGCAGCCTCCCTGTGCTAAACAAACCTGCGTGTACCCCAAGGACTACGAGCTCAAGCCCTAAGGACGTGTCCCGGTCTTGCTAGGTGTGCGCCTACAGCGGCAACGATTGTCTTAGCTCGAGATCACCCAATATCAACGTACTACACTGTAAACGGAAATAACTCCGAGGTGGGAGTATACTGCTTGTCCTATAGCGACCCTCCGGTTCTGAGTTTCTTTTGCTCCGTATGATCGGAGTAGAATTTCTACTCCGTACGAGCGGAATTTTTGCGTGAAATTATGGGAGTTTTTTTCTGTCTTTTCTTTATTTTTTGCTTTGCTATTGACGGAGTTTTTTCGAGGTGCAACGGGAGTATAAAAAGAGCCATCGCGTGAGTTTGCGCGAACATGTTTACATGCAGAGGCTGCTGGTCAAATTTCGAAATATGCACACGAGACCGCGTCGAATTCGACGGAACAAGTCAATGAAAGCACATATATCATGACATACATAAACATTTCAGAAACGCCCAATGCAGAAATTTGAAAGACATCACACGTACACGCGATACTCAAGAAGCAACGCTGCCAGTATATATAGCCACGATATTGTGTGCCTCGAAACCGCCTACTGTTTTCAGAATTACGACTCACATGCTCGTCCATACGAGATCTGTCTCTCTGAAATTAACAGAATGCCTTGAGCAACACAAAACTGCTAATTCAACATAGTGAGAGAAAAAAAGTTAATGGCGTAATTTTTCAAAATTATCATGCCATTCTGTGAGTGCTGAAGCGACTTCGCACGCTGCCGGCGTTCGCGGCCAAAAAGTACTGCGTTAGTTACAGTAAGCAAGAAAAATGTAAGTGCATGTGTTGCATAGCAAAATTAAATTTTTGCGATGTAGTGGTAGCGTAGCAAGAAATTATTACGGTTGAGCATGACCCGCAGCAGCCGATATAACACCGAGATATGCGCAGTCATACATTTTATACACCGCACTACTTGCACTGCGTCCGAGCAATCTGTCTCGGTTGCGAAAAGGAGCTACATCGCTGATCTGTCGAGTGAATCCCTAAACTCGGAGCCAGCAGGCAGGCATCTAAATCAGTGTCTCGGATAGAGCGTAATGTTAATGCAATATCGCAAGCAACGACGTGACCAAAACATATGCGCGATAACAATTCGATTCACATCGCTCAATAAGAAGCTTTATTTTCAGTACGCGTACTTATGTCCTACCGTTTTTCTTCGGGCGAGGATATCCGTTCACAGATACATAAAAACAGTTGCTTGCACTCCGGTCTTTCTCACTGGCAACACAGCACCGCAACGAATTTGGGTTACGCCATTCATGCGCGACTAGCACGGATGTTGTCGCTCGAACAGTGGCTACTGTTGCCATTGCTACGCGGTCCTTTCAAACACTACACTGGACGTTGTCAGCATGTACTCAAAAGGACTTAGAAGTCGCATTTCACGTACTGAAGAACACAAGACAGGGTGACGCAGCACGAAAACACAGCCAGAACGTGAGCCGACATCACGAGCCAGTGAGCAGCTTCGAGGTATACCTAAGCCTTTTTTCCGCACTTGAAAACGTGGTTCTTGCAATCATCGTTGTCAGCAAAGCGATCACAGCTAATGTACTTGATGCTGAGATACAGTGAGCTTCAGGCATGCCTATAACACTTTCTGGAAGGAAATACGGGAAACAAATTGACGAAACGCTGTCACGGAACGACACTTCACAGACGTAAACAAACCGTCAGCCATGAGCACTGCCCGCTCCGCCGAACGCGCCCGGTCGCTGGCGAGGCGCACAGCCTCATGGGAAGCGCCACGTGACCAACCTGTATCGGCGGAGGGGAGTTTTTTAAAACTCCCTGTCGGAGTTTCACGGGAGAACAAGATTTTTAAGCGGAGTAAAATCGCGTCATGTCGCCTTAATACTGCCGCAGCTAGCCAGCGGAGTGAAACGAGGGGATGGCGCTGTTTTGCTCCCATACATCGGAGTAAATATTTGAGGAGGAGAGGTTTTAGGGCACATCGCCTCTTAAAAACTCCCAGGTGGGTTTATTTTCGTTTACAGTGATATAGGCAACCGACGCTCTCAGGGCGCATATTCGGCACGTTGCCCGATTACCTTCTCACGCTATTGCCGCTCTACCCGCAGAAAGGCCACACGCAACTTTCAGTCGTATAGTTGTTGCCAATCGTACCTCATTGCCATCGAAGTACATGCCTGCAGCAAGACCATCCTCGCCTTTATGGTGTCTGCACAGTCCTGACATACGCCTCACCAACCCAGGAATCATGAAGAAAGCTAACACGCCGTCGTTTGCCCTGAAGTAGGCCGCATTAGAACTTTTACATGAGGTGCACAGTGGCCGCGTACACGTTTGCATCGATGGCTCGGTCACATCTGCAAATTCAGCTGCTGCTGTAGTGATATCGACAATATTCGCCAAAATACAGCTAAAAACGTCACATGTGGCATCAACGACAGCTGCCGAACAGGTAGCCTTGCATGCAGCTCTTCGCTTCATTCAGGAGGAACTACCCCATGCAAGGTCAGGCTTCTGTGATTCCAAGGCAGCCCTAAAGAGTGTAATCTCAGCACTGCGCCATGGATCACATGAGCAACTCGCCGCGGAGATCAGAGAAGTTCACCATCGCATAGTCGACGAAGGACATGATATAATATATCAGTAGTTGCCTAGTCATTCTGGCATACATATACATCGCAATGATCGAGCAGACGTAGTTGCCCGATGTGCCCATGATGGCGTCAGCTGCGTTGCCATTTCTCTTTCGAGAGCCGACGCAGTGTAAATACACTTGCGCGTGACCTGATATCAGCTCAATGGAATTCATCCGAGTTCACAAGTGCACGCCTTCATACCCTGGACCCTAATCTACAGCTCCGTATTCCGCACGAGCTTCCACGACGTGACGGCACCCTTCTAGTCCGTCTATGGCTTGGAGTAGCATTCTCAAATGCGTACTCTTTTCTTATCGGAATGGCCAACAGCCCACTTTGTGACATCTGCGGGTGCAATGAAACAATCGCGCGCCTTCTTTGTCAGTGCTCTCGTTTCAACCCGCAAAGAGCAGACCTCTCAGCCACCCTAGACAAACTGGACAAGCGCCCAATGACAGAAAACAAGATCCCTGGAAACTGGCCTACGCGAACATCAGCGCGATCCGCTATGAAGGCGCTGCTGCGAAACTTGAAAGACACGGGACTTTCTGACAAATTCTGATTATACATTGGGTGACGTAGCATTGTGCGGTGACACTGCCTAACATTAGGAACGCCTTTGCGGGCTGCCTGACATTACCCACAGAAACAGTTCGTGTGCACGTGCGTGTGCGTACGTGTAGGTTCTTTTTCCTTTTTTTATATATTTTTTATTTTTTATCCTTCTCTCTCTCACCTATCGCATCCCCTTGGCCCTACTCCAGTACAGGGTTGTCAAACGAAGATAATTTCTGGTTAACCTCCCTGTCCTTCCTCTCTCTCTCTCTCTCTCTCTCTCTCTCTCTCTCTCTCTCACGGTGACAAGACTATTAGGACCGTGGGATCGCCACGTGCCTCGTAAGCCGAGAAAGCGATACGTGTATTATTCCTGCAGGCACTGAAGTCGACAGATCTCAGTGAACGAGTGCAGTTTCAATGCGCTCCTCCGGACGAAGCGACACTTTCAGTGTTTTTCTTTGCTTCCTTTCCTCGATCCTTTCATCTTATATACAAACCTCTTTTCCGTTGCGTTAGGGTAGCGAACCAGATGTGCCCGTCCGGTTAGCCCTCGCTGCATTTCCTTCACTTCTCGTTCTCTCTGTAAAAGCAACGTCACACGTGAAGCCTGTAGTTGGTGCTGCCTTTCTCAGTGACCTCTTTCCGTCGACCTCGCCCGCACCGGAGCTTTCCTCAAACGCAGTCATCACCGGTGGCGTCCCCAATTGCATATGAAGTTCCAGTATTTTCGAAGCGTCTAAATACAACGGCCCAGGACGTCGCACGCCAAGCAATCGAATTCTTCAAGAACACGAACCTTAATGACCTTCTCCTATACTCGAGAGGGAAGAAATATAGCCGCCTCCCCGCTACCCCCTCTTCGCTTTTTCTTTCTTTTTCTTTTTCTTCGGAATACAGGCTTCCAAGTGCGTAGTGGCCTTCCTTACACGAGAGTAGCTCGTAGCTGCGCGCATGTGGTGTGCGGCAATGTTTTACTACACTTGGCCTGGTTTTCTTTACCTACGTTTTCTTCTTCTTCTTACTACTACTATTTTCTTTCTTTCTGTCTTTCTGTCTTTCTCTCTTTCTTTCTTTCTTTCCTTCTTTCTTTCTTTCTTTCCTTCCTTCCTTCTTTCTTTCTTTCTTTCCTTCCTTCCTTCCTTCCTTCGTTCCTTCTTTCTTTCTTTCTTTGTTTCCTTCTTACGTTCAGAGTAAGCAACGCGAACTCGTTTTCTCGTTCTTCCTCGGCTTCGACGTATCGTCTTATCATCTATAGAACGATCACTTCTGAAAGGCAGACAAAGCGTGAGGAACCGGCGGCTATACATTACGTCCGCTCCTGTACACACGACACACTCGTCTTCCATTAATGATCACATTGTAGATTCAAGCAAGCGTCCTCCGTTACCGACGTGAATGACCGTAGAAATGGTCAGGTGCGCCACAGCAGGTCTTGGCTAATCGCAGCGGTTTTCAGTCCCCATGCAGGCGCGCATTTGTTACAGTGTGCACACTAGAGTGCGTTCTCCTGCACGCTCGGCAAGTTTACAGTAATTGGCTTCGGTTGCCCCGCCACTAACGGGCCGTAGCAAAACGCAATAGCTTAGCTTTATTAAAGTGTGGGCGATCATCCACCCTTGTTAGCATTCAGATGATGATGATGACGAAGACGAAGACGACGACGACGACGAGGAGGAGAGGTCCGGGATTCGTGGTTTAAACCGCATTCACCACATTGCAAAGTGTTGTTCGGGAGCTCACTTGACTCCGGGGCAGACCATCGTCAGTCGCGCTATCTATACACTGGGTGTCCCAGCTAACTTTAACCAGAGTTAAAAATATGCAAATGCCACGTAGCTGGGGAGAACAAAAGTATTATTGTTTGCCGTCGTTTGGAAATACTCAAACTATTTTATTTATTCCGCCTAATTAGATAATTACTCTTAATTAACTAATAAACTTATCAAATATTGTAATTAGATTAACAGTTTCAATCAGACAATTGTAGAGCGACGTGAAAAACACCCGATACAGCTTTCTGTTGCTCAATACGTGCTACGTCAAAGTGTTTTTCCGAGCGCGAAAGAAGCCCGCAACTACACTCAAAGTTGTCGCGCGACTGGCCGCTCGAAGCACTTTGCGTGTATTCGCGGGCTTCTTTCAAGCTCGGAAAAATACTTTGACGCAGCACGTATTGAGGAACAGAAAGCTGTATCGGGAGTTTTTCACGTCGCTCTGCAATATTCTCCTTTGCACTTTTAATCTAATTATAATATCCGAGAGGTTTATTGATTGTATAATTGATTAATTAATGCTAATTATCTAAATAGGCGGAACGAAAAAAATAGTTCGAGTATCTCCAAGCGACGGCAAACACTATTAGTTTTGTTCTGTCCAGCTACGTGGCATTTGCATATTTTTAAGCTTTGGCAAAATTTTGCTGGGTATATGCAGGAAAGGGACGACGAGCTGCTTACTTAACATGTTTACTTAACGTTTTCGGCTGGTCTACCAGCCGGAAACGTTAAGTAAACACGTTAAGTAAACACTTGGCTGGTTTCTCTCACTCCACATACGCGTTTTTTTCCCCTTCGACACATCTTTCCCTCGGGCTTCGCCGCTAAGTACATATCTGAAGTGCCGCCGCACGTGAACACTGCATAGTCAAACGGCGGGTCTTCACGTGCCCGGCATTTCGACGAAGCCACATGTTGCTTCCACTGACCTTAAACATCCGACCTCGGCCCACTTGGCTGGGCTGTACGATGGCTCTCTGCGCACATACGCAGACGGATCGTCCGCGGCCTTTGTAATCCGTCAACTGGGCACACCCCACTCAATACAAATTGGACCCAAATCTTCTTTAACAGCTGCAGAAGTTGTTGAAATACGGGAATCTGTCCACTTTGTCTCCTTTCTGACACCGCGTACATGGACTGTACTTTCTGACGCAAGATCAGCACTGCAAACCATCGAGCCTCTCTCGAGAAGAGGCCATGGCAGTACTGCGTGCTATTGCATTAGACATTTTACTGATATACGACCTTACGCAGAGGAACGGTCGCTCAATTACCTTCAGATGGGTGCTTGGTCATTGTGCCTATGTTGGCAACGAGCCAGCTGATGGAGACGCAAGACCCGCTGTGTCTAAAGTGGGCTACACAAATATTCCAAGCTCGCGAAGTGATATAAACTCTCATGGGAGACTGCACAGCAGATTACGGGGCTCAACTAGACCATCGGTACAGGCGCCTACGGGAAATAGACTCTGGCAGAACTTTTCACCTCCCGGCTAAAGTCAAACGATCGATGTCAAGCAAGGGCGCTTCGCCGGATTCGCCTGGGCGTCGCCTTCCCTATAGAAGGTACGCATGTACATCTTATCGGCCGTCCGGACAGCTTGAACTGTGAATGCTGCCAAACATCTGAGACTCCCCAACATTTGTTTTGCGACAGGATGCTCTACTCGTCACAGCGGAACGCGCTCGATTCAACGCTGACAGGCAATGGAAGGCCAGCATTGTCTGAAAGTATTATTTTTTCCCCAGTGAGTGATCCCAGGGTAGCAACAACTACAAGGCCTGCTCTTGACTATTTGAAGGTCACCAGATCAGACGGAAGGCCTTAGGAAAACCACTGTGCTATCGTACACATGCATACCTCCTTCCTGTACTCCTTGTCACCTTCCATCACTCTTTCTTGGCCCCCTTCCTTTCTCCTCACTGCAGAGTAGCAGGCCAGAGCATGCTATCTCAGGCCGACGTCTCTGCTTTTTTAATAAGCCAACTAAAAGCCTATTTACTCATGGCAGTTTATTATATATCTATTTTTACAGTGGTGGATCTAAATGCCAGCAGCTTATCCAACCAAGATTCAGCCATATACTAGAGCCCTTCAAGCGTCCACGATCGGCACTCGTTGGCTGTCGCCCTCGACCGTCCCGACAAGCAACCGTAGTCAAAACAAGTTATTAGACGACCTTGGCGGGGATAAAGTAAAGTCATCCGGGCCTCGCAATTGTTTTTGAAGAGCTGTAGGATTGGGCTTTAAGTAGACACACTCGCCCGTGGGCTTCGGCTCTTCCTTCTATCCTCATAATTATCCATCTTGCTCCTCTTTATTCCCCTTCCTCCAGAGCAGACTAACTGCAAGGCTAGGTTAATGCACCTCATAACGGCCTCTCTCTCTCTCTTCTCTTTTTCTCCTCTGGGAGCGAGGATGGTTTGCGCACTACAAGAGTTGTGAAACACATTCCCAGCTCAATTTACAATGAGGCACAGGAAGGTCACGCAGGAACACCGAGTACACAAGTAAGGGGGTACAATCGCCCCACATTTGACCTTCCAATTTCAACCTTGTGCTCATCGTGCCCCAAGCGACTGCTCTGGTAATATGCTTCCCTATTCGAGCGGCCAATTATAGCACGCCCAACAGCGTGGTTCTCTTGTTTTTGCACTACAAGAGAGAGAGAGAGAGAACGAAACACTGCACCGTCTCACATGTCCCGTGCACGTCCAAGCCTTTCCCCATCGCGTTGCCCTCCCTCCATCTTCGGGCGAATTTCCATAAGGAACGACCTTGGAGACTTGGACGCGTCCGGCACCGCTGCAGGAATTCCGAGGCGGCTTGCGCAGCCGCGACGCATTGATTGTGCTCGGATCTGCCGGCACAGAGGTTAGCGGCGGAGGGTGTATTTTAGCGGCAGCATTAATTTCCGCCGCAGCCCACGGGCTGCCACTCGCAGCAGGAAGCTGGCAGCACCGCGGGGCTTGACCACAGCGCCACGGCCGGCTGGCCTGGCATCCACGCAACGCGGTGTGTTCCGCGTCGGCGAGACGTCGGCAACGTCCGCCGGAAATGAGGGTCGCAGACATTAACCGCGGTCTCCGCCTCTGTATAGCGCGGAGTGTAAGCGTTTGCGCGCATGCGGGAGGCGGCGACATGGACTGTGCTGATGCTATTTTGATGCTGCGTTCGAGCATTCGGTAAACTGTCCGGGCAAATACAGCGGCTCTAGGTAAAGAGCGTCTCGGTATTCACCCGAGGCATCGCGCAAATTAATTAACGACAGGGAGTTTTGTTTGGGTAGCGAGGTGGCGCCTGAAGGAGCCGTTTACATAGCCGCGAGAGCAAGCATATAGCTATCGACTCGGCGAAAACGGATCGATCATCTGCAAGAACTCTTCGACAAGTACTGCAATCGGACCTTATACAGAGAAAGCAGCCCGAATTCCGGTGGATTCTTTGAGCGGCGGTCCATGCACTGAATGACTGAAATAGTAAAAAAAAAAAAAGAAGAAAGGGCGTGACAAGAGGACAATGTTATTGAAAGCGAGTGTGTAGATCGTTTTTTTCTTTTTACTTATGTGCTTGAAGCGACGAAAACTAAACCTTGCCATCGAGATTAATTATTCATGTTGCTGGAATGCAAGTCTCCAATGTGAAGCGGCGGGCTTAATACAGACTGCAGAAACTAACTCGAGGCCCGGCACGGTGGTGTTTTCGGAATCAGGCCTATACACGCTGTCAGGATTGGGGGCTCAATCCCATCGTCCGTGGTCCTTTGCCAAGATTGGAGTACGGCATGAATTCGAAGGTAGCTGGCCCATGCCGTCGTCCAACTTATTTACGCTGAGATCGTTGATGAAGTGAAGAACTGTTTCTCATCGAGAACGAGGAAAAGGGTTTATTTACAGAAACTAAATCAGTCTAACATGACTGCTTGAGAAAAAGAGTATTAGTCCAACAGGACTGCATGAGAGAAGTGACTCAGTCTAACATGACTGCTCAAGAGAAGTGTCCTCAGCATTCGCACAACCACAGTTTTTATACACTCGATCCGCCGGTCATACGACGCGGCGACTGTTCGTTTACTCATCACCAACTCGCCGCTGCACTGCAGATCAGTTTACGTACACAAAGGCAACCGCGCTCTGTACACAGAGGCAACCGCGCGGGGGTGCCGTTCCGGGAACTATCGGAGCCGATCGAGGGTCGCTCGTTGTTCTGCGCCACTCCGAAGCGTGAGAAGCACAAAAATACGTAGTTCCCGCGGCAGCTTGTCCGTGCGTGTCAAATCAGCTCCACGTTGGGGAACTCCGGAATCATTGTTCACGCACCGAACTAGTTCCGTCACAATGTCGAAGGGGCTGGAGGAAGGCGGCGGATTCCAGCGCAAAGGCCGCTTCTTCGAACGCCTCCCAGCTGCAGCGACGGAGAGGGGGAGGTGCGCGTCGTGTCGCCCTGTCGTAACTGTGTGGCAATCTTGTTTCGCAGCTCGCCATTCTTAACAGCGCCTCCATGGCCCGGAAAGTCTCGACTGTCTAGCGCTGACAACCGCTAGGCAGGAAGAGAACGGCTGCTGGTCAGGGGGGGATTGATGTCTTGGCTCGCAGCGACCACTTGTGCATTGATGTCACCGCCCCAAAACATCCAACAAGGACAGGCAACTGCAAAATGAACCCCACAACACGGCTCTCCGCCAAGATTACGCGCATTGGCTCTCACTTTAGACTCGCTAGGCTTCAAAAAAACAACAACAACATAAGTGCAGAAACAAAAAAAAAATGCTACATTTCGCTATGCCAATTTCTGAAGCAAATTCCTGCTGACACATCCAGCAATCATGGAGGGAATCCTGCTAAATGAGAGGGGATCTTCTTCGCTTAATAAAAGTTAACACTAGTAACCCTAAAATTTAGGCGGGACCCTCAAACGCAGAATTCAAATTAGCCTGCTCAAACCATCCGCATTGCTATGCAACTTTCCCTTCTTATATCTAACGGAGAAGTTGTACTCTTGGAGAGTGAGGCTCCATCGGAGCAAGCGGCCGTTTTTGTGTGACATTTGATTGAGCCACGTCAGAGGACAGTGGTCGGTCTCGAAGATGAACTGGTCTCGAAGATGAACTTCGCTCCGTACAAGTAACACGACAACTTCTGGGCGGCCCAAACCAAACAAGCGCATTCCTTCTCTGAAGCGCTGTAGGCTTCCTCCCTTACATTTAGTTTACGGCTGGCGTAGAGGATAGGATGCTCCTCGTTATCGTCGCCGACCTGACTAAGTACCACGCCCATACCTCTGTCGCTTGCGTCGCATTGAACTATGAATTCCTTTGTGTAGTCTGGCGCGCGAAGCACAGGGCGAGAAACCAATAGCGTTTTCAAACTTTGGAAAGCGTTCTCTTTGTCCTTATCCCAGTGTACGTTACTCGGTGCTCCCTTTCGGAGGGCGTCTGTTAATGGACTTGCCAATTGCGAGTAATTCGGAATGTACCGTTGATAGTACCCCACAAGTCCCAAAAATGAACGAAGGTCCGTTTTCGTGCGCGGCTGAGAAAAATCTCCAATCGTCGCTATTTTCAGCTCAGCCGGCCGTCTCATGTCCTGACCGACAACATGGCCCAGATAAGTAACCTGCGAACAACCAAACCTACACTTTTCTGCTTTCATCGTTAAGTCGACTTTAAACGTACGAAGCCTCGCATTCTTGTCGTAATAGACTTTGGCGTTCTTTTGAGCTATTGCCATGTTCTTTCCGACTAGTTCTTGGGTTGCGCTTAGCCGTTCCCGTAAATTTAGCACGTATTCAACCACGGTTGGACTCTCCCCTCTTTCCTCCCACATCTCTCTTAACATTCTCAGTGGAGACCGGAGTGTCCTCCCATACACTAGTTCTGCTGGCGAGAACCCTGTCGCCTCATGTGGAACCGTTCGCAAAGCAAACAAAGTTGCCGGCAGACAGTTCTCCCAGTCCTCCTTGTGCTCGTAACAGAGCGCACGCAAAACTCGCTTAAGCACCGAATGCCACCTCTCTACACTGTTTAACTGAGGGTGATAGACAGAACTGTGTATTAACTTTACCCCGCACTTTTGCAAGAATGTGGAAGTCAGTGCGCTCGTGAATACTGACCCTTGATCTGCCTGAATTTCGGCTGGAAACCCAACTCGTGCAAACACTGTCAAAAGCGCGTCTACTACTTCGGTGGAGCTGAGCTCTTTCAAAGGGATTGCTTCTGGAAACTTCGTAGCCGGACACAGCATGGTAAACAAGTACCTGTAGCCTGATATTGTTTTTGGAAGAGGCCCTACCGTGTCTATTACAAGCCGTCTGAAAGGCTCTGTTATTAAGGGGACTACCTTCAGTGGAGCTTTCCATGTCTCTCCTGGTTTACCAGAACGCTGGCAGGCGTCGCATGATCTTACAAAGTTTTCTACATCTTTGAAACAGCCAGGCCAGTAGTATTCCATAAGCAATCTTTCCTTTGATTTGTTTATGCCTAGGTGGCCGGACCACCCATTTCCATGACAAAGACTCAAAAGGTCCTCCCTATACTTAGTAGGTATGACTAACTGATCTAAAATCCTACCCTTTCGATCTCTGTAATGCCGATACAACAATCCTCCTCTCTCATGTATCGTTACGTTGCGCCTAGCAATGCCTTCTTTAGCTGTGTCACGTAATCTAGCTAAGCTCTCATCATTCTTTTGCTCAGCTGCCAGTGACTCTCTATCCACGCGTAAGAGTTGATCAAAGTTCTTTGAGGCCGGTGATAATAACGACCCTGTCTCGCTTGTGAGCGCGTCTGCTTTCTCTTCCTGCAGGCTAGAACTCTGACACTCTAGTGCTACACTCTCATTGAGCTGGTCAGCTGGCAGGCTCTCCTCAACTGTTCTTTTGTCCCTCGGGCCTAGCTCGGATTCGGGTATTGAAGTTATTCCCTTTTCTGCTTCCGCTGGAGGAGCTTGAGCATTTTCAGCCGAAAGCGCCGCGATCTTACGAGCTTGGCCTCGGGTCAATGCCTGTACTATGCCCTCTCCCAGTTTGAGCCCTCTGTCACGCAGTAACTGATTCGAACGATTCGAAAAGATGTAGGGATACTGCAGTGACAAAAATTTGGAAACTGCAGCCTCAGTCTCTAGCTCCCCGAATGGTCCACTGATTTTGACTTTGGCCATGGGCAGACACACGCTGTGTTCTTCTACAACCTGTTTTATCCATGCTACTTCTCCGGTGAAGTCATCTACCATCACGTAAGACGGATGGACAATGTCCAGCGTGGCGGCACTGTCTCTTAGCACTCGGCATGGTTTTCCGTTAACTTGCAGGTCGTGGAGATATGGACTTAAACGTTCCATATTCTCATCCTTTTCCTCCACGTAGGAAAAAACTACGCTAGACTTCTCGCAGTTTACAGCTATATGTCCCAGTTTGTGGCATTTGTAACAGCGAATTGGTCTAACAGATTCGAATTTTCTTTTCTGTTCTTTTTGTGCGGTTTCTCCGTTAAGTTTCTCCTCGCTCTTTTCTGCGGGCTTTTCCGCCATGTCTACAGGCTCGGATCGTCTAGTTTGCGCACCCTTTTTGAACGGAAATGGTTTCCGCGGTCCATTTCGACCGTCCCAGTTTCCCTCCTCGGCGTTCAACTTTCTACGGGTTGCGTACTCTTCGGCTAATTCAGCCGCCCTTTCCACAGTGTTTACATTACCTCTGTCTTGCACCCACAGTTTCACAGCTTGGGGGATGGTTTTGTAAAACTGCTCTAGACACATGCATTCAATGATCATGTCTCTGCTGTCGTACGCTTCCGCGCTTTTAAGCCACTCGACTAGGTTGGCCTTTAAGCTATATGCAAACTCCGGATAGCCCTCGCTATCTTTCTTGCCTGTGCTCCTAAACCTTTGCCGAAAAGCTTCGGCTGAAAGGCGGTATTTCTTCAGGAGACTAGCCTTAACTTTTGCATAATCATATGCATCCTGCACACTCAGTCTGGCGATTACTTCCGCCGCTTCACACGGCAACATAGACAGCAACCGCTGTGGCCATGTACTCGGGCCGAAGTTCATCTTTTCGCAAGTCCTTTCAAAATTGCATAGGAACAAGCCTATGTCGGTCCCGACCTCAAATGGCTTTAATAGCCTGTCCATGCGGTATGATTCTGCCTCACTTGATCGACCCAGAGCGCCTTCACTTCCTTGAGACAACTCCAAACGTCTACTTTCAAGTTCAAGTTGCATTTTTCTTAACTCGCGATCTTTATCGCGTTCCTCTCTTTCTTTATCGCGTTCCTCCCTTTCTTTTCTCTCTCGTTCTTCTCTCTTTTTCAGAAGTTCAAACCCCAGTTCAACTTCTTCCTCACTGGCCTGTTCGGAAATGATATGCAATAATTCTGATTTTAGCATTTCCTTACGTACATCTAGGCCCAGTTCCTCACCAACAATCAACAACTCGTCTCTCAGCAGTGTCCTTAATTCCATGACTGCTGCTTTACTGCCTTGATTCTGCTCTCTAAATCTAGCTAGGAAAACACAACCTAGCTAACACACAACAATCTAGCTTCCCTACTGTACTAAACAGAACAACCACAAAATGAAGCCTAGAGAGTCAAAGCAAAAACCAAGCACTCACCGCAGATACAGCACCATGTCGCAAAGTCCATCTCACCGCTGTCAGCCAGTTGTCAGGATTGGGGGCTCAATCCCATCGTCCGTGGTCCTTTGCCAAGATTGGAGTACGGCATGAATTCGAAGGTAGCTGGCCCATGCCGTCGTCCAACTTATTTACGCTGAGATCGTTGATGAAGTGAAGAACTGTTTCTCATCGAGAACGAGGAAAAGGGTTTATTTGCAGAAACTAAATCAGTCTAACATGACTGCTTGAGAAAAAGAGTATTAGTCCAACAGGACTGCATGAGAGAAGTGACTCAGTCTAACATGACTGCTCAAGAGAAGTGTCCTCAGCATTCGCACAACCACAGTTTTTATACACTCGATCCGCCGGTCATACGACGCGGCGACTGTTCGTTTACTCATCACCAACTCGCCGCTGCACTGCAGATCAGTTTACGTACACAAAGGCAACCGCGCTCTGTACACAGAGGCAACCGCGCGGGGTGCCGTTCCGGGAACTATCGGAGCCGATCGAGGGTCGCTCGTTGTTCTGCGCCACTCCGAAGCGTGAGAAGCACAAAAATACGTAGTTCCCGCGGCAGCTTGTCCGTGCGTGTCAAATCAGCTCCGCGTTGGGGAACTCCGGAATCATTGTTCACGCACGGAACTAGTTCCGTCACAATGTCGAAGGGGCTGGAGGAAGGCGGCGGATTCCAGCGCTTCTTCCAGGCCGCTTCTTCGAACGCCTCCCAGCTGCAGCGACGGAGAGGGGGAGGTGCGCGTCGTGTCGCCTTGTCGTAACTGTGTGGCAATCTTGTTTCGCAGCTCGCCATTCTTAACAACGCTAATGACATATTTGGGTGGTCGTTTGATTGCGCTCTTGCAATGCTACAAAGGTCAAATAAAAGAGAAACTGAGCGTAACTGTTACCACAAGCGGGCACCTCTGGCGATAAGGAAGCATGATCATCACTTCCATACCCGGATGAAAGAACTGCAAAGCTGTTTTCACCACCGTCGTAACACAGCCATGAGCGCTGGTAAACGGCTACCCAAATATGCCGTAAGATTCGACCAACCTGTATGGAGAAGATGTGACACGGTAATGCCAACGAGGGTTAAGCAGGCCTTGCGGCCTGCTTAGCCTATATTGTTTAACCCACCGCGGTAGACCACTATAGCTTGGCGTTGCACTGTAGAGCTCCAGGTCGCGGATTCGATGCCATTCACGGCGGCTGCATTTACAGTGGGGGGGATACAAAACACTCTCGTGTGCCGTGCTTTGGGTGCACGTTAAAGATCCACAAGTCGTCACAATAATTCCGGAGCTCCCCACTACGGAGTGCTTCATAATCAGGTAATCGTTTTGGTACGTAAACGTACAGAATGTAATTTAATTTAGTCGGCGTGTTTGAGATTCCTGGTTGAAGAGGACGATAAAAAAAAAAAAACTCGGATCAAGCCAGCTTGATGCGTTATACACTTCTGAACCAGCAGTTAGGTCGCTTACACCAGCTATCGTAAAGAAGACGAGCACATTTTCTCGAAGGCTTGTTCATTGGAGAGAACATGTCATCAGCGGTGGTGAATATGAGCAGATCTGTGAAAGTCAGTGATAAAACTGCAGATTACACACCTCATATCCTCTGCTTCTTTAATGAACCCCTTAAATATCTTAGGGTATGTTGACATTGCGAGATGGAAAGTGGTAAATGTTTGAAGCAAAATTACTTGGTACGCAACAGACTTGTACGTAATGTCACGTGCAATTAATTATTTGAAATAAATTACATTTCTTAGTACTATAGCAATTTATCAATTTCAGTCGGTAACAGTCACTGTGGTTCAATACATGTTTCGGTAACTTATTACACATAACCAGTTACTTCATTGGGTAGACAAGCTGTGACAGGAGACGCAGGCTTTAACGCTTGAATTCGGCAGGCAGAACAGTGTAGGACACCCGTGGTCGTCCAACGCGGCAGCCTCGGTCGTGGAATCGCCTGTTTCGACAGGCAAACCCGATTTTCGCACACCTTTCTTGGCGGTGCCTTTTACGTGCCTTCCATAGCCGGTGGTGATTGCTGCTCTAATCTTTGCAAAGCGCAGACTCTGATTTTTCTCATATAGACTAGTTCTTGGTCGTTAATAGCGAACATGTTCCTGTCTGTCTGCAACACACGTGACTCGCATACACTTAATTTGCGAATGCAACAGAAACAGTATTTTGAGGGCTGAAGGACAAGCGGTTATAATTTTAATTAGATCACACAATTGTTCCCCTTTTCGAGGAACGTGAGCCTCTACTGGCGTCCCCTTATGATTCTTTGGTGTAAAAGTCTATAAATGACTAACGAGGGAAAAGAATCGTTAAGAGCGCCATCAGATGTTGGCCGACGACTTGAACTGGCCTGCTATGACTCCACACCAATGGCAACTTCAGGAATTGTTGCCAGCAAACCACCAGCGCACGCTTTTTTTTTTTTAAGCTGTTGCCTACAAGGAGCGTCTTCTCCGAGCTCCCGCTACGACTAAGCGCTACGGTTCATAGAAGGCGCCAGCTAGAGTACAGTGGCATTGTGCTACCAAGATCTCGTGCGTAAAGTGTTTATATGCTACAACACCGCCATTCCTTGCATGGCTCCATTCGAGCGACTTTTCAGTGCCGCTGCTGATGTCTTTAAAAGAAAAAGAGGGAAGACGAGCGACGGCAACTTTAAGGAACAATTGTTAGTGTACATAAACAACATGTGAATGGCGGCAATGATGCACTGAAGGAGCCAAGTCAGCTGTTTTTATATATTTATGGCATTCGTGCCATATTGTTAAAACCTGACTACACCTGGAAGGAAAATAACGTCAAAGTAATCGGCTGCTTTATAGTATTGCCCTGTTACTCTCGTGGGGCAGTAATCGGTAACCGTAATCAGTTGCATTTTTTATTGAAATAATTGTAATCGGTTACTTTTTTCTTTTACGTTTACAGGTCTGGTACGCAATAACCATCTCATTTCTGTTGCGTGCTTCCATTAACCAGCTTTAGGAAGAAAATGTACCTAAGAGCCAACTCCGATTCCTCTATTCCGATGCACGTGACTATTTGCAAAAGCTTGAGAGAGAGAGAGAGAGAGAGAGAGGGGGGAAGGCAGAAATCAAGAGAAAAAGGTAAGGAGGTTAAGAAAGGACGTGCTTGGTTTGCTGCCCTACACTTGGAGAGGGGGAAGTGGGAGAAGGGCAGATAAGGAAATGAAAAAAAAAGCAATTATAAAGAGTTTGCGAAAGTTCTACAAAAGAATGTTAGAATAAATTTGATACCGCTGATTAAGCATTCTGAAATTTCGTTTGCTTTAGATGTTTCAATGTGTTAGCACTGCGGAATTGTGGTATATCGTTTTAAGCTGTTGTAGCATACAGTAGCAGACGTGGTGCTTCATTTCTGTTTTTTTTTCGGCATTTTTTGAAATTTTTGTAAAGAGAAATGGATGGCCCAAATAAAATAAAAATCGGGACCAGTATTCACAAAATGCTCGCACACGCCAGAATTATTCGAGCTAGAAAACTGCAGCCAATTCTGATGCTGCAGGCATCAGGATTGCCAGCGAAGGTGGCCGGTCGATGGCAGAGAGCAGTTACGAACGAGATGCCTTGTGAATTCGGCCCCTGCTTTTCACAGTCGGTAGGTATTAACTACTTTTTGAATCCAACGAACATCATCAAAATCCTGTGCAGTAAACGCGGAGAAATACTATTACTCCGTTCCCGTGCGTTTAGATATAGTGACTGCTGAAATAAGCTCCTTAAAGCTTGCGTGGCCTAAGCTCTTCGA
This sequence comes from Dermacentor albipictus, assembly GCF_038994185.2. Taxonomy (NCBI): domain Eukaryota; kingdom Metazoa; phylum Arthropoda; class Arachnida; order Ixodida; family Ixodidae; genus Dermacentor; species Dermacentor albipictus. The sequence continues at coordinate 107,630,206 of NC_091822.1, read as the reverse complement.
GATAACCTTCAAAAGCTATAACGGTCTCTAACGCTCCCTCGTTCGCGTAATTTTATATCTCTTGGCGCTCTTTGGCCATCACTGGGTCTTGCGCCGCAAAACCGTATACGTAATCATCTATGCATAATTCTGCTATATATAAATCCGCTTACGTTTATCTTTGATTTACGCGTGAAACGGCCTGAAAGGAAGCTCTATCCCCGAAAGTCTTTGTCTATAAATATTCATGTACGCGCGAAAAGCAAGAATGCCCTCACCATAAAACAATCGAACTAATATGAACAAAGAGCGCTCTACATAAAACAAAAAGAAATTCTGATTCTAGTAACGCACGCACAGTGGAACACAAGCAAGAGAGGAATAATAACGAGTACTTTAGGACAAAAAAAATACGGTAGATTGAATATTTAGTGCATACGGGCTGCACGATAATTTATGGACACATATTTTGTTTTTTTATTACTGCTTTCCTAAAATTTTTGTGAAAGCGTGAATATATTTTTGATGTTTGTAGGATAAATGGTACTCTTAAGGAGCCGATCTTTTTTTCCGATTTACGTCACTTAATAAACAGTAACAACGTGCGCACAATTTACGAGTCAGAATTAGAACGTACAAATCCACTAAACTACGTTTTCCATTAAAACTAGAAAATTAAAGTTGGCTGCGCACACATCACCATTTGAGTCTTCTTTCTAAATTTTCATTTATTTATTTACATGAATAAGTAAGGAGATGTGAGAAGTAGGCACCAACGCATGGTGATATATATACTCCTTTTCACATCTCTATCTCACAACTCTACCTTTCAATATCCCAACGGTATAGAAAGACATTATAAAATGACATATTATTAACTGTCACAAACACAACTTATGCCGCACAAATACATAAGCTGTCACAAAAGGGAAAAGTACACGATAAATTACACAGTCTAAATATCACGAACGCTACAAGTGCAATACAGATGCGCAAAACGTCACATGAGAGAAAAGTGACTACAGCATCTAGCTACACAAATTCCACATGTATACAATGTTTATTGTTGTTGTTGTTTTTCCCCAGGCAAAGCCTGCACGAACTTCTTATCCTTTAATTTCTCCTCAATACGCGTGACATGCAAAAAACTCGTTAGGAGCAGTCGGCGCTCTGTTTTGATGAGTAATTGTGGGCCACGGTCCCGGCAGCTTATTAGGGCTCATTGGCCTCCTTCTACCAAGCCTCATCAGTTTAGACATCGGACTGCTTCTTAGCTTGAAGTGGTTGCGTGCGTTCTTAGAGCAGGTGTTGTAAATTTTACATCTGTAGAATATTTTGGGTGTGCGCGATGTCTAGTTTCAGGACGGTGAAAAAAGTGTTTCGAGGTGCCTGTTGAGCTAGATCGGTATATGCGAAATTTAACGAAGGAATCGGTATTATGGATATCTGAAGAATTATCAGTTCTAACGAACCATGTTCCCTTGCTATGCTACTGAGATCAGATGCATCTGTTAAAAGTGCAACGTATTTCAAATTTAGTTCAAATGCAGTTATGGGGGATGTGCTCATCGTATTCTCTTGACGTGCGTGTCTCTCGCTGCTGCATCAGCTGCACAATTACCAGGTAATTTTACAGTGTACCGGTATTCATTTATATGCAGTGGTACGTTGCGCCTCATTTGCTTTAGTAATTTCTCATGACGTTTCATGCACTAGCGGTGGATATATAAATATTACACTTAAGTGGCTAAGGTACACAAAAGTGCTGCCTGTGAGTCACTGAGAATAACCAAATTCTGTGCTTCTTGTGTCGATGTGGGCAATCCCATATTAAAAAAAAAGGCTTCCAATTTCTTGTGGGGGGACGTAAAGAAACGTTGAATCCGGTTATTGGCCGCACTCCACTCCCACATAAGGACGTGCCCGCTTCTCTCGGATGCCCAGTCTTGGCTTGGCTTGGCATGCCACTCAATATGGAGCTCCCTTTGAACGCTGCCGCCGAGAGCGAAGTTCGCGCAGTTATTCGATTTTTGGGCGCAAAATGCGTTAAACCAGACGAAATTCATCGCCAAATGGCGTCGAGTGTCGTGCTGAAATACACGACAAAGAAAATAAAAGGAACGGATACAGGCCGTCCATTGAGGCAGGACCTTGACGTTACCCCGTGGGGGACCTGAGCCCGGGTCGCGTTAAACCTTGCCGGACGTACAAGAAAGCTGTATCCGTCCGTCCGTCCGTCCGTCCGTCCGTCCATCCATCCATCCATCCATCCATCCATCCATCCATCCATCCATCCATCCATCCATCCATCCATCCATCCATCCATCCATCCATCCATCCATCCATCCATCCATCCATCCATCCATCCATCCATCCATCCATCCATCCATACAGGCCGTCAATTTCCGACAAGACAGTCGCGAATGCTCCTTGAGGAAGTCATGCGCGAAGGTCGGAGGATCACTGCGGATGCTCTCCGCATTTCGTTTCCCGTGGTTTCCCGAAGCACCGTCCACGGGACTTAAGCGGAAAAGTTGCAATATCGGAATGTGTGCGCAAGAAGGGCACACCGCGGGTATACGCTGAGCAGAAGACCACAAACGGCAAGGGAGTCCCGCGAATTTCCTCGCCGCTATGCAGACGAGAAAAGGACAACTTCTTGGACTCGACTGTCGCGGGTTGTCGCGGGTGACGGCATCCCACTTTGCCTAAACCGCGAAAATTCGAGCAAACACTGCAGTCTGCCGGTAAAGACCCGGCAACTGTGTTTTGGGACCGTAAGGCGGTTCTGCTGGTCGACGTTCTGCCTGCTGGGACAACAACAAACGCTGACGGGTACTGTGAAACATTGAAAAAAAGAAAGAAAAAAAACACTCTGACGGGCAGTTCAGCAACCGCACAAGAGGAATGTTGAGCATTGGCGCAAGCATTCTCCGCGACAACGCCCGCCCACACGTCGCCCGCCAAACCGTCGATATTCTGCAAAACCTTGCTTGGAACGTCATCACCCACCCGCCGTACAGTCGGCACTTGGCACCGAGCGACTCCCACGTGTTCCTAAGTTGAAGTAACATTTGTCTGGGCAGCGGTTCTGGTCCGACGAAGAGGTGAAAGATGAGGTTCAGCGCTTCCCGAAGGACATGGCGGCGAGCTGGTATGACACGGCCATTGTAAAGCTGCCGCAGCGTCTACAAAATGCATCGACCGAAATTGCAATTATGGGAAAAGATAAAGCATTCTTGAGGCGTTAAAATACTGTAAGTATCATAGTAACTAAACGGTTGTTTCTATATATAAATATATAGGAGATCTTACTGCAGACAGAATATAGATCAAACAATTCGGCCGTATAGTTGACCACGTTGCGCGAAATACTAGAATATTTTTTCGGGTACTGAAGTGGGAGTTGACGAATGCAACTGCAGAGCAATCCGGCAAACTCGAGCCAGCTCTGAAACGGGATGGTATACACATCGAATACAGATACACTCATATAAACCACCCAGTTACAAAGAGAAAGTAATTCAAGTGCACCACCAAGATGCTGATTCAGGTCGACTTCTCTGGTAAATACATTTTCTCGATTCTTCAACCTCTGATTTGGCGGCTCTTCGTTTTTTTTTTGCAAGCTTTATCGCTCTTTTTTCGTTTTTTTTTTGTCTGAATAATTTGCAGCGCATGACAGCGGGACAGAGTGTCACAGAAATTAACGCACATACAGCGTTGACATTCAGCTGAGTCTTTAGTCCGAATATCGGGCATACAACTATCGCAAAACTTCTTTTATCGCAAATTACATACGCACCGGAGGGCTGCTGGCTCACTCACTCCCCGTATTTTCAAACGATCCTCCACTCGAAGCTCTTAATCCACTCCGCTGAGTCGAACGCAGCGCCACCCCCCGGCTGTGGAAGACGCTACGTTTCTCAAGAATTACCGCGGATTATCATTAAAGCTAATCACTTCCATACATATAATTGTTATTTTATATATTTTTTCCTCCGCCTGGGGCGCTTTAAATCGGCCCGGCCGTTACGAAGGGATCAGCCAGAATTCATCGTCATCATCATCTGAGTCTCGAGCGGTAGGAATGCACGTTCTAGGATATGGGAGTTAGTCTTGCACCGTTCTATTGCAATGTCTTTTAATAGAGTTCTGGTTAGCGTGTTATAAAACCAAGCAACACCGACAATTTATTCGTGCACTTTCTTCGTTTTACATCTTTTATCTTTGCCTTAGCCACTAGTGCGGCTTCACTAAGGACGAGAAGGCCGCCCGGTATTCAGTAGACTAGACTATTTTTGCATGCCAGGTTGAAAAAGACAACAGAAATTTCTCTCGCGATTGCTCAAATTTCTGTCGAACGACAGAAGTCCCCGATGTTTCTGTAGTTGCGACAACACTTCTGACGTTACTACAAATTCTGACGTCGCAACGGAAGCATTCTGTCGCGACGACCAAGAGTTCTGAAGTCGCAGCAACGACTTTCTATCGCGACAGCGATTCTGACGTCGCAACAGGAACTCCCTGTCGCGACACTAGACGCTTTCTGCCGCGGCGTTATAGAAATGTGACACTTCCTATCGCAACGACACATGTACTGACGTTGCGACATGAACGCTTTCCATCGCGACGCTTCGAAATTTTATGCCGTCACTTTCACGTCGGTGGTGCACACTGTATACTGTTCTCTTACGCGGTATTCAAAGGTGCGTTCTCGGAATCCGGCACTGCTGATTTGCACCGACACCGGTGTTAAATTCGATGTGGCCAATCGTCGTAACTGTGCCGTGACGACGGGGCACGTGCAAACAGTCACCCTACCGGACTCCTCAAAATGGGCCGCTGATCGAAATCATCGCATCCGCGGCTACGGCTGCGTATGCGTCTTGTTTTTATTTTGTAATATGCGACACACAGGCCCGTGGACTTGCACGTGATGTTACGATGAAATACTAGTTAATTTCCCAGAAATATTGCATAAGCTTTTGCCAAGCGGAAAAGAAGTTTTGGACGAATTGTTCCACAAAGCTGCGTCAATATCTGTCCCGCTCGGGTGTCAGTATTCTGGCACGGGCGGTATTGCGAGATATCAGTACGCTGTCTAAATGGGCACTCATACCCGAATGTCTACGTATACTATTTTGCGCTGAACACACAAATTATGTGCGCGCTCCGAAGTGTATAAAGAGCGAGATGCAGCTGTCGAAATTAGCAGTAACAACGAATTTCTTAACTGATGTAGATGTCGTAAAGCGAAATCGATGTTCCAGCTCTTCACGGAGTATTTATCGATAGTAGAACAACGATTTTGCTCTTCTAGCCTCCCTCCCTTTCTCTGCATTCCTTTCTCTCTCTCTCTCTCTTGCTCTTCTAGAGAAGCGCCAGTTCACGTGGCGGAGTGAAAGCGCACCTTGATTCTTAACGCACAAATATAAACACCAGCGTGGACAGAGACTCTTATCGTTGACATGGCCAAAAAAAAAAAAAAGTCCAGGACACAAAGGAAGGAAAAGTTCGGCGGGGTGCAGTGGTATGACACTGGGTTCAGAAGCTTTAGGCCGTAAGTTCAAATACCCGCCTCTCTTTATTTTTTCCACTTTATATTTTTTTTTACACTGACAAATTTTCATAGTCCTAAAGAACTCTCTGTCATTTTTCTAATTCAATGTTGATCAAGAACTATAGTACATCAGACTATACAGAACTTCAGACAACAGAACGTCTCAAAATACGACAGACGAAAATTTCCTGTGTGCTTTTTTTTTTCAATTGGGTCGTACATCTGAATCTTCTTTTTGAACAAACGACAACTAAATAAATAAATCTCTGCGCCTAATTGAGTGGCTATAACAGCAGGCATAATACTCAAGACGTTTGCGGCGTTTCCGCATACACAAAACTGCCGCGCATGCCAACATCGAGGAAGCAGGCTTTTCCGTCGGGCTTTTCCGGCGGCGGCGTGCTTCCGTACGTCCGGCCTTCTCCGCGTACACGTGATTTACATCCTGTTTACGCGTCGACTGCCGCGGCGTCGTACACTTTCGCGCGGTAGTTCCCGTCTTCCTGGGCTGCGCGATAACTAATTTCTGACAGCCGGTTAATCAAATTAATGGCGGAGAGAACCAGCGCGCAATACCCCTTTCGGGCCGAGAGGAGGTTCCCCGGGCAAGAAGCGCAGAAGGGCCATCGCGAGGTGCTTATTAGACGCGCGTAAAAGCGAGTCGGATGCGTTATAATTAAAGGAAGCTCGCGAGCGCAGGGACCGTTTCGGCGGAATGATGCTGCACCCAGTAGACGCGTAGGTTCTGGGAAAGTGGCGTCGGCTGAGAAATGAAATGGAGGAAAAATGTACGGGGGAGGTGTCCGGGAAGTGTTCGTGCCTCTGAGCTAGATACTAGCTCACGCTATATGGTGAACTTATATAGTGAACTACTATAGTGAACTATAGTGAACCATATAGTGAACTACTATAGTGAATATAGTAGGTGAGCGTCTACTGGTCCGATCCGCACACCTACTCTTCTTCCTGCGCATGTATTTTTTTTAACCATTGCGCATATACAGGGTCTGTACTGAAAGTAATGTCAGTAGAGCCATTAAAAATCGTTTATTGAATGTATCGTTACAAGCATTTAAAAATATTCAAAATACTCTGCTTTGCGTCGATACATCGGCTCCAACGAGACTTCCAGCTCTCAAATGCGTTGCGGTAGTCCTCCTCCGGAATGGCTTTTAATGCTGTGGTGCAAGCTACTTTGATCACGTCCACTTTCCCAGAATGCTTGCCTTTCAGGGGTGTTTTGAGACGTCGAAACTGAGAGAAAGTCGGGGGGAGCGAAGTACGGGCTGTACGGGGCTGGGGGATCGTTGGCACACCCTGCTTTAACTAAGTAGTCGGTGACGATGAATTCACTGTGGGCCGGCGCATTATCGTGGTGCAACTTCCAGTTGTCTGCGATGTCCGGCCGGATGTGTTGAACCTTGCGTTTCAGTCTTTTGAGGACTTCCACATGAAATTTGGAGTTCACAGTGGTTCCGGGTTCTACAAACTCGTGATGAACCAGTCCGTGAATGTAAAAAAAAAATAATAATGAGCATGATTTTGATCTTTGATTTGCTCATCCTGGCTTAACTTCTTCTGGTGAGGGGACGGGTGCGTGTGCCACTCGGATGATTGCCTTTTGGTCCCCGCGTCATATTCAAATACCCAAGTCTCATCACCTGTAATGACGTTGTCCAATAATTTTCTGTAAAGTTTGCACATGTCGAGGTTTACTTGGCACGTTTCAACGCGGCGTAACTTTTGGTCGTCAGTGAGAACTTTTGGAACCATTTTCGCGCACACCTTACACATGCTGATAACTTTTGTAACGATTTCATGAACTTGAGTTTTCGGAATCTTTAACATGGGGGCCATTAAACGAACACTTAATCGTCGGTCTGAGTTCAACAGTTCCCTCACTCGCGTCACATTGTCAGCCGTGGTGGTCGTGGATGGCCGTCTGGAGCGGTCCTCGCCGTCGACCTCTTCCCGGCCTTCCAAAAAGGCCTTGTGTCACCGAAACACTTGCCGATCTGACGGGGCACGTTCTTTGTAAGCAGTCTTGAGCAAAGTAACAGCAAGTTTCTGCAACGGTGTTGCCAGGTTTCGCGCAAACCTTGGTCGCAACGAGTGCTGCGTTTTCACTCGCACGAGAATAAAAAACAACTCTCACGGACTGGTCCGTCCTACACTCTCCGATGCTCGGAGCACACTGAGCGACGGAGCGCTGCTTGGCCGGGTTCCCCCCCAACCAGTTTCAACTAGTTAGACCGCGCTCCGACGTACAGTCGCGTCACAATAAATTCACTGACATTGCTTTCAGGACAGACCCTGTAGGTATGCCAAAGCACTTGGGTTTTAACAGAGGCGCAGCGTTTTCTGCATTTGTGGCCTTGCCACGACGAATCACCATGCCACATAAGTTGCAGTGCACGCTACAGCGTACAGGATGGCTCGGTTTCTATATCTTCAGTTTATCTGCACCAAAAAGGAAGAAAGAAAGGAGCTGCTGAGCACGAGGTCGCGGGATCGAATCCCGGCCACGGCGGCCGCATTTCGACGGGGGCGAAATGCGAAAACACCCGTGTACTTAGGTTTAGGTGCACGTTAGAGAACCCGAGGTGGTCCAGATTTCCGCAGTCCCCAACTACGGCGTGCCTCATAATCAGAAAGTGGCTTTGGCACGTAAAACCCCGTAATTTTTTTTTGAAGAAAGAAAGGAGAGGAAAAGGCATGTTCACCGCACCAGGGCTTTTCTCTCTCTCTCCTGCACACACACACACACACACACACACACACACACACACACACACACACACACACACACACACACACACACACACACACACACACACGCGCGCGCGCGCGCGCACACACGCACACACTTAATATTCAATCACCTAAGTGTTAATTCGCGATGGTACCGCCATTGCATGCAAACGAATTCCAAACAACGTACGCACACGCCAACGCTCCAAGTGCTAACGTTCCCCCCCCCCCCCCCCCGCAAATAAATTATGCCTAACGGCACTGGTTACACGCGCTCTGGCGCCACTCTCGGAGATCCTGGCGCATTAATTATTTCGAGGAAGCACGCAGCATACAGAACTCGACCGAGGCAATCCGCGGGAAACGCCGAGATACGGCGGCGCGCACCTTGGCCGTCTCCGAACTAAACCAAACCAGCTCGAGACCTTGGCGCCGCGAAGTGCACCGAAATAAAAAAGGCGCCGGCTTCTCGAGCGAGGCCGCGGGGGCTCCAGTGACGGCGTGGCGCTGCGCGCAGCTGCAATCTCTCAGCAGTGGCGCACTGGGCCACAGAGTAACGAGCCGCAGAGGCCGCAGGAAGAGTCCAGCTGGGGCAGGTGCGTGCTCGAAGGAGAAACGAGATGGGAAGCAAGAGCGAGAAAGAAAAAAAAAGAAATCAAGCAAGCAAGCAGGCAAGGAAGAAAGAATGAAATAAAGAAGGAGACAAGAGAGACAGAGAAAGCATGATGGATAGAAAGAGAAAGAAAAAAATAGAAAGAAAGTGAAACAAATAGAGTGAAATAAGGGAACACATAAAGACTGACGAGAGACAGCGGTCATAGGCAAAGGAAAGGGTGGACGCGCGAAATGCAGAACTTCGGGGGTTCCTGTAACTTCGACCCGTGGCCATCGCACAGTCATCATGTCTCGCTCATTTATTCCCTTTACCCCTTTCTCCAGCATAGGGTAGCCAGCTGGTATTTACACTGGCTAACCTCCTTGTCTTTCTTTCCCTTTTGTCTCTCTCTCTCTCTCTTTCTCTCTCACTCATTTCGGAATCGCGTGCGCGTTGCGGTGTATGGCGCCCAGCTGGTAATCGAATCGACGCAGAGAGCGCGGACAAAAAATCACAGCGCAAGCGCGGTTCTCCGCTGTTCAGTTTCCTTGATGGTATTCCCATCTGTGTCGCTTGCACGGGTCGCCTAGCTGTACTTCCTTCCACAGTAATCTCTGGCACTGGGGCGGAAGCCTGGAAGTTAAGAGGCGTTCTCTGGCAGTCGAGACGGGCGGAGAAACACGGTGCGGGTGTTCTCACACACACACACACACACACACACGCGCGCGAGGCACAGAGGCGCATGTGTTCATCGGTGTGGACGTGTTCAAGCTCCGCACACGGGACACCTCGTCCGAAGACAGAATACACGAAAGGCGCGACGTCGTCACACGTACGGGCACACGTTCTTCTGAGCAGCAATGCGGCCTTGTCTCCAGTCTAGTAAATTGTTGCTTCTTTACGGAGTGGGGCACATACTAAAAGAGCTGGCAGGGATACTGACCGGACTCGGATGGAAATAAAAAAGAACATAACTGAACCCCGCCGAAGCTCACAAGGATGAATATTGTTAATGGGCATCAAACCGACTTAAACGGCTCCCTTGCAGACACCATCTGGAAGTCCGTTTCTACACAGGGACCTCTAAAGCGTCGTCCGGAGAGCGTTCTACCGCATGAATTTTTTTAAAAGAGTGTCCAGCAGTATCCGAGATATAGAAGCAAAGGAAGTGTGGCGACGCCATAGTGTGAGGAGGCGGACGACCGCCGCCATATCCCGTTGCCTCGACCAACGCTTGCGAGTAATACTCCTCTCCAGCATTCTTTCACATCGATAGCTCCTTTTCTCTCACCCCGCCCGTTGTACCGTTGACTTTTCTTTTTTTTTTATCGCTATCTTTCGTTTTTCGTTCTCCACGAAGGCGTTTCGCCGATATCATACCATAGTACAGGCAAAGAGCGCGTAGCATAGCAAGAAACTCGATGCAAAAGGACAAGAGTGGACGGCGGGATCGGACGGTGAGAGTGGACGGTGAATGACTAAACGGTATGGTGTCTGAATGCCATAGGTCTTTCCGCCTGTGCCGCTGACAAGCGCCCCACTTTTGCTCGATGACATAGCTCTTGCCAGCGTGCGCGACGACACCCAGGTCGCCCCCCACCTCCCGCCCCAACCCCTCTTGACGGCCGCTTCCGCCGGTGCTCTCCTTCCGGTCAAGCGTGGTCCGCCGTGCACTTAGGAATATTCGTTCGGCGCGAAAAGCAAAACCAACGGTGCCGCTCTCATGCTATGGCGTTGTTTAGACATTTTCGGTGCGCGGGAGAGCGCTGCTTTTAGATCGAGGGTTCCGGCAACAGAACGGCTGTGTCGTGTTTCGGGTCGGTGACCACCACACGTTCCCAAGTGTAATGACGACACGGCAACTAATACAGTCAGCATCAGTATAGCAAACGTTCCCCAAGAAAGCCAAATCGGCTTGTGGCCACAAATGCATCAATTTAATATTAGGAGGCATGTCAATAGGAGGGTGCTGGGCAACGTTTGTTAACCGAAGGAAAAAGAAAAAAGAAGCACGCCGATAGCGTATCACACCGCAGGAAGGAAGCCAAAAGACAGACTGACGTGCGAATGAAACTTTTATTCATGAAACACGCATATCCACAAACACTAAGCAAACCCACAGGCATCGCAAGACCCTATAGCGTTATACTAACTAACTAACTAACTAACTAACTAACTAACTAACTAACTAACTAACTAACTAACTAACTAACTAACTAACTAACTAACTAACTAACTAACTAACTAACTAACTAACTAACTAACTAACTAACTAACTAACTAACTAACTAACTAACTAACTAATAATAATAATAATAATAATAATAATAATAATAATAACCTACGTAAGCGCGTGACATCGTTAGGACGAGACGCTACTGTCGCTAAAAACAAATAAGAAGCTTAATTTAACCATAAGTAAACATTCCTGCACTCATAAGAGTGCTGGTTTGTCCTACGCCTAGCACCCTTAAGAGGAAGCTGTAGCTCAGGTGCTCGTATCTAAATACATGTAAAAGGAGAATTCGTTTTTCTCGGCAACCACTGGACCAAATTTGACGAGGTTTGTTGCGTTTACAAGAAAAACTTAAAATCTAGTGACTGTTGGTTTTGAATTTTCTCCTCAATGTTGTATTCTCCTCAAGGTCCTCAATGTTGTATTAAAAATTGGCAAAAATCGCAAATTTTCAAAAAACGAAACTATAAGGTTACAACTCTGTAACTCAGAACCGGAAAGCGATAATACACTTCTGTGAATTGCATCTAATAGTACATCTAAAGCGGACAAAATTGATATGCAATACAAACAATTTAGTAATATGGAAATACAGCTTTTGCAGAACCTTTGTAAACAAGGTAACAAATTCGCGTGAGATATAAAATGACATATCGAATTTGTCAACTTTCAATGGGCTAATGGATGCCGTTTACAGAACTGCGATATCTGTTTTTGATGCAGAGTAATTGATTTGTAAACTTCGTTCTTCTATATTTTTCGAACTTTCGCATTTTTTTAATATTCCTTTAAGAAAATTCAGAACCTAAAGCGAAATCCCGCTTCCAACAGTCACTAGAATACAACTTTCTCTCTCTATTGCAACAAATTTCATTAAAATCGGTCCAGGGGGTATCTCAGGAAAACGTTTTTGCGTTTTAAATGTATTTGAATAGGCCGCGTCGGACTTGGGCCCGAGCTAAAGCTTCCTCTTAATCTCGAGGCTGTAAAAATGTTTACGATACGCACCAGCTAGCTTAAACTGAACACCTGCGATCAGGGAAGGCGTAGTTGAAAACTGTGCGGTAATTACGATCAGCTGGTGCACGCCAAAATTCCTGACACGACAGTTCAACAGCAATACTTATTATAGGTTATTTCACGCTTTTTCGTGTCGTCTGTTTGCTGTTTCGTGCAGTTTTTGTATCGTCTGTTCTTGTCTCGTCATGTTTACTTTCCAGAAAGAGCTCCCAACAAGAAAATTTCATTTGTCTCCGTCAACGATTTCATCTTATCCATCTAACAACAAGGGCTTTAGCGATGGGACCGATTGGCACCCTTAAGGTTGCACAAATTCTTTAGCGTGCCACGACATCGATTAAATACGAGGGCGCAGAAACTAACTTTAGCACTGTTCAGCTCGACCAGTTAACGTCCTTGTCGACCTTAACTGCGCATCAAATGGCCGGAAAGCCTGACGCGATGCTCTCTCCAGACATTCTGTTCAGTCAGCTCCCTCGCTAACCTGTTTCAAAACCGAGGGCTCATAAAAAGATGCACTTTATAAATAAAGTTGCTCACTCCGTCTCCCACCAACAGCCACGCCACCGGTGATACGTGATGCCCTCCTAATGATTCCATCGCCAAAGTTAACAAGAGCTGCAAGCAAAGCTACGAACGCATACGACAGACATTTATAGGCGCTGCACCTCACGGGCGACAAATTCGCTGAGCCAGTGCTGTGATTGCTACGTGAGGCGTGCGTCTACGCTTTTATTTTAGTAGCTGCCGAAGTAGCGCAATGGCTACAACGTTGTGTAGCTGAGTTGTAGCTAGCGGGATCTACCCCGGAAATGGCGGCCGAATTCCTATGCGGGCGAAATGCAAATACGCTAGTGTACCTAGATATATTTACACGTTAGAGAACCCCAGGTGGCCAAAATTACTCGGAAGTACTCGAATATGGCGTGCCTCGCGGTCAGGTGGAAGTTGCGGCCCGCAAAACTTCGCACGGTACTTTTTATTTGAGTTAAACATCCACGCCGCAGAGAAAGCTTCACGAAGAGAGGGAGGGAGAGACCAGATTCCCTCCGACTATCTCACCCTCAACTGCGCGCCCATGTTACCATTCTTCCCTTGTGCAACGTGGGAGAATCACCGGCTGCCTTCCCTTCATTTTTGAGGTCCTGAAAGTTGTACTTCGGTGATACAGATTCATCTTGAATTCTAAAGCGCCAAGTAGAACGCCAAAAGACGAGGTTGGACGACAAGGCTTGTTGAATAGCGCGGTTGTATGCACAACCGTAATTATCTGCCTTGCGTTCTGAGCGTGCGAGCCTTTGGGGAGCGCTACTTGGGACTATTTATTCATGTGGCTTTATCAAGATTGTTCAGGTCAGCGCCTAAGACACTGCGATGAATCTTCCATTTTTATTTTTGCTTTCCAGCGTTTCACTTCACCTGCATTCAGCTTTACCTTCCATGTTTCCGCACCGCAATAAAATTCAAGTGGTAATTTAGCGGTAAATGCGAGAGGAATTCGTTACCATTACGTCGCATCCCTTGATTTGAGGTCTTGTATCCATGATTCAAACCACGCTCGCCACATTGCAAAGGGTTGTTCAGGGCTCGACACACATTCCTGCCTCTTCAAGCAGCGAAGTGCAACTGATGTCGCTCCTGAGCCCACCACCGTCAGTTGAACTATATATATGCAGGGTGTTTCAGCGAACAAATTAAAAATAACAAAAATGCCTGCGGCAGATTGCACCATTCTACTCCATAAGCTTGTCTACTCGAATAGGCGGACACCACCTGCACAAGAAATTGAAATACCCGTAATGTCATACTTGATTTTTCATTTGTTTAGTTATTTAAGCGCGTACTGACGACACGGATGTGAGGTGATAGGGATTTAGTTTTACGGCACTATTTATAGTATTAAATGTGCTATTAAAAGATTGCCTTTTGCTGGTCATTACAAAGGGCCAGAGATCAAGCCGACAGGCCGTCAACAGTTTGCCTTCTCATGGCTCAGCATAAATTATATATATATATATATATATATATATATATATATATATATATATATATATATATATATATATATATATATATATATATATATATATATATATATATATATATATATATATATATATATATATATATAATTGTTGCTGTATTCCTAAATTCCCTTTCCCAGCCACAGCTGCCGCATTTCAATGGGGGCGAAATGCGAAAACACCCGTGTGCTTAGATTTAGGCGCACGTTAAAGAACTCCAGCTGGTCAAAATTTCTGGAGTCCTCCACTACGGCGTGCCTCATAATCAGAAAGTGGTTTTGGCACGTAAAACCCAATAATTACAATGATTAAATTAAATTACCTTCTTACAGTGCACCCCTCTCGGCCGCCCCTAAAAAAAAAAGAAAACAGAAACGAAAACGAGAAACAGAGAAATCTCCCTCTCACCGTGAAAGGAGTCTCGGCAAACCAGAAAAGACGAAAGACAAACAAACAAATAAAGACAAGTGGCTACACCGCTTTGAAGTACACCCACTAACTCGCTGTGACGTCATGCATTTTCACGGTGTCCATTCTGGCCCAGTAAACTTTCTTAACGGAAAAGAAAAAAATGGACCGCATTTTATCCTAAAGGGTGCGAAGACTGAAGTTATCGAGTTTCAAGAACACTTACTGAGCCACAACGGTCCAAATACGAGAGGACACTTTGAAAGCCGTGACGTCACACTAGCGTGCCGCTTCTTTAATGCCTTCGACTCAAAGATACACGAAAGGGCACTTCTACCTGCATTTTCTCTCCTAATAACAATCAACATATCACCGCGAAATTAACGAAAAAATGTAGTCTCGAACGAATACTCGATAAGCGGAAGCTGATTTAGTGTTTCTCTTGAGTCCCTTTAAAGCCGGATCCGCATTCTCAAATCAACGCATCCCTGAGATTCCACGCGGACGAGAAGCACGCCGAAGGCGAAAGAATATGCAAGGCATGCGAAGGCCCGAAGATGCGAACGTTATGCTTTGCTGCAGTCGTGGAGTGTAGCCTATTTCTTCCTTTTGTTCACCTTCGCGTGAATATCTCAGCGATATGTCCCCCGTCTCTCCGTTTCCTTTTAGTTTTGTCTTTCACTTTCGCTGCTGTGCATTTCCTCCAGGCGCGTGGACTGCTCGGCGCCGGCTCCGGGATTCTCCGGCATTTCTCTCGATGCCAGCGGAAAGGCCAGGCAGCGCGGAAAGATACGCGCCCCAAGTTGTTTTTGTTTGCTCTGAACTCGAGAGGCCGCCCGTTCTCGGGCCGCGGAACCGAAGGGCTGCGCGCGCTTATCCGTCGCCTGCGGCGGCCACGCTTATCTGGCAACGCGATAAGCATCGCATTCACTTTCGGCAGGGCTATCTTTAGAGCATTCTCTATAGCGCACCCCAGCGCAAGATAACTATACTGCCCAGTTTTACTCGACCGCGTATACCATACTTAACCACCGCGGCAAGCTACCTGGTGCACGTTTCGCGAAAGCGCCACCTGTGAAATCGGCGCGTGGATGTACGAGACACCTGACACAGTACGGCTCTCTCGCGGTCTCGGTTAACTTCCCTGTTTTGTCTTCTTATCGCTCTCTCCAGAGGGAGAGAGCGATCTGAACACGTGCCGGACTCTGAGGCGCAGCAGCAGATTAGGAGAGTACTGTTCAAAAGTCGATCTGAATTTTGCTTCCAAATCGGGATTCCGGCCATATCATCGTGACGTCACGAATGTCGCACTATATGTTGTGGCGGTTCCTTGTACAGGGAAAGTTAAAGAATCTCTTGAACGATAGCTTGTCGTGCCTCAGTGAACCACCTAGACATTAGAGATGATCTTTCCCTTTGGAATAGTGGACAGTGCCAATCGCAGCACATGTGCTGTCGAAAAAGCAACCACACGTCTCCTGTGTGCCGCCTCCCCACCCCCCATCCGAAGATGGGAGGAGTGCCCTTCGGAGGACAGCTTTGGGGAAGTGAGACGACAGGCTTTTCACATTGTGCGTCTGCAAAATGCACCAGCCTGTATGACCGCCTGTGACTGACTCAGCCATGAACGCTTGTGCGTGTAGCAGTGCAAAATGTGAGCTTCTCTCTTCCTACTACTCTTTCAATCCCCTTTCCCCCTCCTCCAGCGCAGGGTGGCCTACCCGCCTCGGCCTGGTTCACTTCCCTTCCTTTCCCTTATGACTTCTCTCTCTCTCTCTCTCTCTTTCATGTAATGATAACGAATGGCGGACGATGTCTAAGTTGTTCTTTGACAAACCAAACAGACCACTGTTCTTTCGCACTGTTGTATTCTCGTTTTTCCCCCCCGCGTTTTATTAAGAGACGCCACTCCCATTGCTATTGCAATGGAAGTGGTGTTGGCAGAACGCCGACGCGACGCGACGTGACTACTTCGGCAGGAACCGGCCTGATAAAGAGAAACTACCCTCCAAGTCAAGCCGACAACGAGGACGCTGTGTTGTACTGCTCAAGCGATGACGCCTCAGATGAGGAAGGCTTCGAGAGATTGGCACACCGAAAGGCCAAATGAAGGAACATCAGTGGACGGTCTTCTTCAAGTAAGCCAGCTGTCATGCCACAGCGAAGGTCAACAGCACGCACAATTATTTTTGTGCCTGATACACCAGCGGGCGACCTCCACCGCCTCAATCTACAAGAGATTACCGTTTCTTGGAGGCTCTCGTGCTAGGAGGGATTAAGGATATCATAATTAATAATCGAAAGAACGTCCTGGCCATTGATGTCCAACATCGGAGCGCAATAGATGTTTTGGTGGCAGTAAAGCTCCCGCGCAACATCAGTGTCTACTACCACGTTCCGCACAACGAAACCACCGCCGGTGTTGTTTTGATATTGAGGCACCGATTAGCGACCGGGACCTGCCAATTTTAATCGAACCAGCAACAGATGGTGTTGCCTAGCTGCAAGTTTGACGTCTTGGCAATTCGAGCAGTGTAAGGCTCATCTTCAAAGGTTACTGCCTACCATCAGACGTAAAGGTCGGCCACTTTCGGCATGTGGTACGGCCTTTCGTACCCAAATGACTTCAGTGCAGAACATGCAATAAAATTGAACATGTAAGTGCTGTACGCGGAATTCAACGATATGCCCACGATGTTCCGAAACAACAGGACGCTGAAACTTGCCGTGCAAGGGAGCTCAAGTGGCAGATTGTCAAGGCTCGCACGCTGCATCCTCAAAAGACTACCCACGTCTAAAGAAAGAGCAGAAAATTAAAAAGATGTTAAATTATGAGGTTTTACGTTCCAAAACTACGACCTGGTTATGAATGACGCCGTAGTGGGGGACTTCGGATTAATTTTGACCGCCTGTGGTTCTTTACCTTGTAGCTAAATCTAAGTACCATGGGTTTTTTCGCATTTCGCCCCCATCGAAATGCGTCCGCCGCGGCCGGGATCTGATCCCGCGACATAAAGACCAGAAAATCTTGAGGAAGGTGGCCAGAGAGGGATCCTCACACAGAGATGCCCTTCCGCTGTAATAAGGCAACATCGTTCCCTGAAACGAAAGTCTGCGAATACTCTTCCGGCTCAAGGGATGATGTCTCTTCCGGCAACGCCGCCTTAGTCGCACCGTCCGCCTTGAGGGAGCTTGGTGATGGACTCTGTGTGACGTAAAATAGTGACGTAGCATTGGACAGTGACACTATGTAACACGAGGAATACTTTCGCAGACTCCGTAACAGTGCCCATAGGAACAGTTCTGTATCGCGCGCGCGCTCGCGCGCGCGTTTGTGTGTGTGTGCGTGCGTGCGTGTGCGTGCGTGCGTGCGTGCGCGTGTGTGTGTGTGTGTGTGTGTGTGTGTGTGTGTGTGTGTGTGTGTGCGTGCGTTAAATATTTTCTCTCTCTCACCTATCGCATCCCTTTGCCCCTCTTCCGGTACAGGTTGGCCAACCGGAGATAATCTCTGGTTAACGTCCCCGTCTTTCCTTTGCTCTTTTCTCTCTATGGACTCTAAGGGAAGGAGGCTAGTATCATTTGCCACGCAGCAGGATCTTTATTTCCTCAACGATGGTAGCACGACATATTTACATTGGTCAAGTCTAGGCAGTAGCCTAGACTTGACCCCGGTTTCTCGTCGTCTCGAAGGAAACGTGCAATGCTTTCCAGACATCGAATCACATGGAAATGACCATACTCCCACAAACCTGCATATCAAGGGATTACTTTACTCCTCCACGACGCTCAGGTGAATCGACTGGTCGGCGTTTCGGTCACACATGGGGGAAGTTTGTCAGGAAGGGAACCATTCTATAGTCTAGAACACCAAATTCAAATAGCCACGCACGCACTGTTTTCAGCCTTTCCTGAAATATGAAAAATTTGCAGCTAAACTGCAGCTACTACAGGAGCGATTCGCCGACAGGCGTAAGTGAGATACAGGCGAACTGAATCCATCCACGATCTCAGGGAGGCAAGGCGGATGCAAAAGAAGACTTAGCGCTGCATTGGCGCACTACAATCTCAAAGATGGAAACGATTCTGTGTGACGTTGGACACGCGTCAATGCTTATCTCAGTTATGCAGGACCGTGCGCATACTTCGCGTATCGCCGTGACACCGTGTTCCTCTCCAATCTCTCGCTTTACACCAAGGTCGACGAGAGACTGAGATTGCTGAGGAATTTTGCTCAAGACATGCCGGCTTGCAGCCCAAACGCATCTGCATCTGCGCGCCTGCCCTGACATGATTTGCAGCAAGGCTATGCACAAAAGGCGGCTATGTTAACATCTTTGCACTTGAGAAAACAGAATTTGGAGCTGTCTTTAGAGAAATGTTGTCTTGTTGCATTCGCACGGAAGGAAATGAGGCCTTACTCTGTGAGTGTCAAAGAGCAAGCAATTGCGAACGCATAGAAACACCGCTTTTTTGCATATCAAGGATTGCATAATTAATTATCGACCGCGACCTGCGATGGAGCCCACACGTTCAACACCTAAAGAGGAGGTTAACGACGATAACCCACCTCCTCAAATTTTTCTGCGCAATGTCACGGGTAACATCGGTGTGGTAAATGCTGCAGCTTTATAAATGCCGTGTTCCTCGGTTTCGTAAGACACAGCCTCCTTGTGCTAGGCAACACTGCTAAATTAACAAACCTGCATGCATTCCAGGTACTACAAGCTCGAACCCCATGGACACGTCTCGGTCTTCCGAAGTGTGCGTCTACAGCGGCAACGATTCTCATAGCTCGAGTTCAGCCAGTATCAAAGTACATAGCCACCGGCGTTTTCAGGGCGCATATTCGGCACGTTGCCGAGCTGAATTCTCACCATCTTGCTTCTTTATCTGCAGAAAGGCCACACACAACTTTCAGTCGTATAATTGCACCCAATCCTACGTCGTTGCTATCGAACTACATCATCATCATCATCATCATCATCATCATCATCATCATCATCATCATCATCATCGTCATCGTCATCATCATCATCTTTTATGTCCACTGCAGGACGAACGCCTCTCCCTGCAATCTCCAATTACCCCTGTCCTGTACCAACCGATTCCTGCGAGCACCTGCGAATTTAATTTCAACACATGCCTGCAGTATGACCATCCTCACCTTTATCGTGCCTGCACAAGCCTGAAATACACGTCACCATCCCAGGAAACACGAAGAAAGGTAGAATCAATCAATCAATCAATCAATCAATCAATCAATCAATCAATCAATCAATCAATCAATCAATCAATCAATCAATCAATCAATCAATCAATCAGCTTTATTTCAATTTGCTGTACAAACTGGGGTTAAGAGAGGAAAAACAGTCTATACAACCGCTTGACAGAGTTTTCGAACCCATTTAACAACATTGACAGTTGCGACAGGATAAATAAAAAAGAAAAAGTTCAGCAATATGCGCGTAATCAGCCGCACGACGAACTAGCCCTGGAGGTAGTTGAGGTAATTCAGCAATATTAAAGTACAATATGTGTAGTGCAATGAAGTACCTCGGACATTGTGAGTTCAAGAGTTACGTAGACCTCTATACAGTATATGGCTGCCGTCGTTTCCCTTGAAACAGGCCACATAAGGCTTTTACATGAGGGGCACAGTGGCCGCATATATGTTTATATCGATGGCTCAGACACACAAGTACAGCTGCCGCGGCGTTGATTCAAGCAGGATTCGTCAAAATACAGCAAAAGCGTCCCATATATCATCGACAACAGCTACTGAACTGGTAGCCCTCCGTTCGACTCTTAATTTCATTCAGGAGGAACCACCCCATCCATGCTCAATCTTTATGTGATTCTCACCTAGCCCTCCAGAGTTTACTTTCAGCATTGCGTCATGGATCGCATGAGTAACTCGTCGCAGAAACAAGTTCACCACATCGAGTAGCTGACGAAGGACACGATATAATATATCAACGGTTGGCTAGTCACTGCGGCATACATGGCAATGATCAAGCGGATGCAGTTGCCCAATCTGCCCACGACAGCGTCAACTGCGTTGCCATTCCTCTTTAGAGAGCCGACGCAGCAAACAAACTTTCCGCCGCTTGTGCGTGACCTAACATCGGCTCAATGAGCCGCTCTTCATTGGCTCAACCTAATGAACCTAACATTGGCTCAGTGAATGAGCCACTCTTCAACGAACCTCTTTCACGCCAACATGGGACAGTGGATACCACCACAAACAACATATACAGTCGCGTTCAATACGAGCTGCAACGCGGCGCTGGTAGTCGAAGGGGCTCGCAAGACAGCAGGGCGGCGCTGGCGTACGAAAAATTCCCGAAAACCGTTCGAATTATACTGCCAGTTATTAAACCAGCTGTTCATATGTGGGTGCCACTATGCAGCCCTGGGAGCCTCCTCGCCCGCGGACACCACGCTGCAGCCCATATATAACGCAACTCGGGTAGAGACATGTAGTCGGTACGTCTTAACTCAATAAGGGTCTGTCTAGGATTTTTTTTTAATCGTTACAGCGGCGCTGGCGGCATTAAAATGAAGTTAACTTGCAGCACTCAAGTCTTCTACAGTCGCTGCAGCTTACTACCAGCATAACCTGCACTTTAAAGACGACAAGCGTTCAAGTTTCTGCCGCCCCATGGTGTACTCTTTGGCGTCCAATCGATTTCCGTCGCCACCATAGTAGCGTTAACATTTGTGGCATTTTATCGCGATAGCCATTTTATAAGGACACCACATGCGAACGTCCGCCGTCGCCGTGACGTTTCGTATAAAATTTAAGTGCGCTAAGATGCTATCCCGACCCTGCGGCGGTGTATAGGTGCCAGGGAACGCGTGAGGGGGTGAGCCGATAAGGACGGTGGCTTGATGTGCGCCGTCTTCCCGCTCGTCCGGTGTTGTGCGCGAAAGACGGTGGCGGCGAGTATGGGGGGGGGGGGGATGTGAGCGCGCGATAAGGTGGGGAAGGGAAGCAGATGAGCGCAGTATAGCTTGGCCGTTGATGCGCCTGGCGCGGCAGCATGCACCCAATCTTGGAAGTAATCTGCGGCGCGCATGCAAAGACGACGCGAGCCGAGACGGCTTCTGGCTTCGCGTGCGCAGTGTTCTTGCGCGCCTAGTGTTGGAAATCGAATAATGTCGGGGACGCGTTGAAGCTAGAGGCAGGCCCATCGCGCCCTACTTACGTTTCTAGAGTTAAATAACTTAGGTTCACGTTTGTAGCGTGAGCATTTAACATTATGTAGTAGCGTGACCTTCAGTGACCGGCCCTATACAGTGTGTGATCTGTACTGTGTTCTACTTTAGTCTTTAGACTTGTCCTGTTGCTCTTCCTTTTCTCTTTCCTCCCCTCCTTCCTATCTTCCATTTCTGTGTTGCTGTCACCTCCCTTCTGAAAAGTAGGCAGGCGTTGTGCCCCTTCCGGTGACAGTCGCCAGACTGCTCCTCGCTTTCTCTTTCCTGTTAACTGTGTATAGAACCCGCCGTAGTTGTTCAGTGGCTATGGCGTTGGGCTGCTGAGCACAAGGTCGCGGGATCGAATCCCGGCCATGGAGGCCGCATTTCGATGGGGGCGAAATGCGAAAATACCCGTGTACTTAGATTTAGGTGCACGTTAAAGAACCCCAGGTGGTCAAAATTTCCGGAGTCCCCCACCACGGCGTGCCTCATAATCGAAAAGTGGTTTTGGCATGTAAAACCCCATAATTTTTTTTAACAGTGTATATGTGTTCAAAACAAATAATAATAGAGGCAGCACGAAACGTTCGCTCGGCGCTGCTGTCGCTCTTTATCACGTCAGCGTTCTGACAAACTAGTGCCTGCGGTCACCGAGTGAGATCTGTTCATGTGCGCCTGCGCGCGCGGGACACGTGGCTTGGTAATTTAGTTGTTAAGCCAATGTTTAGTGCAATTTATACAGCCGATAACACTGCTAGTCTTACATCTTGTAGCTTTCCAATTATTTGCTATCGCAATCAATGCTTGGACTTTCAGGCGATACTGCGATTTTTTGCTCACCCCTCGCCTTATACCATGCAGCTTCCCACTTAATTGAGCCCACCCTTTTCGAAGAAATTTAAGCAGAACCCTCCTGAACGGGAACTGTCCAAGATTTGCGTAGCACTATATGGCGCTCGGCGTGGTGCGGAATGTGTTATTCGTCGTAATGATGTGTGTGGGGGTTATAATGCTGACGTAGTATGCTGTACCTATTTATATATGCGTGAAAAGTACGAGTAGAAAGACGCACATATTTACATTACCGAGCATACACATTCCACACCACGCCGACCGCGATATGACGTTACGCATATGTTCGACAGTTCCCGTTCAGGGACGTTCCACTTAATTTGTTTGTGCAATGCCTGGTGCGGCATAACCAATGCGTTAATGCCGTCACAAGCAGAGAAGGGGACGGCTGCGCGTACATGCGTAACTAATGCACGAGTGGCACATCCCGTTTTGGCTACTGTTTAATCTCCTTCCATACGCACAGGTCGGGTGTTTACCACGGCGTGCCACACTACTTGCTACCCCCATTTTAGTACAGGCGGAGCCATTTATGGCCTAGATTTAACGCCTGCTTTCTACGTATGGCGTACGGGGAACGGCGAAAGTGGGCGGGCTCGTGGAATGTCTTTGCTATTGGTATTGCAGACAATAATGGGTCGTTTCTCCCTGCACGATGCATGGCAGCTATCAACCACGCACACAAGCTCAAACTGCGCTTTCTCGTCCTGTCATGGGAAAATTGGTTTTCCGGATTCACACGGGTTTTCTTGACCCACGAGCCATATAATGTTACGCATTGAAACTGAGCCAATTTCAAAAAAAAAAAAACGAGAATACGTTAGAATTGTTCGAAGAGCAAATTTCAGTCAATCCTGATGCTAGACATATCATTAGCGAAGGCAGCCGGCCGATCGCACAGGACGCTTACGAACGAATTGAGATTGCGGGCACTGTTTATTTCATAATTCGGACGAACGATGATGTTACGCCAGATTTTTTCTTTTTTTATGAAGACAGGGTGAATCACATTACTCATATACATAAACCACAGAACAGGCAAACGTCCGTGATTCACGGGAAAAGTACGGATATATGGAAAAGCAGAATACTAACGACTAAAGCAGAAATGCTGAGCTTTAGAAGCAACTGACGAAGTTTGAAGATCAAACGTGCCACAGCGAAAGATAGTATAGCCTGGCGTTCCAGCGCTACTCTTGAGAGTCGAGAATTGCCAGCGAGGTGAAATCCGAGTTGGCCTTCGACGTCGCTGACTTCCTCTTCTTCGCATTTAAATTTGGTTTGAAAGCAAATCAAAAACAGCTACACCTCAAGGCCGAGATCGATAGCTTTCCACGAGCGAATAACGCTCGCTACATTCTACAACAGCGGGAGGTGCGCGAATGCCAGAAATAAGTTGTATTCAGCGCGGCTCATCAATAACGGCTATGAAAGCAGTTCTTCGAAAAATGAAGAGCGAAGATGGAAGGAGCGGCAGCGCATTTGCAGAATTCCAAAAGCAAAAAAGAAATTAAAAAGTCGCACATCAACGAAAGATATGAAGTGCGACGGAAAGGAATGCGAGTCTGAAATGAATGATGCCGACAATGCACGTTGTTCGGAATGAGACAGCCATTTATTCAGATCTCTGCAACGAAGGTGAAAACTTGCGAGAAAAGCAAAAATAGCATTAGGCACCAGCGGGATACGGAACACTGAATCAGAGCAAGGAAGTTGGGGATCCGCGCGAGAATAAAGGAAAATGAAAGAGCGAACAAAGGTTGTGCTGTGGTTTAAGGAGTAAAATAAGATTGATCGTAAGTATATCTAAAGCTATAGGGCTTGTACCGTATTTTGGCAATGTCGAACAACCTTGTCATAGATTCAGCTATCCGAAAGTTTAGGGTTTAAGTGCTTTCTGAAATTATAGAATAACAACAACAACAAAGCGGGAAAATAATGAAGAAGATAAAAGACACCTGGTTATTTGCCCCCGTATTACAGCGAATGTATATCTTTTTGTATATTCGCGGAAACATAACTCTGGCTCGTATCATATTCGGCTTCGTAATATATGCGGGAAGCTTAACCACGGCATTGCCATTTCTACTTTCTAAATGAATGCGGAAACCTCTCTGAGAGTTTAGTATTCATTAAAAAACACACCATTTCTTTAATGTGTCGCATAAGTTAACATTGTTTGAGAAGGAACACTCCGAGCAGGATCTACTGGGCCACAAAAATTGTGAGGGCAATTGAAAAGAAAAACATTAAACCAAAAGATACATTCCGGTTCAAGCGTTCAAAACATTGTACAATGTTTCCTAACGATTTCCAATGAGGACGCATGTGATTCACAACTTAAACAGCTGCCGGCGCCATGCTCGGGCACAATTGAACTCCAGAATTCAACCGTCTAAGCGTATTCTCCGCTCGGAATCACAAAAGAAACGCGAAGAGTTTTGCATAAACAAGCACTGCAGCTCGAGAAGCACGGCTTCGTGGCAGTGCAGCTCTCACGACATAAATACAGAGCTAACATGCTTCGACATAGCAACGCAAAAGAAGAAGAACGAACACTACAACTTCCTATACACTGTGTTACTTCCTCGGAAATTTCCTGCGAGCATTTCAGCAAACAAGCAGCTGTAGTCTTCCGTGTTCGCACACTCGGGAGCGCCGAAATTAAATCCCGCAGGCATTACGAGTTAAAATAAGAGAGTCGCAACGACGCGTTAAACATTTTAGCAAGAAGCGAACACTGAACAAACAAAATGCAGGGACCTGAGCAAAATTTAATTTTAGACCGCGCAGCAGATTGAATTAGCGTCGATCGCAGTCCCTTGGCTGTGTAGCATGTTGCTCTTCTTACTCCTGCGCCCGTGGCTCTGCCTCGGTGTCTCTGAGCATTGGAACAGAACAGTGTGACGAAATGAAGCCAAGTGCACGGAAGGCAACTGCTATAGCTGCCGCGGAAATTTACCGGAAGAGGCTTCAATATGACACGAAATGGGAGCACCAAACAAGTTTACGTTTGTAAGATATTGCTGAAAAATATCATTTGAAGAAAGAAAATTGGTTATTGCTAGCGAAAATGAAAGGCTAACTCTAACCCTTTCCCGCCCCCTCCCTCCGCTTCACACACGTATAACTTGTTTTAAATTTCAGCCACATGCCGCCTTTACAAAGTAGGTTTTTAATGTTTGGTTAGGTTGGGTTAGGTTAAAATTCAACATTTGGAACGACTCCGGTCTCCCAAAGAGCGACGATCTACGGCGCAGCACGATTGCATGCCACCTGATTTTGTTAGGTTTTTCCTGGGTGCTTTTATCAAATTGTCTTCGCAGTCTGTGACAATGCCCGTTCAGGTGCAGGAAAATAAAAATGATTGTTTTTAGCGTAGTAAGTTACCGTCACCCATAATTGTCAACAATTATTACCAGTGAAGTGTATGGCAGCTGGGAAGCACTATCGGGTTTGATGTAATCACACGTTTCACGGCATTTCAATCGTCTAACAATCGGCGAACTAAGAACACTCGCAAAAAACACCCTCTGTTGAGAATTGCTAGCGACCGTCGCACGTTTCTTGCAACCGTGGTTGGGGGCCCGGCGACGCACCAAGAGGGAGCCGGCGAACGGACGAGGGGGCACCCCGCTGGGCTGGCGTCCCGACCGGCGCCTCGACCCGCAACCTGATCCGTGCCCCGTGTTTTCGGCGGATCGCCTGTTGGGCGCGAATGGCCGGCACTTCCGAGAAGAACGAAGGCGTCGGTGCGGCCAACGGACAACTCGTATTTTGTATTTTCTTTTCTCTTCCTTTTCTATCACTGCGATGTCTTTTCTAAAATAAACGTTCAGTCTTGAAGCGAACCCCGACGAGTGAGAATCGTCCCTTCGAGGCTCCTGCGTGCGCGGCCGCTGTATACGCCGCCGCCCGAAATAGTCTCACGCAGCAGCAGTTTTTGTAGTCGCACTCGCGAAGTGACCTCCACAGAGCGTTGGTCGTAGCCTTTAATTATTCTACACCCTCATTTGCAGATTCGCAAAGCCTAGCTCAAAACTTTGCTTCCTTCTCGCGTGCGACTAACTGCTCCGTAACAACTACAGATACATATATCACTGATTGAGACACACTGGTGCGCACTTCTACAACCTTGAGCAGAGAGATCAAGTTACGCGTACCCCGGTGCTGCGTCATACGAACTCATGTCGACGAAGCTGCTAGGAGAGCTCACGAAAATGCCATGAAGGAACACCATCCCGATATCAAGAACCGATGCAGCAGCAAAGCTTCGCATAAATAAGACATCCACCTGTTCGTAGCAATTGCTACAAAGGAAATTCATTCCTTATTCATTACTTCTCTCCACCTTGCGGGTTTCCGCAGAACTACTACGTCAAAGCTTCGCATACTTGTGCGTGATGCCACACGATCCATGTGGAACGCGCCATGTTCCGGGCATACTCGACTGCACCGCATGGACCTGTCCCTCCGACTACGCATTCCATTTGGACTATCCCAAACCGAGACAACTGTTTGCTACCGGCTGTGGATTGATCTTTTACGAAAGCATTTGCTTGCCGCATCGGGATGGCTGACAGTGTTACCTATGATAGCTGCGGCACCGAGGAAACAATGGAACATATATCCTCCGTCATTGTCCCCGCTACAGCTCTCAGAGACAATCGCTCGTGTTGGCACGCCTCGACGACCGGCCGTTTTCTAAGCAGACGATCTTAGAGTGCCGGCTGATGCAGTCTTACCATCAGAAGGCGACGTAGGAGCTGCTGAAGTTCCTCCGATCAAGCGACCTGTTTGAACGACTGTGACGCTGCTGCGTTGCTTTGCGTGTGTGTGTGCGTGCGTGCGCGCGTTCTCTTTTCAATCTCCCTCGCTTTCTAATATGTGTGTATTGTTTCTTTATTTTTCGGTCTCCCCTTAACTCTTCCCCAATGCAGGCTAGCAAACTGGATATATATCTTCCGGTTGACCCCCCTGCCTTTCGCATCTCATTTATCTCTCTGTTGCTCTCACTATCTGGCTGCGACACCCCCCCTCCCCCTTGCTAATACACACTTAATTAGTTATTTGCATTATATTTACCTACTTTTCTTGATGGTACTGCAAGGCCTGACAATATCCGCCGAATCTGAATGCTCCATCTGATCCAGTGTACAGCGTTCATACAGTGATTAGATTCGAGTAAACACGGCACCTTAATCGCGATAGGTACCGTATTTACACAAATTTAGATTTTGACATGCAAAAAAAAAAGACTCGGAAAGAGAAACAGCTTTATCGTTATACAGCTGTATGAATTGATTGCGTCAGGGCACGAGCATTTCTACCCCTTTTGATGGCGCGCGCGCGTCTATGCGCTCCGTCCCGCCGATCGGCCTTGAGCCGCTGCGTTTGACGAGCTCGCACAGAGAGAGAGAGAGAGAAGGGGTGCACGTCGCGGGGCGTCGGCGCTCTTCCCAGGCGGTCGTCTCCCGCGGCGCACGTGGCAATGGGAACTGCCGGCGGGTGGCTTCGGCGCGATGCAGATGTGTCGGGCGTAATACGTGAGAGACGGCGGCGCGCTGGCTGCATCGCCCCACCACAGTCGCTGCTGCTGCTGCGCCGTGTCGAGTATCGGCCGCCGGCTCGATCGCACACGTTGGGCTTGTGACACGCGGTAACTTACACGGCTCGCAAGATGGCGGCTGCTAGAGAGAAAAGGCTGAGCCGCATTCGCGCTTCCGAGACTGGCCTTTCCCGCATACCATCGCCGGTCACTCGTGATCGTCGCCGACCCATTTTATGTGCAGAGTGGGACGAATTAAGGCTGAAGGCGTTTTCCCGCGATCTCCGATTTCCCGTGTCTTGCGTCTATTGGGACCCTCATGGCTAGCCCAACTGTATTTCTTCCTTTTAATGTCAACTGTACATAGCATATCGGCTACCTTCATTTCGGTTACCCAAACTGATGCCGTTCATGTATCCTGACGGTACTTGTGCCAATCCTTTTTTATTACATTGCTCACCGCGCGGTCCTCAACTACATCTCAAACTTCTTTGTTAACCTCCAAATTTCCACCCTATATTTCCTGGTCAGGCACGTGTCCATTATTAAATATAACTTCCACCGAATCGAAGCATCTTGTAGAAATACGTGCTGATTTCAACTTGGTTCAGGTTGTTACTTCCTCTACACGCGTAATGAACACCACATCATCTCTTTTGGATCTTGTTTTAACGTCATCAACAGGTATCAAATCTAAGGTGACACACTCACCCGGCTTGAGCGATTACAACGTCTTCCATTTTTCCATTAGCCTGGCAATTTTACCGTCCCAAAACAGTATTAAAACCATTCGTGATTATAAAAACGGCAACTTCACCGCCATCAACAACGAACTTGCTCTTTTTCTTGATAATTTCCTGCCTAATGTTGCCGAGCGTTCAGTGGATACTAACTGGAATATACTCAAAGAAAAAATTCACGATCTTGTCAACAAGTTTATCCCGAATAGTCGCGTTTTTTCGAATAACAACGCTTCATGGTATAATAAATCTTTGAAGCGCCTATCTAACGAAAGAAAAAAAAAAGAAAACGTCTTTTTCGCACACCTAAGCGGATGCAAAGCCAGGCTAAATGGTCTGCTTACAAAGAAGCTGCCTCGGTCTACTCATCTGCGATGAAAAGTATTAAATTTTCTTTTTTTCAATAGTACGCTTCCGAACATGCTTATAAATAATCCAAGAAGCTTCTGGAATGTACTAAGGCCGAGTGAATCAAAAATATCACCACGTCTTCCGGTGAGCCTACACCTCGACAGCACTGCGTTACGATTCTAAATAATGTGTTTATAAAAGCTTTTACTCCTTCAGCACATAATAACGAACTTCCAAGGCTATCACGCTGCAATTTTTGACCTATGGATCCCATAACCTTTAACTCTACTGGCATAAAAAAATAATAGGCACTCTTAAGCTTACGTCTTCTTGCGGAATAGACACGGAAATTTCACGACGAAATTTCTAAAAAAAAAAATCTACTAGTGAGTATTCCTCTATCATCTTCGAGAGCATTTATTCACAGTCATACCTGTCTTCATCCTTGCCTCATGACTGGAAAACAGCAAAAATTATTCCGATCCACAAATCTGGCGAAACTCGGGAGCCTTTGAACTACAGGCCCATACCGATTAGCTCAGTGCCATGCAAAATAATGGAGCACATTATATTTTCTAACCTAGTCAACTATTTTGAAAAAAAAAATTTCTTCTCTAACAGTCGGCATTGCTTTCGTAAATTCTTTTTTTGTGAGACGCAGCTGGTAATTTTCACTAATGACTTACATGTATATCTTGATAGCGGTTTTTTGACTGATTGCATATTTTTGGATTTTTCGAACGCTTTCGAGAAGGTCAAACATGTATTGCTGCTACACAAACTAACCGCACTCAGCCTTGACCTGGGAGTACTCAACTGCATGCGAGCATTCTTTTCGTCTCGTTCCCAATTTGTTGCAACTAATGACTCCCCACCTAACGTGGCTCCAGTTGTCTCCGGTGTTCCACAAAGGTCTGTCCTTGGTCCTTTTTTATTTTTAATATATAACGATTTACCTTATAACATTTCTTCAAAAATTTGTTTATTCGCTGACGACTGTGTTATATATTGAAAAATAACCAATGCCTCTCATATAACTGCCATTCAATCTGATTTAAATAACGTATATAATTAGTGCCTCACTTGGTGCATGGAACTTAACATTAATAAACGAAAATATATGCGTATTTCTCGTTCTAACGCAACTTGCCCTACCTACGCCCTCAATGACTGTCCCTTTAAATCGGTTACATGTTAGCGTTATCTTGGCATTCATATAACTAGCGATCTTTCTTGGAAGCAGCATGTACAATATCTAATATCTAAAGCTAGCTAACCGCTCCTTAGGATACTTGGAGAAACTTTTCGCTTGCACCTGTTTATTAAAACGGCTGTTGTACAAAACATACGTGCGCCCCGAATTAGAATATACCTCATCCGTTGGGGATCCTCATCAGATCACACTAATTAACAAAATCGAATCAGTGCAATATCGCTTTGTTCGTTTCATCTTAGCTTACTACAATCGCACTGCTAGCGTTACATTAATGAAGAGTACCCTGCAAATCCCATTACTATCTTTTCGCATAAAGGAATCACGCATTTCTGTTTTTCATAAAATCTACTCCACAATGCGTCTCTTCACTCTCTTGGGATCCACCCTGCGCCTTATTATTCGGCTCGTCGGGATGACGTACATAAAGTTAACGTACCCCGTCGTAACACCGTTGCGTGCTCACAATCATTCCTTCCTAGGACTTCAATCAACTGGAGTAACCTACCTACATCATTAGTAAGCATCAGTGACCCCACTCTTTTTAAGAATGCACTAATCAACATAAAATAATGTATGGGGGAAAATGGCATAATTACGTACTTATTCGTGAACATTATCTGCTTGATAAAGTGTACTCTTTCTTTATTTTCACATTATCTAAGTCCCTTTTTTGGCTGTTATGAATAGATTACTATTTTTTTTTCATATCTCTTTTGTTCCCTGCACTGTGAATTCCTAGAACTAATCCTGTATTTTTTTGCTCTTGGAATGTATTCTTGCCCCTCCCCTCTGCAATGTACAACTATGCACCTTAAGGGTATCACAAATAAATAAATAAATAAATAAATAAATAAATAAATAAATAAATAAATAAATAAATAAATAAATAAGTATGTTAGCACGGACACAGTGCGATCATTGTACACTTTTCTAAGCAACGATACCGGTAAAGTACCGCTCATGCCTTCGTAATACCTATCGTATGCTGCAGTGCGTGTGTTTCTCATTTCTGCGAAGGACAGGACTGACGGACACACGGTGGCATATTTGGCCGAGAAAGAGGCGCCCAGGTCTAGGCTTACCCTGCCCGTAGCAACACCACCCCCAAGACGCGGCCGCCATTCTCGCTGCAGTCGCGGCGCTTCTTTCGCGATTGTAGCATGTCCGGGATTATTGGACATTGGCCCCTTCGAAAATATTGTCACGTAGCAGTGACAGTGAATAATAGAGCTATAAAACTGTGAATGACGAAACTGACTTTTTATTCGGCGAAATTGTGCCCACAAAAGCAAGCTACACTCAAAGTGCAGCAATAGGGGCGAATGCGGTAGGCGATCGTCGAAAATCTGATCTGCCGGTCAAGCGCGTCGGCTTTCATACACGAACCATCAAACGTTGGTGCATCAAACATTGGTGAAGAGACACTGGTGCCCGTGTGTCTTGCAGAAAGTTCTACACCATTGGCGTCGCCCATACATAAAATTACATTACCCAAATTTCGACGACAAGAGACAGCAGATCGAACCATCGATCACTTTCCAGAAACTTCCGATACATGCTTGTGGTTGGGAGTGGCGTTCACGAACGCATACTCCTACCGTATGGGAATGGCCGAGAGCCCGATGTGCGACTCCTGTGGGTGCGAGGAGTCCATCGAGCACGTATTGTGTACCTGCCCTCGCTACGATGTCCAACGCCTTTCTCTGCGGGCAACTTTACACAGACTAGACTCGAGACCATTCACCGAGTCAAAGATACTCGGACCGTGGCCGCAACAGTCACTGGCTCGAAAAGCGATTCGTGCACTAGTGCGGTACTTAAAGTGCACGGGCTTAAGAGACCGCTTATAGTGTCATTGTGTAAGGTGTCCCTCCCACATGTACTCAGTGCTGACTCTCTCCCTTTCTTCCTCTTTCTATTGCCCTTTCCCCACCCCCAGTGTAGGGTAGCAAACCGGATGCTGTTCTGGTTGACCTCCCTGCCTTCCCTACCCTTGCTTTCTCTGTCTCTCTCCGATACATGCAGGCGCGTCCCACGCTGAGCAATAACCTTTGTTAGACCGTGACAAGCGCTCACCTGAAAAAGCTAAAACAAGTCCACGTGTCAGTATGTGGAACTTCATCGTAATACAGCAGCGTAACTTAAAGGGCACAATTTTCAAAACATTATATTTTGACAGATTGGCTAACATTGTTGCTGCTTTAATTATAGCAGTATTTTTTGGTAAGAACCAAGACATTGCTATGACGCAGCACTAAGTGCCGACTAAGGGTCCTAAATGCGTATGTTATTGGAAGAAAGTACTCTCTGGAAGTTGCTAATTGGGACATTGTTGAAACTCGGCCAATCCTTCAAAATTTAATTTTTTTAAAGTGCTCCCCATTGTGTTGCGCTGGTGTGTTGCGGCATAGTTCAACAGATCGCCGAAGGGTCAATGTCCGAAATTGCTGGGTATGGGAGGAAAGCTTTTCCCCGGTACCTTCACTTGCCTGACGTCTTCGTCACGTGAGCCGCTGGCGCACAGTGAGGGAGGAAATGGGGACGTCAGAGCGCGAAGGTCAGAGTGGCTTGGGCGACAGGGCGGCGTGGTGATGCATTGTGAGACAGCTGAGAATGTGAATTGCAGACTAAATTCTCCAGGTAGACCAACACGAGACCTTATTTCTCGCGCATGCAAGGCCGTAGCGCGCATGCGCGAGTTGTGGGAGAGACATCTGGGGATTTTTGCTTTGAGATGACTTCCTTTTCCCTTGGTACTAAAGTACTATATATATGGAGGAGGACGCGCGTTGTTCCGTTTCTCCCTAGCCGATTTGCGCTTGGATTTATGGCCTGAATTGTTTTAGAAATATTGCCAGGAGTGCGTCTGTAAAAAAAAAAAAAGCACGAAGTTCCCAAATCCATAACTCTGCACCCAAAACAGCTATCACAGTTCTGTAAACGTCATCCGTCGGAGGGTCTAAAGCGGACAAATTTGATATAAGCGTTTACAGCTTACGGAATTTCGCTACAATGTTTTCAAGGGTTTTGCAGAAGTTTTAGTCGCATGTTATCGGTATATTTCACAGCTGTTTGTAATGCATAAATTATATGTGCTTTAAATGTATTATCAGGTGCAGTTTACATAATTGCGATGTCACCTTTCATTGCCGAGTAACAACGTTCCAAACATGAGTTCCTCTTTTTTTAATATTTTGAATTTTCAACATATTCAATAAAAAGATTGACGGCATAAATCTAAATTCCACTTCAAGCAGTCACTATATTTTAACATTTACTTGTCAACACAAGAAACTTTTGGTGCGGTGGTTGTAAATGCAAAAAAAAAAAAAACGGTGATGTGGTTGCCGAGGAAAACTATTTCTCCGTTTCCATGTATTTAGACAGGCGCCTTCGAGCTGAATAAAGCTTAAATAAAGCTTTTAAGCGTTTTTACGTCTTCCTCCCATCTGATGCGCCTGGTTCGCGGTCGATCAGGCGTGGACCTGTCGAACCTCCCTTAAACGGGCGCGGGATGGATCTGCCTTTCGCCCCGTCCTTCCCGTTCCAGAGAGTGCGAATAACATAACCAACACATTTTGACAACCTAACTTCCCCTTTCTCTCTGTCTCGCAAACGTAAGCCGGCGCAGATGTAGATGCAAAGCTTAGATGTTAGTGGCACACAGCCACTCTGGAGGATTGGCCAAAAACCGGGTAGTTCAATATAACAACAAGAAAAAAGAACGATAAAGCAAGGTAAACAAAACTTGGGAATAGGTATATGGAAAACAACATATTCTAGCTCATGATTTTAATAGAATGGAAGAACAAATGAAAAGAAAATACAGATAATCTAATTGACTTTGCAGAAATATAACGAAACCTCAAGTTCTCATTTTATAGCCGAAATCTTGATGACCCTGCAAGAAAATCCCGATTACATCGCCAACGTTCCTCTCGCTGAGCCTAAGGGTCGATGCCCCTAAATATAGTAAGTTTTGAACATTTAAGTCTAATCTAAGAAGGCAGAACGTGTTTCTAATGTTCGTTTTCGCAATTCAGAATACCTTTGACAATCCATGAGAAAATGACCCATGAGCGCGGAGTACTCCGCTGTCGAGAAGAAAGAAACTGCATTCATCGTGAATGTGGTGCTCCTCGGTGGTGAAGCGAAGAAACAGAGCGATTTCTTTCTCGTCTTTTATTTTTTTTAATCGTACATTTTACAGCTAGATTCAGTTAAGTTCTTCCACCTCGGTGCTATCTTGCAGGTAAGCTACGGAGCTTGGAATCCGCCAATTATAGCAGCTATAGCAGCGTGATCTCGCAATCACCAGGCAAAGTATTCTTCTCTGCCGTAGCATCGGCGGAGTCCCGTAGAAGCAACAAAGAGTTTGTCCGCTAACTTCTCACCATTTGCGAAATAACGGGTTACCAGCAACGTAAACGTGAGCGGCCGGGTTTGTGGCGCAGGGCTCGACCAGACAAACACCACAGAACTGCTGCCGCAGGAAGCCCGTACCCAGTGACCGACCCAAGCTGGCGCCAAAGAGGTTCGTTTACGAGCGGCACATACTCGTTGCTACGAGGCCAAATCAAAAAGTCTTGCCCCCCCACCCTTTCTTTTAGCCAAATTACGGCTGTAATTGAGTAGTCAACATATCCATTCCCAGCGGTGTACTTCCTTGAGCGGGTCAGGCCTTATCTGCCGGTAGCTCCACGGCACGGCGCTGCCGTCATTTGTTGGAGATGGCGGTTGCGGCTCACAAGTCCACGGCGCACGAGCAACGAAGTTTGATTCGTTTTCTGTGGAGCAAGGGACGAACGTCCCAGCTAAATCCGCAGGGAAATGCAGTCCCTGTATATAGGGGAAGGGTGTCCCGCTTTGAGAAGTGTGAGGTGGTGGTGTTGCGAGTTTGCAAAAGGCCCCGGACGGCTTCTACCACAGGGACATCTCAAATTTTGGTGCTGCGATGGGACAAATGCCTCAACCGGTGTCGGGGCTATGTGGGAAAATAGTGTAAGGTGCGTAGAATAGTATGCCATATTTGTGATCACCTGTATGTACCTTATTTTGGCTAACAAAAAATAGGAGCAAAGACTATTTGATTCGCCCTCGTACACATACCCAGAGACTCAGGTTGGCGAGAAAAGCGCCTATAGACACCGCTAAATAGCTTGCGGACAGTGCGTGAAGTACTCTAAGCCTCCTAATCACATTAAAACAATTCAATATACTAAATTTCTAAGGCGTCAAAAAACACACAGCACACAAGAGAGAACAGCAGGACAGAGCGCTCTGTCCTGTTCTCTTGTGTGCTGTGTGTGGTTTCTTGGCGCCTTAAAAATTTAGTATAATGAATCAATACCAACTTGCCCAGGAAGAAGTTCTCGTAAGCATTAAAACAACTTTGTTTACCTATATATTGTGCAACGTGTAATGTCACACAATGTTTATTCATCACAGTGATCGCAACTTCATTTTCATGCAATTTACTTACATTTATGCACTATACACCACCCACAATGTTACGCCCAAATGCAACCTCCAAATCAGGCGGACGTACGCAGTGGGAGGCACCTAGGCAGCGATGTCACGAGGACAAAGTCGATGTGTGAATACTTGTCGAGGGAAGAAAAGTGATTGCAGCTGTGCGCGCAGAAAAAGTACGACACACATCAAGCGACATTTATGGATTCTGCATCCTCTTGTGTCAGACCTGCCCGTTCCCCACTGTGGGGATTGGCCAAGAACTGGCAGACACCCAGTCGCACATACCGAATGGCTTAATCAAAGAATGCGTTCTTTACAATTAACCATTCCACCAAGAGATCGGCGTGTTTCTAGGTTACCCGTGAGCCGACATTATATGATGAGGTTTTACAAAGGAATTGCGTTTAATACATTTTTTAATTCCTTTCGTGTTTTTAGGCAGGTCAGAGGTGGACTTGCCCGCACTACACTGACAGTCAGCGGACATGATGGGTTATCTTAAAAGGCTATCAATCAGGACTCCCTTCGCTGGTACGTTAATTTAACGCACGCACGCACGCACGCACGCACGCACGCACGCACGCACGCACGCACGCACGCACGCACGCACGCACGCACGCACGCACGCACGCACGCACGCACACTTTCCCGTCGAAATATCCTCACTAATTTATAATCTTAAATTATCTTCATCAGCTGGTGTTGACGATATCACGTCAAAGCTTTTAAAAGCACGAAGCGCATCTCTGCCCTGTATTTAACCCTGCTGTATTCCCAATCACTGTCATCAGGCACGCTTCCTAACGAGTGGAAAAAGAGCAAGGTCGTTCCAGTCTACAAATCAGGTAACCGTAATTCACCCTTAAATTATCGTCCAATATCCATAACTAGTATCCCTTGCAAAATAATGGAACACGTCATATACTCACACGTAATGAATTTCCTAGACAGTAATAACTTTTTTCATCCGTCGCAACATGGCTTCCGTAAAGGGCTGTCATGTGACACTCAATTAGCTACATTTCTTCATGATCTACACTCAAATCTCGATATTAACACTGTGACCGATATAATTTTTCTTGACTTTGCAAAGGCGTTTGATAAAGTAGCTCATCAACGCTTATTATTAAAACTTTCTCGCTTGAACTTCCACCCTAATGTCCTAGCATGGATAAAAGAATTTCTTAGTAACCGATCACAGTCCGTCAGTGTTAACAATACTACCTCAGAATTTCTTCCCGTAACATCAGGCGTACCCCAAGGTTCAGTCTTAGGTCCCCTCCTGTTCCTAATATACATTAACGATCTTCCATTGCATGTTTCCTCTCAGATTCGTATGTTTGCTGATGATTGCGTTGTCTATCGAACTATTACTAATAGTAATGACTGCATTTCTCTTCAATATGACCTGACCAACATTACAGCCTGGTGTGATCAATGGTTAATGGTACTAAACAATAATAAATGTAAATCTATGTCAATTTCCCGCAGCCGTAATCGGCATGACTTTATCTACACAATTAATGACACTCCAATCGACACTGTAAACTCTATTAAGTACCTAGGCATTACGATCACGCATGATTTAAACTGGTGCTCGCATATAACTAACATCATATCATCTGCTAACAAAACCTTGGGATTTCTGAAACGCAATCTCCGCAACGCTCCTCAACAAGTAAAACTACTAGCATATAAAACACTGGTTAGGCCAAAACTCGAATACGCATCACCCATATGGCATCCTCACCAGATTTACCTCAGCAACGCATTAGAATCCATACAGAACCGCGCCGTAAGATACATTCACTCGACATACTCATATGATATCAGCGTATCACCATTAAAAGTAGAGTCTGGTTTGGACACATTAGCGCACCGTCGCCGTATCGCGAGCTTATCATTATTCCATAAATTCTTCACCAGCTCGCTTCGCCACGCACCTTACATTGTACCACCTTCACGCATATCGCTGCGCACAGGCCACCCACTAAATGTTGCTCGCCCTAGCGCGCGCACTGTCACCTGCTCGTCATCATTTTTTCATCGTACAGCTAAAGACTGGAACGGCCTTCCCCACCACGTCGCTGCCATCACCACCTCATCTGCCTTCGTGGATGAAGTAACGAGTATTCTGTCTTCAAAATAAGATAGTGGGCAACCTCCTGTATTTTTGTACCACCCACCCCTTATGTAATACCCCGCAAGGGGTCTTTAAGGTAATAAAACGAAATGAAATGAAATGAAATGTGGTCGCTGCGCGTTGCCTCTACAAGCTCAAGCACGTCCCCACATGCGTTTCAACACGTTTTTAATGCCGAATAAATATTTCGCTTTCTCGGCAAGTGCGAGCATGTTGGATGAGGGACCCGTTCTTCGCGGAAATCCGCAGCACGTCTCTTGTAATGGGGCATTTCGGATTTTTGGCGTCGCGAAAACTTCGCGTACACCTATTCACCACAGTGCGTGGGATTTGGATAACCTTTTCTCTGCGCTCGCTAGCTATATTCTGTGACAACCTGAGAATAAAAAGGTCGTATATGTATCATTGTCCAACTCAAAAAAGAACTTGTATAGATGCTACAGACAGTTAGGATCTTTTATTTCCGAGACGTCAAGTTTAAGACGGCCGATTTCTTGGTACTGATCCACCTTTTTGTCTAAAGTGTCGAACTGAAACTTTCGCTTCCACGTTTTCGTTCCACTGCGACTTGCCGAATCCACCATAAATTAAGTTTATATAGAAACCCATAAGCAGGTGATTGAATTCGCCTTATAAACCATGCTTCACGTGCATAGCTGGGCTCGAGTAAACGCTGCCTCTGAAGAAGAAGTTTTAGCTCGGGCCCAACTCCGACGCGGCCTATTCAAATACGTGTAATACGCAAAATCGTTTTTCTGTGTTAACCCGTGATTTTAACGAAATGTGTTGCATTTGAGAGCGACCGTTAAATTGGAGTGACTGTTGGAAGTGGAATTTTTATTTAGGACATGAATTTTGTTAAAAAGATATTCCAAAATTCGCAAGTTTGACAATAATAGAAGCAAGAAGTTTACAAATGAATAGCTCTGCATCAAGAACACATATAGCGGTTCTGTAAATGGCAACAATTAGATCATTAAAAGCGGGTAACTTGAATATGTCATTTTACATCTTACGTGAATTTGTTACGTCATGTACAAGGGTTCTGCAATAGCTGCATTTCCATATTACAAAACTTTTTTTATCTTCATGGGTGACATATCAATTTTGTCCCCTTCATATGTAATATCAGATGCAATTCACGGAATTGTGATGTCATTTTCATTGCCGAGTTAGAGTTGTAAACTTAATTATTTAGTTTCCTGAATATTTTCGATTTTCGCCAATCTTTAATAAAAAATTGACGACCTAAATCAAAAATTCAAAACCAACAGTCACTAGATTTTAAGGTTTCCTTTCGAATGCAACAAACCTCGTCAAATTTGGCGCAGTGGTTGCCGAGAGAAACGAATTCTCCTGTTACATGCATTTATATATGAGCAGCCGAGCTAAAGCTTCCTCTTAATGTTTAGATGCAGACACGACGCATGCGCTGAACTTCGTGGCGGCGCCGCTAGGTGGCGTAGCGCGACTTCATCTTCGTGCGTTCAGTAGTGAACGCTAAAGAAAAGATATCTAACTACATCGACAATATATGCGCTATTGCCCACATAATGGTAAAATAAACAAATACGAATACATTTCCTTCGGGTTCATATAAATAGTATTAAATAAAAAAGCTTCAAAAATATTTCCTTCACTGTTACCTGATGGTTGCTCACAGGTCGAGTAGAGAGAAAATGCACACGGAATAAGGTAACACATGCACATTTCGCACAATTTTATAGATGCACGTAATGACACTATTTCAACTTTATTTCATGCAGCTTTCACGAAATGAAGGTGTACATTTTTTACCTTCTTATAAGTAGTCGGCAATCCTAGCTTCAAACATTTAGGGTCGCATATGTTGCGAAAAAAGTGTAATGCGAAGCGTAAAGCTTACATCAGTCGCAGCTAGTATCACAGAATCGAACAAAGTTTATGCATTTACGGTGCCAGGTGTCATGCTACAACATGTATAAAATGACCCCTAGCGCTGAATTAAAGTGCAGATTATTGTTGCAAATTGCGATAACATCATGAATTCCACCTTAATCATCGATTAAGATGGAATAATCATGGAATCATAACATCATCGATTCCGCCCTCCAATATATATATATATATATATATATATATATATATATATATATATATATATATATATATATATATATATATTTATATATATCAGCGCCCTCGCGGCTCTTGATATTATTGACGCCAAAAAGTACCGCTCACCTACAAAAATGCGGAAATACGCACCTTTTCCAAAATATTGTGCTGTTTTGAATGTACGAAGCGTATAGAGTGTATGAATGGAACTGAGAGCAGACAAGATTTTTCCGTCGCTTCAACCTTACCCGTGTTTTACCCTGAACGTCAACGCAGATGTCCGATTCGACTTGAAACAAAAAAAAGAAAAAAAAAGAAACAAGAAACGCTGCGCTCATGGCACCTACGCCTGCACCGTGCACGCAGACAACTCCTCCACGGCGCTGCTTGAGTAAAGTGCGCTTCTCCTCAAAGCGCGCGGGTCGTTGGCTACGTTGGCAGCGAGGCGAAGCCCACCGCGGGCAGCTGGGTCGAGTGGCGCCTGCGAGTGGGCGTGCTGGCAGCGCCGCGCCGTCCAGCGGTGAAGGCCGACGAGCGAGCGCTCAGGCGCCGCGAGATGGTTTGTATGCGCTCGCGGCGCTGGAACACGGTCTCGGCCGACGAGCTGCAGCCGATGGTCTGGGCCAGGATGGACGCGAAGTACACGAAGTTCACCAGGCTCTGCGCAGACGCAAAAAAACACACGCGGGGCGCACGGGGCCGTCGTCTGCACTCTTCCACATCACGTTGTCACTGCTTGCTCAAGGCCGCGCGAAGCGAAATACATTAAAGTACACGCTTGAGCCGTGTGCGTACGCGGTGAAGAGGTAGCGGTAGAAATAACTAGCGCTAATAAAAAAAAAGAAAATAGAAAACAAAAGGCGATCAGCGACATCGCCTTCCCGCTCCAACTCGCCGTGACGTCAAGGATTTTGACGGCATCTCGTGTGGCCTAGTGAATTTTTTAAAATGGTAAATGAGTTTCCTGTTTACTTTAAAGGAGCCAAAGTCTTGACAAAAAAAATACTTCCACTAATACGCAACGGGCCAAATATGACAAAATGTGCTTTGAAATCTGTGACGTCGTAATGACGCACATGGACTCATGCTTCGGCTCGCAGTTCGAGAAAGTCAACTTTAGCCTTCATTTTCTCTTCTGGCAGTCAACCTATAACCGCGAAATTGACGAAAAGATGCTTTTTCGCAGAATGCTTTATCGGTATAAGGTGACTTTGTGCATCTATTTAGTGTTCTTTTAAGAGGAAGCGTTACTTCAGGGTGACTCCTTCCCCCCCCCCCCTCGCCATAGTTCTCGGTAGCTAGCTAAGCAAACAGTAACTCGGTTTAACCCCTCTGCCTTCTACGTCTCATTTACTATCTCTCTCTCTCGCGCGCGCAACATTAGTTTAACGGTGTGTTGCATTTGCTGGGAACTGATGTAATCGACATAGTTGGGCTATAGACCCTCCATCTGAAATTGCGGATCACTGCCTCGTCCAACTACCACGCGGCTCTGAAGCCCTTTCTGACATAAATAAAAGACAAAAGTTTCCTGCCCTCACGTTTACTTGGCAAGGCGCGATCACCTAGTCCCCGGACAAATAGCGATTACCGCGCCACCAGTGCTGAGAAGAAGAACGCCCCGCCGACAAGAGGCACGCACGTGCCCTATGCCCCACTTTCAGCGAATACCATACTGTACGCATGGCTGCGCAGTCGCTTGCGAGCCCGAAAGGGATTTGCCCGAAATGCTTACGCGACCGATTCCGTGCTGCGTGCAGTCCCTTCTCCGTCCTTTCTCTCTCTCCGCCTCCTCCCAATAATCGGGCGCAGCCTAGAGAACGCTAGCCCGAAGCTTCTTCGGATCGATGATGAGCGACAAAGAGAAAGAGAGATACAGAGAGTGAGAGAGAGAGAAAACGAAACGGTACGAAACAAAGAATGTGAGCCACGTGATGGCACGCGACGGCCATTAACGCAGTTGTCTGCCCACATTAGAGCGACAGCGGCGACGTCAATGCAGTAGAGGAGAACGGCAGAGACACGTGGCGGCGAGGAGGAAGACTAGAGACACGCGGCGCACGTGGGCACGACCGTGAGAACTACAGGGCACGGGGCGAAGAGAGAGGGGGGAGGAGGGGTTGACGAACCGTCACTGGCGTGCCTTTCCTTGCGACACTGTCGCGCGACTGGCCTCTGGTTCACTTATTTTATTAATCGGCGTGCGAAGAACGAAGCCTCACGGCTACCCACGCCTCCACAGAGTTTGAAGCAAAATTCACTATAGAGGGAAATGTGGCGTTAGTGTTTACGGCAGCTACATGCCTAAAATTCGTTATCCCCGGCTTCGCACAGCCTTTTTTACTTTGCAAGTGAACTGGCCTAACTGAAAAAAAATTCATTTAATCAATAGGAAAGACGAGCGAACGGGAAAGGTGTGTCCCTATTGTCCACGACTCCAGTGGGCGTTGCCAGTACGCTACTTTCAACGAAAGATACGCTGCGTCGTAAGTGCCACAATTCGCTTTGTTTATGCACGTGCGCAGCAACTCCTAGTTCCTCCGCGCGCGTTTAGAAAGAGAAATGACTAGAAATTTAGCGTAGAAAACGCGCAATAACTAACCCAAACAAGAAAGCTTGAAGCCACAAGCGCGAAGATTCGACAAGTCCCCGAAATACACTTCATTCACACGGC
The DNA here is from genome assembly GCF_038994185.2 of Dermacentor albipictus. Taxonomy (NCBI): domain Eukaryota; kingdom Metazoa; phylum Arthropoda; class Arachnida; order Ixodida; family Ixodidae; genus Dermacentor; species Dermacentor albipictus. The sequence continues at coordinate 107,587,334 of NC_091822.1, read as the reverse complement.
AGCTGAACGACTGACAACGTCAGAGTTACCCCCGAGTAATCTTTCGCAGGAAATCTCCTCGATGCCAACGACCGCGCTCCCGCGTGGCGCTTCGCCCTGTTGCGCAATTTCCTATCGGACGATGGGCTTCCCCGCATCGACGTTATGCGTGCGCGTTCAATGGGCTGTACGATCCGGGTAGAGGCAATGACGAAACCGCGCACACATATCGAGAGAGACATAGCCATCGACCGACAATGAGGAATAGATCAGCAAGGACCCGGTTGTCGCCCACTCCGACGCTGTCGACGCTAGTGTCGGGACGGACCGACTGAGGTCTTCGGACTGAGTGAAGGACTATAACAGCCTATTTCGAGGTTGTTGGTTGGCCAAGAAAGTGCTGTCGGAGCAGCAAGGCGTACAGTGCTGAATCGGAGAGGTCGGACGGAAGGTTGTTTGAAGAGTGCCCCCACGCTGTCGCCGCTCGCTTAGATTCAAGTCCGGTCAAGCACGGCGGGAGCACCGATCGAAGAAGGGTCAGCTGCTTGGCCCTGAACCTTTGCTTGCGTTCGATTAAGTTTATTTTTATTTTCTTTTTTTTTCGCAGCGCATGTTTAGCGATGTGCCGGGCTAATGTACGGGGCTTTCTTCGGGTAGGCCTCTAGAGTTTTGCTATACTTGCCGGTTTTAGTTGTGCGGCGGTAGTACTGGGTGGACGGAACAGAAGGGAAGCGTTAAAAAAATGCAAAGAACTTGGATCAACCTCATACGAGAAAAAAAAAAAAACATCCAACCGTTTCAAGTTCGCGCTGTAGTGCACAAGAAATAATTTGCGCGCCGTGATAATTTAAGTTTTTACCAAGAAACTTGTCCTACCCACGTGAAACAACTATCCTGCTGATCTCTGGAAGTATCCGCAAAAGTTCCATTTACGTCTATTTCGACCGAAGGCATGGCAGCTCAGAATTCGCAAAGAAAGCTTTGCATATAGAGCGTGGCTCAAGATTCCACTTGTAAGGCCTTGGAACACAAGCAATTTAATTTTGGTGAATCGAACAAGCCAGAACCGCAGCGGATCGTCTACTGGGATTAGTTATTCATAATACATCAAATGTCCCAGAAACTACTCATTATACACAAGGAGGACATTACTAACTCGTACTTAGTGGCACGGGCTGGGGTATTCTATGCATATTTTTCTTTTAACCGTATCATACTATATTTCCCTTCGCCTTTCCCCCTAGTTTGAGGCAAAAGTCTTATATGCCCCATGAAGCGGAAAATCCCGCGAGCGTCCGACGTTAACACCGGATGGCAAGAAAACCCACGTGACCAAGTGATGACATCACGTTCCCGACGCTGGACCTACTGTGGCTCGCACTGAGAAATCCCACGGTGAACAGCTGCAGCGTGGGACCGACGCCGTGGCGCACGCCCAAAATTGGATTAAGGTGGATTAAAGTGGATTAAGGTTGGTAGAAATAAGAGACAGCTGGATTAAGGTTCGTATGAACTAGAGCAAGGTGGATTAAAGTGGATTAGGATAGGTTATGGTGGGGTAATAAAACAATAATCTACGTCCCTTCGTCCCGTGATGCAGGAAGAGGCCACTTCAAAGCCTCACCCAGCTGTTGGTCCCTACGCCCAGCTAAAGCATCGATCAAGATTGCGCCTTTATGTCTTAGCAGCGAAAGCTTCGTAAGTGAAAATGGTTATGGAAATGGAAAGCCCTGTCTCTCTGTATCGAAAGCTTGATTAAACAATATTCCAACTCTATAGACGATTGCACGAAAATATAGACATCTTCAAAATCACGCGTTCTCTCCTCGCACGGTGTTTCCCGACGACTCCCTCCTCGGTTACATTTAAGAGAACTGGCTACACAGTACCTGCCTGCAGGCATTTCCGGAAGGTAACCATCAGGAGAAGCTGAATTCCGCACCAACCGAAACGGGCAGCCAGGTTTAAACAGAGGCGTGCACGGTGCTCATTTGCGAACACAGTGCGCTGCGTATCCCTAAAATGCAGGTCTACGGTGTATGTTGGCACTTTTAAATTCTCTTTTTATTAGGTTTTCTCTGAGTGTTCTTTAAAAATGAAAATTCCATAGCATTTACTGACACTGGAGGTTCAGGCGCAAGAGCAAATGGCGGTTTATAGCTTGCCATGTTACCTTGACAGCTCACAAATATTCAACAATTCTGCTACCACTTGATGGTATAAATCAGGCGGGGAGCGCTATCACATTTAAATGAATCCCGTGTTTTATGACATTCGGAACAGCCGGACGGGCTCACGCTCACAAGCACAGCAAAACACACCGTTACTTGTGGATCGCGTATAGTTCAAGTTGAAAATTTCGGTTTCCTACGATATACCGCCAGCTTCGCCGTAACCTAGTGTAGCCATCAATCTCCCCGACTCGAACCATTGGTGTTGAAGTTATCTGTTTGCACTCTAATTTTCCAGAAGTGAAACGTTTCCTTAAAATTCCAGGGTTTACAGGTTTCACCTGACGGTAGGCACCCTGAGGTCGTGCGTCTATAGGTCGCCTATAAACGCAACTCTTGTACAAGTGTTCGAGCCCAGGAATCATGCGTGTGAAGGCGTACGTTATTCGACAACACAGTCGAGAGCAGGGCCAGAGTGTGCATGAGTGAATGGTGAGATCCAGCTGTCGACGCTACACATATGCAAGGCAAGGCGACGAGGCAAAGCTGGAACAATCAACTAAAATTTGTCATGGTAAAATGCGACTACAACCACTCTCCAGTCGTTTTGAATATGATTAAAACATATTTCTAAATGAACGCGCGGTTGAGAGACGTGGCCTTCGGAGGCGTTTCATCTCATTAACAGTAGCCATGGCGCAGGGGTCCAGTTGAGGTCCGCTACGGAGTTTCATTTAACAGTTTACAACGTACGCTGTTATGGGCTGATTCCAATAACCGTTTCGGGTGGCGATGTTGTCCGTCGCCACCTGTGTCCGTCGCAGGTATTGCCGGGAATGAGAAAAAAAAAAAGAATCCCCAGTTCCCGCCGCGATCGAACCCAGGCCCGCAGCGCATAAGTCAGCTACTCTACCACTGTGCCACGCCAGCGCTTCCTAGCTTGCAGCAGAAACATGCCCTGTACACGCGTCCTAGCGTGCGAGGAGTCACGCAATGTGACATACGCGCCCCGTAGCGTCGATACGTGCAGACTACATTGCAGTTGCATATTATTGTACAAGGGGGCACGCCATGTAGCACCTGCATAGGGCATAGGCAGTGGTACAATGTATATAGAGAAGGTTTAAGGAAGAAAAAAATTAGGGAGGTGTATACAAAAATGTTTGAATGAAAAACACGTATAGCATACCTGATAAAATCAAGCAAACTAGGCGACTGTCAGCCCCGCGATTCAAAGTGAGTGCCAATAAATCATCATCATCATTAGCATAGTATCCTGCCACTTGTCACGCGGTGGGATAGGTGCATCGCGCCGCGCCGATACGTGCGCACTTTGCATTGCAGTTTCATAACATTACACGCCATGCAGCGGTTGCGTTGGTAGCGGTACGAGGTAGATACAGATACAGATTACGGAGATGCACAAAAAATGCTAGAATAAAAAACTATGTCTGGCATGCCTGCTAAATCAAACAGGCTAGATTACTGTTTACCCCCCCCCCCCCCGCCCGTTTCCAAGGGATGCCAATAAATCACTATCATCATTAGCATCGCATCGTGCCACTTATCACGTGATGTGACATGCGCGCCGCGTAGCGTCGATACAAGCAAACTTCGCATTGCAGTTGTGTTGCATTGCAGCATGTGTCCCGACATGTAGCAGTTGTATGTCACATGTAGCTTGACCTGGTTAACTGAAGCAGGCTGGGTGGCATCAGCATCAGCACCATCATTAGCATCGTATCGTACCATTTGTCGCGCAATGTGAGATGCGCGCCGCGTAGTCTCGATACCTGTGTTTACTCTTCTGTACACGTTATGGCGCCTCCTCGCAAGGTAACAAACGCTGATGAAGAAGCGGATCGTAGAGCTACGCGCGCGGCTGCAACCAGGCAACATCAGGCTCAGCACACCGCTGTGCAGAGAGCGGGACAAGCCACAGCACGAGCCGCAGTTCGCCGTCGACGCCGGGTAGACAGTTCAGATCGTTTTCTTGAAAACGACGCGAGAAAACTCCACTGCGAAGACCCTTTATAGTGTGTGCTGCTGAAAATGGAGCTCCTTGGAGCCGCTTCTCCATTTACGTTGTGACTGTGCTGCGTGTGCCACGCAGGCCTGCGCCATTTCAGCTGCCACTTTGTCCGGTCGTATTTTTGCTTTGGGTACGTTGGGTTAGCTGCTCGATTTGACCATTTATGCGTACGTGGTTGTAACATCGCCACGTGTAGGAATACGGTGCGGGTAGTACTAATATGGTTTAGGAGTTCCACCAGGCTCTGGATGTCTCGACTCCAATTTCTGGCGGAAACCGAACAAGAAATAGATATAGGCTGAGAATTCCGCCTGCAGAATGTTTGTGCCGACGTCACTTTCGAATGAGTTAACTTTCACGCACAGTAAAGAAAGGAGTTCACGGGGACACAATGAACATGCATTCTCAAAGAGCGAAGCGTACGTCTTGACAAACTACTCCAATTGAACCCCTAAAAAAAGAAAAAAGAGCTCGTCGGCAAGCTTAGGAATTCGCCGGGAAGAAAGAAAAAAGAGAACGAACACCGCTGACATCTAACAGAAAGTTGCCTGGAAGCTGCTGAATGAAGTAGTAGACAGATGAATGGAAAGACTTAACAGACGGAGACGGAAGAGCGCGCTGAACGTCGGAGTGAGGCGTCCATTCCATTCAAACGACGAGAAAGACGGCGGAAAAGCCAACGCCTGCTCGCGAAGCGGGCTCTATACAGCAGCAGCAAGAACTTGATTTGGATGCTAGAAGCGCCGTTCATTACAAACGCGATTCATTTTCTCCTTTCGATTTTCGCCTTCGCTACGTTCGGACGTTCCGTTCAGTCTTATCGGACTCCTGCAGGTTTCGAAGAAGAAGCGTATTAACCAAATGAGCTAGAACGCCAGAACTTTCTACGAACTTTCCAACGCGAAACTACCACGCACTAATAGCGCCTCTCGCTCGCACAGCGCCTGCTTAAACCACGACGTCACCTGCTCTTGTCGGTTCTGCGGGAAGAGCGGCAGAACACGCCCGAACGCACGAACGCGTTAAGCCGAAGCCTCTTGAGGTACGCAACAAAGTTTATCTCTGACTCTTGCCTCGCCCAAGTCCGCCACGCTCCACCGACAGGAAGTAGTAAAAGAAGTGCGAAGGCTTCCGCGGTAACCGATAGACAATACTATAATAAAAGAACGCGGAAATCCTTTCGTGGCTGCAGCAGCCGGGCAACCGACGGCACGTATTCAAAGCAGGCAGCACGGTTTGCCTTTCCCTCGTTAGGCACTGCGGCCGGAGGCGTCGTCAAGCGTGCAGGTCTGCTGCGCTGAGATGGGGCCCCGTCCTTTTTTCGCCACACTGCCCGCGCCACCGTCCAACCTGAATTGGTTCGTTTAAGCCAGTCAGAGAGAGAGAGAGAGAGAGAGAGAGAGAGAGAGGAAGAGAGAGAGGGGGGGGGAGGCCTACGTTGGCCGAGTTGCTTCGCGGAACGAGAAGCGGTATGCACGGTAAACGGGCAACGGTGCGATGATGCATGGTGGCTCATGCGTGAAACTGTTGTTGTCGGTCTTGCGCGAAAGCCATATGTGCCGGGTGCAGAACCAGTGGAAGAAGGGTCAAAAGAGTGTGGGGTGACTGTCGGAAAGGTCAAGAGTCACCACTGAAGGCAGCCAGCTAAATAACCTCATGTTAAAGTTATATTTAGGCAGTCTATAACGGGTAGGATTTTGGGCTTTCCAGTGTACTTCTTTTACTAAATGGTAGTCAGCTCTCGTACCCCTTTCGGTGGCAGTTGGCGGCCTGTTCCTTGCTTTATTTTTTATCGCTCTCAATTGTATATATATATACAATTGAGAGCGATAAAAAATAAAGCAAGGAACAGGCCGCCAACTGCCACCGAAAGGGGTACGAGAGCTATATATATATATATATATATATATATATATATATATATATATATATGCGCTTTCAGCGCAAATACTAACAATAATTGCGTGCGGGGTAATATGCAGTCAATTTATAGAGAATCATTTGTAAAACGCAGAGAGGGCCTTGAGTTCATAAATTGGCGGCAGACGGCATAGAATATGCACCATTATCAGAACCATACGTAAACAATAATAAATGAAATATATGTTTAGAGAATGCGCGCCACTCGCACGACAGGTGGCCGTCCTACACAGTCAACAAGTTGTGGTCCCAACAACTTTATCGTCATCAATTCTTACCGTTGTCCTTAGAGACAAATGTGTATAGATATTCCATGGTTTACCTATCTTTTGTGTTGCGAGAAAGAGGGGGAGTTAAGGTGTTTCCATTCGTAGAAAGACGTCCTTTTTCTTATTTCGTTGGTTTAGGGTGCAGTCAAAGAAGCAAGTTGAAAAAAAAAAAACATTATGCCACCGGAGGCGCGACAGTTTCTTTTCTACTTTGTATACGCAGAGTGAAAATTTCAATTGCACATTATAAGTGAGCACTGAGTACACGTAATCAACATCACTCGGGAAAAATGCAGGAGAGAAAAAAGAAAACAATACTGTTCATTCATTATATATGAGTGTTGTCCCTTCTAATGCGCGCCTCCGGTACCATGTTAAGTCTGGCCGAGCCAACGCATACGCAGTAGCGCTATTCATAGTTCTACAATACGACGAGGAACAACTCTCGTTTTTTCATGAGCCACGAAGGAACTGCAAGTTTAACGAATCCGTTCTGCACCCCTGGTACTTAATCTTAGCGCGTGAGCCGTCGAGCCGTCCTAGCGCGAGCTTCAAGGTTACAGAGCTGGGCTTTTCAGAAAGGTGAGATAGAAGCTAGCACTAGCGAATAAATACTGCGCTGTCGCGAATGGTCTCGGAGGCGTTAGGTCAGGCTAAGTTAGGGGGATCATGAACGCCCGGTTTCCACACAGCAAGTACTGGAGAAGGCGGCAATTAATTCGCCCCTGGAGTTTCGGGCAAATATTACCAGAGAGAAATTTGTTACCTAAAGTTTAACCAAAAGGGATATGTTCGAAAGTGCCTAGGTTCTTACGTGACTCGACCGTAGGTTTAGTTGAAAACGCATTTGTAATTTATTATTTCATTCTTTTTTTGTGTGAGAGCGGGGTATGTAGTTTGGCACTGTTGTCTGCCTGCACTGCAGCAAATGAACTGAAAAGTTAATCTTCTGAACTAATTTATTTCGTGAGAGGACTGTTTCAATATATTATTAATAAACATCATAGAAGACGTGAACCGTCACACAAAAAAAAAGAAAAGAAAACGTGCTAAGCGAGGAAGGACACAAGACACCTGCTATATAGGCGGTGTCTAGTTACTACTTTTTCTTATGTATGTGTGTTTTTGCCTCTTCCATGGGTTATACGAACTAGTTGGATAGACGTCGCACACTTTGAACTTAATAACGGGCAGCTATTTATCACCAAAAGCTAAACAGTAGGCTGAGAAGGGCGCCCCTTCTTAGCCCCTTCATGTGACCCCTTCATGGCATCCGGCATGCTTTAATTAAAGGGCAACTTAATGTAAGGATACGTGAGCGCCACTGTACGATTTCTGTTGCAGGATATTACAACCACTAGGCTAGGTCTGCCGTTTCTCGGTGTATTAAATAAATGATGATTCTACAATGCCTGCTTGTTACCAAATAGTGTGATATAAAAGTCATCAAGTATCGTTTGCCATTGATGCTAAAAAAGAAAAGAGGGGAATCCTTTATGAACTGATAAAAAAATCACGCATGTTGCGAGGTCTGAGGTCTAGATGGAAAGACAACTTCGCGAGCACACTCACCTGGACGCAGACAGACAGCGTCGCGTACCACGCCACTGGCTGAATGTTCGCCGCTCCTGCACAAAGAATCGCCAAGAAATGAAACAAAAAGGGGAGACACTTCAAATACACGAGAAACTCGCACATGAATAACAGCGAAGATATATTTAATGAAGTCTTCACACACTTCGGAAGTCCTAGGGATGTGTTTTGCCACTGCCCAAAATCTGCCCGAGACTTTGTAGGTGTCATTCAATGCCTGATTTATAATGGAGTCTTTTGAAACCTATAACTATGAGCTTTCATAAGAAGCCAACAAACAAATACATCAACGACAACACTGGGAAAATTACTTGCACTTATTTATTTAAAGAAATGATGGTGAAATGGAAGTGGATGAAAAAACAACTTGCCGTAGGTGGTTAACGATCCCACGTCTTCGCATTACGCGTGCGATGCTCTACGTTTTCGCACGCATAATGCGAAGACATGGGATCGTTTCCCAACTGCGGCAAGTTGTTTCTTCATCCACTTTTATTTCCATCAATTTATCATTCCTTTAAACAAATAAGTAAGTACAAGTAATTTCCCCAGTGTTGTCCTTGGTGTCTTTGTTTGTTGATTTTTCATGACATGATTAATAAGAATCCGGCCCCTCGGTTAACCCCCTTTCTTCTCATTCTTGACTATTTTTTTTTTTTGAAGTGAAGTGAAGTGAAGTTTATTTCCAACACCGTGTCGGAGGTTCTTGGGCGAAAAGATGTCGCAGACATCTTGAGAGTGCCCAAGGACCCATTAAACAGCAGCAGACAGAATGCAAAAATAATCATCTGAAACGCTGTACAAAAACATAGGCATGAAATATAATACACGCAACTCAACACTTTTAGTGCAGAACATAATTGCATAATGCAGATGTCACAAAATCCTTATAAACACTTGTGCAAAGGCAAAAAATAATTTATACATCAAAATGAAATATATACCAAATAGCAAAATAAAGATGTTGTTCGAATGATTCTTACATGTTTAAAAGCATATTTCGCACATGTTTCTTGAATTTATATTCTGGTAGTTCGAATTTGGTACAAGTTAAGAATTTGTTCAGTATTGCTGGTAACTGGTGTTGAAGAAGACATTCTCCGTAGCTTGTACGGGAAAAAGGAACTGGTAAGGGTTGATTACGGAGAGAGTATCGGGCGGAGCTATCAAATGAATGCTCATAAAGCTTATTCTTTTTTGTATAAAGTAGTAGTTTATATGTATAAAGATCACTTGCTCTAGTAATATCGTGCTTTATGAATAGCTGATGAGTACGCAGTTCGCGAGGGTGCCCATAAAAATTTTCAAATATTCTGAGAACCTTCTTCTGCAACACTTCGAGTCTGTTTAGGTTTTGAACAGTCGTTTTTGCCCATACTAGCGCGCAGTAAGACAAGCGAGAGTAGAAATGGCCGTAATATATAGCTTTCTTTAGCCATAATGGAACTAGGTTTGATAACCTGTACAGACAGCCTACAGTTTTGCCCTACAGTTTTGCCCCATGAGCATGGCACTCGTACAACTCGTTGTATAACGTGTCAGTCCTACAGACGCCGGTGCGTGGCTGTGCATTCCGACTCGAGGCTTGGTCGTGAGGCCGCAGGTTGCGTTGCTTGGCGTTCTCTGGGTGACGTTTGATACGGACCGCGCCACCACCGTCGCAGCACTAAAACCGTTGCGGAACTCCTGTTAACAGTTTCGCTGTAAAGGCTTCAGCAGCTATCTGCACCCAAAGACCAATGTCAGTGGAGGGCGAACAGCTCAAAGGCCTGCAAGGACTGTGACTGATGGTACAATATTCGCAGGTATCATTCAAGTCGGCAAACAAATGTTTACGACAACGCGGCTACTAACCTTGAGATACCTGTATATTAGCAGCAACCTCTTTCACTGTACGCTAATGAAAAACAAACTGAAACTACAACCGAAGGTTCCCCGCCGCCTGCCATTACTACCACCCCCGCCCGCCAACAGTATATGAGGGTTTTATGTAATTTTGATAATTAATTGTGGATTATATAATTTTATACCAGAATATTTGAAGCTCCCAGTAGTATACGTGCGCAAAGTCTGCTCAGTTCCTACAAAGTTTAGCCTGAATGAACGTTTTTCTTTCTCATGTTCCTGCGGTGATCGTCTGCAAAACTACCCGCACATCTTCTACTCCGCCAGAGCGACGGACTACACTGTCTCGTGCGCGTGACGCGTGACACGAAAGTAGTGGCACCTGGACATGACAGGCGGGAAACAAGTTTTCCCTGCAAGCGCCCCTAACAACTCGGCACATCAAGCGACAGAGAAGCGCAGTTCGGGAACGTGCTGTGGATTAGAAGCATTTTGCAGATCGCTTATCACACATCATTTTCCCCCGGGCATCGCGATAAACCATTTTTCGAAACCATTAAATCGTCTTTCTCGCGTAGCTGGATGTGCAAAAAATAGCGACAGCGCCCGTCACAAGACAGCAGTTCAAGGGAGAGCGCACAAGAATATTAACTTAGATTGCATTTGTAAATAGCGCGTGTGCGATAAGAAATCAACAACTCTTATTAATGTAAGAGAATGCTTTGCAAGCCGGAACAGGCACAAAAGCGGATTACAGGTTTCGACGCCATACAAAAATTCTTCCACGTACTAACTCGCCGTGACGTTCTCATCACTGCAAGCTCGACCCTGGTATAGCTAAATGTATATCGGTTAAAAAAAAGTAAAAAAAAACGAATTGAACTCAAAGTAAACTAAAGAATAACTGCAAGTCGGACTAGCTGGAACAGATTCATCTTAAAGCTTTTTGTGCGCAATTAAACAGGGAAGAAGAATAGAAGCAACACAAGGACGAGCGCTTTCTAACAACTGGTTTTATTTTTGAAGAACCACCTGCTTAAATACCCACATATCTGTGCGATCTAGTCAACAGAGCACGCCTATAGCGCATATAATACACACAGATCTGCGCGACCAAGTCAAGAGAGCACGTCTATAGTACATATAACACTTATGATAAAAAGACGTGGACCAAAGCCACCCGCTCAACATAAAAACAGCAAGGTGCATGAAACAACCACTTACGATAAAATGCGTTAAAGATGTGATGATAGAAGTGAATTCTCTTTTTCCAACAGTGAAACAGAAGGATGGCTGATGCATTTTTCTTTTTGTTTTTCAATCCAGTGTGCTTCCACAATTTCCCTCGCGGTTTGATTCCTATGACTATACAAAATGTCGGTGCGAGTAAGACAAGGGTCGCTATTTTGTAGGGATGCCTTATGCCTTATTCTATGCTATTCTTATCATCCACCACACACGGCCGTCCGATCCCGTTTATAATGCAGGCAGACCGTCGCTCTGACCACTGGTCAAGCGCGAAAAGCGCGAAAAAGCATAGAATCGGAAAAGGCATCGCTACAAAATACCGGCCAAGGTGAGCAATCATGTTCTTGGCAATGCATTGCCAAATGCGTACTAGGGCAACCTTTCAGACTGGACAAGGGTTCCCTTAACCTCGTGTTAATGCATCTCGCAGTCTGCCCTACGTACACATGACCACACGTCATAGGGATCTGATAAACAACGTTCTTCGCGCAATCAACAAATTGGTTCTTGCGCGGATGTTTAACACTACATTCTTTCTTTACATCATCCTTTCTTTCGAACTTTTTAACCTTAGAGCACACACTACCTACTTTGTTTTTTGCCGAAAATACCACTTTTAGTGCGTAACTCCCAGCCACCTTTTTAAGTCTGTGTGAAAGGCCGTGCACATACGGAATCCCTGAAATCTTGGAAGCTACATCCTTCTGCGTTTGATTCTTTTTACATTGTGCTTTACCCTGTTTTAGTTTTTTCATTAGTCTAGCGCACGATGCCAGCATCACAGCGAGCGGGTACCCAGCCTTTCTCAACCTATCAACTTGCTCAAAAAATGCAATGTTTACAGTGTGGGGACATGAATTCAACAACGCTGACCGGAAACACGAAATGACTATGCCATTCTTCACAAGCCTGGAATGGTTTGCGGCATAGTTCAATAGCGGTTTTCCGGCTCGGGGTGAGAATGACCAACACACATGTTCCGGTAGGAATTCTAACTTGACATCAAGAAACTGTAGCTTATTATCTACCGGTACTTCAGAAGTAAATGTTAAGCCTTTGCCCAGAGAACTGAAGGCTTCTACAACCCTATTCCTGAAAGCACCCTTGTCTACATGACAGCCTAAAATCAAGTAGTCATCGACATATCTGTATACCTTATTTACTACACCTTCTAAATCTTTGGCCAACTCTCTGTCTATGCTTCCCAAAAAAATGCTACTTAGGATGGGAGCTACCTTTGACCCGATGCACACACCCCTTGCCTGTATATACGTTTCACCACATAATCCTACATGTGTATTCGCTAAATAAAAATGCAGAAGTTCAAGAACGGATGCAACGGTCATGCCGCACGTGTTGCGGAATGACACCTCGTCATTCTTATTTGTTATGCAATCTTTAACACTGCACATTAGGGACCCATGCGGTAAAGAATAGTAGAGATCTTGAACATATATGCTGAATCCCCAGATGCAGCTTGGACCATCTTGTACCTGGGATGCCGACGCCAGGCGCCAACACCGGCTTTTCTACGACACGGGGCCTTCCCGCAATCGCGTCAAAAACAGCTTCGAAAGAACGTTTTACCGGTATAAACTGATTTAGACGAAGATGTCTGGCCTTTTATGTGCTGGACATCGGCTGTAGTAATTGCGTGCTCAGCAATTTCACGTGTACCCTATGCAACCAGTGCATAGAGAAAATCGCGAGGTGCACCGTGTTGGATCTGGAGGACAATACCAATTGCTGTCCCCCAGATTTTGGACCTTGCCGTTGGGCGCGGGAGTTGGCCGAGGTTGAGGAGGACTTTGAGATGAAAACTGGAGGTTTATTTGCATTATTTACAGTGAGAGTACAAAGAAATTAAGTCATAAAGCCATTACGGGCTGGCAGCAACTCGGACACGTACACACTGCGGCCCGTGGCAAGAAGCTCGAAAGAGATGAATGAAGGAATGCTCTCTTGCTGCTCCCGGTCTCTGGCTTTTAACCCTTTCGGTGTCTCGAAGTGACGTCACGTTCGGCCAATCGGCGAGCCCGCTCAGGTGGCGTCATTTTCGGCCAATGGTAGGCGCCCGTGCGATTGTGTCAAACCCGGCGCACAGGGTCGCTCCTTGGCCCCCAATTGACCGAGGGCTTACTTCTCTCTGCGGTATTGCCTTCCTGGCTTGCAATCCCCCCACCCACCTTCACAAAGGCGGATGGGGGGATTACTGCCAGGGCTTCACGGTGCATTACAGCCGTCTTGCCTTGGGACCCACGTTACCTGGAACCGTGCCAGGCTCCCGCTACACTTTCGGGATGAGTCAATCAGTAAATAGCTCCACCTGTGGCGCACGAGGTGGGGGACGCCAACTTGTTTGGACGTGCGCCACCTCGTGAACGTGCTAAATGTCCTCCTGCGCTCCTTAATTAGCTGTGACGCGATTCGATGTGGTCAGGGGAGGTATTCTGCAGGAATCCACCTAGTGGACTGTCCATTTCGGCCGCTGCTGATTGGCTGGGGCCGCTCATCTCCTCCTCCCTCGTAATGCTGCATCCAATAAGCAGCGACCAAAATGGACACTCCACTAGGTGGACTCCTGCAGAATACCTCCCCTGGTGAACTCGAAGTAGGCTCAGGAAAAGGTCCCGTGTCTAACAACCATGAGAACCAGGGGACCTGGCCAGTACAATTCGTTCCAATGTTCTCAGTGAGTAACGTAACCCTCTAAGACATCTTCATCTCATGTATTCTATATTATATATCCGGAAACCACTCTCTCTCTCTCTTTCTGGCCGTGTTCCGTCTAAAATTGCGCCGCAAAACCATGTTTTACAATACTCGTATAACCAACTAGCCACCCCTTAGGGTCTTGAACAGTGCCTCCATATTCACTCAGTACTGTGGGGCCTCACGCGTGCTCTTGGGACAAAGGAAGGACAACACAGTGACGCACAGAATCACAACGGCATTTAAGTGCGCCTTTTATACACCAATCTAGCCAGTCGAATGGCTACCTTAACAAGAAATTCGATTGGTCGCACTTGCGGTGTTTGGTTCTTTGTGCAGCGATTGTGGTGCTTCGTTCTTTGTTTAGTGTCCCTGGAAGTCTTCGCGCTGCCTACCACCGTGAATCACTACCAATATTACATGCCCACGGGCGCTGACGAATCGAGGAAGTTCGACTGACCGCAACAGGATAGCGAGCGAATACGTTCGGACCCACGCTGAACTCCAGCGCCTATAATCACGAACGATTATAATCTTTCGCGTAAAGTCACGCGAAAGGTGTCGCGTTGGAACCGTAGAGTTCGTCCATCCCGGTGCCCCGCTCTTAAGCCTTTCTCGGGGGATGGTACCGCGAAGGGTGTCGGCCTACGCACGAAACGCCCGCGCCGCTCGCCGATCCCAAGCCAAAGAGGAATAGGCTACTCCCTTTCGCGCCCGAGTAACCCCACCATTAGGTAGCGTTAGCAGCGCGACACTCCTGATATCTCTCATACTAACGTGCAACCACACCACCCGCCGTCGCCGCTCATCTACGCGGAGAAGCCGGATTACAGGAGACACGAGAGCAATGCGGGGAAAACAACATCAAGGGATGCGTGAGAGTCGAGGGCCCGCACAGTATAACAGCAATAAAGAATAGAAACACTTAACTTACAAAAAGCTTCGTCGAAAGCATCACACGTTCTTTTCGCAATCTGTAGGCATCTGTAAAGCTATATCGCTTATAAGGGCACGCGTCCAAAGCGAGGCTTTGAAACCCATGCAAATGAAGGTTCCCCTGATGAACCAATTACCGTTTCGTATAGTTGTAGGCCAAATATAGAACACTTGAATGCGGAAAAACCTGGCAGGTGGCATGCTCGGTTAGCGCACACAATTCGCGACGTTCAGGCGTCAGCGACGCCCGAGACTTACGAAAAGTCTCCGCCTTTCAGGTCGCGCGGCGGGAGGAATGTCTTCGCGTGGCTGCAGGGGAAGGATGCGCTCGCCCCCGCATGCCGCTCCTCGTTAGCCGCGGCATCCGCAAAGGGAATGCCCGCTTGCGTAATTAATCGTAATTGGTTTCTTGTCGGGATCCACTGCATCGCCAGATGCCCCTATGCGCCGTTCTCACGTCTCGTTTTCTTGTGTCTGGACATTGCAACTAGTGCGCCTCACTAGCGCAAGCTTCCACGCCTGTATTCAAAAGCGGAAGAGCCCACTCGAAGGACGACCGTTATAAGGAGCTTTAACATGATCTGCTTTCTCCTAACAGCCTCGCGTTTTGCAGGCTGGAAACAAAAAATGAAGCGACCAACGAATGCAATAAGCGCGCGCGGGATACACAAAGCCCCGGAGGACCCTGAAGCATCCCCGCATCCGTGTTTGCCTGACAGGATCGAAGCCAATCCAACGCGCCGCGCGGTTTTCATTAGCGAAGGCACAGGCGCAGGCGACGGTATACAGGCGGCGGCGTGGACTGTGCGGACTGTACGTGCCTGTCTGTGCACGCGGTGTGGACGAGTGCGGCAGCGGTGCCTGAATAAGCCCGCGCGACCCTGAACGTCTCGATTGTCCTGGCGCTAGACAGGAAGAGACCTTGGCGCTTCGGATTTCAACACACGGGCAGACACTACAGCCACATGGAACCTTATTATGTCTTTGAACCGCTATTGTCATACACGGGTGCTGGCAGAAGACACCGGAGCCGGAATGCTGACACGTGAGGCTCATTGTTTCGCGGCGGAAGCCAGAGCGTTCGCGTTTCGCTCGCACACGCGAACGCTTGCATTCGGACAGGAGAGAGAGCGCTGCGCTCGTAAGCGCTATGTAGTTTCTTTATCAAAACGACCGCCATGCAGGAAGCGTCTCGAAACATAATCCATCGCATCGGCGTTCGTTACGACATCAGTGCATACGTAACGCGTCCTCATAATGGCTTTGCAGTATGAACAAAGAAAGGTGGGCGGACACGTTGCGTCAACTCTTTACATGCGTGTTATTGCAGGTTCCTTTCTCAATGCAACGTAAGCACACAGGCCTACGTAAGCGACTCTTCGTATACAAAGGCAGCTGCCAACGCCCGTTAGCTTACTTCTCGGAATGCTCAACGTTCGCAAGGCAACATTGATGAACGAGTCGAGACGTGGCTTTTGTAACAAATTATCGCACCAGTGAAGTAGTAGTCAGTAGACGAACGGTTTGACCTGCGCTGGCGCATAGTGCTAATGATTAAATGACACACACAGAGTTAAGGAGAGCGTGTGCAAGCTTCTGAAGCAGTGTGTCGTCTTTTGTGAACTGCAACTGCCTGCACCAATAACCCACAACGAGATACTCGCTGGCATAACAATTTAAAGCAAACGTATAGTGTCCCTGACCTGTCCGGTCGTTTCTTCACATGGTTTCGCGTCTTTTAAACCGCAGGAAGTACGAAATAACTAGCTCGGCAACAATTAGTGAAGTAGTTGTGAAATCGGTTGCGTGTTTTGTTCTAACCTTGGAAGTCACGTGCATTACGTCGTATGTAGTGTAAACGACGTGTATATAGCGCCGAAGGGGGACTTCAAACACACTTTTCTATATATGTTTAAATTTTTTCACTAAAGCTGAAAAGAAGTGAGACGAGGACCTCAGTAGGCGTCGCAAGCAAACCCTCCAGTGTATTCCAGCGCAGCAACGCCGGTATAGCAGTACATACCGCACAGCGTGGCCGACGAGACGGACAGGTACAGCATGCGCACGTACTGCGTGAAGGCTCCGCCGCTGTTCATCGGATCGGTGAGGGAGACCTCCCAGCCGGAGGGCTGCAACGAAAAGGGAATTCGCTGATTTATTCGCTCCTTCAACATTTCGATTCAACGGATTTACTGCAGTGCGCACTGAAGCGAAAGTGTGCTGCCCTGCATTGCACGCGCATCGCTGCCACGTCCTGACCTTGTACGTGCTACTCTACGGGCGCGAGATGTGAGATGTTATACTTTACCTGAGAGCATCCAATGTGCGTTTAGATGATGCCATTCTTATTTGTAAGTGCACCCACGAGTGCATGGAAATAACGTTATCTGACTCTTTCACAGATGCTTTCTTATTTTTGCTCCACTTCCCCTTCCCTCGGAGTATAGTGGCAGATCGGAGGAATCTTTTCTCAGGCCAGCCTATAGTATACGCTTCACGTCAAACAAATTATCTTGTCTACTCTCATCTACTTTGTATGCAAATTTCAACACTTCTTTTGATTTCGCCATATTAAAGCACAGAGCGCGCGCGCGCGAGAGAGAGAGAGCAGTCGAGGGGCACAAGCCCAAACTTAAACGGCGGCCAATATAGTCCTTGGGCCCTAGCGGCGTCTTCGGCAAGCTGGACGGCCCACAGGTGGTCTTCCACGGCCAAGCTGAGCAGCCCGGTCTCCCACTGCTCATCATTAGTTATTATGCGGCCCTGTCGTGTCGCCTGAGGGCAAGCCCACATAATGTGTGGCAGGTCCACGCGTTCTTTACATAATTTACACTTGTCGGAATACTGGCCTGGGTAGTAGTGGCACTAAGCCACCGGGTTCAGGTACGTATTGGTTTGAAGGAGGCTCCAGGCCACAGCTTCCTGCTTAGTAAGTGTTGGGTGCGCGCGGGGATACCGGGTCCTTCCCAATCTGTAATGAGTCGTGACCTCCATGAAACTAGTACCATGCGGTCTGCTCGCGACCCTAGGGGTCGCGGCTCCTTGGCTCGGCGAAGGCAATAATTATTAGGGGCAGTTTCATTAATCGGGGGATTTGTCGCAAAGCATATGCGGTAAAGAATGAAGCGGGGATTCAAATAAGTGTATGCAACCCTGTCTGGTGCAGCTACTGTAACGGTGAGCTTATACATTTCATGTACGCTATCCAACGGGTATAGTCCTCTGGAACAATAGGCTTGAGTTTCGCCTCCCTAAGCACCTTGTGCCTAATATCTTGAGTGGCGGGGCAGAGCCCCGAACGAGAGAGCCCCACTAAACCTATACTATATATATATATATATATATATATATATATATATATATATATATATATATATATATATATATATATATATATATATATATATATATATATATATATATATATATATATATATATATATATGCCAAATGACTAGCTTGTAAGCGGCGGAGACAAGTTGCATATACAGAAGCGCTGTATGCCAGTCTCTAGAAATCCCG